>NW_027526203.1:237737140-238337140 GCF_048455015.1 Haemaphysalis longicornis | reverse complement strand
TCAAGCATGCATATCCGTGGGTTGCTCCATGTATTTTCTGATGCGTGAACACCAAAGGCTGATTGAGGCGCTACAAAAATATGCACTGTATACACGGCATTTTTTTTGCAGCGGTCTTACGGCAAGTAGCGTGCACATACGCAAATGCATTTATGGATCTGTTCTTTTTATTTCTTTTCGGGTACCATGTGCTTCGGGAACGTCGGCGTCGCAGGCAGCTGATCCGTGTACTGTCGTCTGCTTGTATTGGAGAAGGGGCGCTTTCTAAATTATTTCGGCTTGTATTCCCGCACAACTCGTCAGCGTAATATTTCTATTATTATAACAATTGTGAATTAAAAAAAAACGTGGTAATTGTTGTATACTTATTTTACGGTTGTTGTTTAAACTAAGCCGCGTTGCGAACTGCTGTATATGTTTATTTTTTTCTTAAGAAAAAATTCCGCCGCCGCTCCCAGGTGGCGCCACATGTTTATTTGAAACTGCAGTGCACGAGGCCCATACTGCCTACAAAGGCAAGACAGGAGGAACGCGGTTTTTTTCTGCCGGGAGGGGCCAACTGTCTGCTGTGCGGAGGGAGGGAAACGGCCGAGCACGTATTCATGCACTGTAACACGGCGTTCTACTTCTGGGATGAGCTGCAGTGCTCCTTCAACACGCGCTAGAAAATCACTTGGACAAATCTGAAGTTCCTAGACGCGGCCTCAGAACGCCCGCTCCTTCGCGACTGTGCCCACGTAATAGGGCTCCACTCGCTATGGAGGGCGAGAGTCGACGCCGTCGAATGTACTGAACGCCCCCGACCGGCGTGGCGGCACTTTGTCCAAAAGGCACAATGGGCAATTGCCGCCCTCGACGGGGATGAGGCAGACCCCGAGCTAAGCGACGCACTGGATCGGGGAACGCGAGCTCTCATGGATTTCAAATCAGAACAGCAGAGGAGATGGGACGCAATTTGAGGGCTAGCCCCGGGTAACGCTGGTGTCCAGTTATACCGAGAAATGGCTTTACCCAAGAGCTCTATTTTCTCCCTTCCCTCTATCCCGTTCACTTCAAACTTTGTGCAGTGACACAGTAGCCCTGTGGACAATCTCTCTTGCTTAAGTTTCACAAACGCTCTGCGACTTCGCAAGCAATACTCCTCGATTGGCTTACAGTTACTTGGCAAAGCATTCTGACCCTCTCCTCGCATGATAGCCGATCGCCTCCTTTTTATGTTTAAGTGAAGCCATGTTCTGATGTGCTCGGAAACCACTGTAATCACTGCATACGGCTCTGTATATATTTGTAAATAAAGCTATTGTTACAAAAAAAAAAAAAATGTCGCGCACGCTGCTGGTGCTGGTGCTGCTGCTCCTGGGCGAGGCGCGGTGCTGCCCACGTCGGCGGCTTCGGCGCAGCCGTAGCGGGGGCTTCTCTGCGTGGCATGGATAACCGGAGTGACGTCATCACGGCGGCGCGTCGAAAAGGGTCGCGCAACTCAGCTCCCTGCGGGAGCTACCGTAATTACCCGATTCTAACGCGCACCTTTTTTCCAGAAAAATAGGCCGATAAATCGCATGCGCGTTAGAATCGGATACGAAACCGAAACTGCCGAAACAACGGAAATTTCGTCTCGCCCATCGCCATCTCAAGATGGCGCCAAAGCTCTTAGCAACATTTTTTCGGACGCAGGAAGCATAGGCGCCCAGGCTTTTCTATCGGCGTTCACACAAATCGTCAAATCGTTCCACTTGCGCACTTGATAACAGCAATGGCAGCAGCGGCTCTCACGCGTTCAAAACGAGTGGTCGGCTGAAGCGTGCGCCTCTGGAGAAGTTCGCAGTATGGGCGTGCGAGGCGTGGGCCACGATCCTATCGATCATGGTTGAACGTTCGTTATGAAGCGTGGCATCACGAACGCGCTTGACGGCACCAAGGACGAAATGTCGTGGTCAGCGGAGAGCGACAAGGAGGGAGATGGGTGAGATTACTTCGATAAATAAATCGCCCGTTTATCTCGCATTCGTTTTTCTTGCTCACAAAGTTCCGTGCGCGTTACAATCGGAAGTGCAAGTTTTTTTCGGTTTTTCTTCCAGGAAAATAGGGTGCGCGTTAGAATCGGGGGCGCGTTAGAATCGGGTAATTACGGTATATAGAGGAAGTCTAGGGGGAATATACAAATAGGTGGGGATTCCAAGTCAGAGGGACACTGAAGTGAATATGTCAAGCTCCCGTTTTTGCTTGCACTGCATAGACTGGCTCAAATTAACTCACTTTTTATCGTTTATCCGGTTGATAAGTTGGTAATTATTTTATAAAGCCTGAAAGAAGAAAATCTACCATGCGCGGTCTGCGGCGGCCGCAAACTAAACGCTGTGACGTCGGGAGGAGATGCACCGTGATTGGACGAAGTCCAAGGTTAGAATGCAAACAAATTTTGGTTTGGGTTCTGTAAAACAACATGCTTGGCATCCGAGGTTATCGTTCGATGGGCATTCTCGATATCTCAATAATCGTCATACCGCGCTTCCGCCATATTCTCGGCTGTAAAATGCCTAAGATAAGCCTCCCAGGACGGCTTGGAATCGTAGCCGAGGCCTACGCAGTTGATTCACGCCCTCCGCGTCACCGCAGACGCTCAAATGCCATGCGCTTTTCCCCCCTATTTGGAGCTTGCCTCTCTCATGCCTGTATCGTAAAAAGCGTGTTCTCACCAGGCAAAGGGTCTCCTGATTCTGTCCTGTGCCCACGGCCCGCAAGCAGTCGGTGCTTACGGCAACAGCACGCCAACGAGAACTCGCTAGCGCGTCAGGTTCAGTCTGCGCGTGTTCTGCGAACTCTTTCGTGGAGCAGTGAACGCTACGGCCGAAAAATGGTGAACTGAGTATAGAAAACATCGGGCATAAACAAAAAAATCAAACTTACAAAAAAAGAATGTATCCTCAGTGATTCGAACTTGCAATTAGCAAATCACAAGCATTGCGCCCAGACCACTCGGCCAGGGAACGGCACTGCCGGCGTTGTAAATATGAGGTATATAATGTATAACCATTTTACACTTTTATTTAGTTTTAGCATTTCGAACTGCTTAGGTGACTCTTTGTTGTATAGCGCTCGTGCAGTAAGAGTCCTTCAAATTTCCATAATATCTCACGTCTATTAACTGCATTTCTTAGACCGAAAAGCGTTCGCAGATGCGTAGTCTTGCTGCTGACCGCTGTGCTTGTTCACCCAGCGCAAAAAAGTGCTTCTTGCTCCCTAGTTTTACGCTGTACAGTAAACGTTTCAGTTGATTTTTTTCCCTTAGTACCTATATTGACTTCGCTGACTTCTCCCGCCTTCAAGTGCCTTTAGATTTTCCTACTAGCGTACCAGTCAGCGAAGCATCGCATGTGCGCTTGTGCAGCGCTTGTGGAGCGACCCGGACTTAGACCTTGATACAGTGCACAAAGTAACAAACTAAAGAAACGCACATTCTTCCATTCACAAACCTGTCGTTTCTTAGTTTGAACTGAGCGAACGAATTGCGATGACCCGTCGGCGGCCGGCGGACTAAACGCTGGGCCGACTGACTGTCGGAAGGTCGGTAGCCGTGCAGTAGCACAGTCAAGCCAAGTCATTTCCTCCTGACGTCACACGAAAATGCCACAGGTAATGGGTGAGGATGCAGAGAGGAGGACAGCATTTTTGAATTGATTTTTCTACTAAATTGATTTTGGGCCCGTCAAGTTGCAATTGAGCAACTTTTTCCCGATTTCCCTTGATGAAGATTTGTATGTGCTTTACTGGAAATAAACTTTCAACTTGAAAATAAATTCGCGTAAACGCTCTCCGAGTGGTCGAAACATGGCCTATGGACTCCGGACTACAATTTGCGCTAGTAATCCCGCAATGTTTACAGATCACTTCAGTGTCTCTTCAAGTACTGCAGCATGGTAACATTTAACAATGCACTTCCAATTACCCCCGAGTGGTCAATGGCCCTCCGGGATCGTAGACGTGTTAGCTTCACTCAGTTGCTAGTGGTAGGGCGTCTGCTGCTCTCAATTTTCGTGTCACGGCCCCGCGCTGTGAATGGTGCGGGTTTTGTTCGCTGCACAAGGCATTATGCTGCAGCATGTTATCTTGGAGAAGACCGCTCTACAAGGCCTCCAGTTGGGCCGTTATACGAAATATGTGTCAGATGCGTCATGAAAACATTCTAAGCTAACACTAACGCGTAAGACGAAGGTAGCGAAGCTGTGCGTACCCTTCACGACTATCACTAAGGTTTAAGTGCATGATTGCAGCCGATTTGCTTCTTCGCTGCCGCAATGACCTTTACGCCCTCATTGTTGCCATACGTTTGAGCTTTTTTAAAGTTTTTGGAAGTGATAATCATTGGACATCACCTTGGAAGGGCGTATGCTAGGACGTGTCTTTTTTATTCCGAGCAAGTGTTTCCACGATTACGGTGAACAATGGAGATTTTTTGGCCAATCTTGGTCAATAATCTTAAGTGGGTATGCTTGGCTTGATAAATGTGCGCCGGGGACGCTGGGCGGTAGCCGTGGGGTACGCGCGTACCAGCGCTCGGCATTCTTGGTTTTTTAAACTGCCGGGCGGTCACATCAATCTTTGCCAATCTACGTAAGTGGGTATGCTTGTCTTGACAAACGCGCGCCAGGTACGCTGGGTGGTCGTCGCGTGACACGCACACACGAGCGCTCGGCATTCTCTTGTTGTTTTTTTTACCTGCCGTGCCGTCGCCTCAATTTTGCCCAATCTCCATAAATGGGTATACTTGTGTTGGCAAACGTGCTCCGGGGATGCTGGGTGGTCCTCGTTAGGCGAGTACACAGAAGCGCTCGGTATTTTCTTGATTTTTTGAACTCTCGGGGGGTAGCCGCAATCTTAGCAAATCTCCCTAAGTGGGTATGCTTGACTTGAAAAACGTGCCCCGGGGGGCGCTTGGCGCTCGTCGCGTGGCCCGCCCACACAAGCACTCGAAATTTTCTTGGTTTTGTTAATTGCCGGGCGGTCGCCGCGAGGACCGCGCACACGTGCACGCGCTCGGCAATTTTTTGGAATTTTTAACGGCGGAGGAGGAGGATAGAAACGTTTATTGGAGCGGAAAGTGCTATTGTGGGTGGCCTTCCTAGTCCGGATAGCGGAGATGAAAAATTACGATTTTTAAACAACAACGCTGTTAATAGGGCACGCTGTGCATTAGTGTAGCACAACGTAAAGCGAAACACTCTTGGTTTGGCCATAGAAGATACTGAACAATAGATCGCGAAGACGTCCAAGGAGCATCAGAGCCTGGCACTGATACTACACGAGGTTTCCAACAGGTAGTTAGTGCAAGATGTCTCGAAGGGTGGTACACCAGCGCCTAAAAGTATGGGCCTGCTCACACACCTCGCAGCTACTTGCCGACAACTGAACTCTGCCTCAGAACTTCGTGCTGTCCATACGGTGTTTGGACGGCTGTTCGGTTGCGCATGGTGAGCCTGATGCGGCATCGCAACGTAACGATGTCGTTCTGCCGCGCCGCGCTTATCCTTGCCCTTCTGTAATATGGCTTGAGTGAGCAGATTCTTCGGACGGGGTACTTGGGCGGGAATCAGCTTCTAGAGAGACGTGTTGACGCTGTAGGAAGCTTCGCCCAACTCTGCTATCGCCGAGAGAAGTGCTGAGCTTTATATAGGCCATGACTTCACTACTCGAACATAGGATGGGGTCCACACGTCATTCGTTTGTGCTCCGTTCGCTCGAAAGGTGATGTTAGCCCAATCTGCGTCTCGATTGTAGCCAATGGTCACCCGAGGGCAAGCTTCAGTCCTTTTTTTATTTGCTGCATCGCGGAGATGGTCAGAAACGTGCGAAGTCATGCTGAAGTCGTGAAGCTTTTTGCGGGTAAAATTGAAGCATCAGCTATTTTTATGGGACATCATCGAAGACATCTTAAATGCACCGCAAGTGGTTATCGACCGTATCCACGGAGTCGGTACGCCATGTGAGGCAAATGCCATCCAGTAATCCTCAAGCTGGTTAACCGACCAAATAGGCCAAGGATAACATGATGATGTAGGAATCTGAAGGATGGCGAGATCCGCATTTTAGAAGATATTCATCTCCTCCCCAGATAGGCCATTAATTGCTTTCGGTAAGCGCTAGTGATACAGAACAAACCTATGGAAACAAAAACGTTTCGCCATTCAACAAAATGAAAATCGTCGAGAAACTGTTCTGATGCGATGGCAGCTTGAACACAACAGTTCCTCCTAACGCACAGTCACGCCACCGGTTCAGCTACCACTGCAAAATCACGTCCACGGGCTACAAACAATATATTTGTTGTGCGGCGCCCTTGAAGCTAAAAGTGAATTGATTGATTGATTGATAGATCGATCGATTGATTGACTGATTTTTTGATCGATCAATCGGTTCATTGATCAATCGAGAGATAGAGAGATAGATTTGATTCATCGAATAATTGATTGATTGATTGGTCGATTGATTGATTGATTGATTGATTGATTGATTGATTGATTGATTGATTGATTGATTGATTGATTGATTGATTGATTGATTGATTGATTGATTGATTGATTGTGAGGTTTAACGCGCCGAAACTACGCGCCAAAGGGCGTGCTGTAGTGAAAGGTGCCGGATTTATTTTGACCACCTGGGGATCTGTAACGTGTGCCGAAACAAACTGTTTTCTGCACTGAAGTTTAGCCCTAGAAGTGTGGTCAATAAATGCGAAGATTTTGAAGGCACTCTGCTCATACATGATCCTGATGTCACGAGCAGTATCTAAACATTTCTTTGCGGCAAGATCTGTGGTTCAGTCGTTATTACCTGTTTTGCGTGAAATCGTATGACAAACCGGAGTTTGAAGGCTGGTGCTTTCGCAAAAAGTTGATTCTGTACTTTTGCCCTGGACGATATGGGCGTTGAGATGGTTCGGATTCTTCTTTTTTAGCCATATTCTACTTATCGATGCTATCTATACACCTAGGAATGCCAATATATTTGTACTGAAAGCCTTGTACGACTTTCTCAAAAACACAGGAAATGTTAAACCCATATAATTACGTAAGGTGCCTTTAACCTGCCAAGAATAGGCTGGAACTTGCAGTGTACAGGCCCCTATGGCACCACTCTCACCTCCCGCTTGAAATTACTTTCTCCTTTAATTTAAAGCAAGCGGTGCGTATGCCAGCACTTAATATTGCTACAGTTTCAGGAAGTGTCACTGAATTATGTTTGCTACCTCAAACCCTCCCCGAAATATTTGCTTACCAATCAGTCTTTTTTTAAATGACCATGTTTTGGGGAGCCGCCAATACGACTACAAATTACATCTTGATGTTAACAGGCTGCAAACGAAAGCAAGAAGAAAGCATGTAGACTTTCGTGAGACGGACTTGAGAACGTTCGTAAAAAAAACTCTGCAACAATTATTCCTATTTTAAATAGCTTTTGTTCCAACTCTATAAGAACAATCTTCATAAGTGTACAGAGATGTACGTACCACAGTGGGGAAGCAAATTAAAGGGTGCTAGTTCTAGGGGTAAACACGAAATGCTGCACGTATATTGTCGCTTGAATAACCTTTCTCGCAATTGTAGTACTGCAGCGAACAACATGATAGCACCCCTTCACGTAGAGCTTCGGACAAAAACGATAACTCCTAAAGGCTACTTTTGGGTACAAAAATGTACTACTTTCTTATTCACAATCCTACAAACCCCCGGATGCGCCTTACCCCAAAATAAAGATACAGTGACAAAACTGAATTTATAAAGCTAGGAAATAACGCTTGCATACTCACGTTAGCTCACAATCGATACTTTCCTACGGTGTTCCTTTCTTGCCACAAACAAGCGATTGATTTCCAAAGTTCTATCATGGAAATATACCATCTAGAGATCCACCAAGATGGGATCTTTCGACTTTGCTTCAGCTATATACAAATACGTCTTTCACGCCGGATGACATTCCTAACACATTTCTGTTGATATTTGCGAAACCGTGCCCAAAATATCTTTACATCATATTCAATGAAATGTTGCGAAGTCTGGAGCACCGGATGACTGGCAATATCTTAGCTTAGCATCCCTACCAATTGATAAGGCGGCGATTCAGTGAACAGTTATCGGCGTATTTTTATTATGTACCTTGGGGAAAATAATGAAACATTTTATTTTCTAGCAAGTTAGTTCATATCTCAAAAGCGATGTCTTTTCTTTTCCGTAGCCAAGATTACTTTCGCCATTGGTTTTCAATGGTGTAACAAATAAATTATGCGGCTAAGGAATTCTGTACAATTGCAGGTAAAGGCTGCCAAATAGATACATTTTTTTTATTTAGAGAAAGCTTTTCATCGTGCCCCGCATTACAATCTAAGATTGAAGCACCGACACTTGTTAAAAAAATTAGCAGTGGCTTAGCTCGGCTATGCCAGGACATACGTAGCGTGACCTAAGGTTCAGCTGGTTATTCTTAGGTTTCTTGGTTGTCCAGGATTAGCTGATTATCATGCTTACTGCTGCTAAAACGATTTACCATCCAATCCAATTCAATCCAATTTATTCCAATCAAATACAATTCAATCCAATACAGTCCAATACAATCCAATCCGATAATATCCAATCCAGTCGTGGCTCCAGCGCGCCAGCTGTGCGCCGTGAGACATCACTGCTCCTTGCGCATGCGCAGCCCGGCTCTCCAGGAACCACGCGAAACTGCTCAACCTCGGCCAGTGTAGCTCACGCTACAAAAAAAGTTAGCAAATCCTGCAGTGGCTCTAACGGTAGCTTTTTGGATAGCAGCAATATG
This sequence comes from Haemaphysalis longicornis, assembly GCF_048455015.1. Lineage (NCBI taxonomy): Eukaryota > Metazoa > Arthropoda > Arachnida > Ixodida > Ixodidae > Haemaphysalis > Haemaphysalis longicornis. The sequence goes on along the minus strand of NW_027526203.1, from coordinate 238,328,329 downwards.
ACGAAGACGCTCGTTCCAACTCCTTATTTCCGGAGAGAGAGAGAGAAAGGAATTTTATTGAAATGAAAAAACACAGAAAGGTCAGCCTGATGGTAGTATATCTGGCCAGCTATTCTGTGTGTGGGAAGGGAAAGGGGAGGAAAGAGTGTGGCTAGAGGACAAGAGAGATGAAGATGGCGGAGAAATAAATAAATGGCTATGTATAGAAGATGCCTATACCGATACTGCGCATGTGTTAAAGTTAAGCCGGACGGGCCTCAACTACAATATCTCTGAGAGGCCGCTGCTACGCAGAAATGTCAGCACAGCTTTAAATGCCTTGTGGGAACGCTTCGCGTCTGGCCAAGGTCCCAGCAGTCCCGCAAGGGACGGTACTAGGATCACTTCTTTTCATAAACCACATGAATGACCTGGAAATCCATTCGCCTGTGTGTTCTCGGTTTCGCAGACGAGTCAGCGGCACGCCTTAATATCCAGTTATTAGGGGATCAGTCTACACTAAGTGATTGCTTAGCGACTACTTCTAAATGTGGCGACGCGGCACATGCGCTTGAAGAGCTGAAAATTTTGCAAATGACAACTACACCGGAAAAGGCTGTGTTGTAATTAACTCGTTCGAGGGGGTAAATATCCGGGTGTAATAATCGGTTATCACTTAAATTTGAGCACCATATTCAAAATATGGTTTCAGCGGCAATGAAGGCAGTGTGTTTTTTGAGGCACCAAACTATAGGTTTGGTGTGTACAGGTGAGACCAAACTCGAAGCCAATATACCTGACACGTGAGACCTCATAGTTGAATATACGGATGTTTTCTGGGACCCGTACGCAAAATCCTATTAAATTCCGTATATGGCGCACAAAAGGCGCTTCTGTTTATTTATTACCTCTATGGCAGGTACATTTCAGTACCAGAACCCAGGAGTGGTCGCGTCCGCCTTCGCCTTGACTACGTCATAGGTTTTTTTTTCAACATCATCAAAAGTTTTTTCAACATCAGTTTGAAGTTTTTTTCAACATCATCAAAAACCATAGGGAATTACTGTCTCAGAAACACACTGAGCTCAACGACCACCATGCGATGCACTCTAAAAAAAGCATGCCAAGACATTCTTATTCTCAGACAGCCGCGCAAATGCCTACACGTCTTCTTTTTTAAGGATAATACCCAAGCGGAACGAGCTTCCACATGTGATATCGCCAATTTGCCATCCCAGGACGCATTCATATCTTCGGCTAGCACACATCTGGATTTTAATGTTTTGTATTTCGTCTCCCGCTGACGGTACCACAAAAACAGTCCTTGCCTTCTTATCACACTCTATCCAGGCATTCATAATTTCTAGTGGCTTCCTTCGCTCTATCTGAAAAATGAGACAAAACTAACTTACAGTTAGTTTTGTCGTTCCTGCAATAGTCCCCAATTTGCTGTTTTCTTTTGATCTTCGCATTGATTTTAATTATCGCACTTATTTTTTCTTTGCTTGCATAATGTCTACCTACTTGAATTATCGACGTTGCGTACTCTCTGCCTGTACTCCTTGCACTAATTGCTACAGGAGCATACGGAAGTCCCTATCTACTGATGCTTTGGGCCCCGAGGGTCTGGTGGTAGTATTTGTAAACAACAAAACAATGATTCGCATTACAACCTAACGCAAGAGATAAATGAAAGTGCGTTCGCTCTTGTGTTGTTTACCTACCCCTTTGGCTATTTCAATCGGGAACGCTGCGGCGTTCCACCTTTTACAGCGGGTCCTAGCTATTGCACGCGTGTGCTATTCAAACAAATGACGTATAAACATAAACAGGATATAGCGGGACAGAATTTCTTTGTGCAGATACGGAAAAGCACGGGCAAGTATCAAGCACAGAACCTAAAATCTACTCAAGCTTTGGACGTTACGGATCATCCTTATGGGCATGTTTAAAACAGTGCTAAGCGCAGCGTTATTACAAGTGCGGCTTGTATAAGTGACTTCTCTCACTGCACGTAGTTCACGCGCCGCTGTCAAGCATGCATGCCTTCGCATCTACGTGAAGCTTCTCTCTTCCCTCACCCCCCCTCCCCACATACACACCCGCATCCCGGGTACGGCAACGGCCAATATCCATGAGTTTGAGTGTGGCGAAAGCAGGCAGGGCACTGAAAGGGACGTTTGTGTCAGCAAGCCATCACTGCGAAGCCTCGCCAAAGTTTATAGTTAGGACCCGTAACAGCAATGAAGCATGAGCAAGAGGAGCACAGCGGGAAAACTTTGTCTTTAAACATTGGAGGTAGGCGGCAGTTGAAGTGCGACGAGTTAACGTGGCTGGGCTAAGCCAGCTGCGAGTAGGGCGACTCAGGCGTCTATTGAAAGCGGACCTATTGAGCGTGTGCATTGCTTTCCTTCTTCCGGCAACCGTGTTTCCATCCATCTAACGCAGGAAATGTCAACACTTCGGATTTGGCATTCCCGGTGTGCGGTGTTGTCGAATGTGCGCCGCGTGAGGAGAATCGTGTTGGTAAGAACTCGGTTGAGCTTGCGAAGTAGGCACTCTCACGTTATATAAATGCCTGGAGATCCTGAGCTGAGACTGGACTGAGAGACAAAACCCAGAGGCAAGACTTCAATATCCGTGTCCTATACTGACGAGGGGGAACACGGGGCAAAGTACTGGCAGTCTGAAAAGATAGACCAACCTATGGGCCCCGTAACTATCACTTATAATGGTGTTCTCAATCTGCTTAAAAATGTTAAAGTTAGTTCAGCGGGTGGACCGGATGGCATACCGAATTATGTTTTGCGTGCTTGTTCTCAAATCATTGCCCACTTTCTGGTTACCTTTTTCACCATAACGCTGGCTACCGGTGAACTGCCTCATCACTGGAAAACCGCTATAGTGTGGTCCCCATTCTCAAAAGCGGCTCCAAAAGCAACCCCCAACATTATAGGGCCATTTACCTTACAAGCTAGTGCGGAAAAATTCTTTAGCACATAATTTTTAGTGCAGTAATTAAGCATTTGGAAAGCAATAATTACTTCACAGATTGTCAACATGGTTTACGGGCCGGCTTTTCCTGTACGACTCAATTCGTCGAATTTGGTCATGACATTTTCTCCTCATTTGACCGAAACGAACAAACAGATTGTGTATTTATAGATTTTATGAAGGCCTTCGATTGTGCTCCTCACCCCTTGCTTTTACACAAACTATCTTTTCTTGGATTACACTTCAATGCAATGCCGTGGATAAGGGTTTATTTGGAAAATCGCACACAGCGTATTTTCTTGCATGGGTACCAATCTGATGCAGTGAGTGTCTCTTCGGGGGTTTCGCAGGGGTCTGTTCTAGAGCCTCTGCTTTTCTTGTTTTTATCAAGGACATTGTAGCTGATCTTAACTGCAAAGTACGTCTGTAAGCTGACGACTGTGTCATTTATCACCGTATAACTAGCTCGCATGATACAGCGCCATCTTCAAAACGATCTAAATTAAATTCAGCGCTGGTGTAAAAAATAGAAAATGACGTTGAATGCAATGAAATGTCAGCACATTACTTTTTCGCACAGTGGTAAACCCATTTTGTCGAAATATGTCCTTGACAATGTGCCCCTTAACCCAGTTACAGATTTGAAGTACATCGGCATTTAGTTCTCATCCAACCTCTCCTGGAAAAGACAGGTTGAACATGTTTGTTCTTCTTCCTCCCGGACGCTTAACTTTCTTCGGCGCAATTTCAGGGCTGCCCCTCCTAAATTGAAAGAACTTCTTTATTTCACGCATGTAAGGTCCATCATGAAGTACGCCTGCACCGCTTGGGACCCGCAACTTGCCTACTTATGCGAAATGTTAGAACGTGTACAAAACTGTGCCGCCCGTTTTGCCACGGGTGATTACAATTTCCGATCAAGTATTACATTACTTAAAAACCAGCTTAACTGGGAACCCTTAAAAGAACGCAGGCCGCATGTCAAACTTAATTTGCTTTATTGTACCTATTTTTAAAAAAACTGGCATAAATCCTGACATCTTTACGTTTACCCCACATTTTGTATCTAGACGGCGTGACCGTAGTTTGAAAATTCAGGAAAAACCTTGCCGTACAAACGTTTTCAACGATTCGTTCTTTCCTCACACCATTAGTTTGTGGAATAAGTTGCCAAGTGCGATAGTTGATTGTACCACTGACGCGCTTTTTAGTAAGTATTTGTTAGACCTGTAGTTCTGTTTTTATTTGTATATTTGTGACGATGTTCAGCGATGTGTTCTACACTCTTAGGCAAAAGGGACTAAAAGTTCGTCCTTTGGGGGACTAACGGCCGTTGCCACAATCATTAGTCCCTTTGGGGTCTAAATGTAAGGGGACGAACGGTTAGTCCGCCACCGGGTTGGTCCGTTCCGCTACTCCCCAAGGGACGAACTGCCGAGTCTCAGAAAAAAAAAATAGACGTCCACCAACAGGGATCGAACCACCGACGCCCGCAAATAGCCGCAAAGGACCGGACGCGCTACCACTTAAACACGCCGCCGGACGGATGGACGGGTAGATAATTTTCAAGTGTACAGCGTATAGTGCTGTGCCAAGTGATGGATTCATTGCAACTGGTGCCGGAATTTTTGTCCGTGCAAGCGACCGTGACCCCGATTTGCGCTTTTCGCTTAGAGCTTTGCTAACTTGAGGGTCCATTGCTCATTTCGATTCTAAGTACAGTCTCACAATCAGTTTTTTCTCGTAAAGAGCTATCAACTCGTCGCCTGTTGAGATAGATGGCTGGGTGATCGGACGACTCAATTGTTTACGCACAAATTAGCGCAAACTAAGTGTATTCTTAGTGTTCGATACATGCGTTAAGTGCTCTAGGTATGGTGTGTGAAAGCGATCGTCTGTGTGAGTGTCAGAATAGGGAAACAGACCATATTTTCCTGCATCGGCGAAATCAAATTTGGTGTTGCTTAGCTTTGGTGTTGCTTCTTCAAGTTAGCGTCGCTAGACGATCGGGACTGGGAGATGAAACTGGGTTTTACAGCAGTTGCAGCATTGTCATAGCTTTGGTGCTCAAGGCAATTATGTACCGAGTGTAAAAGATAACTTCAAGACGCTTACCTGTAGCGAGCATTTTTATTTTGCAGTTGTTGTCATCAGCAACTAATGCGTTTTTTCGCGTCTGTGAAACAAACATTATCATTACGCTTGGGGATCAACGTTTGCTATTGTCAGTAATATTTGTGGTATTGTTGACGGGCTTGAAATCTTTCATTGGCCGTTATTACCTCGCCCGAATCGTATGCAACACAGTGTATCACCATAACATCACCGAGAAGCTTCTGTCGATCACGCATCGCCGCTCCTTGAATTACCCGGCGCTCGATTGACACTAGGCACTTTTTTTATAATTAACATAAAGACTTTTCCCAGTGACACCATGTGAAGGACCCACTGACTGCAATGACTTCTGTTTTGGAAATCTGAAACTGTCCACAGACATATGCGCGAAATGGGAACGACGACGCCATTAGAGGATTAACGACGCAGCAAAGGGACTAAATGCATGCGTTTCGTCTTCCCGTTAGTCCTTATAGATCGGCGGGGACGAACAGTTAGTCCGGATTTGTGCACACGGCACACACTCTGCTACGGATACTCCCATTGAAGATGAACTGTTCCCCGCGAAGACTAACAGCTGTATTTTAGTCCCTATTTTAGTTCTTTTTGCCTAAGAGTGTAGGCTGCCTGCCACATGTACTATATGACCACGTGTTCAATTTCCGCCTGCTATAATGCCATCTTAGCACTGCACGCAACTTAGTAAATAAGTAAAATAAATAGGACAAGACGCAGGCTAGGACGAAGAATCAGATCAAAGGAAATTCTGTTGTCCATTCAAGGGAAAAGGGGAAAGAAGGGGGAACCATATAGCGGATTCTAGCGCAGTACTCGGGCTTGAGACAGCAGCCATCTGTCAGGGGTGGCGACCATTTGTGGCACTATTCGTTGTGGTGCAGTACTAAAGAATAGGCTGCAAGTATGTCTCTCGCTGAGCCGCAATCGGACGAAAAGCACCCATTGTTACACTAGCATTTAATGACTCACCACCGACTGCACACCGTTCTCAACAGCCGCAGCTAGAACTGAAGCAAAAGCAGGGTCAGAAGGCAAGAAGGCTGAAAAGTAATTGTTTCCGTGAAACGTGTGTTTGAGTATTTGTCAGACATCAAGTTTTTAAACCTCATTTCCTATCACGCATAATCAAATCTGGCCCTATACACCAGCCATCACCATTGTCTTTAACTGATTTTATTGTTGTTCTGGCTTTAGTAGCCACTATTTTTTTTACGATACTTTTGTTTGGCGCTCTTTGCCCCAGCTGGCCTTGCGCCATAAAACTCCAACCATCATCATCATCATCATGAAATGTAACTACGTTTTTTTCTACGTCCCGCGAATAGTACTTACCAAGGCTGTGCCGGGTAGCGATGAAGTCTGGATATCCGCTACGGTAGTACAGGCAGGCGCCCTTCTTTTGACAAACGTCACAGGCTCCCCTCGTGACGTCTTCGTAACTCCAAGAGCCTGGACTTCTTGAGCCCTGGCGGGCCTATTTGAGTGGTCTACTTTATGATCAACCTCTTTCCTCTCGGCAAGGTGACTGCGCATCAATATGCGTTGTTTACCGCGATATTATTTGCACTTTACTGGGGCAGTGGGAGACGGTACTACGCAGTTCGGACGCCGAGTCTGAATGCTAGGCTGTCCGGATGGCCGAGGCCGCCGCCAAGAAGCAGGGCCTCCTGGCCGATGGCTGAAGGAAAGAGGCCTACCCCACCCTTGACAACATCCTGGAAAAACCATGAATTGGTTATTTCTATTCCTCTCTCTCGCATTATAAAGATTCTTGAAGCATGTCGACGGATTCAAAGAATATTTCTGGTGATTTTCATCTCAGTAGAAATTCCCTCTGGCCATGATTGGCAGCATCCGGGACCCATGAAAGCGTGTTCCTGATACTGAAAATGTGTAGGCTAGGTGAATCATAGTTATGGTGTCGGGGAACTGTTTTTGAGGTAGGAGTTAGGTGGAGTCCCCACCTGAAGTCTTCTCACCGCACTACACCGAGTTTTCGCCGGTACTTTACTCGGCGACGCCACACCACGATTCGTTCTTTCATTTTGGTCTCAAGAAAAAAACTTAAATTCCAGTAGAAACGCAGGTAAATTGTGTACACTTATGCCCGACTTACTTGTACGGTGATTCTCAACATCCTTGGGCAATGTTGTCTATTTGCAGGTATCGCTACATCAACGTCATTTGGTTTGGCTCCCACTGGCTGGCCATGAGCAATTCCTGCTACAACCCCTTCATTTACGCCATATACAGTGTAAGTACACCGTGCCTGTATCTCATATTCTGTGTGACATTTTAATGTCCAAGTTTTGATCACTTTGAATTGATTTTTCGTAAGTTTGAAACGGGAGATTTAAAAAAGTGTTATAAAAAGGGTTATCTATTGTAATGTCGTCCTCTTCGTTTTCCTGCACAGAAATTCGGAAACGAGGAGGAACATGAGATGTTGGGAGTTAATTAGTTTGGAATGCGCATTGGGTAACACCATTTCTTAGTAATACTGCGAAAAACGACACCACATTATTACCATTCAGTTGCTACGCTTTTGTGTGTTTTACTTTGACACGAGTGCCTTCGGGAAACACATCACACCATAACAAAGGAGTGCAGTGTTTTTTTTTTCACGACGGCAGCCATTACAGTGCCTTCATTTTTAAATTTCCGCAATATTTCTTTATAATGTTCGGCATGTGTCCCGCGCTTGAGCATGAAAATACCCCTTTGACAGTGCAACCCCTATCTAGGATTTATAGAACTGAGGGGAAAAGGCATCCGGTCGCTTTTTCTTCAACCCCGATACCCACCGCCATCATAATGTGGGCCGAGTGTAGAGGCTTTCGGCGCGACGGTGGGTTTTCGAGACATTTGTGATATTTTTGCCAGAATAGAGCTAACAAAAATAAGAAAAACAACAAATTTCACCCCAAAGTCAAGAAGACATGAAATCTGCGGAAAAACTGAAACCACCACCATACTCATCATCAGCCTTTTTATATCGAGTGCGGGATGAATGCTTCCAAAATCTGCTATGCTGCGCTATCCGTTTCATTATTTGCGGGTAAATTTTCTTGTCTTATCCCCCCACCAAGTTTTCCGCCTTCTCCTAGCCCATTCTGTTAGGCTATGTTCAGACTACCGACGCAAAATCCATATCGTGATCTATGGACGTAAAAAAACGGCATGTCACGCAGTTCGGTTGGCTGATACATGAAATGACGTCATTCTTTAAAGTTATTTCGACAGCTGCGGCAACAGTCTGAAACCGGCGTTACTCGCGACGTCCACCTGTTGAAAGTCGTCCGCATTACGTGCCTGCTACAACGCCACTTTATTTTATTTCAGCTGGGATGTCGTCACAGGAGTTTGTTCTTTAATCTACGGCACTCGCTTTCTACCACTAAATATGATTACCAGTATCCTTCTTTCATGCACTCGTTGTGCTAACCTAAGTTTGATTTTAGCAGTTTAGGGAGACCCGTAAACCCTTGTTTTACGTTAGTACCGAATTCGCGCACCGGGTAAATACCATGTGTTTAAAAGGACACGATTAACATGCTTTTGATAACTTTCGCGTACTTCCCATAACCATGCTTCCGTATACTAATCTAAGGTCTGGGGCCTTTTTCTTGGAAGGAACAAACACTGATTGCCAATCCACTTGCCCTTCCGTTTCATTACCTATGCTGAAGGGCAGGCAGTCTGCTTGCATACATTTGCATTGCGGCTAATCCCTTGAAGTTTTTGTGTAATGCTTCTAGTGAGCTTTCGTATTACAGCTCCCGATTCATTTTCTGGAGGGTTTTTCCATACTCACTAACGACCACTACATTTACCGGACGTATCTAGTTGCTCAGGTCTACTTAATTTTTATTTCCGCGATTGTCTCGATCAATCTGCATAGCTATCCCCTGTAGACAGGTTGCCCATAATTTCTCCGACATGACATTTTCTTCTCCGGTGGCTACAGTAAAGTGTTTTTTGGCCTGACCTTATGCTCTAACAGTACTAATATGCACCTCTCCAATGTTCATACGAAGGATTATCGGGCCCATAAATGTAAAGTATACCTCACCCGAGAGCCCGATGTAACTTACATGTGCTCCCTTGCCTCGGTATTCTACGATTATGGTCCCGCTTTCCAGAAGGTTCTTAAAACCTAAATTGTGCTAACCAAAAGCAGTACGGTCAATTTGTATAAACGTTTGCAGGCATTAGGCAGGACGTGCGACCAGTGAAACACGGTTTAAGCCGTGGTCATGTGGTTTGCCCATAGCCTGGTTTGGGGAACTTTACTGTAATTGCACGTGCAGTGCAGTCGATCATGTATTACACGTTGGCTTGTACAGAGGCATAAGATAAGAGTAAGGATTCTGAGTGGAAAGCATATCTAAACAGCGATGCCATCTCCACGTACTCTGCAGTTGGCGGTTGCCATAAAACAGGCCACACCATACAGCATACAGCCAACGGAAGCTAATTTACACTAACGGCGTTGAGGTTCGAATATCTAATAAGTTCCATTTTTTTGCTGGAATGATTGTAGTCCCAGCCAATGAGAATCGAAAGACTGGTAAAGACGCCGGACAACGTCGACGCCGACAACGGCTTTTTCGCTCAATTGGGCCTCTTATTGCGTTCACATTGCAGAACTTTCACTCTGTATGACAGGAAGCGATGACGCAATTCTAGAGGCCATTGGCAGGTGCGCCGTACCTTATTTCCGGCATCGTTATCTTAAATAAATACGGGTACATGAAGGCGTACGGCATCTATTTTACGATTTAACAGAGTGTTGTAGCTGACCGTTTTTGACGGCCCACTCCGGTATCGGCGGCCCCCTCAGCGCAACAGGAGACAATGCCGTTCGTGGCCAAGCGCACCACGCATGCGCAATGGCGCTCCCGCTTGGTATCGGAGCGGAGCGGACCGTGAAAGACGGTCAGCTAAAACTCGCTAATACTATTCTCCCAAACGAGAATCACCGATGACGGCGACGAGAACGCTGATACCCAATGTAGTTCAGGAATCGTTTGGTCTCATATGCGTAGGTATAGGAAATGAAACCCAACATTACTGCGAGGGAAAGAATTGTGCAGAATGTCTTAGAATTGTCTACTAATATGTAAGAATATTATGGCGCGTCTTCGTTTCACAAACCTTACGTTCCTTTGGTGGCACTTATGAAACACGTCTCGACCCACCCCGCCCCTTCAAAGTGATTGTATCAAGTGAGCCGGGACATTGTCTGATCGCTTCTCTTGGATTTAGGGCGAAAGGCATATGCATCATGAACCGAAAAATCCGGAGTTGTCCGCTCGAATGGCTCGAAAAATCCGGCAGCCGTGCGCATCTGTCTAAAAAGACACCGCGGGAACAAAAAACAAAAAAAAAACGAGCTGCCTCTCACGGCTATACATCGCGTGCTTTAGAAAGCTGTTGCACCATGTTTGCGTCTTTCTTCGCTTTCATTTCTTTCTTTTCATTTCTTACCAGGCCGCAGACCATTTGGAATACCCCACTGAGAAGCTACGCGTCTGTAGTATGGTAGCTTTATTGAACCAGCAAGACAATTACGCGATGTATCAAAAAAGTATTTGATTGCCATTATTAGGAGAAGCCTTAATGCTTTAGCATTCATAAGCGCGAGGCACACCTAATTGCCCAGGAAACTTTTATTCGCTTTGCACCACACCGCTCAAAGAAATGATGCAATTTCTTCGCCGGTAGCGTCACATTGGGCATGTATTTTGCTCCGATCAGCACAAAAATAGGTGCCACAACGTCGCCTCCACTCAACTCTAAATTAAGCGGTTTATAACACGAAAGTGTTTTATTCCGAGAATCACGAACATTTCACTTACGTCGTATCCGTCACGCAAGTGACGCGAGTATAACGAAGCAAGCGGCCTTTAAAGGGTGCACCCTCTGCACACAAGGCCTTCTTGATGGGAAGCAGCCTTTTGTACTAAAGAGTACGTTATACTTCGGGTTGTTCGTTTTCAGGTTTTTATTTTAACACGAAAGCTTTTTTTGCCGGGATACACTAAGATTTTACTGACGTCATATCCGTCACGGAAATGACGCCAGTACACCTTTGACGAAGCGACCCGCCAGCAGGACGTCGCTCGCCAGGCACACCCACAAAATAGCTGCCGACCCGCAAACTATGCTCAGCTGCAGATTTCACTGCACATTTCACTTTCGTGTTGTACTGATTCCTATAACAGAGGAACCAACCACAGTTTTTATATTGAAAAAACAATTACGATTTTTTTGACGCATACCTGCGATGAATACGAAACTCCTTGCTGTAACAGCAACTTCGCTTAGTATTTGCAGAAAGGGAGTCGCAAAGAGACTGAATTCTACTTGTGGCGGAGGCTCGTATGTATGCAAAAGTGTGGCAGTGTGTTTGATCAACGCCTTTGGGTTGACAATAAATAAAGCTCGAAGAAACGGGAGTGACGAAACTTTCCGTTTATCCCAAGTAAACTACGAAATTTCATCTGCAACAGCTGGATGTTAGGGCCACCGATAAGTCCCACACAATTTTGAATCACATGAATAGAAAAGGTTTCATTTCATGGCAATTTTTTTTGAGCCTCAGTTGCTTTTCTTCCTTCCGTCTTTTTAGTTTCCTGCATGGCCCGGAACAGCCACTAATTAAGTGATGCTGATGATGCTGATAATAATAATAATAATAATAATAATAATAATAATAATAATAATAATAATAATAATAATAATAATAATAATAATAATAATAATAATAATAATCAATCAATCAATCAATCAATCAATCAATCATGTTTATTTACGTGCCCAGGAACAGCCAGAGGCCTGGGTGCTGGCGCACGGATAGTTACATGAAAACAAAATACAAGAAACATATTGAAAGAAATAAACAAGCGACAACACACACAAATTGAAGTAGCGAAAATTACAGAAATAAAGCACAGGCGGAGCCTGGGTACAGGTAAAAAAGAAAAAGAAGATGCCTTTGTGGCTCAGCTTATTATAATGAATACACAACAAGCAGAGAACAAAGTTTAACAGTAAGACGACAAGAACAATGACAAAGTATAGAGACAAATGATAAGACAACCATGATAAGTAAACAGTTTCAAAAACAGGCAACTATAGTGGTTAAACAGAACCACAGAGAAACCAAATTTCAGCAATAAAAAAAAGAAAAACGAACGACAGAGATATCATAGATGTTTAACATACTGTGTTCAACAAAGCAGTACGGTAAATTGTAAAGGAGCTTTGAAAGATGTCAAGGCGTTCAGAGAAGCGGTTGTAGCAATTCTGTATTCTGCGCACAGGAGAATGATTGGAGTTGCGCGCAGCGGTCAAGAAAGGGCGATGCGACCTGGTGGGCCTCTGTGGAACACTAAACTCTAAACAGTTAAGCAGGTCTGCGCAAGAAAGGTCACCATGAACAATTTTGTGAAGAAATGTAAGGTCTGCACGCATACGTCTGCAGGTCAACGAAGGAATGGAAGGAACTATGGGTAAGTCAGAATCAGGACCCGAACTGTGATTGTGATGACGGTGCTTAAATATGGATAAAAACTTCTTCTGCACACGTTCTATTAATTCACTACTAGATTTGGAGATGCCGTTCCAGGCAACAGAAGCATATTCTAACTGGGGGATACATATTGCATTGTATAGCATTAGAAATGGATCTGGAGAAGAGAATTCCTTTGTAATCCGACACACATTTCCAAGACTTCGGAGTGCTCGCCGGGTGATGAGCCTAATATGAGAAGAAAAAGAGAGGGTACTGTCGAAAAGAACCCCGAGGTCCCTAATCTCCTCAACCCTTTGCAACGGAGCTCCCGCTATACTGTAGGAAAACAGTAGACGATGGGTTTTCCGGCTGTACGTGACAACCTTTGTTTTAGCTGGATTTAAAATTAGACAGTTTTTGCTGCACCAGACCGATAATTCCGACACATCCCTCTGCAAGGCACAGCAGTCCTGAAAACTGCTAATGTGCCTAAATAGTTTGACATCATCAGCATAGAGAAGAAATGAAGATTTTGCTAATACTGTTGACACATCATTGATAAAGATAGAAAACAATAGTGGACCCAGCACAGAACCCTGAGGTACACCACTCGTTGCAGTGTAAACACTAGACCTTTTGAAGTTTACATCTACGTAAAAGGACCGGTCAAGGAGATAGTTGGACAACAAGGCAACAAGACTTGCATCAACACCGGAGATAGTAAGCTTGTTAATTAATAATTTATGGTTCACTACATCAAACGCCTTACTGAGGTCAAAATAAATTACATCCAACTGGCCGTTTTCACAAACTGCAGCCGAAGCCTGAGTCATGAAGCTTGCAAGATTTGTAACCGTCGATCGACCCGAGAAAAAGCCGTGCTGATTTGGTATCAGAACGTTCTTGACGCAGGCAGCAAGAATGTTGTGCAGAGCTGACTCAAAGAGTTTTGAGGCGACACAAAGGAGTGAGATTGGGCGATAGTTGGTAACGGCTGACTTATCACCAGACTTAAATATTGGAAAAATTCGAGCAATCTTCCATGCACGAGGAAATTTACCGAAAAGCAAACAGTTATAATAAATGGAAGTTAAGACAGGCACAAAAATGTTGCCGTAAGCCTTCATGAGGGCTGCTGGAATTCCGTCTGCACCACAGGAAAATGACGGTTTCATCCGTTTAAGGCTATCATTGACAAGTTTTTCATCGAACATAATAATAATAATAATAATAATAATAATCAATCAATCAATCAATCAATCAACCTTTATTTTTGGTGCCCAGGAACAACCCTAGGGTCTTGGTACTGGTACACCATATACAAGCATTCATAAAAACAAACTAAAATCAAGACAACACAACACAGAAAACCATATATATGAAAGAAACAATAAGGTAAAAATAGTTACAGAGATCCTAAAAAGCAAAACAGCAAAAAAAAAGGAAGCCTAGTGGTAGAAGCCATGACACCCGGCCAGCAAAACGTTGAAGGCACGTGAAAAATTGAAAATACACAAGCAAATACTCAATGCACATGACGGAGATAGATTATGCACATAAAACAAAGGATTTGTAAATGTTAGGAAGTTTCAAAATGGAGAAACGAAGTTCAGCGTTACAAGCACTGACACTTAAACCGACCGAAATTCAAGCAACACAAAATCAGGAAAAGTGAAAAACAAACAAGCAAGATGATGATTTGCATAAAATAAATACGGAACAGAAATACGGCACATAAATGACATAAAGGCACTTAAGCTACAACAGTTTTCAATTCATTAGAGAACAAAGACATAATAATAATAATAATAATAATAATAATAATAATAATAATAATAATAATAATAATAATAATAATAATAATAATAATAATAATAATCACAATTATTTAGGTGCCCAGGAACAGCCAAAGCCCTCAGTGCTGGCGCACGGGCTGTTACCGTAATTACCCGATTCTAACGCGCACCTTTTTTCCGGAAAAATAGGCCGAAAAATCGCATGCGCGTTAGAATCGGATACGAAACCGAAATTGCCGAAACAGCGGAAATTTCATCCCAACCATCGCCATCACCACCTCAACTGGGCGCCAAAGCCTTTAGCAACAATTTTCGAACGCAGTAAACATAGGCGCCTAGGCTTTTCTATCGGCGTTCACAGAAATCGTAAAATCGTTCCACTTGCGCGCTTGATAACAGCAATGGCAGCAGCGGCTCTCACACGTTCAAAACGAGCGGTCGGCTGAAGCGTGCGCCTCTGGGAAGCTCGCTGGATGGGCGTGCGAGGCGTGGGGCACGGTCCCATCGACCATGGCTGAACGTTCGTTTAGAAGTGTGGCATCGCGAACGCTCTTGACGGCACCGAGGACGAGATGTTGTGGTCAGCGGAAAGCGACGAGGAGTGAGATGAGTGAGATTACTTCGGGAAATAAATCGCCCATTTCTCTCGCATTCGTTTGTCTGGGTCACAAAGTTCCGAGGGCGTTAAATCGGAGGTGCGAGTTTTTTTAGTTTTTTTTTGCCAGGAAAATTGGGTGCGCGTTAGAATCGGGGGCGCGTTAGAATCGGGTAAGTACGGTATATAAAAACAATATACAAGAAACATAATGCAAGAAACAAACCAGTGACAAGACACACACAAATTGAAGTAGTGAAAATGACAAATAAAACACTGGTGGAGTGAAAGGTGCGTGCAGGTAAAAAATAAAAAAAGACGCTTTTGTGGCTCTGCATGTTGTAAAGACCGCACAACAAGCACAGGAACAAAGTTTAACAGTAAAAATTCAGAGCCCTTCCACCCCATGAAGAGGGACGGCCAGCAAAGCTGCGGTGCCGAGCCTCCACGTGAGGCTTGACTGGTTCAAGGGGTGCACGAAGTAAAACACGTTTGTTTGTAATTTGCGATTGAGCATTGTTCCTGGTTATTAACTGAAAGTCCACTCCTGTCCAGTCAATGCTCTTCGCGCATGCTCAGCACGCCTCTTCACCAGCCACGTGAAACAGCTGTCAAGCGGCTCCGACGCAGCGTCAGACTTGGCTACTGCGCAATTGAGGCGCACACCTGGGCACGCGCCGGCGCCAGTGCGTCTGCCGCGGCTATGACGCAACACAATCCACTTTAATACAACCCAATCCAACTCCAATCCAACTCCGATCCAAGCCAAGTCAAGCCAAGCCCGGCTAAGCCAAGTTAAGCCAAGCCAATCGAATCGAATCTAATCCAATGCCCCTCGCGCTTGCGCAGAACGGCCCTTCGTGGCACACGCGAAACTGCTCAACCTCGGCCAGTGTAGGTTACGCTACAAAACACACAGTAATCGTGGGTAGAAATTTATTATAGCGCGGGTATAGTAATCACGGCGCATGCTCTATGAAGGCCCTAGGACCTTTTTAATTTTGTTAATTTTGTATGATTTTCTCCATGCCCGGGGGGTGTGGCGCGCAGTTTTACGATTCCGGGGAGTTGAGTGGGCTCCGCAACGTGGCGCTACGCTCGCTAGCGATTCCTGTCTACATCGCTCTCGGACCGGAGACGATCTTGTGGATCCCAGCCATTTACAGCTTTGCTGTAATAATAGAAAAACAACGGCAAGAATCTGGAAACAAATGATAAGACGAACAAATTACAGGAAGCAGTTTCAAGAATAGGCAACTATCAGTTGGTTAAAAACAGAACTGCGGAGAAACTAAATCCCAGCAATCGAGAAAAAATGAACGACAGAGACATCCTAGATCTCTACCATACTGCATTGAACAGTGCAGTACGGTAAATGTGAAAGGAACTTTGAAAGATATCTAGGCGTTCAAAGAAGCGGTTGTAAGAATTTTGTATTCTGCGCAAAAGATAATGATTCCAGTTGCGCGCAGCGGTCAAGAACGGGTGATGCGACCTGGTGGGCCTTTGTGGAACACTAAAATCTAAACAGCTAAGAAAGTCTGC
This sequence comes from Haemaphysalis longicornis, assembly GCF_048455015.1. NCBI lineage: Eukaryota > Metazoa > Arthropoda > Arachnida > Ixodida > Ixodidae > Haemaphysalis > Haemaphysalis longicornis. Next base: position 238,311,768 of record NW_027526203.1, on the reverse strand, counting down.
GCAAGAAAGGTCACCATGAACAATTTTATGAAGAAATGTAAGATTTACAAGCATATGTCTGCAGTTCAAGGATGGCATTGGAAGAACTATGAGGAAGTCAGAATCAGGACAAGGACTGTGAATGTGATGACGGTGCTTAAATATGGATAGAAACTTCTTCTGCACACGTTCTATTTATTCGCTACTAGATTTAACTATTCACTTCTAGGCAACAGAAATATATTCTAATTGAGGGATAGATATTGTATTGGATATCACTCGAAATGTATCTGGAGAAGAGAATTCCTTTTAAATCCGACACACATTTCCAAGACTTCGGAGAAGTCGCCAGATGATGTGCTAATATAAGAGAAAAAGAGAGGGTCCTGTCAAAAAGCATCCCGAGGTCCCTAATCTCCTCAACCCTCTGCAAAGGAGCTCCCTCAATACTGTTGGAAAAGAGTAGGCGGTGGGCTTTCCGGCTGTACGCGATAACTTTTGTTTTAGCGGGGTTCAAAATTAGACAGTTTTTGGTGCACCAGACCGATAATTCCAACACATCATTCTGCAAGGCAGAACAGTCCTGAGCACTGCTAATGTGGCTAAATAGTTTGACATTTTGTTAAGACTGTTGACACATCGTTGATAAAGATCGAAAACAATAGTGGATCCAGCACGACACGTTAAGGTACACCACTTGTTTCAGTGTAAACACCAGACTTGTTGTTGTTTACATCTCCATAAAAGGGTCGGTCAACGAGACAGTTGGACAACAAGGCCACAAGGGTTGCGTCTACACCGAATGCATTAAGCTTGTAAATAATAACTGATGGTTCGCCACATCAAACGCCTTACTTAGGCCGAAATAAATGACGTCCAACTGGCCGTTTTCACAAACTGTAGCCGAAGCCTGGGCCATAAATCTGGGAAAATTTGTATCCGTCGATCGTCCCGAGTAAAAGCCGTGCTGATTTGGTATCAGAACGTACGCGCAGGCAGCAAGAACTTTGTGCATAGCTAACTAAAAGAGTTTTGAGGCGACACAAAGGAGTGAGATCGGGCGATAGTTAGTAACGGCAGACTTACACCAGACTTCAATACTGTAAACATTGGAGCGATGTTTTATGCACAAGGAAATTTGCCGAAAAGTAAACAGTTATTATAAATGGAAGTTAAAACAGGCAGAAAAATATTGGCGTAAGCATTCATGAGGGCTGCTGGAATTTCATCTGCACCACTGGAAAATGGTGGTTTCATTCGTTTAAGGCTATCATTGACAAGTTTCCCATCGAACATAAGTGTATTAAAATTAGACATTAATTAACGATAGGCGTTCGTGGTTACCATCAGGCAGTTGAAAGACAGAATGAAAGTACTGAGCAAAGCTGGTAGCAATATCCTCAAGCTGTTGACCATCGTAATTAAACAGGCTAATGTGTTCTTTAGACGCCTTAGGACGGCCGCGTACATACCTCCAGAAGTGCGCCGGTTTCTGAGACGCACCAGCCTCCAAAGACTCTATATAGAGCTGGTGGTCACCCCGGTAGAGGTTTTATTTTTGGAAAGAAATATTTTTGGAAAGAAAGAACAACCTGAAACCAATGGCGAGGAAGATGTTTAGCGGGAGCACGGAAGCGACATTGCGTTCGCTAAAATCAAGATTCAGCGGGTAAAATTCATTATGGTTACTCGTGTTGGTATGTAAGATACTGGTTCAGCCAGAGAAACATTGCTGCAGTTGAACAACTCAAATATCCTGCGTATGCATTGTTTAGCGGGAACGCAGCAGCGTTCTGATTTTAGTCCTACCCGTACTATCGGCCGGTGACCTCTGAGGGTTACCATATGGTTGCCATAAATTGAGAAATCAAATGCTACTGTTAGAGCACAATAAGCACTAACAAAATGCGACCCTAATTAAGAATGCTAGAAGCAGCAAGAACACGCAAATCAAAGTAATGCAAGTCTAAATAAGCTACAAATAAAACCAACTCACCGGACATAAAAAAAATCATTTGAACAATGTGAATCTTTTGTTTGTCTCTAAACAAATAAAATACAACATAATTCCCTCCTGAAAAGTTCCGTATATACGGAAATATGGGAATACGGAGTACTTTCTTAGAATGGCACAAAGCTGCAACAAAACACGAAATATTTTTGAGAAACACACGTGAATAAAATAGCGCATACTAATCTAAAAAATTTGACACCAATTTTATGTCTGTAAGTTTACTAGAACCGCCAAATCATTGTCCGTATGAATTCCGTATATACGGAATATACGGAAAACATACGGAGCGTCATTTTGCTTATTATTGAAGATGAAAACACCAAACCTGTGCCAAACGTTTTTATTGCGCACACTAATGTGATTCCCGGTTTTTTATACTAACGTCTACTTTTGGTGTGCTTGGGGGCGGCATAATCCGTATAAACTCCGTATTCCCATAATTCCGTATATACGGAACGTTTCAGTAGGGTTATTTGTAATTTTTTTGTCATTTCAATAACTTAGTTGAACTTCTACACGGCAAAATGTTTTTCGCTGTGGTAGGAAGAGGTAAGGAGACCTCCATTTCTCCGAAGTGCTCTGAAATAACGAAGCGTACCTGAGGTTAGTTGAGTGACAAGAACGGCATTTAGATGTACACCAGTAAAACAGCGTTTATTCTTGTACCCACGGATATTTTAATATCTGCAGTTGGTTTAACAGGCATAAGGGTTAGGGTTATGCCTAACAGGCCTGGCCCCCGTCTGCAACAACTACTGATCATTCGTGAAGTCTTTGCCTTTTATCGCGTGTAAAACAACCTTCTTATTTTCAAATCAGTGTCAATCTTCGTGGGCCACATGTACATCGAATATGGGCAAACATCATGTTTCCCAGTGAATCAGGCGCTGCTAATATCAGACAGTAATTCGTTGGCGTAACAATTATAGGCATCGAACCGGACTGGCGCTGAAAATTGGTTTACGCTGACCAACTTTGAAAGGGAGGTATAACTATATTACGCTTGAAAAAAATCGAAAGCTTTGTGAACGGCGCGCATGTGACAATTTAATCGACGCCCTCACCCCAACAAATGAGGCGCTAAGGAGCCAAAATGAACGTAGCGAGGTGGGCTTGTCGGCAAGCTTTATTGTGAGTGTGTAGATGCACCGCGCACGGTAACTGGCGCTGGCTGGTTGTACCGAACTGGGGCGCTGCTTCCAAGCGCCTTGCGAACCGACTAACGCGTGTAATAGCTTTCTATTGATCTTCTACGAGGTCCGCTTCCACGGACAGTATCTGCATAGGCACGGCATTACAGTAGCGTGGCGGGACTTTAGACAGCCACATGGGATTAACTTCGGCGGCACAGCCACACCGTGACCTCCGCGGCTTCGACACACCGATGAAAGCTTGGGTGACTTGATCTGATAATTACTGTGACTCTCCGTATCACTTGTTTGTGGGCGCGACGCTGCTGGCGGCCGCTTCGCATTGCGTCCCCAACCAGTAGCGACCGCGGGGTGACAACTGTAGCCTTGGCGCAGCATTCCTTCTTACATACTGCAGGATAACATAGAGGTTGCTAAAGCGTTTATTCCAAAGTTCAGGCTATTTCTACAGCCTCTCATGCATCTATTGTCGGCCCTGTAACGACGCCGGTAGGTACATGCTACGGACGACTAAGCGCCGTTTAAATGCCCTGGTGGTGATTGCGGGGCACTTTAGGCTACTCAGGCTTTCCAACTAGAGAACCGGCCGTCTATAGAGGAACAAGTAGCCGTCTGTGTCCATCCGGCGTGCCGGCTAGAATAATTACCTTGTAGGGCCAAGATCACCTTGTAGTTGGTTGCAGCGCTTCATTACTTACAAATGGCATGCACACAATACGGAACATAAGCAGACGCGTAAACAAGTAAACACACACTACTCCTCTACATATAAGTTGCTTCTATTGTCCACAGCGAGCAATTTATTAGTGGCCACATGTACGCACCTAGGCAGTATTGCGAGGATTGACACAAGACACCCGCACGCCTGAATGAGGAAGCATGTAAACAATTCGACATTGGCGCTGTCATACGATACCATTCTAAGATACTAGGTTCCATTAGGAATAATGACCATTGTTGATTTAGGTATGGGACAAGAAAAAGGCACTCTCTATTGTTGAGGGACAATGAAGTTGGCTAACACCGTTGTTTTATTATATGTTATGTTTTTTGGTTTCACCGATTTCACGTGTCTCCTCACTAAACCCGACACCAGCAGCGGCCACGTTAACTGTACATTTTGATTGGGTAGTTACTTTCTGACATTTCTTGTATCATCCTAACAGTGTGCGCTGCCTTCAGTGCTAATGGCTGCCTCGTTTCTTGCGCACCTTATCAGTAACGATGGGAAATTTAACCGATCAAGACAAACTATGGGGCGACTTGGTATTCCATTTCATGACGTGTAAAGCGCAGTCACGTAAGACAAAGGATGACGAGAAAATAACATGGAGCTTGTCCGTGTCTGTCTTTCTTCTTTCGTCCCGCGTCTTCAATAGTGTGTTATAAATATCGCTAAACGCCAAATTTGGGAGGCATATAATTTAACAAACTAGAAGAACATTCATCTTAATCAACGCTGCCTGTATATATTGCTTGTCACGTCACACCCTTTCCAAAGGCAACACTACCTCTAGACGACAAGTCCAGCCGCTCATTAGTGGTGTGGCGCAAAAAAACGGGTCGTCTTGACTTGCGTCACCGCTGGAGCTTGACACGCAGCTTGACACGAAGACACCGAGGAAACATTGACGCGTAGGAACGCCAACTCACAAAGGCTGGACAAACCTTGTAAATTGTTTCGTACGATTTTCGTACAGCGGCCCTGCGAAGCGGGTAACTGCCCGAGACGGGAGCACACGCGAAGGCTAGAACGTAGGAAAGGGCAGGATAGCAACAGGAAAGTGGCTGTTTGAACATTTACGGCTGACGCGGAAGGCAGGGTTAAACAGGCAGCGATGTGTTAACCGACTTCGTTCGTCAATTCACTATAAGATATCAGTTTTCGTTGACAAGTCTGGAAGACCGATGGGGATTAACTCTAAACATAGACTCATGTTTGCTTTAAATAATTCGTTAGATGCTTCTGTATCCATTACCAACCTGTTTTGGTATTTTTTGTGTGTTCGGCCTGATTTTATCGTTACCGGTGTTGATTAGGTTGTTTACATGGGCAAACGGAGCTTCCATATGCACCATGGTGAAGAAAACTTACTTTTAAGTACAGCGCTCGAGTGTTGTTTCAGCTAATCTTTAGGCGGCTGCTCGTGCGCATAATGTATAAAACTGCAAACTTCAAAGGAAAACTTGAATTATTCTTCTTCTCGGTGATACGGACAGGCCGCTCAGGTTCAACAAGTGGTTTATAATCGCTCATTAGTCTATGTTCATAAATATGTCAAGCTTATAAATATGTCAAGATGGGTAAAGACTTTAAAGTCTTTACTCATCTTGAATATGTGTTTTATGGAATCTAAGAGAAAAGTCTCACGAGATAATCGTTATAGAAATTGCAAAATAACACGCATGAGTTTTGCTTCCGTTGATCGTGAGCAAAAGCGCAGATTAACAAAAAGGAATATAGTGAGAATATAAAGAAACGAATTTCTGCATTTTAAAAACACTTACTTTGTTACAAACGGTTTCGCTAAAGTGCACGAAACATTCTCCTCGTCTGCTTTGATACTATGCACAATCTTAACGCTGTGTGTTATCTAAGGTTCTAATTCATTGATGAATACGTAAGAGACCTTGCACTTGTTCTAACCCTGAAAATTGTCGTGCACTTTCACAATGCAATAAAAACGCCGTCCTTGCATGGCGTGAGAGAAAAGCGCTGATGTCTCTCTTTATTGCGCAAAACTGGCCACTTTTTTTCCTCTTTGGTCGCTATGCTTGATCGCCTAGGTGCACAGTATAAAAGTGGTTGCAGGGGTTTTGTTCTGAGTGCGGCCTTTGCTGACCACGGCGGTAACAACATTATTTTCTTGCTAATACACCTGCGCTCGGAAAGCCACAATTTGTCCACTTGGACAGCGTTAATGTCCAATTTGCCGTTGATTTTAATGACTCCAGAAGTGACATTACTCTTTCAAATAAAAAAAAAATAGGCTGGAGACTTCTGTACAAAAAGAAACGAACTCCATTCTCCCAATTATTTCACGGCTTCAACGGTACGGCGCTGCGACGGAAGCCCATGGGAGTATTTTCTGAGCTTGCCATTCTCGTGCGCCTGCACCGAGAGCAATATAGAGGAGGAAGGAACAAATGCTCACTTAGAAACTCCTATAATGGAACCCATGTTGGAGATGGTCTTTTATCTTGGAGTGTTCCCCGACGTCCACGTCACCCGCCACGCCTTTTTTTGTATTCATCCTATCGCTTCGGGGCTTTTATTTTGAGCCTCGCGTTTGTCCTTCGCGATCCTGTTGTCGGGGTGGAGCCAATCGAGTCGGCAGCCATAAGCGCCAAGATTAAATTCCCGTCTCTATGGAATTCAACCGTCTTTGTTCGTTCTCTTGTAACACAGTATTTTAATGGCATTTACAGAAAACTCCGCCATCACACATATTCCCGCACGAAGTATGCGTATATGCACAGGTAATTGTGCTTTGGTCTGAGAAAAAAAAAGTTTAACATTCCTTTTCTTAATTTTGCGATATATTCAAAGACTACTAAACAAGGTTGGTTGAGCCTGGAAAGAAATTTTAATTTTGAAGGCAGAACTTGGAACTTTTCTAACTTTATTGTGTCAAAAATAGTCGAACAGGGAATGGTAATGTAATATGTGCCCCTTGCTCGATCTGTCGGGCTTGGGATATAGTGAATAAAGGGGTGTGCAGAATCACCCGTGTTGTGTCGTAATGCCAGCCTCGACTGCATTTTCCTTTCTGTTTACCGCTTGGCGCAGGAAAAGTTCAGCGCGGAGTTCCGGGCACGCATGCGGTGCTGTTCGTCGAGGAGCAAGAAGGAGGAGACGCACTACCGCCAGACTAACACCTCCATGTCTACCCGCTACTCAATGCGCTCTTACTCCTGAGCGACGGACCAGCGACGACTGAAGCCTTGTGTTCAGGTCGCTACAAGGACATCTGCTCTATAGGGCCCATCACCTGGGGCCGCCAGCAGGGCCGGATGCGTGCGCCATCGAAGCTACGCGTCAGAAGCGCGCACGGCACTTGTGGTTTCCATTAGTGTGTGTGTGTGTGTGTGGAGAAAAGGAAACATAGGTTCGCAATTCCCACTCCGCGGGGTACAGACATAATCGGAGATGCCACTGGGGGACGCATCCACGACAGATTGTCCAGGACCTAAAGTTGTCTGAACGTTTCGAGCACCAATCCTGGTTAAGAAGGGTTTAATACCGCATTCAGTCATGTCACCCGAATAGCATTACCAAATTCCAGGAAGTTATGGCAAACACCATCTCGGGCTGAATGGGTAGCGGCAGTCACAGTGCAATGTGACAAACGAAACGGGGAAAAACTTCTCGAGAGTGAAGGGGGGACAGTTCGACGAAGTATTAGGCCACCGAGCTTAATTAGTCAATTTCCTGTCACTATACGAGCAGGCCACCGTATCTCGACGGGAGTCAAAATGCGGGATTACATGAGCACAAAACTAAATGTCGTCACAGACTAAGGAAGCCTGCTACGTCGAAATTAAACATGATGAATCAGACTGACAGTCTTAAGCGTCCATCTTGACAAGTGCTTTGTAGGATGAGCGACTGACAGTAGGAGAGCCATTTCGGATAGTTGGTACGCATTCCAGAGGCCGAAACACTACTGAAACAACGAGACGGAAACACGTAGAAAACGAAAGCAGGCATTATGTGCATAGTGGCGGTATTGGTGCATCACCTCGCACAGGGAAACTTTTCTGAACTCACCCATGACAACCTTTGTGGTGAGCAACCCATTGCTTTTGCTTACAGTTCTTGTTTTCAATGTACAAAGATACACACACGAAAAGACGGAGGTATAGAGCTTTGAAAAAGGACCCGAAGCGTTGGTCGAGGATTGGGACTTTGCATTTGGCTTTTCCAGCTTTTTGCGGCTTCCCTGTGTGGCTTGCGGCCGTTGAAATCCACTGTCTACCGAATTTACACTGCAGTGGCGACAGCACCGCAGCTTTCAGATGTGGTCACTTGTGTGCGGATGACGATGGAGCTGAAGCTCAGTATAGCCTGTGGTTGGGCTGGTTGGTGTTGCGTTTTGGGACGAAAAACTGCGCGCAGTGGACGGGACTGTGAAGGCAGGACGGTGGCATGACGTTGTACGTCGTGCGCCTAAAACCGTATAACCCACGCGTACGCGAAGCGCAAGTGCTAGGCAAAGGCTGGGAACAAGTCGCCTGCGAGCGGATAGATGTTTTTATCAGACGCAAGAACCCCAGAATTTGTATTAGTAAGTCTTCCGTAACTCTGTATGGAAATGAGTACAAATTTTCTAGCACGCCGGTGTATTGACAGAAGTGGCTGCCGTGTGCGCCTGTGCAAAGGGAGGTGTATATTTGTACATCGCTTTTTTTCTCAATGAAATTTAGTTGTGAGTCTTCGCCCGTCCGATCTTTCTTCTTAGTCCCGTGAAATGCGCAGAGCTTTTTGTCCCAAAAAGGAGGTGGAGCTCGTTACCTTGACACATAGCTTGCTATAAAACAGGGTCAATTTGCTTATCTTCTCTCAAGGACGTGCGGAGCTTCAGCGAAAAGCCGACAGATTGAACGCTCAGCGTGTAGCCCATTTATTAAGCTTACAACTTCAAACTTAAAAAACAGTGCGATAAAAAAACAAACCTATGGGCCCATTCCGATGTATTCAGAGATTGCCTTGTGCTGAAGTTGGCTGCAAACCAGCCTGAGGTCTTCGTGTTATAGCTGTCCCCGCCGGAAAAGCGAAGATGTTGTACCTATTCTAAGGTACGAGAAAACGAACTTTCACTCCTAACAAAATTTCCGCGAGTGCAATTGCATGGCTTACTACTACCATATAGATGATACTAGCTGTTGGTTTTTCAAGGTGAAGAGCGTTTCAGAGAACGCACTAAGCTTTTGCCTGTATCGATGAATTCGCTTGTATGTTAAGCCCGGGCATTTCGAATGGACCATGCAGGCAATGGTTTGTCATGCTCCTGTAGGATCGATCTGCTTGACAATGTGACCTCATTGCTCAGAAACCGTACTGATGTATAAGTAACCGACGGTGGGAGGCCGACCCAAATAACTCTCATGGAGGCAAAAAGTCATGAAGGGCTTGTGTTGCAAGAACCATGCTTGTCTGCCATGCCAAATCTCGTGTGGATCATTTGTCCTGCCGTAAAGCTTTATTCTCACGGCACTCTCTTGAGATGGCTCATGGTATGACCTGTTAATTGGTTTATCTTGAAATAACATCGAAGATTGATGGCTAAGTTTACTTGATTCAAAGTCCCTGTGTTAATTCGGTGGTGAATATACCATTTATTGAACATCGGTAATCTTACAGTTCAGTTATTAAACAGCATTGGAAGTTAACAACTCTTTGAACTTCTAATGTTTCGCTAAGGCGTTTCAATGGGCGGTGAAATAACATTGAACAGTTGACAATTTTCGAACTTACGTTTTGTCGGTGGGGTGTCTGTACCTGAAGCCAAGAGTACGGGACTAGTTTTTACACGCTTAAATAAGTCGATTAATCAAACAAAACATTTCGTTTGAATGGTTCAGGAAAATTGGGCATGTAGAGAGAACGGTATGGTTGGAATGGGCATTTCACTTGTTTCCCTCTTGTGATCATGGCAGCATATCACGTCAGCAAATAGCGTTCTACGAGTGTTTTAAAAACTGTATCATGGACGAAAACGCACTCGATAAAAAGATTTGGTTAATAAGAATAACGAAGCGCACTTAAGATGGGAATCACACGCAAATTCCCGGCCAGCATGCAAACTTGATGCAGAAGTTCTGCAGTTTTCGTCAAGCTTAGTACTAAAAACACCTCCAGGGAGATATGTTACCTTGAAAAGCCACCATTTCGTCACTGTACCAAAGGGAGCTAGGAACATGTTGATCACACTTGCACAAGAATTATATATTTGTTGACCGCTGGTGGAATTATTAAAGTGAAGCTATGGTTAAATTATGAATGTAAAAAATTCCAATATTCCGATGCAAGATTTTGTTAAATAAAATAGAACTAAATGGCAGAACTGTGTGCTGTTCTCTACCTTTGGTATAAATGTACTTCTGGCAAGTTCAGTAACTCTACACTAATGGGTTGGCTAGGTACGGTCGTTTAATGAATACGAAGTTCCTAGTAGAAGGGTCACGATTTAATGCAAGTATTTTGATTAGGAGACTTTAAAATCTTAAGATATTGAGTCAACGTAAACGATTTTGAGCTGAACGATATAGAGCGCAAGATAAATAAGCAGCTGATGATGCAGCAATGGCTGCATTTATAAAAAAGAGCAGGGTTGCAAATATCATTTAAAAAACAGAAAACCCCGGTGCTTTCCTATAACTGGCGAAGCCTGGATGAGTAGACACCGTGGAGGCATAGTTCTTCGTTGCTACAGGATGGGTGTCAAAAGTAACGCGCCATTGTGCAGATAAGTTCTAATAGGCACGGTTAATATTTTTTAAGTCATTAATGAGAGTGTGGCGTCTATATAAATAACAGGGACACAATAACAGCAGTTGCACAACGAAATTTGAGGAGAGCGCACTACGTGCAACAGATTGGAGTGAAATGATGTTCTGTGAATCTGCCTGGCTTATTTACATGTCTACTACTGAGGTCGACCTTATCAGGGGCCACATGTACGATATAGCAAGAAACGTATGCCCATCTGTGATGGTACGGAAGAACCGTCGGGGCGACGTAACGTTAGGATTCAAAACTGTTGGATACCGTGCGCCGCGTCGCGCATATCTAAGCTGTTGTCTACAGACCATTCCTTAAGTAGATGGTCTCACATGTAGTCCTTGAAAGAAGGAACAAGAATAATGTGACGTACACAGAAAACACTCCAATGACTAGCAGCCCGAAAAACGGGAAAACCATCTGCAGAAATTCAAACGATTGTATCCAAATGCGTAGCATTGTTACGCCGTCCGTCTACATTGTTGATTAATTTATTGTGGGCGCTAGCGCGCCGACGCTAAACAGGCGATGAGGCGCGCCGTAGTGGAAAGCTCCGGATTAATATTGACCACCTGGGGATCTTTAATGCACGTATGTCGAACACACGGGAGTTTTAGATGCGACGCATCTCTTTAACTCGCCTTGTCCCGCGTCGTTGTCGCGGCGTAGTCCGCATCCTCGGCGCGGCAGCTGTGCGCTCCGCCGCTCTCACCGCAGCGCCATCTGTGCGTCAGCGCGGTCAGCTCGATCCCGTTGCCGTGCCAGCTGTGCACTAGCGCGCAGCTTGCGCTCGCGCTTGCGCTCGGTTAACACATGCGCATGCGCTGCACTCTCATTCCGCTGCATATAAACGCGGTAAGTGCGCCGCTCCGCTCAGTCGTTCCGCCGCCGGCGCTCCGATGACATCGTCCGATGATTTGAATAACGCAACGGCAACCCCCGATGCGTCGCAGCTACCCCATGGTTCCCATCGCGGGAAGATGGTGTAAATTTTTGTTTTTCGCCTCCATCATATAAGCGGCCGCTGTGTGTGGGAATTGTACCCGCGACACTGGGATCAGCAACACAACGCCATAGCCACTGAGCTACCGCGGTGGTTCTCTACATTGTCAGTTCATTACAGCTATATTTGGCAATGACTAGTGATGTACGCTAAGTTATGTTATTGCGTTTATGGTTTCTTTTGTTTCTTTCTTGTCAGTGATATAATTTCTAGCATTATAACAATTAATGGCCATTAGATCGCCGATTATGTATGTTTAAGCAGATGGAAAGTGTAGAGCAGGGTTGACCGTTTTTGCTATTTTTATTCAAGTTTGCGTGGTTCTTTTCCCGGCTATTTTAGTTAGTGTTAGATTTTTGTCGGAGATGTTTAAGATGCATATTTTTGATTTCGCCAGTTTATTTTTGTGACATTTTATTTTTATAGTGTTGTATTTTTTGGTTTTTGCGAAATTCCGTTCTACCAATAACGCCACTTTATGCTATTGTAGCGAATAAATGTGTTACTTCTGCCAATTATGCATTTTCGTGGAAAGACCTCATTTTGGAATGATCATTTTCGCTGTTTTTATTCGTATTTCCAGCGGTTTTTTTTCCGGGTTTTCTAGTTTAGTGTTCGTTTTCTGGGATGAGATCTTTAGGATGCATACTTTTGATCTCCTCAGTTCATTTTTGTAGAACGAATAATTTTTTGTATTCTCTGGTTTTTCAAAATTGTGTTCGGCCAATTGTCTCCGTTTACGATATTGCAACGATTAAATGTGTTGCTTCCGCCAGTTATGCAGGTTTGTGCGAATGCAGGGCGTTACGCGGGGCTGGCTGTGTAAGGCTCTTACAATGCCAAAGGAAAGCAACAAAAGAAACAAGATGCTGTATACCGCTCCATACGGATCGTTCTATGTTTTTCTTTACCATGTCGGATGGGAGAGGAAAGGAGGATCCCGAAAATATTTGGGTAAAAACCCTTCCTTCGAGCACTGCAACAAGTACAAATAAAGTCGCCCGGCGACATTTCATGATCTCCTCGTGGCAAGCGTTTCCTTCTCATGCACTGTTGTTCACTCTGTTTTGTTTCCCATGGTCTTGCCGCACAACATATTTTGCTGCACTCTAAATGCGGAATTCCCACCCCAAGGCAGGTGCGCTACACAAAAGAGAACAAATTTCGTACGGTCTGGACGCTTACGTGGGAGCAGATAATACGCAACACCACCGACACCAGAGTGATAGAAAAATAACGAAAAATAATTCGTAGCAGCCGATTGAAAAGGGTTTATTCCGTCAAACAGAAGCGTCGTAAAAATAACTAAACCAGCCCGTGATGCGTGCCCCGGATTCGAGCGGTTGTGACGGCCGCTGCGCTTTGTGCCTGCCCGCTGCTTGTTCGTGCGTACCGAAAAGGCCTAAATCTGGCCACCTGCCGTCATGCTTACCTACTCTCCCAAACCTCATACAGCAATTCTGGGATGCCAATGGTGCTGATGGCACCCGAGGACACCGCCGTTGCAAAAATGCGACTGGTCGTTCGGCTTGGCAGAGTCAACAGGACGGGCACACGATATATGCTAAAAGTTTGGTCGCAAAGGCTGATTAACAGTCTACCCTTTAAACTGAGGGGGAAATGCTGAGATGCGTGGTTCCCCCAAAAACGAGTGGTTTGTTTGCCACATGTATATATTGCGTATTTGCGTACATGTTTGTCTGTTCATCTGTCATGTGTAACGAACATAATGCATAATCTCTTGCTCAGGTGCGTGGTTGTTATGACTTCGATTTTCTGAGTGCTGAAACACATGCAGCTCAATACCATGAAGTTACGAAGTGTTTGTGCCGTTCTCTATACCCCAGTCGTGGTGACTGACTCATCGGACTCTGCTTTTTTTATTTATTCATACATACACAGAGCCCTTATTGTTACCTGAAAGTGATGGTCGCCTGTTCCGCGTGTGCACAGTGTGTATATATGGTATGCATGGTCCATTATTAAGGTACATGTACTTATCAGTAACGTGTCGGTTTCGTCCTCGGTGTGCTATTTTACGCCAGGTAATCCCTGGCTGTATAAAACCTCGAGCCCGATCACTGTGCGTAAGAAAAAATATAAAGGGCTATGGTTATTGGGACGCCAATTAGTGAATAAACATTTTGAGGGTTTTCATGTTCCTCATGACATAAAGAAGAGATGCAGCGCATTAGGATGATACATAATGAAGGTGTGTGCGCTTAGCTTTTACAAGTCTTCTTCTTACAGGGGAACGAATGTACTTAAACACGCCTGGTGCTAATGTTCCCTAACATCCTCAAGAATTGCCTGTACATCAGATTTCTGCGTATATTCGAACGTTAACGATGCGCGTACGTTGCGTACTCCTCGTCATTTCTCGCGCATGAGATGACACCAGTTCTGCCAATAAACTCCCTGTGCTCTCAACCAGTTCTTGTACTGTGTTTTACTGACAATCATAGGGTTACCAATAGCCAATTTTAAAGGCTTCTACCTTTATTTTTCTTTTTACTTTAAATATTTCCTTGAACCCCTTTATTATTTGAGTGCGATAGATAGAACTAACTTTTTCAGTTTACACATACTAAACAATCTCACACCTCTCTTTCTCTGCATTTGCTTTTTAGTTCTTCCAGTCAACCTATTAGAGGTACCGTAAACAAGGCGACCGTAATCAGTGACGTTCTCGATGGAAAACGAGATAAAACAGCTCAAATATTGACCATGTCTTTGTCATGCCCAGTCAATTTTGTGGATATAAACACTGCTGTCCTCAAGATAAGGGTTGCATTCCAGAAACGCTCACAAACTTATTAGGAGTGGTTGGTGTCGAGGTAGCATATACAGAACATAGACAGATGGATATATCGTGAGCGTGTGTCCCGCCACCACACCCTGGGCAAATACTCCCGTATTTCGTCGTCTGCGCAACTACCATCCTCATCGACATCTACCCCATCCTCTTCCCTCGCACGTCATCATCATCGTATCTCTGATCGGTGTTGGGAGAGGGCTGCACCACTTAATAAACGCCCTGCTTGCTTGCTTCCTTGCTTGCTTGCTTGCTTGCTTGCTTGCTTGATTGATTGATTGATTGATTGATTGATTGATTGATTGATTCATTGATTGATTGATTGATTGATTGATTGATTGATTGTGAGGTTTAAGGCGCCGCCGCTACACAGTGTTGCGGATCGGGTAGCGTGACCGGTGATGGCGTCCGTTCGTCCGGAGTTGGGGCAAACATTGGAACCGAGATATAAACTTTATGTACAGAAATTTGCATGGCGTTTCACTGAGTGAACAGGGTTCTTGCGTTCCTGCTCGCGCGAAATAAATAACCAGGTTGGGTCCACCCCCTTTCATCCTTTCTCTTTCTGTTTCAAGGAATGCTCCAATCACGAAAATCCGTGGCACTGAAATTGACGCCCACACATTCAAAGAGAAGGCACTTTTCCTCTCGGACAGGTAAGCGTAAGGTTGATTTCAGGGGTGCAATCTTCCTAAGGTCCAAGCCCTTTGGACCACCCGAGGTTGAAGCAACCGGAGGGCGCCTGCGTTCCGTCGGTAATCCTGCGTCGAGCGCTCGTTGAACGGCGGCGTTTCTGACACGCCACAAAGCGTTCCCCTGATGCGAGAAGACGGCAGCCGAAAAATACAGGACCCCTTACCTTGCCGCCAAAAGAGGAATAATGCGCGGCGCCTTTTCACCCACTCCGTGCAACGTTTTCGGTCATTGTGCCTTGCCTCGCCGGCGAGCGCTTGGGTTACCGTGAAGCCGCCGAAAGCAGCTTGTGTCCAGTAGTAGCGTCAGTCACCGCCGCGTCATTGCGCACAAAATAAGGTAGCTCCCCTTCGATGAGGGGGGGAGGGGGGGGGAACCGGTGAAAACAGGACGACGGAAGTATTGGGTGACTGAACGCGATAATATTGCAGACAGTCTTCACAACACCATACGCCGATCGTAACAGCATCGCCGCCCGGCGGGAAGCTCCCGACGGCATTGGTTTCCAGCCCGTGTAGGAGGAAGTCTTTCCCAGGTAGACACTTCGGGCCGGCACACAAACACCTCAATCAGTCCTTCCGAAGGGTAACTGTACGTTCTCATTTTTTAACACGACAAAGCGGTCGGAATCGTGGCCCAGACACTAGCGGGAACACCCGTGGCTTTCCATGTCGCGGAGGGCTTCATGGCTCTCTCACGTGCACTGGCCTGTCCCGGAAAACACAAAAAACACAACTAAAAGCAAATGGGCGCAAGGACAATCTCCTGAAATACCACCAGTCTGACTAAACACATGACTAAAACCCATCAAATGTGGCAACACTCAATACAACAATATGAACTGATTAAAAATAACTCTGTTATACAAAACGCATCAACAAAGGGACTCACAGTGATACCAACTGCAGATCTCAATATTGGGAATAAAAAGCTATTTCAAGAAAAAATGAAACCATATTCCTCGAGGCCATCTCTATACTGGGCTGCGGCTAAGGCCGTCAGCATTGCCATTGAGCTCCCCCTTTTTGTAACGGGCCTAAAATGAGTACTGCCTTAAAGCGAGGCTCCGGCGCAGGAGGCGGCCGTTCTTAGCGGACATTGTCTGCAACTATGTGAGGGGACAGTGGACAGTTTCAATAACAAAATGTGAGCCGGAGATGTAGCAAGCTAGCTTTTGAACTGCCCACACGAGGCACGAGCACTCCTTTTTGGAGTCGATATGCTTCCTCGCTCACCGTCAGCGTCCGGCTGGCGTAAATCAAGGGTTCTCGTCACCCGTCCCCCCTTTCTGGCCCAATACCACCCCCATGCCTCGATCACTGGCGTCGCACTGAATGACAGAAGGTTTGCTGTAGTCAGGGGCTGCAAGCACCGGCTGGCTCGTCAGCGCTCTTTTCAAATAATTCAAAGTTTGCTCCTCCTTCTCATCCCATTTGATCGTTAGGGGTCCCGTTTTCCGAACAGCGTCAGTATGGGGGCTGGCTAACTCCGAATACCTGTGAATGTATCGCTGGTAGTAGCGTGCTACGCCCAAAAAAGAACGGATGTCGGTGATTGTACGGGGCTGCGGAAAATCTCTAATCGTCGCTACCTTGACTTCTGAATGCCGTCGGCGCCCTTGAGCAATCAGGTGGCCATGAACCCGGTGCGAGGGTTCGTACGATAAGCCTCTGGCGCAACCAAGTGATCAAACTGTACTCCCTCCTAATAGTCCCTGTACTTACGGTACACTATACCATCCCTATCCTGAAAAAAGAATATTTTCCTTTGCTACTAGCTCGCTTCTGTCCAACTTAATGTTCTGAAGCGTTGCGTCTCGTTTTTGTTCAGCTATAATTGCAGCTCTGTTTACTCCTAACAATTTCTGCAGGCTCTCGGAAGTGGGTGCGACAAATAACTCACCTAAAGAGTCGCATAACTCATCCTTGTCTCCAGGGTTTCCCTCGCGTTTAGAGTCTTGCGATGCCACCTCAATTCTCGTGGCAGACGGGGGCGCCTCTACGCTTGAAGTGCTGCTCTCTCCCACGCACTGGCTGTGAGGGGGGGGGGGGGGGGCACCTTGTCTCATCTGGGTGCTCTCGTCGCCAAATCCGAAGGTTTTAAACATGTCAGCGCTTGGACTACTACTCCAAATTTCAAAGCCTTTGACGCAGTAATTCATGCAAACGGTTGGGAAAGAGCTACGGATTTTCGGGCGGCAATTGGGCGACACCTAGCCTCTGTGTCAAATGTCCGGAATGGACCCTCGAAACGTATTCGTGCGATCGGAAGACACACCCTGTTTGCATCAACCACTTGCCTGATCCATTCACACTCGCCTGAGATCTTCTCTGGTGCTACATAAGATGGATTCACCACATCCATAGCCGACGCGGAATCACAGAGGGCTCGGCAGCGTTTACTGTTCACCGTCATCTTCTGAATGTACAGTTCCAGCAGCTTCCTATTCACGTCACCTTCACCGGCCGCCAGAAAAGCTACCCTGTGATTCTGACACCCTGCTGCCACGTGAGCCGGCTGGTGACAATTAAAGCAAGTCAGTAGTAGCTTCTTCTCGAAAACCTTTGCTGGTGCTTTGCCGGGTCCTCTGTAGTCTGCGCTTTCTCACCGTCATGGTGCTTCAACTCTTTGTCGCCAGCTCCCTGGACATCTCGAGAGACGCTGTCTTTTTGCCATTTTTCCGGTTTGGGTTTGAACTCCCGTTTTGGACCCTCTCTCATTTCAAAAGCATGACGCGAAGTGAAATCGTCAGCCAGCTTGGCGGCTCGTGCCCCCGTTGTGAGATCTGATTTGTCCATTACTCAGCTACGCATGCTTGCGGGGAGCGGCGGTGGAACTACTTGAAACCGAGGCTTTGCAACACTTTATCGTGGCCGCCAAACACACCCTCCTCCTTTAGCCAGTCCTCCAAATTCGCCATCAATTTATGCGCGCACTCTGAGCATGACTCATTTCTCCCTTTTTCACCTTCCCGAAACCGCTACCTATAAGCATGCGCTGCCAGCCTGTACTTCTTTAGAATGCACGCTTTCACTTTTTCGTAATATACTTCCTCTCGTCTAGTCAAGCGGGCTACCATATCGGCGGCTTCACAAAGTAACAAAGTATGCGTTGCGGCCAAGTGTCTCTAGGGAACATGCAAGTTCCAAATTAACCAAAAATATACCCATGTCTTCACCCACTTCCAACGGTTGCACGGCGTCCTTCATTTTGAACGACAGCTTACCTTCTCCTCCACTAGAGGCCCCGCCAACACTACTACTGATTCGGCCTATCAGTATTTCAATTTCGAGCCGGGTCATCTCTAGGCCATTTCTACGACACTGTGCTTCCTCCTCTCTTTCTTTTTCTGATCTTGCTCCCTTTCTTTCATGAGCTCCAGGCACTCTGAGAGCTCATCGTCCTCTGCCCTCAATGCTTCGATAGCCTCAATGATTTCTGGTTTTCTTTTCTCATCACCCAAGCTTAACCCAACATTGTGACCAACTCTAGGAGTTGCGGCTTTCGTAGCGACTTGAGGTTCATGTCTGTCTCGAGTGCAACCAATTGTTACTACAAAAAATTCTTACCCTGACACGCCAAAGTAACCTCGCGTGATAGAGTAATACATTTTACCTCCCTCGCTACGCTTTGTAAGCACAGCCTGGTAATCCCTCAAACAGAATGGCCTCCCACTCCCCAAACTTTGCAGTCATGCCTCTGAGAAGTCGGCTCCGATGCTCTGGAGTCAACCGATGCCTCAGGGAGACGATACCGTCCGCAGTGGAAATGATCTCGCTGTGGTGTGAAGACAATCCCACTTACTGCCATCCAGTGTTGCGTGTCTGCTAGTGTGATCGGTAATGGCGTCTGTTGTTCCGGAGTTAGTGGAAACATTGGGGCCGAGTAGGGCGCCGAAAGTAATTTTATGTACAGACATTTACACGGCGATTGACAGAGTGAACAGGGTTCTTCGCTCCTGCAAGCGCAGCAATAAAAAACCTGGTTGGGTGCGCCCCCTTTCACCCTTTCTCCCGCTGTTTTGAGGAATGCAACAATCACAAATATCCGTGGCACTGAAATTCCCGCCCACACACTCACAGAGAGAAGGCGCTTTTCCTCTCGCACAGGTCAGCGTCAGGTTGACTTCGGTGGTGCAGTCTTCCTAAGGTAGAAGCCCTTAGGACCACCCGAGGTTGAAGCGACCGGGTGGCGCCTGGGCCCCTTCGGTAATCCGGCGTTCGGCGCTCGTTGAACAGCGGCGTTTCTGAAACACCCCGAAAGGGTTCCCCCGATGCGAGAAGATGACAGCCGAAGAAGACAGGACCACTTAGCTTACCGCCGAAAGAGCAATGGCGCGCGACGCCTCTGTCACCCACTCCGTGGAACGTTCTCGGTCATTGTGGCTTGCCTCGGGTGCGAGCGCTTCAGTTACCGTAAAGCCGCCGAAAGCGGCTTGTGGCCAGCAGTAGCGTCAGTCGAAGCCGCGTCATTGCGCACAAAGCCGGGTCGCTCCCCGACTATGAGTGGAGGGGGAAGAAGCCGGAGGAAACCGGACGACGCAAGGATTGAGTGATCAAACCCGTTAATATTGCAGATGGTCTTTGGAACACCGTACGCCGATCGCAACAACAGGTCATGAGGCGCGCCGTATAATAAAGGGCTATGGATTACTTTAACCACCTAGGGGCCTTTAACGTCCGCAGAAATGTCGAACACACGGGCGTTGTCGGTTTTCGCCTCCATAAAAAAACCGCCACCACGGCCGGGAATCGAGCCGTAGTCCTTGGCCTCAGCAGTGCAACGCCCGAGCCACTGAGCTAGCGCGGTGGCTCAGTTACTCAATGGGCTTAGCGAGCGCGTATATATATATATATATATATATATATATATATATATATATATATATATATATTGTGGGATTCAACATTTCACACACTAGTTATTTCCCACCCCGCAGCCATCCGCGCTCAGCAAACATGACTTGCGAGCGCCGGCTGCGAACGGGTTCGTTGTTTGCGGAGACAGACAAAGGCAGGAAGCGCAGAGGGCAAAACACCAATGCATTTATTGCAAAGTTCAAACGAAATATACTGCATACAGACTAATCGTAGGCCATAACGGTAACACTGGGAGCGAGGCATTAAACAACGCTAGAGATCGAGATGGTTCGACTCACCGATGGCATACCGGAGCAGCGGAGCGCTGCGCGTGCGAGCGCCATTGCAGTCTCCCAGCTCGCCCGGACGCGTCCCATTGAGGCGCGTTCCCCAGGTCCGGACCGGCGCGCCGAAACGTCCACGCGCTACCGGATCCCCAAGACAAGAGAGCGTCCTCTCGTCATGCGACAACCCACCAGACCTCGCCTTTTGGTGGCGCTAGTATCGAGGAAGAACTGGTTCTCGGGTAAGGCAGAGGGGAAAAGGGTCAACGCCTCCACCAGGGCGACAACAAACCGTCCGGTCGCTGGCGCCCTCCCGTATGGTTCCCGTCGCGTGAGCGAGGCACGTTGTGCACGCCGGCCGCGATGGGCAGCTAGCCAGAAAGGGGTTCGCGTGAAAATGGCGATTCCCACAATATACAGGGTGTCCCAGCTATCATGCACCAAGATTTAAAAAAAGAGTAAAGGCGTAACTCGAAAGCAACCAGGTGCATAATGTTTGCAGTACTGTGAAGAAGCGGACAGTATTTTTTTCTTTAATGAGACTTAATTAACTCATTGTAATTAATTATCTAACTCGAGAAATACTGTCCTAATCCCTTAAGTGTCAATGAGGCACTTGTAGGTAACCACGAGGGGCATCTAACTGCGGTATTTTCAGCGATGAACTAATTGCGTACATATTTATTCTGACTGATAAAGGAAACCCGCGAAATATGAAAAATACCACGTGACGGCGCCTCCTCGCGCACCGTAAAGCAACGCCCTCAAACAGGCTGCCTCTGAGTTAGCCAGAATGAAATGGACAAAAGAAAGAAAGAAGAAATCGTGACTGAGTTTGTTCCTTATCTGCACACGCGTTCCGCGAATCTTGCTGCTGCTGCTCCTTCCATGCATGCTATTATCAAGGTGATGCGCTGTCTCTTCGGGCGGGTAACACGCGAAGCAGTTGCTTTCAATCAGCTTTGTTTGGGGACGCTTCTTTACAATGCGTGCGTAAGCGTCGTCACGTGGTATTTTTCATATTTCGCGGGTTTCCTTTATCAGTCAGAATAACTGAGTATGCAATTAGTTAGTCGCTGAAAATAGCGCAGTTAGATGCCCCTCGTGGTTACCTACAAATGCCTCATTGACACTTTAGTGATTAGGGCAGTATTTCTCGAGTTAGATAATTAATTACAATGAATTAATTAAGTCTCATTAACGAAAAAATTACTCTCCGCTTGTTCACAGTACTGCAAACATTATGCACTAGGTTTTCTTCGAGTTACGCAAATTTTTGAGTCAGAAAGAAAGTGGTGGAAAATTGCCTGCCGGTTGGGATCCGAACCCACGACCTCCAGAATACCGGTCTGCTGCGATGACCATTACGCTACCGGCGGGGCTGTTTCCCCACCACTTTCTCGGGTATTTATGATAAGGTATTTTTTATTTCCTGCACTTTGGGGTGGTAGCCAGCGCCACTCGGACTACTCGAGGTTAAGGGGACCTTCTTTTTAACCCTCGGGCCGTGACTCGATTGTCTACGACATGTCGAGAGTGGTCGACCAGCGTTGAACCCTCTTAGCTACCAAGACTGCTATATATATATATATATATATATATATATATATATATATATATATATATATATATATATATATATATATATATATATATATATATATATATATAGCGAATCAGAAATGGCAAATGAGGTGCTCGGTAAATGGTAACACAGAATAAGGGTTTGCAGTCAAGAAAACCTCGGAAAGCAAAGGGGGAAATGCGGAAGTCATAGAAACAGATGAAGCATTTTTTGAGTCAGAAAGAAAGAAGTGAAAAATTGCCCGCCGGTTGGGATCCGAACCCACGACCTCCATAATACTGGTCTGCTGCGATGACCATTACGCTACCGGCGGGGCTGTTTGCCCACCACTTTCTCGGGTATTTATAATAAGGTATTTTTTATTTCCGGCACTTTGGGGTGGTAGCCAGCGCCACTCGAACTACTCTAGGTTAAGGGGACCTTCTTTTTAACCCTCGGGCAGTGACTCGATTGTCTACGACATGTAGAGAGTGGTCGACCGGCGTTGAACCCTCTTAAGCTCCCTATGGCACCAAGACTGACAGAACAGAGGCCCTCGCTATGCATGAAGCGAATAAGAATGCGAAATGAGGAGCTCGTGGAATAAAGACAGGGTTGACTGTAGAGAACACCTCGGAAAGCAATGGGCAAAATGTGCTAGGTCATAGAAACGCATAAAGAATTTGGAAAGATAGAAAATGGAGAAAAAATGTCCGCCGGGGAAATCCGAACCCACGACCTCCAGAATACGCGTCTGGAACGATGACCACTACGCTACCTGCGGGGCTATGTTACCCTCAACTTTCTGGGTATTGATGTAAATGTATTTTTGTTCCCTGCGATTGCGGGAGGTAGCCAGTGCTACTCGGACTACTCGGGGTGAAGTGACCTTCTTTTTAACCCACAGGCCGTGACTCGAGTGTGTACGACATTTCGAGAGTGGTTGGCCCGCGTTGAACCCTCTTAATCTTCCTATGGCACCAAGACTGCCAGAACAGAGGTGCTCACTACGCATGTAGCGAATCAGAATGCGAAATGAGGGGCTAGTTGAATTAAGACAGAAATAAGGTTTGGCAGTCAAGAAAACCTCGAAAAGCAAAGGGAAGAATGTGGTGGGTCATAGAAACAGATGAAGAATTTTTTGAGTCACAAAGAAAGTGGTGAAAAAATCCCCGTCGGGTGGGATCTGAACCCACGACCTCCAGAATACATGTCTGGTGCGATAACCACTACATTACCGGCGGGACTGTTTCCCCACCACTTTCTGGGGTATTTATGTTAAGGTTTTTTTGTTGTTATTTCCTGCGGTTGATGATGATGATGATGATGCTTAGTGGCGTCCCCTTTGTAACGGGGTGGCGTTTGCACAGCGTCCTTAGTCGCAACGCTTCTGTACAATCACCTCGACAAAAAAATACACACAAAATAAATAAAAAATAATGTCAAAAATAAAAAGCAAATACTTTTATGAAATTTTTGTGCTAGTCTGACTTCTTTGTTCGCATGTCTTCCCAGATTGTTTTCTGCTCTTTTCCCACCAACATTCTAACCTTCTTTTACTAACCTCTACTGCTGTCCAGTTCACTTTTTCGCTAACCTTAAAGCCAAGGGCTTCCGGAAGCTGGATGGCTCCATCACTGAGGACTGGACGGATACTTTTGCCCTCCGTTACAATATGTCGCATGGTTTCTGGCTCATTTCCACAGCCTGCGCATAGTTCTTCCTGTACCGGCTCGCGGATAAGCGTTTTTGTCCGCAAGCAACCCGCTCGGGCTTCAAAAAGCAATGCACTCCCTTTGGTATTATCGAATATTTTTCCCCTTGTGATCTCCTGCTTTACGATCCTGTAGATATCTAAGGACCTCTTCGCATTCATCCTCTTTTTTCAGGTCGTTGTTTCTGTTTCTTTCACTTCATTTTTTATTGACTTGTTCGTTTCCCCTGCACTTCCAGGTTTCATATACTTTGTCCTGAGCCTTCTGGTTCTTTTCCTCCACTGTGTATCCACACTTTTCATGTAAATATACCGTAACACTTTGGCCGCCCATCTCTGATCATCCATATTTCTAAGTCGTGCTTCAAAACATATTATGCTCTGCGCTTCTCACACTTCGAAGGATGCCCATCCCATGTCTCCCTGCACTCCCTCATTTGTTTTTTTACTGTGTGCTCCTAATGCCAATCGACCTACGGCCCTCTGATTTACTTCTAGCCCTGATTGAATATCTGATTTGACACACACTACTGCATTTGAAAAGGTGAGTGGTGGTACCATTACTCCCTTCCAGATTCCTCTCACTACTTCATATCGGTTATATCCCCACGTTATATATCTGTGCTTCATGATAGAGGCGTTTCTTCTGACTTTCATTCTTAAATGCTCTTCCCGAGTTTTTAGATACGCCTGACCTTCGTTTAACCATATGCCCAGATATTTGTATTCCGTTACCCACGGTATTGCTGCTTTTTGAACGAATACCGATTCGTTACGGGCGTTGTCATTGAAAACTAGAACTCCCGACTTTGCTGTGCGAAACTCTAAGCCCAGTTCAGTGGCTTCTTCCCCGCAGATATCTGTGAGCCGTTGCAGACACTGTTTGCTATCTGCTAGTAGTACTATGTCATCTGCATATATCAGTCCCGGGATATGTTGTTCCACTTCCTGTCCTTTGCGGCTATAACATAGATTGAAACCTATTTTACTGCCTTCAAGCTTTCTTTCTAGTCTAGCCATGTACAGCATGAACAGCAATGGCGACAGAGGACAACCCTGCTTTAAACCTCTATTTGTGACTACCGGTTCCGTGCACTTTTGGTCCTCACAGGTAATTTGCACCTCGCTCTCATTGTAAATTCCCTGCAACAGCTGTATAAAGTCGTGGCCTAATCCCTCCCGCTCAAGTATGCTCCATAGAAGTTCTCTATCTACGTTGTCGTAGGCTCCCTTTATATCGAGAAATGCTATCCATAGTGGTCGCTCCTGAGCCATTGACACCTCTATGCAATGGGTTAGGACAAATAAATTGTCCTCTAAGCGTCTGTCTCGTCTGAAACCATTTTGTAGTTCTCCCAGTATGCTGTTCCCCTCTATCCACGCCTGGAGTTCAGCTTTTATAGCTTGCATTGCAAGCCTGTATACCACTGAGGTAACTGTAATAGGCCTGTGCGAATTGGCATCAGCCCTGTCTCCTTTACCTTTATATATCATCTTCATCCTGCTCTTACGCCAATTGTCCGGTACTTGCTTAGTTTTTATCACTTTTTCGATTGCTCGAATCATTTGTGCTTGCTTTTTGGACCCAGCGTATAGGAATTTCATCCGTCCCTGTTGCCGTATTAGCTGGAACATTTTCTTCGGCTTTTTTCCAGTTTAGATTCTCGAACTTTAGCTCTCTATCTGTACGCACTTCGCTTGCCCCACTCCCTGAATGCTTTAGCCCTCTCTCCGTTCTTCTGAACTTTTCTTGTATCATTGAGCGCATGTGAAAACCCGCTTCTACCCCTTTTAGTACCTGGCCTTCGCCATTTATGACGTGACGTTGTACTTCTTCGGTCTTTTTCCTTAGTTCCTTGACATGATCCCGAAACTTTCTCGGCGCGCCTTTATCCTTTGTCCGTATATTCCAGACCCATCGCTCACTATCTCGTTTAAGTTTTTGCTGTACAAGGTTTTGTACTTCCAGATTCTTAAGGCGGTACCAATTCCACTTCAAAGTTATTTCCTCTGTTTGCATTCCCACTCGCTTGGCCTCCCTGTGCTCTCTCGAGGCTTGCTGCCTTTGTGTTATAGCTTCCTTAATTTCCTTGTTCCACCAGCTTCTAGGTTTTCTTTTTCCTTTCCAGTAGTTGCGTTCTTTCGCGTTCTTTAACTTTCCTTAAATGAAACCAATCAGTTCGCTGTATTCCCAATCTTTCGTAGGTTGTCTCTCGATTTCCGTCTCCAGGCTTTTGGCAATATTAGCCATTTGCTGATCGTTTAATTTCAAGTCATGTACCACCGTTTTCTGGTTTTGACCTTCCATTTTTCCAAAAGTCAATGTTATCCGTTTATGGCCACTTCCTAAGCTGTGGGCACCTATTTCATCTATTTCCATTAGAGTCAACCTTTCATACACTCCTTCTGAAAGGAGGCTGTAGTGTATACTGGACTGCTTTTCCCCTCGTTCCCAAGTAATTTGTCCCTCACATTTATTCTCTGTTTACTACAATGAGATAATGTTCTTCACACATATCTAGTAGGAGTTTGCCGTTGCGGTCTGTGTATCCGTCCAGGTCCTCAATGTGGGCATTCATGTCTCCCACTAGAATCCCTTCTCCCGATTGCCTTAACTGATCGAGGTCCCGCTTAATGCATCCTACCAGTTTTTCATTCTTTTCTAACGTCCCTGTCATCACCTGACCACAGATAGGCGACTCCCAACAGCGTTTCTCTTCCCGCTATCGTGGCCTTAACCCACATATGTTCTTCGCAGTTTTCGTTTACTCTGTGCCAATTGGCTCCCTGTTGCATAAGCATGCCGACCCCTCCCCCCCTTCTAGTACCTACCGTTCTGTTACAGCCTTGCCATATATATTCACGCATTGCTGGGGGCTCTTCTAAATCTCGAAGAAAAGTTTCTGTAAAGGCGTATACTTCAGTGTTTTCTTTTTCTAGTTGACCGCGAACCTCAAACCATTTTTCCCGTGATCGGCCACCGTGCATGTTTACGTAATTAATCTTAGTCACCCCACGCTTTTTCTTTCGGTTAATTTTTTTCCCATGTTTGGGATAAGAGTCGGTCACCGGTGGGACGTCGCTTGCCTCCTCGCTCACCTGCATTGCTACCTCATGCCCCTTTCTAGGCTTTTGTGCGCCCTGTGTGCTAACTTTGGTACTCTCCTTTGCGCTGTACATTCGACTTCGGTCGCAATCGCTTATCCCTGCCGCATTTTCACTGTGCCTGTTGTTTAGTCCAGCTTCCGGGATGCTCTTGGCCCCCCTAAAAAAGTTACCGCCCGCGCAGCAAGTCGCCTCCCCACCGGCTCCGCTACGCCCTCAGTGAAATGTACTCCGTCCCTAACAAACGCCCGGCTTCGGCCCGCACGGTGCACTTCCCGGTTGAGGTCAACCACTTCAAAATTCATTGCTTTAGCGAGCGTCCAAATTTCCCTGTTGGCTTCTACCACTG
Source organism: Haemaphysalis longicornis (assembly GCF_048455015.1). Lineage (NCBI taxonomy): Eukaryota > Metazoa > Arthropoda > Arachnida > Ixodida > Ixodidae > Haemaphysalis > Haemaphysalis longicornis. The sequence goes on along the minus strand of NW_027526203.1, from coordinate 238,284,734 downwards.
CCCTTGCTACGTGGCCTCCTCTACCCTCAACTTCCGGCACCTTGGGGGTGGTAGCCAGCGCCACTTGGACTACTCGGGGTTAGGGGACCTTCTTTTTAACCCCCGGGCTGTGACTCGAGTGTCTACGACATGTGGAGAGTTGTCGACCAGCGCTGAACCCTCTTAAGCTACCTTTGGCATCAAGACTGCCAGAATAGAGGCCCTCGCTATGCATGTAGCTAATCAGAAATGGGAGATGAGGGGCTCGGTGAATTAACACAGAATAAGGGTTGGCAGTCAAGAAAACCTCGAAAAGCAAAGGGGAGGTTGTGGTGGGTCATAGAAACAGGTGAAGAATTTTTTGAGTCAGAAAGAAAGAAGTGAAAAATTGCCCGCCGGTTAGGATCCGAACCCACGACCTCCAGAGTACCGGTCTGCTGCGATGACCATTATGCTACCGGCGGGGCTGTTTCCCCACCACTTTCTCGGGTATTTATGATGAGGTATTTTTTATTTCCTGCACTTTGGGGTGGTAGCCAGCGCCACTCGGACTACTCGGGGTTAAGGGGACCTTCTTTTTAACCCCCGGGCCGTGACTCGATTGTCTACGATATGTCGAGAGTGGTCGACCGGCGTTGAACCCTCTTAAGCTCCCTATGGCACCAAGACTGACAGAACAGAGGCCCTCGCTATGCATGAAGCGAATAAGAATGCGAAATGAGGAGCTCGTGGAATTAAGACAAAAATAAGGATTGGCAGTCAAGAAAACCTCGGAAAGCAAAGGGCAGATGTGGTAGGTCAAAGAAACAGATAAAGAATTTGGAAAGACAGAAAGTGGAGAAAAAATGCCCCCCGGGGGAAGCTGAACCCACGACCTCCAGAAAACGCGTCTTGAGCGATGACCCCTACGCTACCGGCGGGGCTATTTTGCCCTCCACTTTCTGGCTTATTGATGTAAAGGTATTGTTGTTTCCTGCGATTGCGGGAGGTAGCCAGTGCCACTGGGACTACTCGGGGTGAAGTGACCTTCTTTTTAACGCCCGGGCCGTGACTCGAGTGCCTACGACATTTCGAGAGTGGTTGGCCCGCGTTGAACCCTCTTAAGATCCCTATGGCACCAAAACTGCCAGAACAGAGGCGCTCGCTACGCATGTAGCGAATCAGAATGGGAAATGAGGGGCTCGTTGAATTAAGACAGAAATAAGGGTTGGCAGTTAAGAAAACCTCGAAAAGCAAAGGGATGAATGTGGTAGGTCATAGAAACAGATAAATAATTTGGAAAGAAAAAAAGAAAGTACAGAAAAATTGCCCGCGACGTGGGATCTGAACGTACGACCTCCAGAATACGCGTCTGGTGCGATGACCACTACGCTACTTGAGGGGCTATTTTCCCCTCCACTTTCTGGGGTATTTATGTTCAGGTATTTCTTCGATTGGGAGTTGTCGCCAGCGCCACTCGTACTACTCGGGGTGAATGGGACCTTCTTTTTAACCCCTTGGCCGTGACGCAGTGTCTACGACATGTCGAGAGTGGTCGACCGGCGTTGAACCCTCTTAAGCTTCCTATGGCACCAAGACTGCCAGAACACGGAATTCTTCTTTAGCTTGAAAAAAATTCAGAGCGACACCGTCGCGTCGACGGCCCTCGTTGACCAGCTGGTCATAGTTCTCGTGGCGGAAGAATAATAATCGATCTTATTCTGGCCGCATACAAAGTCTTCCTCTCTCCCTTCGCCTGTGCATTTCACGTTTAATTATACGCCCGTCCCCGGTTGCCGGTTTAGGCGGGCACGGGTTGGGTGTGGAGATAGGGGGCATGCGCGCACAGCAGGGCTTAATTCCGCTACCGTCGACATACCCGTTCTGGTGGTGGGAGTTGGACACGTGGGAGTCTCATAGCTCAATGCGCCCTGTCCGCTGTTCTCCGCAATCGAGCGGTTTGATTCTGGTTTGGTGAGTTGGTTTATACGACTATGCAGCGAAAGGGACACCCATGTGTGTGTCTGATAGAATAAATGTCGAGGCCTTCGAGGTGTTAACTCGGTATGGGACGGACGCATGTCGTTCATTTTGAGGAAGAATAGCCGAAACTGAACAATCCTCAACCCGAACAGAAGCGTGAACGGGTGCGAAATTGCCCCTTCAATTTCCGGCGTTTCGAGCAGCTGCGAATACCTCTCGGATGAACAGAAACTGGCCCGCCTGGAACGCCTACGCGGACCAATTCCACTTGTTCAGCTTTAAGCATGGAGGAAGAAAAATGTTAGGAGGGAGCATGAGGTCAGGCGGCATCCCCATGGCAGTGGCACGCAGCTAGGCCACTGCCATGGGGATGTCTGTCAAGCCATTCATTCCTTCATTTCAGAGACGGCTCGTCTGCCTTGTTAAAATGATTCTGATCAGGCTCTCTCGCTCCTCTTTCTTGTTCTATTTCTGTCTTCAACCTATATTCTAAATTCTTTCTTCGACTGCACCTTTTTGCCTATCTGGTTTTTTAGTTAAAAAAAAAACACTCTTCTTTGCCAATCCCCCTGAGTGGGTATGCGCCACTTTATGGGCCACCACCACCACCACCCCAGCTTCGGCAAGCCAACCTCCTCTGAAGCAGCTTTCTCCTCTCCTCGGGCTTCTCCCGCGCAATGCATTATGGAAGATCCACCACGCTCTGGCCCGCGGTAGCATTTAGTGGCTCAGGCTGGCTGCCGGTGGAGGTGGATGCGATCGCCGTCGCCGAAGGCGCCGTACAAGATTGTTCGCTAGCGTTGCGCTTCAAGCCTCGTATCGTGGTAGACCTGCCGCTGTCGCTGTTCAAAGCAAGGAGAGACTTCGAACGCATTCTCACGAAGCACCCCCACGAGCTGCAAGCCGAATTTCACTTCTGACGTTGGATTGCTCGAACGAGCCGCCGTAAACATTCACAAGAACGGAGCGGCCTACGGCTGCGCGCTGTTTGCCAGGTGTGCTGTGACGATTGCGTTTGGCATTCTGCTGAGAGTTATCGTGCGTAACGAGTGTGGTATCGGCTGGGAGGTGGTGAGACTAGCTTTGGTTTCGCTCGCGCGCGCATTTGCATAGGTTCGCCTTTTCGGTGCTCCGGCGTGGTGGTACGTTTTTGTCTACTTCAGTGCATTGGAAAACAAAGGGTTCAGAACCCTTATGTTGGGTGTGACCACCTCGCGCCGCAAGCAGTACGCCGGCTGTTTGTCCGAGGGCCGCTCGATCAGGGCGATACGTATATGAAAAAAAAAAAAAAACGAATGCTAGATTACGCCTGGGAGGGACCTTGCTGAATTGTGGAAAGACTGCGCCTTGGCAATAAACGGTTGATTACCTAGAATGCCTGATTTTTTTCGACTTTGCCGCTCGGGCAAAGTTGAAAAGATCATCTCCACTTCTGCACGGCGGCGGCACACAAACACAACTCTCCGACTGCGGCGTGAACTTCGACGGGTCCGAAAGCTTAATAAACAAAGATGTTTTCTACCCCTCCCGTCCGACCGCTTTGCCTGCACGATCAGCCCCCTGCGCATTTCGGGTTGCAGGCACAGCTGCGCGCAACGACTCGTCGCCGAAACCCGAATACGTGGACGGCCCGGCAACCAAACGGATAGGAGCACGCACGCAACGTCGTCGAAGGGCCACATGAGGCGCAAAGAACTACCCGCTTGACTGACACGTAAGAGTGAAACTCCCATGAGTTTTTCCTTTTTATTTTTTATGACTAGGCTTCACGATTGTCACGAGGCTTCACGATTGTCACGTTACACTCCCTCCTAAACTCTTCTTTCCTCCATGGCTTTAAGGCCTTTCAGAGCGACATGTTCGACAGTGTCTTTCATTCCACAGCACCCGCTGATGACCGGTTGCCGGTTTATGCGTGCACGGGTTGGGAGTGAAGGGAGGGGAGGGGGCGCGCGCAACTAAAGTTTTGATGCCCTTTACCAGAGGCCTTAGCATTCATCGGCAATGGCTACCTGCTCACGTAGGCATCAAGGGAAATGAGGAGGCTGATCGTCTGGCAAAAGAAGCGCATCATCCATCCACTTCGATGAGTGAGGCAATCAGGCCCCTGGACGTCGCGCGGTACCTTATCCGAAGGGACCTCCAAGCCATGCATCCTGACCCCCGAGTTGCATCCGGCAAGCCACCGCACGCGCTTCCTTCGTGGGGACTGACCCGAGCTGACCGTGCTCTCCTTCTTCGTCTGCAAATCGGCTGTCACCGCTGCGCGGAAAGAAGTCACAGGCTTGGCATCTCCAGTTCACCCGCCTGCCCACACTGTCCTGCAATAGAGACACTCGCGCATGCACTGTGCGAGTGCGAGACTGGGACTGCCTTCATGCACCTCATCAAACCTGTTGTTCCCGGATTGTTATAAATCAAATCGCGAAAAAGCGTTCCGAGCCCTGCTGGACTTTTTAAAAGACACGGAACTCTCAGACCGGCTATGATGCCGTCAGTACTGTCCATGCTGCGCGGCTTGTGAACCGTTGTCTTATTCTCCTTTTCTACCTTTTTCTGTCCACCCTCTTTCCTTTCTATCCCCCTCCTAGACTCAGTCTTGATTGAGGTGCCCTCAACCCGAGAGGCAGTTATCGGCTGAGTCAACTTTCGTTTCTCTTCTAATAATGCAACTCTCTCTCTCTCTCTTTGTGATGACATGTCCGTCTTGTTGGAGCGAGGTTTAAACGTGGCCGTGAAACCGCGCAATGGGACGGGTTCGGTGTCCTCAGTAGCCGCGTTTACACGAATGCGACAGAATGCGACAGTAGCGCGTCAAATTTCCTAGCGCATACCCAGTAATGCGATACGCTAGCGTTTAAATGTAGCGCAATTACCCCTGGTGCCATGGTGGCACCGTACGGTGTCGCAAAGCGAAGGCAAAGCAGCGTTTCTGGCGCTTGCTGTGCTTCCGGCGCGGCTGATTCGCTTTTTTTTTCGATAAGCATGGTTTGGCGTGTGACACACGATTAAAATGTTTTTAAATGCAAAGCTGCGCTGCGAATTCCCTTCCCATAATTCCTAATGCGATGCGCTCGCGTTTACATGCACTTCGATAGTCGACTTACGCGTCTGAATCCCCCTGTCTGCCGGATTAATGTAAACGCGACTAGTGATACGGTGGATTGGGTTGGCGTGTTACACAAACCGTAAGATGCCTACGACAGCGGGAGGTAATGAGACAGCTCTACGTTTGTCCGCTAAGGTAAAGCTCGGGTGTCTCCAAATTTCATTTAGCTAATTGGCTCGAATGTATGCTCAGTCGTAACTTACGAACAAATGGTTTTTTTTTTCGTGAACTCCATGGAGGCGGCGCGCAGCTTCGCAGGTCAGCCGTTTTCACAGAGTGGAAGGGCACTAATTGCTTTCACCAACTCCGCTCTGCAGTCACCTTGTACTCCAATTTACACGTACAAGCAGTGTCGAGACGCGTCGGGAAGCAGCAGCACGACGAGTGAATCCGGCAAAGGTGGAAGTGCGAACGCTGCATCACAACAGCATATGCGACCGCCGTCTTGACTGCGGGCTTGACCTCCCCTTTTCCGCACGCGCTCGGTTCGTCTGTCGCTTTCTGTCAGCAAATTGAAGGGGCAAATTTTTGCTGACAAGCGCCATCCACTCGGCCTCCCCCATATGGTGCTTCCTTCTAAATGCTCCTCTCCGCCTGTGAGAGGGATATTTCCCTTTCACTCGGCCTTGTCGCCTGTGATACCGAGTAATCGATACGCTAGCGTTTAAATGTAGCGCATTACCCCTGGTGCCATGGTGGCACCGTACGGTGTCGCAAAGCGAAGGCAAAGCAGCGTTTCTGGCGCTTGCTGTGCTTCCGGCGCGGCTGATTCGCTTTTTTTTTCGACAAGCATGGTTTGGCGTGTGACACACGATTAAAATGTTTTTAAATGCAAAGCTGCTCTGCGAATTCCCTTCCCATAATTCCTAAAGCGAGTGGCGCTCGCTATCGGAGGCGCGGCGGCGGCGGTCGCTCGGAAACGACAACAGCGGGGGCTGAACCACAGAGTTTCATACACATATATACACTAGAGGGAAATCTGCGCTGCAGTCGCGGGCCGCCGTGGGCGGCGCCATTGCCGCTAGCGACGTTCCTCGCCTACTTGGCTTAGATAGCCATATGGATTCTTTTTTGTCTCGAAGCCAAAATCAACAAAAAAGGGTAACATTTTTTTCTTGTTCCTTGTTTTCTTCTACATAATCACTAACAAATTAATTCTTTCTGGAGGTTCAATTTTATAATAACAAAACAAATTTAATGGACCTTCTACAGTAATATTGTTGCTTTTTGCAGCCAGAGCCACCTTTTCAGCCTGTTCATGAGCCATGCCAAGGACACGTGGAACGTGCCTGCCCGGTAGATGACGGAACGCTCGCCGAAGCGCGGCTCGCGTAGACAGTGGCACCAGATTTCCCTATAGTGTACATTAGTCTGAAACTCTATGGGCTGAACGAAAGCTGCGCGGATCGAAAGCTGATTTGTTCCAAGGTTTTTGACTAGGTGGTTCAGGTAACTGAGACAAGTAATGGGTCATTTTACCGTACTGGATGTGGCAAAATATGCTGCAGTGTGTTATCATCGGACATGCCTCGAAACATGGCTGTGTTTGTCTGAATATTGCCTGTGAGGATATTGATAATGAGCTTTCAGCCACAGCTTTCAGCACACGGAGGATCAAGTAACACAGCCGATAATGTTAGGGTTCCTTGTAAAAAGAACCTTCTGGTATAACTTAAGCCGTGGAAAGTGTCCGGAGGACAAAGCCGGGCAGGCTGTAGGCTATTTCAGTAGCCCGTACCAGTTCGAGGTTCGCAGGCGATATCAACAAGCCCGAAAATACCATCAAAATAAAGACCCCCAGAACGGCGGGCACTAGTAAGCGAGAACGGTGGCGGCCATCGGGCCGCGCAGCGGCGTGGGTGAGCAGACACCGGCTATGGCTTACTTGGTTCGCAGGCGCAGAAAATTTCATCTGGGTCGCCTTGTCGTATTAGCAACTGGAAGTGTGTGGTGCAGTCTGGCAACAATGTGTCAAACAACTAACGTTTGTGGTGCTACTTTTCCTCGCTTCGGGGTTTAGAATGCTTCGCGGCACCACCTAATCGTGTCTTCCATAAAGGCAGGGTGCAATATCTCTAACTATAAAGGATTCTGCCTCGATGAGACGCTGAATCATCTTTAGCAGTTCTCGTATCGCCGTCAGCGAAAACGCGAAAATCGGCATTTGGTGGGAAAAGACGACTTCAGGCTTCGAGATATCATAGTGAATTTAACTGAAAATGAAGGTGTTGCCGTTACTCTTGGGTTCTGAAGAAGACAGAAGTTGTGCAAGACAGTTTCTATGAGAGGAGTGAATATCGTTTGTGCATTGCTCATGGGCAGCTTTTAGTTAAGTTACGTGTGGTTTCACAGTCGACTATAAAATAACGTGGTTTGCGTATGCACTGCGTTGTGTGGGAAGAAGAAGAATAAGGCAACTTTATTGTTGTCTTAATAGGGCCCATCAGTGGAATGTAGTTTATACATAAAGGGGTCCCAGAGTGATGTACTGTTGCGGGACAGTGTCTTCGCTTCTTTCACCCATCTTCGCCCTTCTCATGTCTTTACGGAGTAGCAAGCCAGGCTCGCTGCAAGACTGGCTTCTCCTTATCATTAAAGGTATCGCTCCTTCGTCCACGACTCAGCTAGAATACAAACTACGTAAAATGAGCACCTAGGCGGAAGAGAGAATGGAAGGCGGTTGTTTCTTTGCTTACAGTATTTCATTTCTCGCGCAAGCGTGAGTTTCAGTTATGGGCAACCTGTACTGCACAGAGGCCGCTGAGAAAGCAACAGTTTTTTTATGCGGCTCTCCGTAGAGCACGCTAGGGTGTGAACAAAGGGGTAGTAATTTCACGACCAGTCATTACCCAGCGCCTGGCTTGCCATGCCAGTGTCTACGGGGTTGACACTATAGTGTCGCAAAGGGTGCATAGATTCCTCTTCGCCTTCTTTACAATGTAACCCGATTGGTCTACTCTAATATCGGCACCTAGCGTCTTATGTACTGCACGGCTTAAACAAGCCGTCATTTTCTTGTTCCTTTTGTTATCATCCGTTGCCTTAACGACTTTTGTGCGAGACGTCAGCGGATTGACTCGGGATGATGGTTGTCTGCGTCTGTAGCAGGGCGGCCGCGCTTACGCAAACTGAATTCTACCAGCAAAGGCAGCGATGAGCACTGGATATTTCGCGCTAAAACGTCTAAAATGGCGGCACTTTTTGGCGGCCAATACAAGCCCAACATGCCGATACCCGGAGCGATAGCTCTGAAATGTGTGCTGCTTTCGCAGAAAATCCGTGGTAGCCGCTGCCAAACAGTCTGTCTTTTTTTATAAACAAAACATTTACACATGTCCATTTTTTTCGAAACATTGGTGCACATTAAAGTAATCCGTACCATTTATTACGATGAGTAAAGGGTGCGCTGCAGCCAATCTAGCGGTACTTAGGCAATACCTTGGGAACATACTGGGCGTTCAATACACACACCACATTTAGCGGAGAGCGACTAAGCGGGCCGAGCACGTACGGCTAGCCTAAGAAGAAAAGGCAGTGGTCCTTCCGCGTGAATCGTACAAGACATGCGATACAGCCCTATCTCACCCTTTGGGCCACGAGCTCTCCATCATTGGAAGCGAGTGCTAGGTCGTGTGGCAGCATTGAGATGCAAAGAGTAAATTATCACGCGACATTCCTAACGAGTATCTTAAAAGAAATAGCACTTAGCAGAAATCGAGATATACCCGAGTTAAAAAGAATTACGGAAACATTAAGTGCTGTATGGCGAACCGAATGATAGCGCTATTGAACAAATACATGCTAGGTATGATCGAAAGGACATAAAAGTCTTTCATTTGCAAGCAAAAAACCGTTGACTGGACTGCCGTAGCCATCCAAATCGAAATATTTGCGTCAAAGTGCTTTGCGTACCGCCTCTTACATCTCTTCTCAAGCTGCCCGTCGGTAGTGCTCTACAAGACGTCTTGCCTACCACAAGCGGGTACTTCTTTGAACAATCGATACTCGTATCTTTGTATTTCTACCTCGACAACCATGCAAAGGAGGCTTTTTTGTTCTTGCGTGGCAGAATTATAACCTTTGCCGTTGAACGGTTGCTATTAAAAGCGGTCATGGCAAGCACTACGCAAGCCGCACATCAGGGAGAGAAAAGCAACCGGGCAGGATGCTTAAAATGCTCGCGCTGGACGTCAACTGGGGAGCGCAAACTCTCAAGACGAGGACAGGTGGCCAGGTGCCCTGGCAGTTCAATCGAATGCCATCGCAGTGTACGTCACTACGTTTAATATTCCGTTTCACAGGCGAGGACGATCATTCCCCTCCTTGCCGGCCTTAGGATTCGACCGCAGTCATCATCAGCCTTCTCAGTGTCCCCCAGAGTCTACCCTCTCATCGTCGTCTTCAGCACCAGTGCCTTGGGGTCATGTATCCATTTTTTGTTTGCACTGTCATGGCGCCAAAAAGGTTGCTGCTGGTTTTGTTTATCCGCAGTTGCTGTTGCCGCTGGGGCCATTCTTTCCATGACACAACACCACTCAAACAGGTGCGCAGGATGGAGACACGTGCCATTTTGGAAGAAAATTGCAAAAAAGAAAAGAAATAAAGGATTAATGATGTCAGTTCCTAGGCCGAAAGCTGCAGAATTCGTCTAGTCGACCAATCACGTGCGTTACAACATCGGCGCTCCCATTCGTATAATAAAGGGGGAAGGAATACTCTTGTAAGAGTATTAGTCTTAGACCTTAGTCTAGGAATACCTTAGTCTAGACCTTAGACCTTAGTCTAGGAATACTGTTAAGGTTTCTTGCGCTTTGTCTTTGGTGGTATTGTGATCCAGAATAAAATATTTAAGTGCTCTTATTGAGGGTACTAAGACACTGACTGTCGCACCTCATACTTCATTCTCAATTTCATGCATTCATGGTCGTTTGGTGTCCACGATCAACACTTGAGTCGACTTTGTTTTAATTTCCTACAACGCTGAATGGTTCCATCTATTGCATTGTCACTTTGTTAGCGCTGGTGGGGGTAAAATAAGAACACGTTCGCCCCGTTCCAAGTGTCGTGAAGTTGCGTCTTGGATGTAACAATATATTTGCATGGTTTTGGCCGTGGGCAGCTCTTTGGGTGGTGCCCTACTTGTACCTACGCGTAGCTTGCGCAACTCGACAAGGCACGTGCGCGGGGTCCGTGATCGTTTATCGATTTTATCATCAGTGCAGAACTCTTTCAGGACAGTAATTAAACCTCGAACGTGGCGCCCATAAATCAATTCAAATGGGGAGAAACCATGGCTTGATTGAGTTGCCTCTCTGTAGGCAAAAAGAATAGGCGTCAAATAGTCACACCAAGACTTGGATTCCCGACGTATATCCTGTGCAGCATGGTCTCCAGTGCTTGATTACATTTTTCAGAGCCGTCGCTAAGTGTGTGGTTTCTTGCATCTATCCTGAATTTTAGTTGTTTCCCAGGTAAGCTACAATCTCTTTCAAAGGACTGCCTGATAAGAACATTTCTAGCGATCCTCATGAGACGTCAATATTCGCAACTGGGCAGGGATACAGCAACTACAATATTCGTAGCAAATCCAATCCCCATCAAGATGATTTTTCCACTATTTTAAGTGCCTAAACGTGTTGGCAATGTGTAGCGATTGTCTGCAAGATTTTGTCAAGTATAAACATGGTGCACAGAGTACATACTCCCACTTTTCGTATAAGAGTCATCCGTCGGCAAACGTCACAGTGAGTACCCTATTTCATTTCCCAGTGATTTTTGGCCTATTTTTAGAGCTCCTTCGATAACCTCGATGACTCCACTGATGGTCGGACATGCGGCCCTCGTGAGGCATTTGCAGTTCCACTGCAAACAAGTTTGGATCACCTGTTTGAAGGCCCTCCCTCAAGGTAGTTTATACCTCTGGTAGCACACCCCGGATTCGAAAACAAAGTGGTAGCTGTTGCCTCCCATTCTTATTAGTTCCCATTACCGCGTTTGAAATCACGTGGTCAGCGCTACGTCCAGCTCCTGCAATGTCTTTAACTCCGCTCTGGTAAACTTCGTCATCCCGGTCTGACTTGCATAGCCCGGTGCCTTTGACCGTAGGGGCAACCGCTGTGCTTCAGTTGTGTCAGAGGTTATTGTGTTCGTTAATGACTTGTATTACCAACTTTGATGCCGTGCTCTCGAATGTTTGTGGTTTACTATTAGTATACGAGTTCCCAGAGTATCTAACACCTGGATCTGACTCCAAAAAGTTTATCTGGCATACAATTCGCTACGAGCTTCCCCAAAGTGAAGTGACAAATCTTTATTTACAAGCATCAGACGCAGATTCTAGGGCACCAACCAGGTGTAAGGTGTCCTTAGTCCAGGATATCCTGCTTTTGACTCGCTATCCGGCCCTTAGTCACCAGGGCTTGCTGAATCCCAGGGTCCCGGCTGGTCAGGCAATCCACCCGCTGTTCGCACAACGGGGCAGAATTGGAAGAGAAGTTGGAGTGTGTTCACACAACCTTACCTGATGGTACAGGGTGCCCGGGGAAGAAGAGTAATTACAGACGAATGTGTATCAAGTGGGGCAGATGGTGTTAAGAAGTGTGCTATGGGTGTATGCATTTCCCTGCAGCCTACAGATGGTGGTGCCTTCAGATTTGAATTTCATGAGCGCGATGCCGGGCATTTTGTCCGGTCGAGGTTTAGAGGGTTAAAATTCCAGCATACTTGATGACCTTTCCAGACAAGTACGGTGTATTTACTTCCGTGTATACTTCTTTATGTCGTTGTCAATTGCGGTCAAACACCACTCATTTGACGTTTAGCCCTTAGAACACACGTCGAGAACTACTGCGCGCATTACAGCCCGTTCTCTGAGGGCGTTCGCCGTGAAGCCTGGTAAACCAGGTCTTCCTTTACGTAGTGCCTTCCATTGACCACCGGTAGACTGTGTAACACAAAGCGCTTTTACGTTTCTTTGGTCTCGGTGTTCTGGGCGGTTAAACTTGCTATGGCGATTTAATTATCCGAGATCTGATTTTTTCCTGTCGGCGTTTGTGAATCGTCTAAGACGAGAGCTGACTTCTCTTCAAACCTTTTTTGCGACACTTCGCAGTTTTCTGGCCGAGGTCATCGCAGTTGGAGTAAGCTACTAGTCGTGCTGACAACCGGCATTCAGATGCGGGGTGACCTGCTTTTCCAAAAATATATAACAAGCTCCACCGCTTCGAACTGGTGAGCACGTAGTGGGTGTACAAGTCGTTTGCTGAGGTATGTCATCGACGGTCCGCCAAGAAAATATTTTAAAGGTTCCACGATTTCCTTCTCAATCTTTTAGTTGTTGTTTTCTTGAAGAGCATGACAAGGTTAGAATGATAGCACATCACAAATTGCCTTGGGATTGTTTTATCATATTGGCCCTTGCAGGTTTTGGGTACTTCGGTTGTTGCCATTTACCGGTAAAGGTGTCCAAAAGGACTAGAAAGGAATTCAATTCTTGTTTGGCTGCCTTCGAATCTCAGCTGTGCAAACTTCGTTGTGTACCCTTGCGCCGTAAATCTGAACCGTCTCAGAAGAGCATGTTTATTCTTTCGCTTGCACAGCGAGTCTTCTGAGTTCATTCTTCCTACTACGGTCAGGGTGTACACCACACTCGGTACAGCAGGCCAGGCATATGGCCAATGCAGAGCGCCATATCTTTTGTGACTATTTCGGTGAAAGAGCGATTCTTTCAACTCTCATTATACATGCTTCGGGGTTGTCTACGCATTAGGCGGAGGGAGGAATCAGTTTTATCAACCGCAATTCATGATGGTTCTTGCTACTGCCATTCTGAAGTTTAATTTACAGCTGGACAATCCTAAGCTCAGGCTCTTCAGCTTATTTTGCTACCTTTGCTGCATAGTTTCGCGTGGTGCTGATTGATTGCTTTCGTGTCCTGCAGCACATCTTTCATCCCTCACGCTGGACTTGTCCCACTGCATAGTTCGGAATCGTCAAACCCAGGTGCATTAAAACAATCAACTTTTCTACTTCCTTGTTGGCGCTTCCCAATTGTACACCACACTCGGTACAGCTCTCAAAGATGTTATAGTCGTTTAGCACGGACGTCCATGCTATTGCGGGGTCTTGGAGCCGTCATTGTACCCCAAAGATTAAGGTGAGTCTTGATAAGTGCCGGAATGCACGAATAACCCAGTTATATGCCCTCCTCCTTAGCCGTGACAACGGCGTCCTTGCCCATCCTTCGAGAAGAAGCGGATGCCAAGGTTTGATGAAAGCTACGTCAAGCCCACCGGGCAGCTTACCTCGCGGTCCTAGCAAACGTCCGCAGTATCACAATCCCTTACCACAAATTCTCGCGGAGGGAGTGCGTTTGATAAAAGCTACGTCATAAAATCTTCGTTTGATCATAGCTACGAAAGCTAGGTTTGATGAAAGCTACGTCAAGCCCACCGGGAAGTTTACCTCGCGGTCATAGCAAACGTCCACAGTATCACAATCGCTTCCCATAAATTCTCGCGGCGGGAGAGCGTAATTAAGTTAATTCTTGTTAGTTAACAGGTAGATCTAGCCTTTTAGAGTACGCCGGCACCTGCTCCGCCCTAGCAGAACAAGACTATATGCATCCAATCACAGGGATTCGAATACGTTTGTGCCCTTCAAAAACTGGTAAAGCAGGCGCAGAATGTCCCGTCTAAATTCATCGTATGATTACGCTTTTCTCGGGGTGGGAAATCGCAATCATACGGTGAATTGAGATGCAAACACTCCTTTCACCAGTTTTGTTACCCCGCTTTCTTCGCAATGGGGCCAATTCACCAACGTGTAACTGGGATCGTAGCCCATGCAGCTCCAGTCATGGTGTTTCCCGCCTCCTAAAGCGTGTGTTTGGTACGCTACCAGCTAGTGGCGGCACTCACACTTTTCCTTCTAACTTCGCAGCGCCAGTAGTCGGAGATATGCATTGGCGCGATGTACTGGGGACGACGATGCATACGAATACAAGTGCCCAATGTGTTGCCTCATGCCGCCGACACAGTGAATGTATTGTCCCTTCCCACTTCCCCTTCTCCACAAATCCCCCTACCAAATTTACGAATTTACGTGTATCCATAGCAGTACTGAAGAGTAACAAAACGTACTAAACGTGTTTTCCTTGACTGACTGACTGACTGACTGACTGACTCACTCACTCACTCACTCACTCACTCACTCACTCACTCACTCACTCACTCACTCACTCACTCACTCACTCACTCACTCACTCACTCACTCACTCACTCACTCACTCACTCACTCACTCACTCACTCACTCAATCACTCACAATTTATCCACCCGCGGCCAATGACTGTCCGGTATTCAGGGCAATTACACGTGCTTATGTGGAACATCGACAGTTCAAGTTGGTGTCACGCGAGACGGTGAGGGATGTGGAAGCACACGTCAATAAATGTGCACAGACCGATGTACTTTTGCTGTGTAATTAATGTGTACATAATACCCTATGCCAGGTATCTTGTTACACCAAGCAAAGGCAGCGCAGTTGTCACAGGAACAAAAAGAATGAGACTGGACACACACGAGCGCTGGGCTTCGGTATGAAACATCTTGAAGAAATATAGTCGGGAAGAAAAATCCGAAGCAAAAGTAGCGTCTGCGCTGTAACAAAAGCCAGATACACGAGGGTTTATTGCTGGGCTAGTTGGTGCATATTAAGTTTAGAAAAACCAGCTGAACATGGAAACAAAGGACTAAATGTTAACAAAAACTGACATGGACAATGCTGGGTCCCTGTCAGATACACGTCTTGCGCTGTTGTCACAGCACATATACTATGTTTTGCTCTAATCGCATGCTGGGCCTCGTCACCCACCAAATTTGCACGTTTGGTCACGATGATTGGTCGTTCTGGAATGTTGTGGTGAAGCGCACCTGCAGCGACTTTTTAGCGTGTGTCAAGCTATTGCAGTTTCGGCGCATAGATGCGTTAGACCAACAACGTTTATATTTTTTCTACTGTTTTTCTACGTCTACTGTTTTTCAGTTAGCAAAGTGTCCCACACGTACGTCATTAGCGCGAGAGCGCTGCGAGCCCAATGTCGCAAAATTGGGAGAGTGGAAAGTCTTTAAACGAAGCCCACAATAAAAGTGCTTTGTCTGTCTGTCTGACAGAGCAAAGATAGACGCTCGACAAACAAAGATGGTCGCTAGACCACACCCAGGGGCTTCAGGCATGCTAGATACAGTGGCGGCGCTTTAAGTAAGGTCACACAGCGAAAGAATGCCACGCGAACGATAACAAGATTGCTAAGCAACACCCAGAAACCTCGGGAATAGCAGCAGCTAGGCCCAGCGTGTGCTGTATGTGCCAACTCAAAGCGCTGTATACATAAAGCACAGAATACGACGGTGTAACAATGGGGCTAGGATAGCCGGGTTCTAGATTAGTAGGACTGTGGAATCCTCAGGCCAAAGCTCTCTGTCGGCTTGAAAGCGTAATTAATGAACTTAAAACTTTCCAGCTCCAGTCCAGTTCCACGACTCAGCTACTGCCGTCAAGCTGCCCTGCTGAAATCGACTTGACGACAACAGTGATTTGTCTGCGCTGTAACTGCCTATGCAGACTGTGCATGCCGCACACATGTGCCACGGTGAAATCACCGAAAAATATTGGAGAGGTGCCGATGCTTGGAGGCTTCATGCGGAAACAATCCACTGCTCTCAGCGTGTGGGCGTAGAAAGGTCTCGCATATATTAGCCGCGTCGGGCGTGATACGGGGTATGAGCAAAGCAAGTCTTAGCAAGCCGACGACCCGCTGGAAGATTGCGGCTTTATTGGAAATAGTTTTTACCAGAACATTAGAAAAGTCAGACAGGAGCTTGTGCCTGTGTTCACTTACTTCTTGCTCTGGAGAGGTTGTTATGAGTTGATTCTTTCCTAGGCCTGCCGAACATCGACGAGGCCGGCCAATAATCGTGCTGCCTTTTTTGTTAATAGTGGCTTGTTGAATCCTTATCAGAAGAACCCTGACCCTACCCCAAGGCAGCAAACATAATGATTGTTTCGATTACATTTACCTCTTGGAGATGAGATAATTGCTCCGGTCTGGAGGCTAGTAGGACAAGAGGACAGGATCATCGTGAGCGTAACTGTAGACGTAAACAGAGTGCTGGCATAGCTGTCATGTCATTTTCCGGCTACTCCGCGAGGAATATTGACACAAAACATTAGCACGGTAAAGAAGCCTATGTACCTTTTTGCTGGGCGAAAATTCACTGCGCCACACTACGAAAACATAAGCCGCGCTTAAGGTCGACTTTGTACTCAACTGGAGAAACAATTTTAATTTTGGAATCGATGTTTATTTCGTTGTAACAACTGATAAACAGAGAGCCATAGAAGTACTTGATCCAACATAAATGCAGTGTCTATACAGTGACCAGCTTACGTATCCCAGATAAGTGGCAACTCCTCAGCCGTCGACGGAAGGAGCTGTAAAGTACTACCACATAAATGCGCGAAACGTGCAAGACTGTTGATGTAAATTTTTAAGTGAAAGCAGGGCATCATCCCTTAAAATGAATTCATCAAACAATGCTTTTCCCTAAGGGGTTGTCACGTTATTTCTGCAAGTCGACCCCCGGTGACGGCCTCATCCAACACGTCGTGCAAAGCAGTGCACTGAAAAAGCAGAGCAAGGGCCAGGAGAGAGGCTGAAAGGAGAAGAACGGCTTGCAATAAATGCCCTTCTTTAAAACAAGGCACGGTACATTTTCATATAATTCATAACTTCCCTGGCCATTCACATTCAAAGAGGCAAGGTGTGGTAATATTTTTTATGGTGGACACCACCGTTCTTGCGCTCATTTTTGTGCGTGTAAGAGCGCCGTAAATCTGGCCGCTTTCATGCCTTACATTTGGTTGTGATGCCGTTATGACCAAAGCCTCTTCAAAATTCCCCAAAAGTAAACCGCTAGTAAGTAACATACCCAACCTTGAAGGTGTGGTCATGAACTGCCTGCTCGACTGCTACGTGAAGGTGCTTCATGAGAACAAAGAGACTTTGCCAGCCTTTCTCAGTACAGCAGGATACCTTTAAATTATATGCAACAATGTGGAGCATCTTGAATTAGACCAGGGGCACAGTTCTCCAAAACAGGAGCGTCGTTTTTGAAACGGCGTGGTAGCGCCATGCAAATGCATCTGTTCTTGGGCTGGGGCGCCACTTTCGGGTGGTCAGTGGCAGCGAGCGTGGCCCAGAGGAGCACTGTAGCAAGGGCGAAAAGCGACAAACAAAACGATAGGGGGCAGTGCGCGTCGCTTTGCGCCCTTGCTAGTGCTGCTCTGGGCCACGCTCACCGCAAATAATCACCTCAAAGCAGGACCACAGCCCAGAGCACCTGCATTCGCATGGCGCTGCCACGCTGTTTCAAAACTACGCGCCCATTTTTTGAGACTTGGGCCCCAGGTGTCATTCGCCCTCAACTATTGACCTGCCGCCCGTCAAAGCATGGACGCGGGCCAACCCGACACAAGAGTAGCTCTCGAGACTGGCGGAAACACCGAGACGATGTACCGCCTTAACGAGCAGGGAACAACGCAATCACGGCATGCATAAATCAACAAGGTGGGCGCCGTGCCCGCTTACAGGCGAGAAACGACGGTAGGAGCAACGATGGGCAGGGGTGGCCCGAATTTGCTACATACCCGGAGCATATCCGTCATATATTCGCTACATATCCGGCATATATTCGCTACATATCCGTCGTCCCTTTTTGTGTCCTGAATACCACTCGCAAAGCCCGCCTTTACTCGTCCGATGAGGAGGGAGGGAGGTGCGCGATGATACCCTCGCTTCATTTAGAAGGGGGAGTCAGCGCCTCCGTGCACCTAGCGAAGGGAGAAGGAAAGAGGAGGATGTGCCCTACAGTAGCAACGCATTTCGATCATAAAACAGATGAGCGGTGTGCGAACTGGGGGGAGGCCTCCGATACCTTCCACATGGTGTGTGCATGTCAGGAAAATACTGCTTTATCCTCCAATCCTTCCTCTACCACAGAGGCGTGGGAAGTACGCCTGCTCAACTGGTCGGGGCTGTAGTCCCAAAGGGCTCTAGCTCAACGGGAGCAGCCTCAGCCAATGGGTTCCCGTAATAGGGACGACACCTGTGCGGGGTGGCAAGGGTCCTGACTCACGTTTATTGTTTTCATAGACTAACGTTGCACTCGTTCGAGAGAAACAATATTCCTACATCTTGCATTTCCGCCGTAAATGGTACAGCCGTATAATTGGCGGGGGTGAGCCGCTTCTCAGCATAGTCTAAACATCTGAATCTTTAAAACCGCAATGAAAATTTACCTGCCGGAAATTTTTTCAACGTGGGGTATACACCACTTAAGTCTCATGTGAACTAATTTTAAACTCGACAGGTGAGCTTATTTTGATTTAAAAAGTTTGAAAATACGCCACTTCAGCCGACGCAGCACCTTGCGGAGTGTCGCCACAACTCGTCGCCACTGCGGCGAACGTCCGGATGTGTCGTTAGAGTGAGGACTCTCGTGCTGCCGTCGTCTCTCCTCAGTAGCCCTATAACGAACAGCCTCACTCGAGTGAGCAGCGTAATTCCTGTCTGTTGCATGAATAGTTGCTTTCATGCGCTTCCCAAATGCGAGAAGCTGAAGGAGCTTCGGGTTTCCGATACAAAACAGCAAATTCGAAGAGTGCCGGGCCGGTCAACGGGAGCGAGCGAGCACGGCTGTTGCACGACGGTGGATTTCGTGGTCGCTACGGTTCCAGCAGGTTTTTGTTCGAGTTTACGAGCACGCCAGACGCGAGTATGGCCTACGCGAGACCATACGCTATCGGTACGGCTGGTCGGGGCGTCGACGTGCGAATGAGTATGGCAGCTGTGCGGCGGACTGCAAGCTCACAGCAGTGCCACTCTACGAGTGCGCAATACCCGAGAACGGCTGACGCGAAATGATAGGCTGTTGTCGGGACCGGTTTGGGCGCGAATGAGTACGGCAGGTGTGCGCCGCACTTCACGATCTCGACCCGTCGACTCAACGAGAGTGCGATGTACGAGTACGGCGCACGAGGGGCGATACTGGCGATACGCTTTCGTCACTGTGGTTGCGGCCGGTCGGGGCCACAAGCAACATTATCAACACCGTCAACGACGCCACCAGCACGGCGAAGGTAAGCGACAGGCACATCACAAGGACAGAGAATAGGAGATGAGCGTAAAGATGTGCTTAGCATCCGTGGAGGATAGCTTTGGCGCGAATTCGGATACGCCGCTTGTTTCAGGATCGAAACTATGGGTATTGGTGGAAGCGGGTTGGTTTAGCTCAAAACATTGCAATGTCTGAAGAAATTCAGTTTTTTTGTAAGTAAAACACGTATGAAAGCTCCGCTGTTTTAAGTTACACTGCCCGCCAGAAAGATAGTCACTAGAAGCAAGTGTTCTACGAAATCAAATAACGAGTTTAGCTACAAAGCAGACATGCAAAGTACTCAGGTCTTGTGTTTTCAAATTCAGCAGGACGAGGAATTACTGATCCGCCACGGTGGCTTTATGGCTAATGCATTGTGCTGCTGAGCCCAAGGACGCGGGTTCGATCCCGGCCCTGCTGGCTGCTTTTCAGATAGAAGCGAAAAGCGAAAACGCCAGTGTGTTCGAGATTTCGGTGCATGTTAAAGATACCCAGGTCATCCAAATTAATCCGGAGCCCTCCACTACGTTCCAGCTCAAAGCCCACCTGGGCCTTTGGCGCGTTAACCCCACAACATTTGAATGTTAAGACGAGGACTTCTTAAACAAATGTTTGTTAGAAGAGTCACTGCACTATTAGTTTTTCTGTTAAAAGTTTCATTGGAATAAAATGTGGCTATGGCCCAAAAATTATGCTTGGACTTTTACGAGCTCACGACTACAATTGTCGGCCCTAGATAATATACGCAAGAGCGCTCAGCGTCCTTCGTACCGAAGACGACGAAGGAGGGAGCTTGTCGAGTGAGTAATAACTATGCGCACGCAAGGTTGCAGGAAAAAATAGGTTCGAGCAAAGTAACCGTCGCCGCTGGTTGTGTCTAGGGCGGTCGCGACAATACACGTCGTCTGTCATGTACAGCTCTGCCCTACCATACCGTCTAAATCTTTTTTGGGCTCATTCTGCCTGCAATGAATGCATAGCCACTCGCCCGACTCGCACCTATTGTTAACAACAGTCCTTCTCCAACAACGCCATCGCTAGAGCGACGTTGAGGTCAAAGGCAAACGCATTTCCAAAAGTTTTTTTTTTTTCTCAAAGACGCCGCATATGAGCAACACTTACAAAGGCGGCAAAGCAAGACCACGGCGAAAAATAGGAAGTGCAAGACAAGCGTATCTTTTAATACCACAGAAGAGGCCAGCCCTGCACAATGGTGAACTTGCAACTTCAGATTATTGGTGACTGGCTAGACAATCTAATCCGCAGTACTATCCGTAAGTCGCTAAGTGCCGATGCGAATCCATCACTACCACCTCGCCTATCAGAGTACAAATACAGTGCAAAATTCCACTCTAGTTATTGCAGCAAACTATATGCCATTAGCCAGCGCGGAAGGAATCCGTATTAAGTTTTTATTTAAAAAGAACAACATCCTTAAAATGAATGCTCAAAATCTGAAGAACAATAAAGGTTATGCTACGTGTTCACAGTTTTACAAAAAAACGATAAAGGTTTATTCGTTTTATCCCTTCTGTGATGACCGTCAAAACTATGAAATTTATTTCGTGCGGCGAAATACCAAGTTTCTAATTTCCTATCGAGCGTCCACATGCTCCATCCTTCCGGGTGACACTACCATTTCTGTTTGCACACTGATTGCGCTTGTGCCACAATCTGACCATTTTGTGTTCTTACTGCATTTAGTGCCTCAAATATTTGATTGAAACCCCTAGTGGGTGCTCTGTCATTTGAGTTTACAGAAATAAAACTTTTCAGCGAACAGCTCCACTGAAAACGCCATTAACTGCATCAATGCTCGTTAAGGTTTTCTGTCGAAAGCAAGGATTAGCTTAAGAAAATCCTAGAGGTGAACTGACAGCCAAGAAAAGCAAGCGGATTACCTGTAGGGTTGATGCGCCGTAACCCTCTAATCCCCTTTCAGCTCGAGCTTCTCTCTTCCTAGGGCTCGAATTTGTCCTCGGCACATCTTGACGGCGGCTTAATCTTCATTCTGTCCGCAGGGTGCTTCCGCAGAGAGTATGTTTTTGCTGCGTTCTTCGAGCTTTGCCGAACGAAAGCAAGAGAAATATCTTGGAAAAATAAGATGAGTACTTGTGCAGGCTTTCTCTGTTTATTCCAAACACGAGAACTCTCTTAGTGCATGAGCGAGCGTAATTGTCACAGGAGCGAGTGCCCTTTCGGTAACCCCTGCAAGGAAAGACGGCAAGATCTACACGTTACCTGACTATAGCCCCCATTGAATGTGACCCCAAGAAATAAAGGTCATGTAAAAGGATACGGAGGAGCCAGTACAGTGATAGAGTAAGGGTGAACGCAGAGGATGCGTTCACTCAGTCACCACATCTCAAATCACCACACCGGAAATGAAACCACATACGTTGGTGGTTGAGTGCGAGATTCGGCTATATATATATATATATATATATATATATATATATATATATATATATATATATATATATATATATATATATATATATATATATATATATATATATATATATATATATATATATATATATATATATATATATATATATATATATATATATATATATATATATATATATATACGAATCAGAATAGGAAATAAGGGGCTCGATGAAATAAGACAAAATAAGGGGTTGGCAGGCAAGAAAACCTCGGAAAGCAATGGAGATGATGTGGTAGGTCGTTGAAACAGATAAAGAGTTTTGGAAAGAAAGAACGAAGGGGAGAAAAAATGCCCGCCGGGTGGGATCGGAACCCACGACCTCCAGAGCTACATGCATAGCGAGGGCCTCTGTTCTGGCAGTCTCGGTGCCATAGGGACCTTAAGAGGGTTCAACGCTGGTCGACCACTCTCAACATGTCGTAGACACTCGAGTCACGGCCCGGGGGTTAAAAACAAGGTCCCCTTCACCCCGAGTAGTCCCAGTGGCGCTGGCTACCACCCCCAAGCGCAGGAAACAAAAATACCTTAAAGGAGCACTGACACCAATTTTCGGAGGTAATATTATTTCACAGTTCGCTTCCTTCACTCAACAGAATACCCTGGCTGAAATATGAGCGGCCTGCGACGCGAAGAACATAGTTCAATTGGATCTAATTTATCGCGCCGACGGAGCAGCGCGCGGAGCGGCACTCAGCAAATGGACATCAGCGTGAAATCACTCCAGGAGAGGAAAAAGAAGTGACGTGACAGCGCTCGTCAAAAACTCATGACGTCACTTCACGCGCGCGGCCCCACGAGCGGCGAGCGGGCGCAACACCCTCTCAATCGGGCGCCGGTGACGTCCGCACAAAGCGGTGAGGTCACGCAGGGAGTCTGTCATATGCGCCGTTCGGGATGAAAGCGCGGGAATTTGAAACAAAACGATTTTCAGGCCGTTCAATGTAATTAACTATCGCGCGCTGAAGTATTTGAAGTGCTGTTTCAGGTTGTCCAGACCATTAAGCATCGATAAAAGCAATAAAAGTGTAACATAAAATTTTCGTGTCTGTGCTCCTTTAACATAAATACCCCAGAAAGTGGAGGGGAAAATAGCCGCGCTGGTAGCGTAGTGGACATAGAACCAGACCGGTGTTCTGGAGGTCGTGGGTTCGGATTTCCCCCGGCGGGCATTATTTCTCCACTTTCTTTATTACTTTCAAAAATTCTTTATCTGTTTCAATGACCTACCACATCCTCCCCTTTGCTTTCCGAGGTATATATATATATATATATATATATATATATATATATATATATATATATATATATATATATATATATATAGTGAAATGAGGGGCTCGTTGAGGAAATACAGAAAGACCGGTCGGCAGTCTACAACGCCAAAGGAGGCATAGGGGTGTGGTTAGGCTCTTTTTTTTTTACTACGCTTAATGAGGTTAACATTTTTTTTTTAATATCCGGAAGAAAGCGAGGGTCCAGCGAGGGTCTCGGTTCCGGCAGTCTTGATGCCTAGGTAGCATAAGAGGGCTTCCCGCCAGTTACCCGCTCATGACAGGCTGTAGACGTGCGCGTCACGCCCCGGGGGTTGAAAAGAAGGTCCTCTTCTCCCCGTGTAGTCAGAGTGGCGCTGGCTACCACCCTCAAGCGTCAGATACACTTCTAGTAAATATAAATAGCCCGGAGAGTGAAGGAGAACAAAGTTACCCAGATAGGCGAATTGGTAAGGCATTCGAGATCTAATCGAAAGGCGTGGGTTCGGTACCCACTCTGGGCGCGTGTTTTTCTTGCTTTCTTCCGTATATTTAAAAAAAAATGTTAACCTCATGAAGCGTAGTAAAAAAAAGAGCCTAACCACACCCCTATGCCTCCTTTGGCGTTGTAGACATATATATATATATATATATATATATATATATATATATATATATATATATATATATATATATATATATATATATATATATATATATATATATATATATATATATATATCTTGTGAGAAACTGCAACCGGGTAGGCGAACGGTAATTCTGCCCAAACTCCCGCTTCGTTCTCCTCGGCTTGCACACTTGGGCTCTGTTACATCCCCTTCGTGGGTGATTGCCCGCTGAACGCGCTCCCAGCTTTGGCGTCTTGTTTTTGCCTTCCCACTGCACCACGACTGCGAGCCTGATCGAAGCGTAGGGAAGTGTCAGTCTGCATGTCCAATCCTTTTCTTCATGCGCGACACATGGACAGCGAAGTTGTCTCTTTTCCGCTGGTCAAGGTTTGCAGCGCCTGAAGGAGTGGCCCCTCGCCACATATTCGCGAATATGCGCTCCGTGATGACGAATGGCCCGTCAATCACTGTCCGCTCTTTTTTGGCATAGCGTCGTAATGGTACACAGACTGCCGGATGATCGCCCGTGGGTATTGAGTGGCAAGAAGGTTTGTACCGGGCAGTTGCGCCATTTTGTCGGCGAACAACGCTTTGTGGCGCTCGAGCAACATTGCAAGATCATGGGGAAAAGTCGGCTCACCATCGATGATGGCGGCCGATGGCTGTCCAATGGTAGAATGATGCAGATGGGATAGTCCGCGCTCAGTGCGTACTTCTACGTCACTTGAAAGGACGTAGTCCGCCCCAAGATGACGTCTGCTGGTAGGTCCGCAAAGACTGGAACAGCCGTGAACGACCTACGGCCAGCCCCCGTTGGTATGGTCAGGTCAAGTGCTCCGGTGGATACGTCCACGGCTTCATAACGTCGTTCGAAGCATGACGTGGGTGGATGGCAGTGCGTTGAGCCTCTGTGTCAACCAGGGACGTAACGTAACCGATCCCGTCGACATGCACCTGGAACATGGGCAGGGGGGTACTTGTTAGCGCATATGCGGACGTGGCACTGGAAAAGCCTTGTACGAGTGGCCGGGGCGCCCACACGAAAAGCATCGCCGCGGCGCGCCGTTCCTTGACGTTGATGGGCCGTTCGGTGCCACGGTGGCTGCGGTAGCGGCAGGAAGCCGGCGAGTGGTACCATCCTGCCATTCTGCAGCCAGTTGGACGAATGCTGGTGGGCTCAAATCCGGCGGCGGCACGGTAAAACTTTCAGCATAAACAGGGTCCGCCAGGCCATCTAAGACATACTGCCTAGCAGCAGGAGTCTCCCAAGCAAGGTTCCAGGCAGAGAGGAGGTGCAGTTTGTCAGAGACATAAGTTGCGACGTCCTCGCCTGGTCATTGGCGGTGAGCACACAATTGCATCAGGCGGTTATCGGGAGCGGCAGGCAGGTCACCAAATGCCGTTAAAGTGCCCCACTCCAGCTTGCCCAAGACGAGTGCGAGTGGCCATCATAAAGATGCCACGTTCGGGCAGCATCGCGCAGTCGAGTTTCAGCGAATGACCGCTTGGCGTTCTCAGGCCACGCATGGAGAGCGGCAAAGGCGTCTATTTTCTGCAGCCAGCTCACCGGGTCATCGCGGAAGCCATGGAACTCTGGGGCAGCGGTATCCACCGAAGAAGGAGCCGCCCCGCTCAAAAACGAAACGGAGACGCAACCAGTGAGGTCGCCCAGCCATTGGGTCAACTCGCCGATGGCTTGTAGAATATCAGCAGAGCTAGTTGGGTTCGGCGGCCGCTGATGCTCGTTTCGCGCCTGTGCACGCTGCCCTCGGACGAAGGCGTTTGGATCTCGAGAAGGATTAAGCCGTTTCGGAGTGCCGTCTCTGAGGCCGGAATGCCGTGAGGGAGTTGGGTTCCGTTGGCGGGGTCGCCTTGGCTTTGGAACTTTGATGTCAGCGCCATTGTGAGAAACTCCGACCGGGTAGGCGAACGTTACGCTTTATTCTGCCCGAGCTTCCGCTTCGTTACATCACCTGTGTTACATCACTTTCGTGGGTGATAGCCCGCTGAACGCGCTCCCAGCTTTGGCTTCTGGTTTTCGCCTTCACAATATATATATATATATATATATATATATATATATATATATATATATATATATATATATATATATATATATATATATATATATATATATATATATATATATATATATATATATATATCAGTGTGTCGAACCGAAAAAAATACGGGTTCGGTTACGGTTCGGGTTCAGGTAAATTTATTTTGTTCCGGTTCAGTTCCGGTTCGACTAATTCGATCCGCGAACCGGTTCGCGAACCGGTTCGGAGCGTTGAACCGGTTCGCGAACCGGTTCAGAACTGAATTATTAGCAAGGTGCGAAAAATCAGTTTTGTATAGTTTAAATGCATCATAAAACTGAAGTATTTTTTTCTTCACTCGAACTAGTGGTTTTTTTTTAATGAGCTGCAATACTTCTGTTAAATTTGAAAATTTAGGCCAGGTGTAACAGGAAATGTACCAGCCTCTTTTTCACCACCCCTACTGTCGTCCTATTACACAATGCCACCGCCAAGAGACATGGGTGTGTTATTGATTGGATCCCCTTGTTTCGTTTCATTGTACTGCTGGGATTCTAATAATGACTTAAGACATTGCCCATTTTGCTTGAATTACTTGTTACGTCACTGCTGATGCTGGGTGGCAGAAAATTTGAAAGTTTTTTCGGTGTTTCTCACCACTTCTTATGAAAACAACGTCAATAACGAGTCACCAAAGGCAGATCTTTTAAATAAGGCAAGGTAGGGCTGCGTTTTCATGGTCCATTTGGGATCCTTGGCCAAGCATGTAAGAAGACGCGGGGGAAAATATCGCCGACCACGGGCTGCGGCCCCTTCGTTATCGGGCTTACTGCGACAATCAAGGGTGAATGCTGCCTGCATCCCCATTGCAAAACAATCAACAAAGAAAACTTCCACGTAAAGCGCGCAAACACACGCCCGCGCCCACAACATGGCGATTTATTCGCCTGTGAAGAGCAGCTTTACCTGTACAAGAGACTGTCAAGCACGCTAGTATATATCAGCGAAACCAAACGTGCAGTTCCCAACGCTGGGCACACCTGTCAATTCGAAAGAACACAATCTCTAGAATTTCGAATAGACACGTATCTTCGCTTACCTCACCCGCCACGGTGGCTCAGTGGCTAAGACGCCGTGCTGCTAAGCCAAAAAACGCGGTTTGGATACCCAGCCGCGGCGGCCGCTTTTCTGATGGAGGCGAGACGCGAAAACGCCCGTGTGTTCGAGATTTCAGCGCTCGCTAAAGATCCCCAGGTGGACGAAATTCATCCGGAGCCCTCCACTGCGGCGCACCTCGTCACCTGTGTAGCGTCAGTGCGTTAAACCTCATAATCAATCAAGCTTCTCTTATCCCCGTGTAGTACGTTTAAGAATTTTATTTCTCCGGCCCCTTCGCCCTATTTTCCCCTCTTTCTCGTTTCGTGAGGTTCTCCTCGCTTGTATAAAGCCGATGTCTCGAACCAATAACAAACATATGTGCGTCCCTTTTTTTCCTGCGTCCCGTTTGTGGCGCCGTTTTAATTGTTGTGATAGTGCATGTACCTAAAAGCCAAAATTTCAACACTCTTTAGCTGCTGCAAATAGGCATAGGCAAATGTAGGGCTTGAACCTTGGCGCGTACACGGTGCAACAATCTCGTGGACTGATTGCACTCGCACCGTCCCAATGAGGGAGAGTGAGAGAGCGACAAACGTTTTATTGAGCCTTTAAAGGCCCCTTGTGGGGGCGTGCATGGTGACAGGTGCACCGGCGACCGCGGGAAGGGCGAATTCTGTGCTTCAAACATCGCGCACGCTGCCAAGAGTTTGACATTTCTTCTTCCCAGCCTTGCACCCTGCTTGCTCGACCATCAGCAACATACCATTGCAATTAGGGGCCTTAATTGCTATACTGGTGTGCAGTAGTTTCACCATGTTGTGGCTATGGCGTTGTGCTGCTGAGCCGAAGGACGCGGGTTCGATTTCCGGCCGTGGTGGCCGCTTTTCTGATGGAGGCGAAAAGCGAAAGCGCCCGTGTGTTCGAGATTTGGGCGCGCGCTAAAGATCACCAGGTGGTCAAAATTAATCCTGAGCCCTCCACTGCGGTGCGCCTCATCGCCTGCATTGCGTGGGCGCATTAACAAACCTCAAAATCAATCAATCAATAAATCAATCAATCAATTGTCACCATGTTGGGACCGTGATGAGCCCGTTCGGAGCGTTTTGATTCATTGAAAGCGTAAAAGTGAGCGAGAGATTGCGAAGTTGATGGCGCGTGAAAGAAAGAAGCCCTTAATGACACTTACCACCCGTTACCAATAACGGGATGGTCGAACCGTTTTGTCGAGAACCGGAAACCGTTACTTCTTTTTTCGGTTCAGTTCCGGTTCGGGTTCAGCCGGCTCAAAAAATTATGGTTCGGGTTCGGGTTCAGTTCCGGCAAAAATACCGGTTCGGTTCCGGTTTTCGGTTCGGTTCGGTTCCGGTTCGACACCCGGATATATATATATATATATATATATATATATATATATATATATATATATATATATATATATATATATATATATATATATATATGCCCGCCTGGGGGATCCGAACCCACGACCCCCCGAATACACGCCTGGTGCGGTGCACCAAATTCCTCCAAATTCCAAATTCTTTATCTGTTTCTATGACCTACCACATTCTCCCCTTTGCGTGCCGAGGTTTTCTTGACTGCCAGCTTTTATTTCTGTCTGAATTCAACGAGCCCTTTATTTCCTATATATATATATATATATATATATATATATATAGTCTGGAAACAAGAACTCAAACAGCATGAACAAATAAGATAAGTAGAGACCGAGCCACACGAGAAAAACATTATAAGATAATGGTTTACCGACGTTTCAGGAAGAGGACTTCCTTTCTTCAGAGTACAGAATAAGTTGGTTTCAGGATTATATATATACACAAACTGCGGCAAGGTTGAAGGCAGAAAAAGGGAAGTTAGAGTTTGTAGAATGCGATCATGACTGGTGGGCAGCGAAAAAAGGGAGAAGTGGACGAGGAAAAAAAAGGGATAACAAGAAATCACAGTCACTCTTCCACTTCTGTCATTTTTTCGCTGCCCACCAACCATGATCGCATTCTACAAACTCTCCCTTCCCTGTCCCTGCTGCCCCCACCCTTGCTACATTTTCTGTATATATACAGGGTGTCCCAGCTATCATGCACCAAGATTTTAAAAAAGAGTAAAGGCGTAACTCGAAGGAAACCAGGTGCATATTGTTTGCAGTACTGTGAAGAAGCGGACAGTATTTTTTCTTTAATGAGACTTAATTAACTAATTGTAATTAATTATCTAACTCGAGAAATAGTGTCCTAATCACTAAAGTGTCAATGAGGCACTTGTAGGTAACCACGAGGGGCATCTAACTGCGGCATTTTCAGCGATGAATTAATTGCGTACACACTTATTCTGACTGATAAAGGAAACCCGCGAAATATGAAAAATACCACGTGACGGCGCCTCCGCGCGCACCGTAAGGCAACGCCCTCAAACAGGCTGCCTCTGAGTTAGCCAGAATGAAATAGACAAAAGAAAGAAAGAAGAAATCGCGACCGAGTTTGTTCCTTATCTGCACACGCGTCCCGCGAATTTTGCTGCTGCTGCTCCTTCCATGCATGCTATTATCAAGGTGATGCGCTGTCTCTTCGGGCGGGTAACACGCGAAGCTGTTGCTTTCAATCAGCTTTGTTTGGGGACGCTGCTTTACAATGCGCGCGTAAGCGTCGTCACGTGGTATTTTTCATATTTCGCGGGCTTCCTTTATCAGTCAGAATAAATGAGTACGCAATTAGTGCGTCGCTGAAAGTACCGCAGTTAGATGCCCCTCGTGGTTACCTACAAGTGCCTCATTGACATTTTAGTGATTAGGACAGTATTTCTCGAGTTAGATAATTAATCACAATTAATTAATTAGGTCTCATTAACGCAAAAATTACTCTCCGCTCCTTCACAGTACTGCAAACATTATGCACTAGGTTTTCTTCGAGTTACACAATTTCTTTTTTTTAAAATCTTGGTGCATGCTACCTGGGACACCCTGTATATAACCCTGAAACCAACTTATTCTGTACTCTGAATAAAGGAAGTCCTCTTCCTGAAACGTCATTAAACTTCTATTTTTTAATGTTTTTCTCGTCGGTCTCTGCCTCTACTCACCTTATATATATATATATATGTATATATATATATATATATATATATATATATATATATATATATATATATATATATATATATATATATATATATATATATATATATATATATATATATAGCGGATCAGAAAATGGGAAATGAGGGGCTCATTGACATAAGACAGAATAAGGGTTGGCAGTCAAGAAAACCGCGGAAAGCAAAGGGGGGAATGCGTTACGTCATAGAAAGAAATGAAGAATTTTTTTGAGTCAGAAAGAAAGTGGTGAAAAAATGCCCGCCGGGTGGGATCCGAACCCACGACCTCCAGAATACCGGTCTGGTGCGATACCGGTCTGGGGCGAATACCGCGGTCGGGTGAATCAAAAAAGTCTTCATTTCTTTCTATGACGCAACGCATTCGCCCCTTTGCTTTCAGAGGGTTTCTCGACTGCCAACCCTTATTCTATATATATATATATATATATATATATATATATATATATATATATATATATATATATATATTTATATTTATTGCCGAGAGATTGCCCTGACAAAAGCAAGTCTCTTTGCTGAAACGTTGGCAACAATCGTGCTTTTACCTTGTTCAAAGTTTTCTTTTCTTATATATATATAGCGCTTCAGAATGGGAAATGAGGGGCTCGTTGCATGAAGACAGAAAGAGGGGTAGGCAGTCAAGAAAGCCAACGAAAGCAAAGGGGAAAATGTCGTAGGTCAGAAATATTTTTCGAAAGAAAGTGGAGAAAAAAAACCCGCCCGCATATTCCCACGGGGGGAACTCGAGTA
The DNA here is from genome assembly GCF_048455015.1 of Haemaphysalis longicornis. Taxonomy (NCBI): domain Eukaryota; kingdom Metazoa; phylum Arthropoda; class Arachnida; order Ixodida; family Ixodidae; genus Haemaphysalis; species Haemaphysalis longicornis. The sequence goes on along the minus strand of NW_027526203.1, from coordinate 238,254,116 downwards.
AATGCGTCGCATCTATACGAGTCAAGCAAAGCGTCACGTCAAGCGAAAGCCAAGCAAAGACGACCTTGACTGAATTCCGAACGCGCGCTCCGCCGCTTATATACGTTGAGGGGACTGCGTAAGCCGGTCCCAGTCGATGACGACGTTGGCGTACTTGTAAAGCGGCGTGGACTCTAGGTGTTTGAGCCAAGCGCGGATGTTGCTTCGTCGGAGAACGGCACACCGGTTATATGCGCAGCGCGCCCGAAGGAGAGGAAACCGCGAAAGAGAGAGTACTGCACATGCGCCGGCCCCAGCACGTCTGCCGCGGCTATGACGCAACACAATCCAACACAATCCACTTTAATCCAATCCAATCCAAATCCAATCCAATTCAATCCAAGCCAAGCCAAGCCAAGCCAATCCAATCCAAGCCAATCCAATCGAATCCAATCCAATGCCCCTCGCGAGAGAGTGTTCGCTATCGCCTCGATGCGACGCGCATGCGCAGTGAGCGTGTGGACGGCGCCGACGCCGACGCCGGACATCGTGCGACTAACAAATGCTCTGCATTTAAAAATGCCTGCCGGGTGAGACCCGAACCCACGACCTCCAGAATACGCGTCTGGTGCGACGACCACTACGCTACCGGCGTGGCGGTTCTCCCTCCACTGTCTTAAGTATTTACCTCAAGGAAAGTATTTCCTTTGCTTGGGGTGGTAGCCGGCGCCACTAGGACTCCGCCAATCCCCGACAGCGACATTGGGAGGGCATTTTTCTCCACTTTCTTTCTTTCTTTCTTTCTTTCTTTCTTTCAAAAAAGATATCTGACGTAGGACATTTTCCTTTTTGCTTTCCCTGGCTGTCTTCACTGCCTACCATTATTTCTGTCTCTCTCTCCATATATATATATATATTGTAAGCTATGACTAAGGCAGACATTGGCAGCCGTATGTGGACATTCTCCTCAGTGGCTTTGCGCCAGATGCTATGTGCCACCAGCCTCCCTCGCCGCGCACATCGTCGTCCACGCAATCATCATCGGTATGTTCTGGAATATCTACGCTCGACCTGAGCTCGCTAGCCTGTCGCTCTCTGCGGAATTAGTTTAATAAACCGGTGCCCGACGACTCCTGGCCTGTGCCTCACATGTGGTGGAGGTAAAGCGGTCTGATCCTTCGTACCTCGACCCCCGACTTACCCCTGAAGCTCCGTTCAGGTCGTCGCCTACCACAAGAGGCCATGCCGATGACAGCTGAACCAGCCAGCGTTGCGGGTTCTGCCGTTCCACCGTGCTTCGTAACCAGCCGCAAGCGGGACCCTCCCTTCTTCGCTGGGCTTCCCGGCGATGACGTCGAGGATTGGCTGGTGAATACAACCGAATCACATCCTTCAATTGGTGGGACGATGCCTTCAAGCTCCGTAACGTCTCCCTTTCCCTCAGAAAAGTAGCGAAGACGTGGTTCTACAACCACGAGCGCGACGTCACTGACTGGCAGCGATTTACTTCCGAGATGCACCTATTCTTCGGCACGTCGTCTACGCGTACGGAAGCCGCCAAAAAGAAATTGGGCGAGCGCATACAAAGACCTGGTGAGTCGTACACATCCTACATTGAGGACGTTCTAGCATTATGCCACCGCGCCAACAAAGACATGACGGAGGACAGCCGAGTGCGCCATGTCCTGAAAGGAATTTCTCCCTTCGCATTTAACGCGCTGGTCGCACAGAGCCCCACTAGCGTTAACCAGGTCGTAACGATGTGTCAGCGCCTCCACGACCTGCAGTCCCTCCGTGTGCAGCCAACCCAGTGGGACACCCGCGCTTCCATGGACGAAGCGTACTTCGGCTCCATGATAAGATCAATTATCCGCGAGGAACTGGGAGTGCAGACACCGCTCGGCTTTTCAGAATCACGACGCGAGACATCTCCTCCGGATCTGCGCGAGATGATCAAACAAGAGCTGGCCTACCTTATGCCGGCCTCCCCATCAGCAACAGATATTCATCCCGGCTTAACTCAAGCCGCATTGGCTTCGCTCGAAGCCTTATGCTTCCAATGCCCCGATTTCGACACCTCTCTCCGACTCGATATGTTCGCCTTTGGCACCTGTGTCTACCCCTGTCCCTCGACCGCCCATGCTCACCCGGTCTGACCATGTGCATCCTCACCCAGTGCCACCTGCTGGTCCCGTTCAGTTTCTCCCAGGTCCTCCTCAGTTCGCTTATGGCTATCCTGCTTGGCGTCCGTCCCGCCAAATCTTCTTCTATTGTGGCATCCGGGGGCATATCTCTCATTTCTGTCGAAGACGCCAACAAGATGAAAGGCTCGCGTACTCCCCCGTTCCACAAAGCAGGAGTCAACCGTCTTACGACTACTATTCGCAAAGGTTCCCGTACGCACAACGTTCGCCGTCCCCCGCAGACTACCAGGACCAGCACCGCAGCTCCCGCCCTCCCAGACGATCTTCCCCAACGCCCGTCCGCCGCCGCTCTACCTCGCCGCTTCATCCTGCCTCCCAGAACACGGAAAACTAAAGGCGACAGTTTCTGGGGGCGAAACTGCGTCACTTAGAAATTCTGGAAGTCCTCCTAATTGACCGTCGAACACGTTATCAGTTTTAGTTGAAGGAATTAGTGTTGAATCTCTTGTGCACACTGGTGCGAGAATTTGGATAATTCACGAAAGTTTATGTTCTCGACTGCGAAAAGTAAACACTCCATATTCTGGCACAGCTCTACGAGGTGCGAACTCCGCTACTATTCAACCATCTGGACTGTGTACAGCTCGTGTTTTTATCGACGGCTTTCGACACCACATTCAGTTCGCAGTACTGGCATCATGCGTTGACCACATGATATTAGGCTGGGATTTTCTTAAATCGGCGTCTGCTGTGATTTGTTGTGGTGAAACGATAATTCATATGAATGATACAGACCTGGCCAGTGTTTCGGATACTGCAGACTTGCGATTGGTGGCGTCCTGCGACTTAACTCTTCCCCCTGCTCAAGAAACTATACTCTCGGTTAATTCGGACAAAATTCTCGACGGTGATGTACTCATTGCTCCGACAGGAAAACTCCCCCTTCATGGCGTAGTCATATCCCCCTGCCTCGTCCGTTTTTCTGCGGGAACTGCTCTTCTGGCCGCAGCGAATACTACAGCCGAAGCGGTTTTCTTGCCCCGAGGGACCACCGTTGCTTGTGCTCCGCGCGGCGATGCAGTGAATGTCGTCTCATTGGGATCTGTTACGTTGGACGATCATTCGGTGAGCACTAAGCCTTCATCCTTTCCCATTAGTGCAACAATCAGTTCGAAGCTCGACCCAGAGCAACAGGAAATGCTATTGGCTCTTCTGGGGAAACACGAAATTTTATTTGATTCTTCTTCTACCATCTTACGGCAGACCTCCAAAGCCACCCACCGAATCGACACAGACGGCTCGTGTATCATTCTACGTCGCCCATATCGCGTCTCACTAAAGGAGCGTCAAATTATTCAGGAACGTGTCGTCGACATGCTGAAGAAAAACATAGTTCACAATTCAACCAGCTCCTGGTCATTGCCCGTTGTTCTAGTCCAGAAGAAGGGCGGATCTGTACGATTTTGTGTGGATTACCGGGCGCTTAACATCATAACTCGGAAAGATGTCTATCCGATGCCTAGAATTGATGATGCTTTGGACACCTTGCAAGGAGCCGAATACTTCTCCAGTCTGGATTTGAGATCGGGATACTGGCAAATTCCCATGCACGAGCAAGACAAAGAAAAAACAGCTTTCACCACGCCTGACGGTCTTTGCGAATTTAACGTAATGCCGTTCGGGTTGTGTAACGCTCCGGCCACATTTGAGCGCATGATCGATACGGTTTTACGCGGCTTAAAGTGGAAGACGTGCCTATGTTACCTTGACGACATAGCCGTATTTTCATCTACTTTTCCCGAACATTTCCGTCGGCTTAACGAAGTGTTAACTTGCCTTTCAAACGCCGGCCTGACCATTAACACAAAGAAATGACACTTTGCAAGCAAGTCAATCAAGGTATTAGGTCACCTGGTGAGCAAAGAAGGAATCCGGCCCGACCCCTAGACAAAATCAATGCCGTACTAAATTTTTCTCGCCCAAACCGTCAAAAAGAACTTCGCAGCTTCTTAGGATTGGCCTCCTACTTCCGCCGCTTCATTCGAAACTTTTCTTCAATCGCTTCCCCTCTACATAAACTGCTGTCTTCTGCCACACCATTTCTATGGTCCGACGACCGCGAAGCTGCCTTTCAGAAACTGAAGTGTGCCCTAACCTCTGATCCCGTACTCGGCCATTTTGATGAAACAGCGCCCACTATACTGCACACCGACGCCAGCGGACACGGCATTGGGACTGTTCTGCTACAGCGCAGGACATATTCTGTTGAGCAGGTAATTGTCTACGCGCCAGCCGGACATTGACACCTGCCGAGAAAAATTACACAATAACAGAGCAGGAGTGCCTCGCTGTAGTTTGGGCAGTTCAAAAGTTTCGTCCATATCTGTACGGGCGTCACTTCACTGCGGTCACAGACCGTCCCGCCCTTTGTCGGATATCTTCCCTAAAGAACTTGACCAGGCGGCTAGGTCGTTGGCTACTCCGTTTACAAGAGTACAGCTTCACCGTTGTCTACAAGACTGGCAAAAAGCACGGGGATGCAGCCGCTCTTTCACGCTGCCCGTTGTCCCCCGCTCAAGATGACATTGAAGCGCTTTCTGAATCAACGACAGCCTTACGGATTGCCGCTGTGGACACTTGCACGGAACCACTTCCTGAATTGGCCTCTCAGCAAAGGTCCGACACTTACTGCCGCAACCTCATGGACCTGTTAGACGGTTCCGCTCAACCACGCAATAGTCGTTCACGCCGCCAGCTCCGCCAATTTCGACTCAGTAATGGAACCCTTTACCGTTACAACTACCACCCAACAGGCGACACATGGGCGCCCGTCATTCCCCGTGCCCTCCAACGCAAAATTTTAGAGTAATTTCACGACGACGCTACCGCGGGCCACTTTGCCTTCCACAAAACTTATGATCGTATCAAGAGCCGCTTCTTCTGGCCCGGCCTATCCACCTCTGTTGCCAAACACGTTGCATCGTGCGTATTGTGTCAGTGGCGCAAACGTCCAACTTCGGGACCTGCAGGCACACTCCAACCACTGCCGTGCCCCTCCTCTCCTTTCGAAGTCGTTGGCATCGATCTCTACGGTCCTCTACCCGTCACTTCGGCTGGACATCGGTGGATCATTACCGCAGTGGACCACTTGACACGATACGCGGAAACAGCTCCTATTCGCACGGGCTGCGCTTTAGAGGTGGCTGATTTCTTTTTGAAGACGATATTTCTGCGACATGGACCACCCAAAGTGCTTCTTAGTGACCGAGGCAGGGTATTTCTTTCGGCCGTGCTTGCAGAAGTTCTTCGCGCCACCAAAACTGTACATAGAACCACGTCCAGCTACCACCCTCAAACTAATGGTTTGACCGAACGTTTTCATCGCACGCTCTCGGATATGATTTCCTGTTACCTTCAGCCCGACCATAAAAACTGGGACGTCATTCTCCCCTTCGTCACCTACGCCTATAATACAGCGGTTCAACGAACCACGTGATTTTCGCCATTTTTCCTTGTCCATGGGCGCCCACCTTAAACTGTTCTCGATAATTTTTTCTTGACTGCGCCTTCTGCATCCAGCAGTATCGATGACTTTATTTCTCGCCTGTCTTATAGCCGCCATCTCGCTCGTCTCAGGACGACAGCCTCAAAGGAAGACCGCAAGTCAAACTACGACGCTTCGCACCGCGTTGCCTCGTTTAGAGCCGGCGATCAGGTCTTACTTTCCACTCCGCTCCGGACCCCAGGACTGTGCGAGAAGTTCCTTCCCCGCTTCGTAGGCCCTTATACTATCCAGGAACAGACTTCACCGGTAAATTACCGCGTTACGCCCACCTCCACTGTCACCCACCGCCGTTGTCGCGGCACTGAAGTTGTACACGTTTCCCGGTTGAAGCCTTTCAACTCCCGGAATCCGCCTTAAGCGCCCGAGTCGGCCGGCCGCTTCAGCCTCGAGGGAAATGTTGTAAGCTATGACTAAGGCAGACATTAGCAGCCGTATGTGGACTTTCTCCTCAATGGCTATGCGCCAGATGTGATGTGCCACCAGCCTCGCTCGCCGCGCACATCGTCGTCCACGCTATCATCATCGGTATGTTCTGGAATCTCTGCGCTCGACCTGATCTCGCTAGCCTGTCGCTCTCTGCGGGATTAGTTTAATAAACCGGTGCCCGATGCCTCCTGGCCTGTGCCTCACAATATATATATATATATATATATATATATATATATATATATATATATTGTCACGAAGCCAAGGACGACGCAGTTGTCTTGCAGGAGAAACAAGTTTATTGGAGCGAACTTGTGCTCCCCTAACAACTCAAAAGAATACAGAGGCGGCGAAGCAGCGGTCAACAAAGTGACTTGCGTCAGCGAGCGTCGCAGAATCGAATGCTCCGGCGTCCGCACTGCAGGCTTTTTATCTTTCGGCGCGCGTGGTTCTCGAAACGTCGATTCACATCGAGAACATAGTAGATCCAAGAAGATTATTCTGGGCTGTTCACGTTAGATCGGAATGCTCTCCCTATCACGACAGATAACACATGCGGCACAGAAAGAAAGAATGGAACACGCGCTTCCCTTGGCGCAGAGATAACACTGACCGGCGCAGCCGGGCGGTAAAAGCAAAACACAAATAAACAAACCCAATGTATGGTTCGCGGCATTACCCCCCCTCTAAGAGTGCATCGACCCGATGCTAACATAAGCGACAGTCCGAACAAATGAAAATAAAAGTTCGTCATCGTCCGTAGAAAGGTTTTAAGCGAACCACGTGGACGACTTCAGGCCGCGTGCGTCGTCGTGATGTGCCGGAGTCACCATCGGGGATCACTTCGTAGGTAAGTTGGCCAACACGTCGTAGAATCTTGTAGGGTCCAAAATACCGTCGCAGGAGCTTCTCACTGAGTCCGCGTCGTCGGATGGGAGTCCAAACCCACACACGATCCCCTGGTTGGTACTCGGCGTCTCGGCGTCGGAGGTTGTAGCGGCCCGCATCCACCAGCTGCTGGTCCGTTATACGAACTCGAGCGAGCTGGCGGGCCTCCTCCGCACGTTGAAGATATCCGTGGACGTCGGCATTGAGGTCGTCGTCTTCTACGTGCGGAAGCATGGCGTCGAGCATCGTAGTTGGCCTTCTACCGTAGACAAGCTCGAACGGCGTCAGCTGCGTCGTCTCCTGGATAGCCGTGTTGTACGTAAACGTGACATACGGGAGCACTTCGTCCCAAGTCTTATGTTCAACGTCAACGTACATTGACAGCATATCTGCGATTGTCTTGTTCAGACGTTCTGTTAGTCCGTTCGTTTGGGGGTGGTACGCCGTCGTTCTTCGGTGATCCGTGTTGCTGTAGCGTAATACTCCTTGCATCAGCTCCGCAGTAAATGCCGTTCCGCGGTCGGTGATTAGGACTTCCGGGGCTCCATGTCGCAGCACAACTTGGCTTATAAAGAACTTTGCCACTTCTTGTGCAGTCCCCCTCGGAAGAGCGGCGGTCTCTGCGTAGCGCGTCATGTAGTCTGTCGCTACGACAATCCACTTGTTCTGTGATCGTGACGTAGGGAACGGGCCTAAAAGGTCCATTCCAATCTGTTGAAATGGTCTCGATGGGACGGCGATCGGTTGCAGAAGTCCGGTGGGTCTTGTCGGCGGCGTTTTTCGTCGTTGGCAGTCACGGCAGCTCCGGACGTAGTGGGTGACGTCAGAGGTAAGGCCGGGCCAGTAGTACCTCGCCTTGATTTTTCCAATAGTGCGCGCTGTGCCGAGATGTCCGGAAGACGGGTCGTCGTGGCACGCTTCCAAAATTTCGTCACGAAGGTCCGCGGGGATGACGAGAAGGTAATTCGCTCTTGTTGCGGTGCTGAAATTCTTCTTCACGAGGACGGAGTTTCTCAGGCTGAATGCTGGTAAGCTGCGTTTGAAGGTCCTAGGAACGGCAACGTTGCATCCCTCGAGGTACTCGATTATGACGCGTAAGTCGGGGTCGGCACGCTGCTGGGCGGCTAGGTCGCTCTCCGTCACGATCCCGAAGAACGCGCTGTCTTCGTCAGCGTCTTGTGGTGGTGGGTCGACGGGGGCGCGGGACAGGCAGTCGGCGTCGGAGTGTTTCCTGCCGGATTTATAAACGACTGTAACGTCGAACTCCTGCAGGCGCAAGCTCCACCGCCCAAGACGGCCAGAGGGGTCCTTCAAATTGGCGAGCCAACACAGCGCATGGTGGTCTGTTACAACCTTGAATGGCCTTCCATACACGTATGGGCGAAATTTTGAAATCGCCCATATAATAGCCAGGCACTCTTTCTCAGAGGCAGAATAGTTTTTCTCCTCCTTCGACAGACCACGGCTGGCATAGGCGATTACCCTTTCGCAGCCGCTTTGCTTTTGGACAAGGACGGCACCCAAGCCTATATCACTGGCGTCCGTGTGCATTTCCGTTTCGGCATTTTCGTCGAAATGAGCGAGCACGGGCGGTCTTTGCAGGCGTTTTTGCAACTCGCAGAATGCTTTTTCTTGGTCGTTTTCCCAGCTAAAAGGGGTGCTATCTTTCGTCAAGCACGTGAGTGGCTCTGCAATGCGTGCGAAGTTTGCGACGAATCGCCGGTAGTATGCGCACAGCCCGAGAAATCTTCGCACGCCCTTCTTGTCTTTCGGCCTTGGGAAGTTCGCAATGGCTGAAGTTTTTGCCGGGTCAGGTAGGACTCCCGCGGCGTTGACGACGTGGCCCAAGAACTTGAGTTCCCCGTATGCGAAACGGCACTTTTCAGGCTTCAGTGTCAACCCCGACGTACGAATGGCCTCGAGTACAGACTCCAACCTTGCAAGGTGTTCGTCGAAAGTCCGGGCGAATACCACTACGTCGTCGAGGTATACGAGGCAGGTGTGCCACTTAAGGCCAGCTAGCACAGTGTCCATGACTCTTTGAAACGTCGCTGGTGCTGTGCACAGCCCAAACGGCATCACCTTGAACTCGTATAGGCCGTCTGGGGTTATAAATGCAGTCTTCTCTGGGTCTCTCTCGTCCACTTCAATTTGCCAGTAGCCGGTCTTCAGGTCCATCGATGAGAAGTACTTTGCGTGGCAGAGGTGGTCGAGGGCGTCGTCGATTCGGGGGAGGGGGTACACGTCCTTTTTCGTGATTTTGTTCAGTCGCCGGTAGTCAACACAAAACCTTAATGTGCCGTCTTTTTTCTTTACGAGTACGACGGGCGCAGCCCAGGGGCTTTTCGAGGGCTGTATAATGTCGTCGCTGAGCATGTCGTCGCCTTGAGTCCGGATGGCTTCCCGTTCGTGTGTAGAGACGCGGTACGGTGACTGTCGGGTGGGTCGGGCTCCATCTTCGGTTATTATTCGGTGCTTCGCTAGAGGGGTCTGACGTAGTTTTGCGCTCGACGAAAAACATTCGCTATAGCGACGCAGCAAAGCCAATAACTTGTTCCGTTGTTCTTGCGGTAGCGCCGGATTCACGTCGAAAGGCTGCGGGAGCTTGAAGGTTTCAACGGGTGTGCGCTCAAAGTCGGCGACCGCGATCACGTCACTTGCTTCTTGCGCTTCTTCGAGGAATGCAATTGCCGCGCCCTTGTTAAAATGCTGGTACTCCTCGGTGAAATTCGTAACCAAAATGTGGGATTGGTGTTCCTTGAAGCGCGCAATGCCTCTTGCGACCGACACACCACGGTTGAGAAGCACCCTTTGATCGGTGTCTACGATAGCGTCGACGTCAGGAGCAGCATCTTCACAGTAGACTGCGACCATCAAGCTTGCGCGGGGTGGCAGGGTGACGTGATCATCGGCGATCCTTACAGCTGCACGGATTTCTGGGTTCGATTCCGGCGTCATGGAGTGGTCGGAGGAAAAAGTTATCGACTTCGTCTGCAGATCGATTATTGCGCCGTTGTCCGTCAAAAAGTCCATTCCGAGAATTACGTCGCGGGAGCAGTTGGGCAAAACGACGAACACCGCAGGGTACGTCGTGCCGTCTATGGTGACGCGCGATGTGCACGTTCCACTTGGCGTCACGAGGTGGCCTCCTGCTGTGCGTATGTGCGGACCGTCCCATCTGGTCATAACTTTCTTCAGTTTAGACGCAAATGGTCCGCTCAACACGGAGTAGTCGGCTCCCGTGTCTACGAGGGCGACTACATCAAAGCCGTCGATGGACACCTTGACGTCGGATGCCGCCTTCCTCGAGTTCCGGGTGCGTCGGGGCGTCGCATCTCGGCTTGTGCGTGTTGACGGTCGGGCACTGTGCGTCGTCGTTGTCATCGTCTTCTCAGCGGACGTCTCGGTCCGGTCGGGTGCGCGTCGCGGCGTATAGCTGTCGTCGTGTACGGGAGTCTCGTCAGGTCTGGGTCGGGTCGTCGGGATGAGGGCATGTTGTGAGTCACTGTCTTCCGCGAGTCGTTGCGTCGTTGGAGGGTTTTCATTTTTCCGCGATCGTGCAACTTTACCTCCAGAAGTTGCATCTTTTAGTTTCCCCCGCGTGGGCTGGGGGACCTTCCACGTGAGAACTCAGCATTGCTACGGCGGTTCGGCGACTGGTATGGGTAGGGTGACGGCGAACGGTTGAAACGGGCTGGTCGACGGCTGGTGTTGGACAGGTACTCTTCGATCTCCGATGGGTGCTGGCCAGTTCGGGGGCGGGGTGCGTCGACGGAGAACCCTCGCAAACCGAGCCTCCTGTAGGGGCAGCGACGGTAGACGTGGTCGGCCTCTCCGCAGTGGTAGCACAGCGGACGATTGTCGGACGTTCGCCACACGTCGGTCTTCCTTGGGGCAGGGGGTTGCGCCGCAGGTGGTCGGGCCGGCGAGAGGGGACGACGGTACGGAGCCTCGTGACGATAGGGTGCAGGTGGGCGAGGGCGATGTACAGCAGCCGCGTAGGTCATGGCTTGCGGCTCGCGAGGTGCTACTGGCGTCGTTGAAGTTCCCAGCGCTTGCTGCACTTCTTCTCTAATGACGTCGGTAAGAGAAGCGACTTGTGGTTGCGGCGGCGTCGGGAGCAGTTTCCGCAGCTCCTCCCTCACTATTTCGCGGATAGTGTCGCGTAGTGAGTCGGAGTTGATAGCGCTGGCACCAAGCGTCTCCGAAACCAGCGCATTGATTGGGCGGTCGTACTGCCTCGTTCGGATTTCGAGCGTCTTCTCCATCGCGGCGGCCTCAGACGCGAATTCGGACACGGTCTTGGGGGGGTTGCGAACAAGGCACGCGAAGAGCTCTTGCTTCACACCTCGCATCAGAAACCGTAGTTTCTTTTCTTCCGTCATTCCTGGGTCCGCACGGCGGAAAAGTCGCTTCATTTCCTCGACGAAGATTACGACTCCTTCGTTCGGGTGTTGCGTTCGAGTTTCCAGTAAAATCGCAGCTCGTTCTTTTCTCACCACGGTCGTGAAGGTCTTAAGGAACTCGCTTTTGAATTGCGTCCAGTCGGTCAAGGCGCTCTCGTGGTTTTCAAACCAAGTTCGGGCTGCATCCTCCAAGTAAAAGAAAACATGCCGGAAGGTTTCTTCATCGTCCCACCTGTTGAAGATCCGCACGCGCTCCAGCTTCTCCAACCATTCCTCTGGATCTTCAGCGGGGGCTCCCCGGAACGATGGCGGTTCCCGGGGCTGCTGCAGCATGATTGGCGACGTTGTTTCTTGTACCATGGTGTTGGTTGCAGCGTTCCTTTTCTTGGGCCCTTCTGGCATCAAACCGAACTCGGGCGGTAAATCTTGCAGGCGGGGGCTGGCTCTTGTTGGACTGGCTTGGCGGCTTTTCGAGGTTGTAGTGGGCATGAAGGGTGCGTACCCAGCACCTCCACCAGATGTCACGAAGCCAAGGACGACGCAGTTGTCTTGCAGGAGAAACAAGTTTATTGGAGCGAACTTGTGCTCCCCTAACAACTCAAAAGAATACAGAGGCGGCGAAGCAGCGGTCAACAAAGTGACTTGCGTCAGCGAGCGTCGCAGAATCGAATGCTCCGGCGTCCGCACTGCAGGCTTTTTATCTTTCGGCGCGCGTGGTTCTCGAAACGTCGATTCACATCGAGAACATAGTAGATCCAAGAAGATTATTCTGGGCTGTTCACGTTAGATCGGAATGCTCTCCCTATCACGACAGATAACACATGCGGCACAGAAAGAAAGAATGGAACACGCGCTTCCCTTGGCGCAGAGATAACACTGACCGGCGCAGCCGGACGGTAAAAGCAAAACACAAATAAACAAACCCAATGTATGGTTCGCGGCAATATATATATATATATATATATATATATATATATATATATATATATATATATATATATATATATATATATATATATATATATATATATATAGAACGGGAACTGAACCGAAAAAAGAAATAACGGTTACCAGTTCATGCCGAAACGGATCGACCCTCCGTTGTTTATATTAAACGGCCAATTCAAACTAGGCCTTTTTTTCTTTCAGGTACCATCAACTTCGTACCCGCTCGCGCACTTTTCTCTCCAGACAATTGAACACTATCACGCTCTATGTTACACCAAGGGAAATGAATGAGAACCAATGTAGCAATGGTCTGTTGCTGCTGGAAGCGCGAGCGTAGTGCAGGCTGACCAAACGAAATGTCATTTTGGGCAGCTTGCAGGGGATATAAAACGACTTTGCCCTTCCCTAGCTGCGACTTTATTGGAGCAATCAGGCTGCATAAGTTCTCCACTGGGCAACAGCAAAAGCGTGTGCAAAGTTTTTGCATTTATATTTTTGTTTAAAAAATACGACACCTGCAAATTGTTAATACTTGACAAGTGTGATCGCAGGAGCTGCTCAGTGGCTAAGCCGTTTGCTGGTGACCACAAGTGGCCTCGATCTCCCTTTCCCACGACCGTTGTTATGAAGTAGGTGGAAATCGAGAACGTCTGTGTATCGAGATTTTGATGCTCGTTTGCTATCACCAGCTGGTTGAAATAAGTCTGCCGGCCTGCAACATAAGCTGCGCCTCAGAGCTGAGTAGTAAGTAAAACCGAATAAGTAAAAAAAAAGCACCAAAACGTGGATATTGCTCTATACGTTTCTTTGCCCTCCCGTTCACAACCAAACGTGTCATCAATGCGAAGGAAGGGAGTTCCGTGGTCAGTTTTTGAGGACAGTACAGTGGACAAGTTCCGTTTTTTCTAGATACAAATAACAACAGATATGTCAGGGAAAACAGTTACGGTGCGCATTTTATACCTTGGCAAGAAACTGCAGCCCTCGACGTTGTCTTAAAAGCAGAAACAGTAATAAAGGAGCTGACAAGTGCAGAAAGGCAGGCCGATACCTCAGACTGTCCCATTCGCCCAGCGATCACCTTTTCTGCTTGTTTTGCAGTTTTGTCTCTTTCAGATGTGCTTTTTTTTTAAGGTGCACTTGTACTGACTGCCCAACTCGCTACATCCCTTCTACTGCTGCTCGTTCCGCAGGGGAGTACTGCTGTGGACGAATTAAAAAGCGTCTACCCAAAAAAGTCCTATCCCATGCTCTGCGCGTCAAATTTCCCTTGCATTTTGTAACAGCATAATCTGTTATAAGATTCCGCAATGTAGCACACGGAACTATGGCCGGGGGTCAGGCGGTACGATGACATACTGATTGTAATGCACACATCTGGTACAGCTATCGCAAAAGAAATTGCAGTGGTCAGAGCAATAATGCAGTCACTGGGTGTTAACTAAAGCTGACTTTTAACAAAAGCGTGGCTGACACATTCGATAAGGTGACAGCTAACGCATTATTCAGGGTGACCAAATATTCTAATTCATTGGTCGTATTTATGTGCCTGTTGTAGGATTTTTCTGTTTTGTTACAAATATAAAAAAACGTGCGCCATTGGTATTAAGCGCAGGTATTTGAACGCGCCAGTACGCAGGCCTAAATTCAAGGCTTCAAGGTTAGCTTGATGGGCGATTCCATAGCGACGATTGCGATTTCAACAAAAAAGGAAAGGGCAGAAAATATATTCAACCGTCATATCTGCTGGCGGTGGCTTTATGAATTGTCGCTGGGATAACATAAAATCTGGGCGAGAAAGTAGGTGGCAAATCGTCGCCAGTTCATCTCTTTTTCAAATATCTGGCAATTGTTTTTAAGTTTACTTTGCAATCACTCAACTGCCCTTGGGGAATAGCAGAATTTTTTAATTTTTGTTTGTATTTTGATTTGACTGTTATTTTAAACTACTAAATGTTTTTTTCTAAAAATCATTGGTAATTCAACTCATCGAACTGGTTCGCGAACCGGTTCAAGCTCCCGAACCGGTTCGCGAACCGGTTCGGTATGTGATTTTTTCGAACAGGAACTGAACCGGAACGAAATGAGTTCGCCTGAACCAGAACCGTAACCGAACCGGTATTTGTTTCGGTTTGACACACTGATTCTTTCTGACTCAAAGAATTCTTCATCTGTTTCTATGACCTACCGCATTCCCCCCTTTGCTTTTCGAGGTTTTCTTGACTTCCAACCAATATTCAGTCTTAATTCACTGAGCCCATCACTTCCCATTTCTCATTGATTGATTGATTGTGGGGTTTAACGCGCCGACGCAACGCAGGCGATGAGGCGCGCCGTAGTGGAGGGCTCCGGATTAATTTTGACCACCTGGGGATCTTTATCGTGCGCTGAGATCTTGTACACACGGGCGTTTTTGCTTTTCGCCTCCATCAGAAAAGCGGCCGCCGCGGCCGGGAATCCATTTCTCATTCGCTACATTCATAGCGAGGGCCTCTATTCTGGCAGTATTGGTGCCAAAGGTAGCTTAAGAGGGTTCAAGGCTGGTCGACCACTCTCGGCATGTCGTAGACACTCGAGTCACGGCCTGGTGGTTAAAAAAAAGGTCCCCTTCACCCCGAGTAGTCCGAGTGGCGCTGGCTACCACCCCCAAGTGCAGGAAAAAAAAAATACTTTAACATAAATACCCAAGAAAGTGGTGGGGAAACAGCCCCACCGGTAGCGTAGTGATCATTCTGGGCAACAGCGCGAAAAAAGACGTGGACGAAAGAAACGGACAGGACGAGCGCTGACTCACAGCTGGTTTATTCACACGATCCGTGCAGAAAATAAACGTTTACAACAGAAGAGAGGGAGAGAGAAAAAACACAAAAACATCCGAATCCCACACACTCCCCCGGACACCCTCTCTTCCACATCGTCAGCACTCATCACCTTAACATGAAACTCATGAAGAATAAACAGTGGGCCGCACCGGGGTGACAACAAGGATTCAAAACAACGGAACATCACGAACCACAGCACGTGCTAGCCAAGTACGCATATTCTTTTTCGATCAGCGCAATCGACGTTTGGCTAACACAATTGGCTCCCAATCTCCTGATGTGAAAAGCTTCAATGATTTCCCGGCCTGTCTGCCTGGCGTGTCTAGAAAGGACGGTTGTTTCTTTAAGCAAATGATAGCAGGCGCTCCCGCATGCACGGCAGTGGTCTGCCAGCCTGGAGTAGGTCTTCTATGCTCGCCTAGGCGAGAGTTGACACATCGGCCACTCTGGCCTACGTAGCTCTTGCCACAAGACAGAGAAAGCCGATAAGCAACACCCGTCTTGCATGGAACAAACCTTGGCCTGTGCTCCACACCCCAGCTACCCTCTGTGCGATTGCCCTTTGCGCGGCTGCGTACTTGAGCACACATCTTCGAAAGCTTGCTAGGCGCAGAAAAAACCACACTGACACCATAGCGTTGCGCTACGTTTTTTAGCCCATGGGACAGCCTATGTGCGAGGGGTCGACAGCAAACCGATCAGCCTTCACTGCGGGGCCCAGAGCGTCAGCCAAGCCCAAAGGCGGGAGGCGCCTAACCAGTTTTTCACATGCGCGTGAAAGTACATGGCGTGGGAAACCTGCGCATTGTAGCCGGTAAACGTGCTGTTGAAAGCTTTCTGGAATGCTGTGCGGGCACGACTTCGTTAGTGCAGCTTTGAGTGATGAAAAAGATATACCTTGCTTAATTACCTTCGAGTGGTTAGAGGCGAATGGGAGCAGGGGTTTCTTAGCACGTGGCTTATAGCCCCAGCACACATGGGACGGCAGGAAGGACAGGCTGAAGTCAAGAAACTGAAGCACCCCATCTTGCTGAAATTCAACTGTAAATTGAAGCCCAAGGTCACACTCATGAAAAAGGGCAAGAAAAGAGCGTGCTGAATTGGCGTAGTCCGCTGTTTTAAACATTACCAAAAAATCATCAACGTAGCGGAGCACGTGAACAACCTTTCCTTCTAGGATGGCGGCAAGTTTCCTATCCACCCTACTTAAGAAAATTTCACTCAACACCGGGGCAACCCTGGACCCTATGCAAACCCCTTGCTTATTTCAGCGAATTTATTATTCAGCGAATTTGGGTTGGGCGCTCTGGCACAACAATGCTGGCGATGGGGCGTAGGCGTTGTGAACACAAAGTAAGAAACCTCGGTAACAGCAACAACGGAGGCGTTTATGTCGAAGCTTCGACTTGAGATAACTCTTCTTCGGGAATCCCGAAGAAGACTAGAAGACTTGTCTCAAGTCCAAGCGTCGAAATAACCCCCTCCGCTGTTACTGTTAGCCAGGTTTGTTTGTTTGTTTATTTATTTATTTATTTATTTATTTATTTATTTATTTTTATTTATTTATTTATTTATTTATTTATTTCTTTATTTCTTTATTTCTTTATTTTTATTTATTTATTTATTTATTTATTTATTTATTTATTTATTTATTTATTTATACCGTCAGGGCCAAAGGAATTGCAGAGGGGAGTGGTACAGAAAGACATAAAATGAAGTAGCATGGTTCCAACAACGTGGCGTGCATAAAAAAGAAAAGGCAAAACAAATTAATATTATCGCAACATTGTGGTAACATAAACACAGATCAACATCAGACATTGCCTGAGTAGGCAATACTGGCTAGGGCATCACGGAACAGTTGATTATTAGTGATAGCCGCCATATCCGCTTCAACGTGGTTCCATTCTCCGGATGAGCGTGGCAAGAATGAATGAGTGGTATGTTTTGCATGATAATCGTTAATACCCACCTTGCGACGGTGATCAATGCGATGGCAAATGTACGGTGGTTAGAGTAAGAGTTAGAAACAAAAAAAGTTTCCTGCGTGATGATAAAAATGGAAGGGAAAGGCTGCTTTTCATTGAAGATATGCTGGCAGTGCGGTTATAGTTTGATAGGACAAAGCGCACGGAATTGTTTTGAACAAGCGCAAGAGAAGCGATTAAATTAAGGTTAAGAAAAAAATAATAGCCACAACTGCAGTTACGCGCAACGCAAAGCGAAACATTCTTGATTTGGTGCTCGAATGACAGTGCGAATGGTGCATCAGGTAGACGTTCGAAAACAACCGCAACCCGCCCCGACCCAACACAAGGTCCCGAACGGGTTGTTAGTGAAAAACTTCAGATGGGAACTTCTAAAAGTTCCCATCTGACACTTCGCACAGGCACGCGGTCCCTTTAACCGCTAACTTCTGCTAGCCGACACCACAAGGCTGCTTGAGGATGGCGTCAATACTTGGGCCGTTTTGATGGCTCTTCCTTTCAGCGTGAGCCTACCGTCAGCGTGAGCCTACGTGTGTTTGCAGCGTTATGGCGTCGGGCGGCCTCGGCACGCTGGCATTTAAACTCCTACACATCCACCGCATTGACCAGATTCTTTGGCCGGGACGTTTTGCCGTATATCAAGCTCCTGGGTTGACGAAACGAATTAGTTTTACTCCCTTCATTCTGCATCTCAGCCCCACTCCCACCCTACTCTCCCCTTTTTGACTATTCTTCCTTCTCGCCCAGTCAACGCCCTGCGCCCTCTCCTCTACTTTGTCGCCTCATCATCTTAACCCTCCCTCATCCCCCACTACTTTCCACCACCTACCACTCCCTCCAACCTTATCGCAGGCCTAGCTTTCCGGCTCGTTGCGAGTTGTCTGGTGCATTCGCCGGCAAAAACATAAGGTTTACGGCTTTTAGAACATATTTTCCCCCAAATTATGAAAGCCTAAATGGAGGCATTCTGAGTTTTTCTCTGTGTGGCTGGCTGGGCGCATGCAAGGCGTTTGAGCTACGCCAACGGCACGAAAAGAAAACCGTGCCATGGTGATTACCGCGTTTGTTGCGGCAAAGGACGCCAGGCATCTCTCGACGCTGTGCTGTCATGAATGCTTGGTCACTCACCGCGTGACATGCTTAAAATGTTGCGTGTGCTCCTGCGAGTGTCCAAGGCTGGCACCGATGCATTGAGGAATTATTCTGAACTGAATAAGCAGCGCAACCCTATGGTCGTATCAATGAAGCCGAATAACAATCTTGTGATGGTCACAGAACTACAGCAACATTCAGTTTACTAATTTCCCTGCCGGCGCAGCTCTGATAATTTATTTATAAAAAATGATCTCATAGTATAACCCACAGCGTTCGGCCGTATCTATTGTAGAAAATAAAGGTGGAATGGGTGGTTGAGACAAGCGAAGGCAGGGGGCGTGGCACGATCAGAAGATGAAGATCGGCCGCGCTCGCGTGCTCGAGCTTGAGTGTTCCATGACCACCACGAGAACCGGACGTCTGGGTCCTGCTTTCCTTGATTGATCCGCCACACGCTGGTGCCGAAAACCCGCCCAGGCTCCCGGTTCCTTCCTTCATGGAGCACGAACGCCGAGTTCGGGGGTCCCTGCGCGCCGCCATCACGAAGGCGATCGCCGCGCTTGACGCTCTCCTCGAGGATCCCGCTGCCCCCGAGACCCGAATTCAGGGCTACGTCACCCTACTTACTGAGAAGCAGACAGAGCTGCGCGCCCTGGACGCCAAGATCCAGGCTCAACTCTCGGACGAGGCCTTTCAGGCGGACTACGCCACAGCATGGGACTACGAGCACAGCATTTGCGAAATTCGGGCCCGCGTGCACATCGCCCGATCATCGCCTTCTGCCGTCTCCGGTCCCTCGAGTTCCGCTGCTGGTGGACATACGCAAGATCGAAGGGTGAGCGAATCCACGGCTCCTCCCGCCGTGCCAGTTCCCCGCGTCGCCCTCCCCAAGCTGCAGATTGCACCATTCTCTGGGGACCGTCGCGATTGGCAGGGGTTCTGGGAACAATTCGACGCTACCATCCATGCAAACCAACACTTGACGAAAATCGATAAATTCAAGTACCTCCGCTCGTACATGACCGGCCCCGCTAAGACCGCGATTGAGGGCATCAGGCTTGCGGAGGATGGATACGACGCTGCGATCAAGATCCTTACAGACCGTTTTGGTCGCAGAGACCTATTGATGGCGGATCATGTCGATGCCCTCCTCGCCATAACTCCAGTGAAGACCTCTGCGGACGTCGCGGGGCTGCGGCGCTTGCATGACGACATCAGCTTTCGCCTAAACGCTTTGGAGGCACTAGGCATCGCGCCCGACCGGTACGCCGTCATAATCCACCGGGTCCTGCTGAAGGCGTTGCCGCATGACATCGCTCTTCTTTACCGGCAACGGATGAAGGAATCAGCCGCGAATGAGGTGAACGGGGATGCCAAGCAAGTCCAGGAGATCTTGGATTTTCTCCGTATTCAGGTGGAAATTCGGGAAGAAGGGTACATGGACAGCACCGATCCTCAGGTTCGACGCCCTCCAGCACCCCGGCCGACACCGCATGAGGAGTTTTCTCCACCGTCAGCCGCAGCGCTACATGCGGAGTCATCGCCGCCTCCTCGTGGTGACTGTTGCCCCCTTTGTGACGGGCGAGGCCATGGGATCGGGCAATGCACCGCGAATGTGCCACCAGAGGAGAAGCGACGGCGACTGCAAGCAGGAAGACATTGCTTCCGGTGCGGCAAGCAGAATCACATTGCACGTGCTTGCCAGACTGCTAGAACGTTGTCCTGCAGCCGCTGTTCACGCCGGCATCTAACGTCACTCTGCGACGTGGCTCAGCCAGGTTCCGCGCACGCTACCAGGTCGTCCCACTCGGCTGGTCAAGGGAGCCCGCCCACAGTGCCCAAACCGTCCCATGCGGCATCGTCGGTGGTTACAGCGTCAACTAGAACCACACGGCCCACTCCAGTCTACCTGCAGACTTGCCGCGCATGGGCGACGGGTCCCAACGGTCAGCTTCTGGTGAGGGTTTTGCTAGACACGGGCAGCCAGCGGACGTTCATTCGGCGTGACGTTTCGCGCGCTCTGGGCTACTCCGTTGAAGGCGTTGAGGACCTCAAGCTGGTCACATTCGGCAAGAGCCACCATGCAGCAGCTGAGAAGTATCCTCGCGTGTCAGTCACGGTGGCCAGCCAGAACAACGGCAAGCAGGTGGTCATCGACGCCCTTGAGGTCCCAAGTATCTGCGTCGTTACGAGTCCCCCAATCACCGATGACACGGTTAGACTGATGCACGACCATGGTCTTTTCGCCGCTGACACTTCGCCCGCGTCGGCTTACATGGATGACCACATCAGCATCCTAATTGGGTCAGATTTCTACTGGCAAGTTACCTCGGGGAACATTTCACGGCTGACTCCGCACCTGACCACCGTCGAAACAATGTTCGGCTGGACTCTCCAGGGTGCACACTCCGACGAAACTGGCTGGACGTCGGGATCATCTAGTGCTTTATTCCTGGCCCTCATGGAGCCCTCGCTGGATGACGCAGCGGCAGATAACGAGTTATCGTCACTGTGGCGACTGGATGCTATCGGGATCAAAGAAACACCTGATGCGTCAGTGCTGGACCGCGCTGCCATAGAGCAATTCGAGAGTGACGTGAGGAAGAATGGCGCGCGGTACGAGGTTCCACTCGTGATCCAGGAGCCAGGGCTGGACGCCAGCGCTGACAACTATAGGCTCGCAGAACAGCGGTTGCGTGTGCAGATGCGGCGCTTTCGTGGTCAGCCTGAGCTGCTGTCCCAGTACGACAACGCAATCCGGACGTATTTCACCGACGGCCATGCCGAACGAGTTCCCGAGCATGACGGCGACCAATGCTCGACAACCAGGTACTACATGCCGCATCACGGTGTGGTTCGTCGGGACGCCGTCACAACCAAGCTAAGGGTGGTCTTCGATGCCTCGTCACATGTTTCGGGGCAACCTTCGCTGAACAGCATTCTCTGTAAGGGGCCCAAGTTGGATGCGGACCTGTTAGGGCTCATTCCTAAATTCAGGTGCTATCCCTTGGTCATGGTCGCAGATATAAAGAAGGCCTACCTCCAGATGATTGTTCGGGAACAGGACAGGGACGCGCTACGTTTTTTGTGGGTCGAGCGCCTTCCTACACCGAAGGAGCCCTTTCCTCCAGTAGTGAAGTGGCGAATGACACGGGTTCCTTTTGGTGCGAGATCGAGTCCCTAAGAGATAAGCTCGCATTGGAGGATGAAGGTGGCGACGCCACCACAATGAAAGTTCTCGGGGTGAGCTGGAACCGCATTGACGACTACACTGCTTACAATCTCCTTTCGAAGTGCGACATCCGATCATTCTGCCCGGAAAGAACGATTTAACCCGGCTGCTTATTCTGGCAACCCACGAGCGCCTGTTGCATGCTGGAACAGAAGCCACGCTCACAGAGATCCGCCAGCGCTATTGGATCATTCGAGGACGCCAGACAGTGAAGAAAGCCCTCCACCAGTGCTTGCCGTGCCGAAGGCGCAGGCTGACACCGGAGACAGCACCGACGGCACCATTACCGCGTGACCGCATAACGGAAACAAGCCCGTTTTCTATTGTGGGCGTCGACTTCTGCGGTCCTCTGTACTGCCGTACCAACGACCCTTCCAAAGTCAAAACATACGTCGCCGTATTCTCGTGCGGCGTCACGCGGGCTCTACACCTGGAATTGACGACGGGAATGAGAGCGTCAAGTTTCTTGCTCGCCTTCAGGCGCTTCATTGCTCGCCGCGGAATACCTGCCACGGTATACTCCGATAACGCCCTCGCTTTTAAACACTGTGCGAAGTCCTTCCACTCCCTCACCGACGCCACACTCCAAGATTTCTGCAGCGGACAGCGCATTGTTTGGAAATTCAACGTAGAGAAGGCACCGTGGTGGGGCGGTTGGTGGGAACGAGTGATTCGGATAACGAAAGAGACGCTGAGACGTACCCTTGGGCGCAACTCTCTGACAGCTGAGGAACTGGCAACCACGTTGTGTGAAGTGGAGGCGGTTATCAACAGCCGGCCCTTGACGTACCTGACCACGGATGCCGACGGACCTCATCCCATAACACCGGCTCACTTCTGGCTCGGCAAGCCGAACACGTGCCTCCCCCAGAACCTCGGGCCATTCGAGCCATCGTCGACAAGCTCCGAGTTGACACGCCGCTGGAGGCACCGACAGAACGTCACAAATCGCCTATGGCAAAGATGGCGGAATGAATACCTGCTGCTTCTGCGGTCCGCTCACGAAGCGCCCTCACATCCGTTACACCAACTCGCAGTCGGAGACGTGGTTGTAGTGCACGATGAAGGATACGCCCCAATGTTTTGGAGACTCGGCCGTGTGGCCAAGTTGCTACCCGGACGCGACGGAATCGCCCGCTCCTGTGTACTCCGCCTGTCAACTGGTCAAGAAATCAGGCGGCCCATTCAACGGCTCTACTTCCTTGAAGCCAACCCTTAGACTTCTTGGCGGGCCGGGGAGTGTGTAGAAAATAAAGGTGGAATGGGTGGTTGAGACAAGCGAAGGCAGGGGGCGTGGCACGATCAGAAGATGAAGATCGGCCGCGCTCGCGTGCTCGAGCTTGAGTGTTCCATGACCACCACGAGAACCGGACGTCTGGGTCCTGCTTTCCTTGATTGATCCGCCACATCTATCACACAACAATGCCGAATATTGGATAATCTAACGAGATACTAATCATAGAACCTTGCCTTCCCTTTTTATTTTTGTTTTTTTTTTACTGCTTTGTTGAACCTCTATGGAATACTTGACGTCTCTGTACGTCACCTCCCCTCAGCGTTACAGACATAACGTCACGACAGTAAGCGCACCCACCTAAGAGGGGTAACGCGAGCGTCGCGAACACGGGCAGTGCACCCGCAACACGCACCGCAGCTTCAATTTAGCCCCACATTACCAATGTATGATTCAACGGGCCAGCAAGCCACGTACACAAACAGAAACAAATAGCCGCGCATCTTCTCAGGTCGCCCGCAATGTCGTCGAAATACGTTAGTCTTATGGCGCTATTTAGCACATAGGCTTCCACAAGCCTATTTAGCACATAGGCTTCCACAATATCGAGTCAAAGCGCCCACCGGTTGAGCAACATGTGCCCTGTTCTGGATACAGCAGGAGCCTTCCCGCAATGCTTGCAGGTTCTCCGCAATTCTCACGCTTTAAACCTCTCATGAACTTAGTGGAGCCAATATATGTAAGCCATACTTTTCATATGAGTTGTTTTCGCTTCAAAGATAGCGTGATAAGAAAAAAACGCAGAACATTAGAAATTGTTTATCTAATCATCCTGAAAAGAGCCCTAACCTTACAGGTACGCTCGTTCCTGAGCCCGCGGGGGCCGATGGCTGAACTAGATGTGAGCAGGAAAGCTGGGGTTGTCTATTTTGTCCTCCTCCCCATGCTCTATCTATTTTTTGCCCCACCTTCCATTACTGACACCTCAAATTCTGCATCCAATCCTGGTATCTGGCATTTCTTTGCACTCAATAGAATAACTAGTCATAACTATCATTGCACGCAATCATTGGCGTTGTTAAACTCTTCCCTCGGAGATCTTTCATCATTTGCGAACATCCGAGGACTTTAACGATTGTTTAATAACCGGTAGTCTTAACCGGTATTTGCGCTGTCGCTTGTTGCATGCAACGTCACTCATCATTTGGTAACCCATTTTAGTACGAAGCATCGCCTCGATCTCGAATACTATAAATTTCAAACGTATCTAATAATGCAAATATTTGCTCGGCTAAACTGTGACATCTAAGACGTTTCATCTGATGCATTATGGGTGTATGTGCGATGATTGTTCGTTAACTGATTATTTTTCGCTAATACTAGTCCTACGAGAAGTGCTTCCGGTTATCTCGGATCACGAATGGCTTTTTATTGGCTCCCCATTCCGATGTGTCGTACAACTCGGATCATCTGCTTGCTATAATTGTTCACTACTATCTGATGATGCGGTCAAAGTAGGATCGAACTATCGTTTCGGACCTCTTAAGACCTCACTTGTGTCTGTTGGCTATTTTTATGCTCCTGTTGAGTTCGCCACAAGCATGGGATTACAGACATCCCACCAAACATACCAAGCGGTTGACATAAAACAAAATTTGATTCAGTCATAAATGCGAAGCATTCAGATCTAAGTCACCGCCTTTTAAAATCTTCAGACAACGCGCATTGTTTGCTTTTCTGTCGAAGACCAAACCCTCACGCCCGGAGAAGCGCTTCACCAGAGAAAGGAACGCTGACGGAACCCTGGGGAACCCTCACAATGACATCATACAGTTTTTTTGCAGGAAGAATAAGCACAAGACTTCGATTTTGCCGGAGAACTTCGGAGAACGTTTCCAATTGACAAAGAAACCAATTTTCGACTAAATCTCCTACGCAGTTAGAGCGCTAGCCGCCCCGCTTACCCGATACCCTGCCGCACCTTGAAAGCTCAGAACTGCAACATAAATGTCCCCACAAACTAATGTTTATAGTACCGGTCACTGCTTTTCTTACATGACGGGTATTCTGCTTTAGACAATTCTGTATGCCTATGTGGCACTAGCGATAACGCCTCACGTCCTGCGTTTGTCTTTTCTGCTCCACGGTGCTATTTCTTACCGAGATAACACTGTGAACGACACAGAATGAGAGAAAGGAATCAGTGGCTCGTGGAAAGCAAATGGCCGTGCATTACAAGCAGTGCGACTGCAAGGATGAGCCGGTGAGGAATTAGGCTGAGCCACTCAACTCATAACCAGCTGTTCTGAAGCCTCCGACGTGAATATTACGGGCGCTCTATGCCGAACCTAAATAAACCAAACAGCTCCGCTAACAGAGCGTATTTTAATAGGCCTCCCCCAGCAATATATCCGACGTCGCTGAAGCAGTCCATCTCATAAATATATATATCGAAACTGGCTACGTGGTGGCCGAGAGCGTAGAGTAACTTTCCCGGGCGGACCCTGATTACCCCACAGGCAGGAAACTGTATAAAGAGATGTGCATGGAGATAGGAAAGAAGATATTCTGCTGATCGGGGTGTGAGTAGAAATGAAGTGTGGAATGCCGTGAATTTTCTCATTGCAAGGGGGAAGGATAATAGGGATGGGAGAGAGTGAGGACACAGCTGCGGACGACGATCGGTTGGATGAAGGTTTCAATCGATGAGCGCCGTGTCTGGCGATCAATGAAAGTTGGGGGTCTGCAGTGCGTGATCGGTGTTCGCGGACGGACACCCAAATGCACAAAATTTTGAAAATGCCGTTTTTTTCTCGTGAAGAGCATTTTTATGAACAAGGATGTTTAAACTAACCTAACGAAATTACGCCACAGGTTCGAAAAACCCGTCGACTGAACTCGGTCGCTGTGGGCAGCGCAACATACCTAAAGTTCGTCTTTTAGATTGTGATGTACACCTTGAAAGCAATGGTGACCATCGGCAAACAATGGCGGCCTTTCTAGCTGCCTCATTTAAACATCGTGTAGGAGGAAGAGCCACAGACAGACACAGGAGCGGCCGGAGTAACGTCCCCAGAAACGCATAAGAAACAGCAGAACAAAAATTCCTTCTGAAGGCTCCTTCTAAGTGATCAACATGCCTAGAGTACCGCTGTGCGTCTTCGCAGTTAATTGCTAAGTGCTTCCCTTTGATGCAGCGAAAATATTTGTATGCATCTCCTGCCGTGCTTTCTCCATGTTACCATGTTTTTACTGACTCTCTGTCACTACTACTGTTGAAGAAAACCCGAGCCCCACAACAGCAGAGTTCGTCTAATCTCCAATACGTGGCAACGAAGAGTTTCATTGTAGGCTGGTTTTTATTACAAGAAGAGAGTCCAGCTAACAGCCCAGCTAACAGCCAAGGCAGATAAAATGACTGAAACACACATTGAAGGTGGGCCAGTCGGTACATAACTGAGTTACGAATAACGCGGGAAGCAACACGACAGGAGAGGCACTGAGACACGGCGCCCACTAACAACTTAGTTTATTGTCAGTGAATAGAAACAGACGAAATACAGGTGTTATCTAAGTATAGAAAAAAAACAGCAAAACACAATAAAAGTAAAAAGAATGCACACTAAATGCTATAAGTCACCGTAATCTGCACAAATAACATATCTGTACGGTTTTTCGTTTTCGGGTAAAACCCGAGTTTACCCAAACATGTCTCAGGAGAATCCTGGAAAATGTCTTGAAACATAAACCCAATTGTCCTGAAAAGCCGAAACATAAAATACATTTTATATTTAAGAAGGATCGGGTTAAACGCGATTTCTTCCAAAATGGGCCCTTTCAAAGTTTAGATCTGCGCAATTGTGGGCTGATGGTCCACCCTTCTCGACCAGTACTTGCTGAAAGCAAACTCTACAAACACAGCTTTCGAAATCATTGAGTATTGGCATGACTCGGCCGCTCGCTACCCACGGCTGGAAATGGCTGCACTGACATTGTTGTGCCCAGCAAATGGAAGCTGTGATGCCGAAAGAACTTTCTCCCGGCTGAGGTATACGTTCAATGATTGTACAGGTCTTCTATGGAGACCGACATATTTCGATTGCAAATGACAATGTACGTAAACAAGAATGTGTAAAAAATCGATGACCAGCATTCCGTAAATAAAATGTTTCATCTCATAGCAGTTATCAATGTTCTTTACTGTCATTATTACTGATTAATTTCCAAAGAAACGCGAAATTTCTACGAGTATTTGCTAGAAAACCCTCATGTCCCCCCGATTACCAGCTTGGAACAAACACCACTTTTAACGCGTTAGAGAAGCTCGTGACACCTGCTGATAAAACACACTGAGCCTATAACATAGCACATCTGAATATCCAGCCCGAAAAAAGCAGAATTTCGGAATAAATCAATAAATCAATCAATCAATGAATCAATCAGTCAATAGGTTTAACTTTCGCTCCAGAAAGTACAGTGAGAAAGGGGGGCCCGAGAAACAGCCGCTCATTTGCAGCTTGACAGGGCTCCGGACACCCATCGGCAGGGGTCACAATGCAGTCACACTAGCAAACATACCTTAAAAACATTAAAACATTCATTTAAAAACATACGCAAGCATTTTGATATGGCATTGAAATAAAACACGCTAAAAACAGAAGATAGTCACACGCACTCTTTAAACGAACATTTCGACAGTTTTCTTTCGGTTCAGCTTCATACTGCCGACTTCTTTGGAGTGAAAATAATTTAATATGGTAGGCAATGCGTGATCCAATTTCTCTTTTCCATTATTTGTGCGGGAAAAGGAAACTTCACATTGTGACTGCTGACGGAACGGATATGTGTATGTGGTTTGCTTTAGGTGAGCTACTTTTAAACACAAATCTAATTTGCCGTTCATGGCGTTTTGGTAATTGCATATATATTTCTGATTACACATATCCTTCACTTCTATATTTCGATGTTTTTTAAGGTTTCAGCAGTGTGTTCTATATAATGTACATTTTCAATAATTC
This sequence comes from Haemaphysalis longicornis, assembly GCF_048455015.1. Classification (NCBI taxonomy): domain Eukaryota; kingdom Metazoa; phylum Arthropoda; class Arachnida; order Ixodida; family Ixodidae; genus Haemaphysalis; species Haemaphysalis longicornis. The sequence continues at coordinate 238,226,371 of NW_027526203.1, read as the reverse complement.
GCCGAGCTTTTTTTGTAATACAGTAACCTTGTGAACATTTATTTCAGTAGTATTTCCCCAACTATAGCTCAAGCTATAGTTGAACAGAGAAAAGCGTAATAGCTTTTTAATTGTGGTTGGCAAAAACGACCCCGATTTATTATTGCAATCGTTATGCTTAGTTTTGCCTGGAGTTTTTGCACATGGTGGTTCCATGACATATCTTGAGAAAAAATAACACCGACCGTTTTCACGGAGTTTTCAATTGACACTGTATAAGGGCCGAGAACAACTGTTTCCGGAACTCTGTTGTTCCCGGTGCACGAAACACGACGCATTTTGTTTTTGATTCATTTCAGATTAGGCCATTCTGTTCAGTCCAAACTTGCAGTTTCAAACAACTGGCTTGTGTTCGCCAGCAGTGTCGCCACATCCTTCCCCGAAAAAAACTACCGTGCGGTCATCCGCATCAATTACAAATTTACAGCGGATATCTATTGTGGTTATATCATTTATATAAAAAAGAAAAAGAATGGGGCCTAGAATGCTTGCTTGCGGGACTCTGCACGTAATGCTTCAAAGGCGGGATGGATGTTCCTTTAACTCTGTGAATTGAAATCTACCCTGAAGATATGAGCGGACGAGTTTGTTTGATAGTCCGCGGAAACTGCGCTTTTCTAACTTTTCAAGCAAAATTGAGTGATTCACGCGGTCGAATGCCTTACAAAATCTAAATATATTGCTAGCGTCAGGAATTTATTTTCAATATTTTTTCAATATGGTGTCTTTCTCAACAAGCAGTGCTGTTTCTTTCCACCGGCCTTTTCTGAATCCAAAGTGAAGATCAGATATAAGATCATGTTTTTGCGAAAAACTTCGGAATGCGACGGTGAATAACTTTTTTGAGACCCTTGTAAAAAATGGGCAATTGTGACACTTGGCAGTAATCCTACATTAGATTTCTCACCATGCGTTAACTCTTACTTTGGCAAGCTGCATGCTAGTAGGAAAAACAACAGTCAATAAGGCGGTGTTAAATATGTGTGTTAATACCGCGCCACCACATCCACTACATATTTTATCTGGACAATTTCAAGGTCATCCACATCCCGGCTGTGGCTAATTTTTAGGCCTCCAAAAATTTCACAAACTTCTGTAACACATGTAGGTTCAAGGAAGATTGATTGATTGCAGGGTTTAACGCGCCGACGCAACGCAGGCGATGAGGCGTGCCGTAGTGGAGGGCTCCGGATTAATTTTAGCCACCTCGGGATCTTTAACGTGCGCCGAAATCTCGTACACACGGGCGGTTTTGCTTTTCGCCTCCATCAGAAAAGCGGCCGCGGCGGCCGGGAATCGAACCCGTGACCTCGTGCTCAGCAGCGCAACGCCTAAGCCACTGAGCCACCGCGGCGGGTAGGTGCAAGGAAGAGAGATAGTTGCAATAGCAACATACAAATATCAGCTTCTGGAGAAGAATGACTGCCGCCTACTTCCACAAAGAAGTTGCTAAAACGACTAGCAAGTTCGATTCTCTTCCCTCCCTGTTATCAATTGTAAGGGTCTCGGGACATTTAAGGGTCTCTGGGTAAGGGTCTCTGGGACATCTCGACCGGGCCCTTGCAAATTCGTCCCGGTAGGGTGGATTAGTTTCGCGGGCCGGCCCTCTCAATGCCCGTGTATTTGTTCCGCTGAGGGGCGACCTCCTCGCCCTCCCCGCGCGCGCATGTGCGGTCGGGTCCCGGTAACCCGCCGCCGCAGCGTGGGCCTTCGGTAGCCGCTATGCTAAAACTCTCTATTGGAGAGTGCTAGCATAGCGGCTAGGGGAGGCTCACGCTACGGCGGCGGGTTACCGGGACCCGACTGCACATGCGCGTGCACATGCTCCGGATGACGATCATTGAAGCAGCCCCCGTTTGTTCCACGTACGACGACTTACATGACAATGGTATCTCGTAGATAATCTCTTCCTGGCACTGAACGTAGGGCCTAGCATGTTTCTTCGTGGGCTGTGCAAAGGTAAGTCGGACGTACCCGCAAAATTTCCTATAGATACGGCGGACGTACCCGCAACATTTCTTAAAGCTACGTCGGACGCATCCCCAAAATTTCTAAAGATATGTCCGACGTATCCACAAAAGTTTTCAAAAGTACGTCGGCGTATTCGGTTGCACTCGGACCTCGGCGATTATAACATGGAGCCACTTTAGCGAGCTTATGGTCCCTAGAAAGATTTGACCATAGCGAGCTTACCCAGGCGCTAATAGAGAGTTTTAGCATAACAGATAGCGTCCGCTAACGCTACGGCGGCGGGTACCGCTACTCAACTGGGCCCTTGTGAATTCGTCCCGGTAGGGTGGATTAGTTTCACGGGCCGGCCCTCGTAATGCCCGTGTATTTGTTCCGCTGAGTGGCGACCTCCTCGCCCTCCCCGCGCGCGCATGTGCGGTCGGGTCCCGGTAACCCGCCGCCGTAGCGTGAGCCTCCGCTAGCCGCTATGCTAGCACTCTCTAATAGAGAGTTTTAGAATAGCGGCTACCGGAGGCCCACGCTACGGCGGCGGGTTACCGGGCCCCGACTCGCAGGTGCACGCGGGGAGGGCGAGGAAGTTGCCCCTCAGCGGAGCGAATCCACCGGTATGGCGAGGGCCGGCCCGCGGAACTAATCCACCCTACCGCAACGAATTTGCACCTGCCCAGTCGGGCCTTGCTACCCACTAACCTTAGCGTAGCGGACGGTACCCGTTATGCTAAAGCGCTCAAATGTCAGCTGTAAACGAGGTTCCGTCCAGAGGAAACGTAACTTGCGCGAGGCAATAGCACTCTTTCTTGATATTCACCACACCGACAAAACCGCTTCCACCCACTGACTAGCCAAAGTCACTGTTGATTATTAATCATTATTAAAAATTACACGTGATCGTTCGTTGCATGGCTACGTTGGCCCTGGCTTCAGCGAGCGGTATAGCTGTTTGGGCATTTAAAACGGGCGTCGAGTATAGCTAATAAGAAACTCTACCAACGGCAAAAAAGAAAGACATGGACGCGTATCTGCTCCTTTCGTTGCAAATGTCGCCGAAGGACGACAATCGACTGGCGCCCGTGCCAAGTAAAGGTAGCAGTAGTAGTAAGTATTGCTGAATTAGGCGAACTTGGCCTTGCATAGCTGCCGGCAATTGCTCCGCCTAATCGTCCCTAATACAATATCAGAGACTCTCAAAGTCAGCACACCTCACTTAGTCCTAAAATAACAGACACACAATGTCACCACACCTCACTTAGTCCTGGGGACTGCAAGAATTAGAGTAGGATATGAGACACCTCTCTTCGCACAATCCAGTTGTCCCTAGAAAAAATAATGTCCTGCGATGTAGCATGGGGCCCTCCTAACTTCTGGAGATCACGAAAAACGTTCGACCACTCAGGGTTGGTTTTGGAGCAGTTCATAATGACACTGCCCGAGGGGCACAAAGGGGATGAAACAATGTTGATTTTATATAGCCAAGCTGATGTACGGGCTGAGTCTGTTCTACTCGGTAGAGCAGGCAGGCTTCGGCTCGCTTGAGGCCTTTTGTCACGACTGGTTGACGTACTGGTCGCCCCAGCTGCCTCAAGTGCTCGCAAATGGTCTATTTCTGTATACGTTGGAAATCGCACCGCGTTTGCACCGTCCTTGTAGAAGATAAGGCGTCCTTGGCTAAGCTGTCAGCATGTTCGTTTCCCGCTCGACGTGCGACGGGATCCACTGGAATTGCACAGTGAAGCCTTTATGCTTGAGCCGCTTTAGTAGTACTAGGGATCGCTGATACGTCTTTTCAACAGGTATACCCCGCTGCAACAGGTGAAGGGCTGACTTTGAATCGATGAATATTCTCCCTTCTCTTTCCCGCTCACCTCTCATGCTGTTCCTCTCCCGTCTAGTTCCTCCCAAGATAACACGCTAGATGTTTCCTCTAGTCAATTTAAATTTACCAGGTTCCACTGCTCGAAGTCGGGTGTCTCGATGCCAACGCTGCCGTACGGCGGAGACGCGGGTTAATTCAGGCACCCTACGACAACGTTTATAGAACCATGTTGCCCTACTCCACGTGTGTTCAATGCGGAACGTGGATCCCATCTAGTGGAACGTTTCGTTGCTATTACCATTTGGTTTCTGAAATGCCACCAGGAGGTAGCGCTGGCAACAGCAGGCGATGGTTTTCTGCTGTTGATGTAGTATTTCATTTGCTATTACGAATCCAATGGCTCCATTCCTCTTCCGGAAACGCTCGCAAAACGCGTTTCCTACAGCATCAGAAGCTTCGATCAACGTTACTGTGGAATACGAATCCAATGGGTCCATTCCTCTTCTGAAAACGCTCACAAAACGCGTTTCCTACAGCATCAGATGCTTCGATCAACTCATGCATCAATATTTTTTAAATAAAGCAACACTGCAAATATCACTTATGTCTTGATTGATTTGCTGCCTTATATTTGCGGAATGTTTTGTTCTTGTTCAATAATGTTGACAAGTATGAATATTAACATCGGACTTCGACATTTAGATTTGGCTGTGAGTATATAAGACTATTGCGGAGCTTTCGTTTCACTTTGGGCGGGTGGCTGAATCAAGTTACAGAAATTGTTCGTATGTTAATCTTTCGTCTGCAAAGAACTTAAACCTTTTTGTGTGGTTCTGTAACTGTCTGTAACTGGTAGCCTTCGGGCTCTGTTAGTTTTGTAGCAACCGGCGCTGGACTTGCTTAATTGTTTCTGGTTGTTACACTGTATCATTGATACCAGGATTTTTTGACAATAAATTTATCCTTCCAAGACAGTCACAGAGACCGAAATTTCTGCGTTTAAGTTTCTGAAGAAAGGATATCATCTTTAAAACAACTTCATGAGATCCGAACCCGTGACTACAACATTCGTAAGCAGAGGCGCAACCTTTACACAATCCTGCTGAGCACGAGGTCGCGGGTTCGATTCCCGGCCGCGGCGGCCACTTTTCTGATGGAGGCGAAAAGCAAAAACGCCCGTGTGTGCGAGATTTCGGCGCACGTTAAAGATCCCCAGGTGGTCAAAATTAATCCGGACCCTTCCACTACGGCGCACCTCAGCGCCTGCGTTGCGTCGGCGCGTTAAACCCTACAATCAATCAATCAACCTTCACACAACGGCAAATGGCGTCTGATCAGCTGGTTTTGATTGTGTCTGGACGGAACTTAACACTTCACTTTGCGTAATCTATGCAGATGACACTACAATACTCTTCTGCTCGAACGACGCTACTAGTCTTATTGTTCGTGCTAACGGTGTATTAAATAAACTAAACAAATGGAGCACGTTCAACTCCGCAACTATTAACACTAATAAAACCAAGGCGGTACTCTTCAAACCAAAAAACCATCTTGTGAGTATTAATGTTGGCCTTACGATTGAAACGTCTGCCGTAGAAATCATCACTACATTTCAATATTTCAAAGACTTGGAGTGATCTTTGACGAACACTTAATGTGGAATAAGCACGTCGATTCACTCGCTAACAAACTATCGTGAACTATCGGGGCACTCACCAAGTTGCGCTTTCTACTACCCACCAATATAAAGCTATTTATCTACAGTTCTTTTTTTTTCTCACCTCAACCAGTGCTTGCTTGTCTGGGGAAATACTACAACGTCAAATATTAATAAACTACACTTATTACAAAAGAGAGCCGTAGGCGCTATCTGCAATTCAAGTTATGATGCTCACAGAAAGGTTTTCCAGAAATTTGGATTTCGCACTGCTCCGGATTCATATACCTACCTACTTACGAAAATATATAATCTTGAAATAAAAAGTAATACCACTTTCATCACGAAACTATCTAACCTAACTCGACACCATCCCCGTTATGAGACACGCCATAATGAAACTTGATACATGCCACACGCACGTACTAATTATGGAACCCAGATGTTGAGCTACGCGTTACCATCGTTACGAAATTCACTATAACTTTCAACGTAAAACTTCACCGTTACCTGTAGGAACTGGACCTGTATTTTTTTTTAATTACGAGTTGTTGCCGTGCGGCATATGAGAGGCGTTTTAAAGATAGAGGTAGAGAAGAAAGTAGGAAGAAAAGAGAAAGAGAGGCGTTTTAAAAATGGGAGTAGAGCAAAAAGTAGGAAGGAAAGAGAATGAGAAGAAAATAGGGAGAGAGGGGCTGCCAAGAGCACAGAAGGTCACGAAACCGACAGGTGTTCAAATCTACAGGTATGCATGCAGTCCAGTGGCGTGCAGAAAGTTCATCAGCGACCTGTAGTATTTATCGTCCTGCACCCAGCGGTTGTAGTCATCCGGTTTATTCCACTGGAGACCGACCTTTCTGAGTGCATCGTCTCAAGCTGTCCTCGTTCCCGCGCACGTGCACAAAAGATGCTTGGCGTCAGCTTCAACCGCCGGAGACGGACACTTGGGACACGTTCCTGGGTCGTCTTGTGAGTGCCCCCAAGTCCAAGTGACTGAAGGTGTGAGGGCCACCCCAGCCCGAAGCCTCCTCAGAGAAACTTCCTCCACCCGGGAAAGATTAGGGGGCAGGGAGCAGACACACGGGGGAATTAGGGCCCGTGTGTCCCTTCTCAGGAGAGATTTCCGGGCCAAAAGACAGGAGCGCGGATCACAAGGAAGGGGGCTAGGGGAGGATTCAGGGGGGAAGAAGAGTGGGAAATATGGTCCGCTAATTGATTCAGTATATTCCGACCGTGCCCCTGTACCCAATGTACACGGATCGTTAGCTCTGATGTTCTGTGGAGGCTGTGAATCTGCTGGCAGATCAGAGGTGTCTTCTTTACTTGCTTCAGATGCTTCACAGCACTGAGCGAGTCTGTATATATATGCACCTCCGTGATGTTATGGAGTGCACTTGCAGCATTGACTGCGTCATGAACAGCCTGGAGCTCCAGTAGCAGCGGGTCCGGAGTGTCGGTAGCGTAACAGCGCGAGCCTTTGATTTCCGGGTGCGTGGCACTGACGAAAGCAGTCCGTCCTCCGTCCGGCAGAAGAGCTGCGTCTGTGTACAGTACGCAGTGGCCTTCAGGGACTGTGGTATCGGAGGTTGGTGCTGGCTGGTCACGGCGACGAAGCTTCGTCGTCTTATTCGTTGTCATTGTCGTGTACCGCCATGGTGGAAGATCGTCTGAGGTTGAAGTGACGGGGGACGCATGACAAAAATGTGAATGAAGCGCTGCGACCACTGGAATATACAAACGCATGAGCTTCCTTCCTTCTTCGCGCTAGTTTATAAGCTCCGTTATAGTATTGAGCTGGGCGTGTTCCTGTAAGATGGGTATCGGGGTAAGACGAGGAAGTTCCGTGATGGTGCGCATGGCTTCTCGGTTTATAGTCTCAAGTTGCGCCCATTGTTGCTTGGTAAGTCTGTGAAATTGTGCCTGGTAGAGTAGGCGCGGCTGGAGAACAGCACGTACGAGTCTTCTAGCCACCTCCGTGCGGGCTCCTCCACTACGCGTTGCAATCCGGCGGATCAAGTGCAAGGTTGTCGAGGACTCCTTCCGTGCCTTCCGGAGCCAGTGAAGACCAGAACCCGACTGGTGGATCAGAAGTCCGAGCACCCGCAGCTCTTCTTTGGATGGTATAGCAGCTGAACAAATTTTAAGTTGAAAGTTAGCCATAGAGGCTAACTTCCTTCCTGACTTATTAGCCACTTGTATGTAGCACGACTTCTCAGCTGAAATTTCTAAATCGGCTGATTCCCCAAAGGCATGAAAAACATCTAGGGCTTGCTGGAGATGACGGCACTGTAAACCGAGGTCGCGGTTTGTGGACCACAGTGTGACATAATCCGCGTAGATAATAAATCTCACGAAAGGGATGTCTTGCAACTTCCATGCCAAGGGTGCAAATGCGATGTTGAAGAGCAGCGGTGCTAGCACGGAACCTTGCGGTACCCCACGATTCGATGTAAACAGGCCGACCGGCTTCCCATCCACTCGTACAGAAAACGTCCTTGAGCACAGGAAGGAGTGTACCACTTTGGATACATGATGTGGAATCCCTAAGGACTCCATGTTTCTGAGTATTGTCCTGTGGTCCACGTTGTCATAGGCCTTGGAAATGTCGGTGGCCACCACAGTCCGCACAAGATGGCTGTGGGGTGAAACATGCAAGATATCATCAGCCAGAATAGAGAGTCCATCCTCTGTACCTAGGTGCGGTCTGAAGCCAATCTTAGCAGGATGGTATTTCCTGTTGTGCTCCAGCCAACAGGATAATCGAGTGGCCAGTATCCGCTCAAATATCTTGCATATTGTCGGTGTCAAAGAAATAGGTCTTAGTGCATCAATACCCGTGGGTGGTTTTCCCGATTTGGGGATAGGCACTACCACGGAGTGTTTCCACTCGGGTGGAATGACACCTTTCGCCCACACATCATTCAACGAACGGAGTATTGCGTCCAAGGCCTCCCCCTCCAAGTTCTTCAACAGCTCATACGGGATTTTATCATACCCTGGAGAAGAGTGTGCTTTTGATTCTTCAATGGCCGCGATGAGCTCGGCCATCGTAAACGGTTCGGTTATACCCGATTCATCCAGTACCACAGCCGACGGAGAGGCGGCCGGAGGTTGTTGGTGGTTGGGAAAGAAACTCACGGCCGCTCTGTCCGCAAACTCCTCTGGGCTGATGTTGAGAGCCAGGCGAATGCTAGCTGATGGATCAACCAGGCTGCCACTCCTCTCCATGGCTTGGAAGGTCCGCCATAAGGCCTTGTTTGCAGTGCCAGAGCCAAAGCCAAAGCCAGAGCACCAGTCATGCCAACGGCGACGTGACAACTGTTTCTCGTAGCGTCGCGCTTGTGCCACGATACGGTTTGCCGTGACACGAGCGTTGAATTGCGTCGGGTGGCGATTAGCAAAAAACTCTGCTCGGCGACGCTATGCCCAAAGTTTAAGGAGGTGAATATCGGGCTTCGGTTGAACCTCGTTCACGGTGGTATGTATAGTGCAGTTGGTGAGTACGGACTGCAGCGTAGAAATTAGGTTCTCGGCAGTTAGTGAAGAAGCTCGTTCGTCAGAGCGGACGTTGTCCCAGTGAAATATTCTGACCTGGCGACGAAGTTTATGTAACTTCTTCGTGTGTAAGCCAATCAAAATTGGAGAATGGTCGCTCGCCCAAGCGTCTGGCTCCGTATTCCAGGAGGAATTCCCGGGTCCAAGCCACCACGTAAGGTCCGGAGCGTGACACCGAGTTGAAAGGATGATAGGTACGGCTGGAATGTTCAATAAGGTAAAGTTCATGCTCGTGAAGGTGTCATGAACCTGTACTCCCCTCTTGGAGTCTTGCTCGTAGCCCGACAAAGAGTGTGGGGTATTGAAGTCTCCCGCTACGAGTATGGGAGCGCCTGGGTACATAGCCCTGAGGTGGTGGAGCCAACCGAGGTTTAGACGTGCTCTGCATGGCCTCCCATAAAAGGACACTAAAAGAAATGGTGTTTTGGCTGGGCGCGTTAAAACTGCGATCACCTCTTGCTGTTGGTTGCACCATTTCTGAAGATCGATTGGTGTTTGAGGAACACTACTGACAATGTATATTGCCGCTTTTCCAGGTGCATTGCCAGTGCGATTATCCGGGATGGAAGGACTATGGTAACCAATGAAGTGAGGGAGAGCGCACAACTTGTTTGATTCCTGGAACAGGAGCGCCCACACATAAAGTTTACCAGAGTGAATTTTGGTTTTCAGTTCTCCTAATTTGTTCGAAAGGCCTCGACAGTTCCATTGCAGGATGACCGGTTGATGGCTTGAAGGACATTTAGCCATGGGATAAGCTATCTTGTATAAGTTGTGTCAGATTGGATAGGATTCCAATCTGACCCAACTTATACAAGATAGCTTATCCCATGGCTAAATGTCCTTCAAGCCTCTATTTCAAACATGCAATTTTTCGGTGTGCTATAGTGCATTAAAATTCTATATTCGCCTGATTAAAATTATGTACAAAATGTGTTAAAACAATTTTGCAATGCTCCAGTAGTCCATTGCCCCATTCGCTTGTTCTAAACATTCTTTAATAACCAGGTTGAAACAATTCTTGTTGCCATTTGCTTTCTTTTTATTTGTTTTTTCTCTATGTGTTCTGTTTTATCTGTGTTTTATCTCTCTGTTTTGTATCACTCTTTTTATATCTCTCTCTTTCTGTCTTGCTACATGATGAAGCAATGTGTTACCATTAATAGGGCGCAGACCATTGTCAAGCCGCGTATCGCAGGCTTTTTGGCGGCCCCCTGACACCTTAGGAATTGCAGTTTGATTGATTGAAATTGAATTGAACGCATGCCGCCACAGCACGTTCATGTGTGTCTCTGCTCGGTGTGCTCATTTCGTGGTTCAGGAATGTGAAACCACCAAATGCAGGGTTCTGTAATTGTAGACAGTTGCGCTACGACTAGACGATCCAGATTTTAAACCAATCATTGCACGCCAAAAATACCTGCTGCGTCTGACGCAGCAAACAAGCAGCACTTGGGCTTTTTGGACTCACCGCGGTATCTCCAAGCAATTCGACGTTATCTTTATTTCAACACTTATTTCGATGGCGAAGACAGCTTTCGGTGTTCCCGCAAACTATCCTGGGCGAGTCCACGATTGATGAACGAAGAGCCCCCTATCAGCGCAGAGCTGGCGTGCATGAAGTCCGTACAGAGGTACTACGCCGGACCGATCAGGATCGACCGCCAGACCTTCCCTAGAGCACTGCCACAGATTCGTCAAAGGCACTTACTGGGGTGGTTGTACGTGCTTGCCCCACCTTCCTCAGTCAATTTTTCTTGCGTTCGGCGTCCCTAAACCCGTAAAGCCAGCGATGACGCGGGCGGCGTACGCCACAGTGGTAGGGTGCGGGATTGCCGCATTCGATCTCAGACCTCAATGAAGGCTAACCGGCGCTGGCTGCCGGCAATATATACACTTCCTTTTAAATAAATTTCGGCATTTTCGGTCCAACTCAAGAACACGAGAAGAAAAATCCCTGGCCATTTCCATTAACGCGAAACATGAGGAGGGGCAAAGCAAGCAGTTTACAAGTTTATTCTTGGTGCCTTGGTGTTTTTGCCAACGGAAATGCAGCCGTTGGGGGGTAGAGGTGTACAACTATGCTGTAAAAGTCTGGTGTCTTTGAAGCACGAAGCCTTCTAGTGCGAGGCGTAATCAAGCGTCCCGGTGTTTTTAGTGCACGTTGAGAAGCGCTCAGCGCGAGGCGTAAACAAATGTCGCACTGTTTTAGTACCGCGACTACATGGGACGACGATTACGACGACGACCACATGAGACGCCGACAGCCGGAGCCATTAAGGGGCTTCGCCTCTAGAAAAGATTCATAGTCCCTGCAGTAAACACGCATAACCGTGTAACGATCGACTGTTCTAAGTAACCGTGTTGGTTTCGAGCCACTCTGGGCGCTGTACGTCCGAGGTATCTTTAAGACATTTTGCGGGTGCGTTCGACGTACCTTTAGACGCATAGTTCTTCACGCATCTTTTGACGCTGAACACCCAGTATTGCGGCAAAGGCTACTTAATTTGTCAGGAGATGAAAAAATGCGGTCAACACCCTACCGCAAACTATTTCCTTGAGCCTGTAACACACCACGGGTGTAGGGTATGACAGCTATCTTCTTTTTCTTTCTTGATGGAAGCTTCTGTTCCCGAGGGGGTTTTCTTAGTTTGTTCGAAATTTCATAGCCCACGCTTCAGAGTAGTGAATCAGGAAAACCAGCCTTCGCAGACGGCGTGTTTGGTCGTCATCGCTGCTCTGGACACGATGATGGCAGGACCTTGACAACGAGTTTTGTAAGGCAGAAGCTGCCACCCCTCGCTTGACAATGTGCAAATGCTCATACGTGAATGGCATTGAACACTTTTGAAATCGCCGGGAAAAGCTCCAACACAGGGGCTTAGCATTCAAGAACAACATCAAATCCAAGAACTGAAGTCCGTAGTTAGTGGGCACCTCCTTTGTTAGAACGAAGTCACTCAGGTTCCGGTCAAATCCTCTCATAATGTCATCAACGTCGCTCGCCTGCACGTTCTCGGATACCGTGTAAAGGATGAGGAAGTCGTCGACGAAGCGAAACACTTTAACCGCCGCAATTAAATTAACTTGAATTGTCTAGAAGGGTGCATTGGTTTCTTTGTTTTTGTTTTTTTGATGAAATAAATTTATGTGCTGTGTGTTCAGTTTCCTGCTTCTCTATTACACTTGATGTTCTCTATGTCGGCTTTCTTGTAGACATTCTATAACGTTGCTTCTGCTGACATCTTTCATTCTCTTTTCTTCTTTTTTTTCCATCACCATCGCTGATGATGGCTTCTTGTAGTCATTGTATAACGCTGTTCCTTTTGACATTTTTTCTTCTCTCGCTCTCTTTTTTTCTTCTCCTCTCGCCATCATCACTGTGCAGTGCCGACTGTAGGGGCAGTAGGCCGCTGTCAGGCAGAGTACATCAGCCTTTTGCCTCTGTACCCCAGGCTAATTCTGTCTGAATAACTTCAACTTCAACTTTAACTTCAATGTCTTTTAGAGCCGCATCAAAAGCCTTTTTATGCCGATCACACTGTTAGCCTATCAACGCCTTGTTATGCCGATCACAGCCTTTTACTTCGAAGCAGTGTATGTCTAGCCCCACCCCCTCCAGTTTTCATTCCGGTGAGGCCGATTTACACGGCGCCGCTCCGCGGCTCCCCCTCCTCACTGCCGGCCCTGCTTTCTCAACTGTTATTTCCCTCACCACCATCGATACCCACTTCACAAGTTGCGCAACCGGCTGAAAACGGCGGTAGCGCCCTTATCAGGCGTTACCAGAGACACTTGCCCTCTTTGAACTTCGACGTTAGCCCATAATTCTTTTTCAGCATGTAAGCCTTCGCGAGCGACATTTTCGCCCGTGTATGTCACGCCTAGGCACACGCGCATCACAGGTTCCCCCTTTATGCGTGCACTGGTTGGGGTTGGAAGCAGGTGGCCGTGCCCGCACTGTGCACAGCTAGTTTTCATACCGCTACCGATAACATGCGCATTGTGCTGGCGGGAAATATCAAAGTGGAAGTCTCGCGGCTCCATGCGACCTGTCAGCTGTCCTCAATGGTCGAGGGATTTGGGTTTTCGTTGGTGTGCTACACAGGCAGTGAGATGCCTACGACACAGGACGGAAACAGACAGCCACATGTTTGTCCACTAGAATAAAGATCAAGCCTTTTCAGATTTTAACTGCCTATGCACAGACAGGTGCCATTCGCTCTGAGTAAGAACAGCAGGAATCTATGGAGCGTCTGCCGGAACAGAAGCGCAAATGGGTGTGAAACCAACATAAAGCCGCTACTGTCGCCGTTTACATTGCAAGTTATAGCTCAGCGAGAACCTGGGAATCTCTCCCGGATGAACGGCAACATCGACATGCGCCAGGATTTCTTGTCCAGTTTTAAGGGCTTTCAGGGCGACAATTTTGGCGGTGCGTTTATTTTCCAAGCACGCGGACATACTTGGTTGCCGGTTTATGAGGAACAAGTAGAGAGTGGGAGGAGGGGGGCGGGGGTGTGCACGCGCAGATATAGGCTTCAGGCCCTCATTGAGGACATGTCCGTTGTGCTGGCGGGACGTTTAAACGTGTAGGTCCACAGCCCCAATGCGATCTTTCCGTTTTCCCAAGTGGTCAAGCGGATTGGGTTGGTGTGTTATACAAAGAGTAAGATGCCTAGAACGCGGGAGGGAAACAGACAGCTCAAGAACAAATCTCCAGTCCGCCAAAGTTTTATTGGGCTAATTGCTAATTTCTCGATCGCAAATTACAAACAAACGTGTTTTATTTCGTGCATTTCATGTACTTCGTCCCCCTTCGCAGGTCATCCTTCTGGACCGAGTGTAAGGGCGCTAATTTTTTTTTTTTTTTGGATGTAGAAGCGACCTTCGAAATTTACCAGAGCTCAACGTTCGCAAAATTCTAAAAGACAGTGCGGCGGTTAAAGTGTTTCGCTTCGACATCGACTTCCTCATCATTTACAAAGTATCTGAGAACGGACAGGCGGGCGACGTTGCTAACATGAGATTGTTGGTCCGGAGCCTGAGCGACTTCGCTCTAACAAAGGAGTTGCCCACTACTGACGAACTTAAGTTCTTGGACTTGCGGTTTTTCATTAATACTAAGCACCTGTGTTGGAGCTTTGCCCCGCGGTCTCAAAAGGGTTTAATGCCATTCACGTCCGCGATTCGAAGCTTGTCAAGCGAGGAGTAGCAACTTGTGCCTTCAAAACTTGTTGTGAAGATCCTCCCATCATTGTGTACAGAGAAGCCTTGACGACCAAACAAGCCGTCAGGTGTAAGGCTGGTTTTCTTCATTCACTACTCTGTAGCGTGGGCTATGAAATCCCGAACAAACCCAGAAAACCACCTCAGGAACAGGAGCTTCTATTGAGAAAAAATCCCGGGCCATCTTCCCTAACGTGAAATCTGGGGAGGGGCGAAACGTACAGTGTATAAGTGTATTCTTGGCAACTTGGCGTTTTTGCCAAGGGAGATGAAACTGTTCGGGGGGGGGGGGGGGGGTAGAGGTATACAGCTTTGCTGTAAAAGTCTCTTGTCTTTGAAGCACGAAGCTCTCTAGCGCGAGGCGTAAACGAGTGTCCCGGTATTTCTTTAGTACGCATTATGAAGCGCTCCAGCGCGAGGCGTAAACGAGTGTCCCGGTTTATTTTTAGTGCGCGTTGGGTTCTAGCGCGAGGCGTAAGCGACTTTCCCGGTGTTTTAGTACCGTGACTACATGAGACGAACGACAATTACGCAGCCGACGACGACGACAGGAGACGCCAACAGCCCCAACCCCTTAGGGGACACACCCCTAATAGCAGGGTGATCGGGCGTTGACCTAGTTTTTTCTGCCCCTGACAAATTAAGTAGGCTTTCCCGCTATGTGAATACTTAAGTCTAGCGTCCAAAAGGTGCCCGAAGAAACGTGCTAGGCCCTACGTTCAGTGCCAGGAAGAGGTTATCTACGAGATACCATTGTCATGAAAGCGGTCGTACGTGGGACAAACGGGGCGCTGCCTCAATGATTGTCATCGGGAGAACGTGTGCGATGTAAAAACCGATACAGGGAGTACTCTCGCTGCACACGTTGCAACCTGCTCAAGCTGCTCTCCTTTGTTTGAGAAGAGCGATGTGCTGGATCGATACCAGGACAGGATGCGACGAAAGATGTAGAGAAGTCTGAGGAATTCACACCCGGAAACAGGATTGCGTCCGCACCGCCTCCGTTTCGCTCACGGGGAAATAAATTGAGTTTCTCGGTGATAGACGAGGGAGGTACAGCGCTTTAATATACGGCATGCTAGCTGCTACAGCTATCTGTTGGTAGTGCAGAGTACTGTGCCTTATAGAATTAGGGTACATTTTTACGTTTCCTGAGTGAAACGAACTTGCTTGAAAGACTATAGTGCCCGAAACGGGACTAGAGTGCGCGCTTTCCCACTCCTATCTCTTCCTCTTCTCCCCACCTTTTTATTCCCTGAGCCCCATTCCCCCAGTGCAGGGTAGCAAACCGGGCTCTAAACCTGGTTGACCTCCCGGCCTTTCCTTTCTTTTTTCTTCTTCTTCTTTGTACTTTGATTGTCTTTCTTTTCCTAGAGTTGGATATCATGTGTCTTTCGTCTGTTCCAATTTATTGCCTGCTTAGTGACAATCAACTCAGCTGTTATTCAGCGCCTTATCTGTGTGCCCTTCCTGTCATCTTGTTTTCCGAGCTCTTTGTAACTCAAAATAACAGAATTCGTAGCTGCGGTTTGGAAATAAAACGCAAAAATTGTATATCCGGAACCAGCTATGCAAGACACGCTGAGCAGTTAGTTGAATATAGAAACTGGAGTCCGCATAATAATTTTGGGGAGTTTGCGTGTTGACGACGGCAGTCTGTTTCAGACTAAAGAACGGCTGTTGGGAAAAATTAACCAGGCAAAACATAGACATTCAGCGCCAACGACGCAACTTGCCGATTAGGGAGTAACGGCCCGGCAGGATAGACCAGTTCTATCGAATCCCTACAACGAACACTGAAAAATGAATTGACATTCCCGCCCCACAGAATCCGCTTTCCACAGAATCCGCACAATGATACACGTCACAATGTCTCATACGAGTGCACAACGTCCCATACTACATGATCATGGTTCTAGGGCTCCGTAGCAGATGGAAAACTAGAATGGCTCTGAATCATGCTGATGTGACTGCGCTACCTGTGCGCCATAATTGCATCGAAACTTCTGTGTATCTACGGGATGGGTGGCGCACTCAGGTGGAACCGACTGAGTGGTTGCCAGTTTCGGTGAGTTAGTTTCTCTAAAAAATTTTTTAATGTAAGAGCGTCGGTGGTAAAATATTTGGTGCGTTATTTTGGTGTTTTTGTTAAATATTAGTCTTGTGTATAAGCACGCATTAAAGGAAAAAAAAGTTATGGTGGCGTTGGGGATCCCTACCAGGCTCGCATTCCAGGCGCACGAAATTCGATTCCGATGTGAAACAAGCATCCGGAATTTTATTTTAAACTAAACTACTTTACTTTCATTACCGTTGCGCCATGGGCCATATTGTGTGCCCTTTCTCATTTGCAGCACATGGTACCTGATTATGACGTTCCGAGTAAACTAACGTTTTCGCGCTTTCCGGTGTTCCATAAGGGTCATAGTTGCTCCCGTTTTTGTTTCTTTAATACAATAAATTTTGTTGACGTTGTTATTCGCGGTTGCGGCGGCCACTTGTCTGATGGCAGCGAAAGGCGAAAACTCCCGTGTATCGAGATTTCGGTGCACGTTAAGATCCCCAGTAGTCAAAATCAATCCGGAGTCTTTCAGTACGGTGCACGTCATAGCCCGGGCGTTGCTTCGGTGCGTTAAAAACCCGAAATATGTGGTGGACGTTGGTAATTCTCCAAATAAAACCAAGGTCCTGGTTTATGATTGTTTATCTGTTATACAGGGTATTTCATGAAAGATTTCAAGTAATTTTTAAAATTAGGCTTTCGGAGGTGAAATTGTTTTTCTTTTTCGAAGTGATCAGGGGTGGTGGCGGACGCAATAAAGCGAGTTACAATTGCTATTTATTGTAAAAATTAATTTGATTAATTTGTACTTCTTAATTAACTTCTTAATTATTGTAGTTAGGCATGGGATTGCATTGTGAAAATTCTATAGGATCATCAGTCAAAACGATATCCGGCGTTAATTTGCGAAAATGTAATTTCCCGCAGAACTATGGGCTGAGTACTTTAGTCCCCCGATCGCGCGCTTCTGGAGATCGGCGGCTGTAAAGGGCCGCAAAGCTACGCTCCCGTAATGACGCCACACGTCAAACAAACGTCGGGCTTTATCAGAGTGGAGGCGCGCGCTCGCACAGCTCCGCTCTAGCCCGGGCGCGCTATAGAGCTGCGTACGTTTCACGTGTGACGTCAACACGGGAGTGTGGCTTTGCGGCACTTTGCAGCCGCCGATCTCCAGAAGCGCGCGTTCGGGCAACTGAGTACTGAGCCGATAGTTCTGCGGGAAATTACATTTTCGCAAATTTAACGCCGGATATCGTTTTTTCATCACAAATAGGGATAACATAGTCACAGTGGCCGAGGAGTTCTCTAGGGATCTGTACAGTAGCCAGGACATCCAGGATAATGCCGGACGAGATAGTAGTTCAGAGGAGATAGACATTCCACCAGTAACGACCGAAGAAGTAAGGAAGGCTTTGAAAGAAATGAAAGGGGGCAAAGCACCTGGTGAGGATCAGATAACAGCAGACCTCTTGAAGGATGGCGGAGAAATTGTACTTGAAAAACTGGCAAACCTGTATACGCAATGCCTAATGACTGCAATGGTACCGGAATCTTGGAAGAACGCCAACATCATCCTAACCCATAAGAAAGGCGACATGAAGGACTTAAAAAATTACAGGCCGATCAGCTTACTGTCAGTCGTCTACACGGCATTTACCAAGGTAATCGCTAACCGAATTTCTGCAACCTTAGATTTCAGTCAACCTAAAGAACAAGGAGGGTTCCGTAAAGGTTATTCAACAATGGACCATATTCACACGATCAATCAGGTGATAGAGAACTGCGCTGAGTATACTGAACCCCTATATATAGCCTTCATAGATTATGAGGAAGCATTTGACTTGGTCGAAACCCTAGAAGTCATTCAGGCATTACGGAACCAGGGGGTAGATGAGCATTATGTAAGAATACTAGAGGATATCTACAATGGGTCTACAGCTACCATCATCCTCCATAGCGAGAGCAGTAAAATACCTATAAGGAAGGGTGTTAGACAAGGAGACACAATCTCTCCAATGTTATTCACAGCATGTTTACAAGAAGTATTCAGAACATTGGATTGGGAACAGGTGGGAATAAAGGTTAATGGAGAATACCTCAGCAACCTCAGATTTGCTGATGACGTTGCCTTGCTAAGTAACTCGGGGGACGAATTGCAAAGCATGCTTTCCGCACTGGGCGAACAGAGTAGAACCGTGGGCCTGAAAATTAATATGCAGAAAACTAAAGTAATGATCAATAACCTCGGGACAGCACAGCGGTTTGAGATAGGTGGCGAGGCAGTGGAAGTGGTAAGCGAATATATCTACTTAGGCCAAGTTGTGACCCCAGATCCCAACCATGAGGCAGAGATAATTAGAAGGATCAGAATGGGGTGGGGTGCATATGGCAGGCTTTCTCAGATAATGAATAGCAGCCTACCATTGTCGCTGAAGAAGAAAGTGTATGACAGCTGCATCTTACCGGTACTCACCTACGGGGCAGAAACTTGGAGGCTCACTAGGAGGGTTCAACTTAAATTGAGAACGACTCAGCGGGCAATGGCGCGGAAAATGATAGGTGTAACATTAAGGGACAAGAAGAGAGCGGAGTGGGTCAGGGAGCAAACTGGTGTTAAAGACATATTAGTAGAAATTAAGAAGAAGAAATGGACGTGGGCAGGGCATGTAATGCGAAGGCATGATAACCGCTGGTCATTAAGGGTAACAGAGTGGATCACTACAGAAGGCAAGCGTTGCAGGGGGCGGCAGAAAGTTAGATGGGCAGATGAGATCATGAAGTTTGCGGGGATAAATTGGTCACAGTTGGCACAGGACCGAGGTAATTGGAGAATAATGGGAGAGGCCTTTGCCCTGCAGTGGGCGTAGATAGGCTGGTGATGATGATGATGATCGTTTTGACTGATGATCCTCTGCAATTTTCACAACACAATTCAACGCCTAATTACAATAGTTAAGAAGTTAATTAAGAAGTACTACCTAATTTTTTACGATAAATAGCAATATGAACTCGCTTTATTGCGTCTGCCACGGCCCGTGATCACTTCCCGCAAGAAAAACCATTTTACCCCCGAAAGCGATTTTTAAAAATTACTTCAAATCTTCCCTGAAACACTCTGTATACTGCAGCTACTCGTACTGAAGACTATACCACAGTTATTTATTGCCCCCAGGACTTTGAAATATGGCGCCAAAAAATCCAAAACTAAAATATATAAAACTCAGACAACATATACTCATATAGCTAACGAAACAATCTACCAGGTCGCCGGTTCGATTTTCGTCCGCGGCGGCCGCTTTTCTATTGGCGGCAAAAAGCAAAAACGCCCGTGCGTGCGAGATTTCGGCGCACGTTAAAGATCCCCAGGTGGTCAAAATTAATCCGGAGCCCTCCACTACGGCGCGCCTCATCACCAGCGTTGCGTCGGCGCGTTAAACCCTACAGTCAGTCAATCAGTCTCCTTACGGCAGGTTAAAAAGCACTCGTGATTCGCAGGTTTCTACTTTTAAACATTATTACAAAGGAATAAAATTGACTTTACCACGTAGAGAAAGTACCACGTATGTTTCGGCCCCAACAAACCTCTGTTCTGTTTATGCACGACAGTGAAGATGTCACAAAGGACGCCAAGCAGCGAGCATATGAGACATTGTTGCGCCATTTTGAAATATATTTGGGCTTCCAGTAGACACATTAAAATCACTTCAATGCAAATCTCTATAAATAGACATGTTCACCACGTTTAAATGCACTAAATATAAGACGGCGGGTCCGGCTACTAAGGTTTGCGGCAAGGTGATCTTTCTCGCGCGTGCGGAGTATCTCGATATGTTTGAAACAATCTTACTGCAATTAGCCACCAAAACGACTCTATCAGTACTCAGATGTTAATGTAGTGGACATGGTTATACAGTTGACCTTGGAATTGCAAACAATTAGGAGTTTTCTTCTGTGGGCAATATACGAGCTTCTACGGGAGGAGCGGGGTTCCAGCAAACGGCCGCAACTGGTGTTTTATCGAAACTATTGCAAAACAAATATGACACTGGGTTGCTCATACGACCACACAGTTTTAAGCTTTATCTCGAGCAGTAGGTATTATGGATAACTATGTGCCGGAGTTTTATTAGAAATATTATGTAGCCGCTGCTCCTGAGCCATTCCAGCCGCAACACCAAGCCCGCGCGAAACGGATTAACACATCAGCCTGCTTCGACCATAACATTTTCGTCTTTCACAGTTTTTGTTTAAGTTAAATGCCGTAAAAGTATGCTAAATTGCTCATTACAACTGCAATCGCGTTTTGTTTTTTGCACTAGGTCGGACTGGGTGTCGGACACCCATTTGGCTTCGCCGCACAACAAAGTTCACACCATGGCATAATTTTGTTTCGTTCTCCCCTCTCGTTCCCGCTGGTAATTATGGGAAAACGTACCGACTTTCCCAACTTCCAATACTGATCGACTTGAGCTTGGAATCCAGTTGGCGACTGAGTAAGCGGGTAGAGTTAGCACAAGGCGATCAATCAACCGGAGGCTAATGTTAATGTGTCAATGGCAGAGTTTAAAAAATGCATCACGTTCTTGCCCTAAAATACGCTGTATTCAGCAAGTCACTTCACGTACGCACTCTAACGCAATCGCGTGGTTCAGCTTAAACACAACGTTCTCAAATTACCTATCTAATGACAAAACAAACCGAAATCAGTTAACGCGAGCTGCGGTGTACTATTCGGCTGAAAAATTCAGCTTGCGCTAGTTATGACATTCTTCCACCATCGCAGATAAAACGTTTGAGTGGAATTTATAGAATTCATTCAAGTGTTAAACGCGGTAGGCGTGCATTCTGCGGTAGCATTTTCAAGGAAATGCAGCCGGTACTCACTCCATGTAGGAGGCTGAATTTAAATAGAACGCACGCTAAAAACATTACCATAGTAAGATCGGGCACGAAATGCTCCCAGGATTACGATCTAGCGCTCAGCTAACGTGCCACCCGTCAACCGCCCGCGCAGTCCTCCTCATGAAGTAAATAAATGAGGCAGTCACGATTCGCCGCGCTGCTACATAATTTGTGCGCGAGACGTGATTCGACTTTCATGTGGTGCCTGGCTTGATATTCGTAGGCCTTACGGGAGGCTGCTCATCGAGAGTTAAGTAATTATATAGCAGGAGCTGCGGTGCAAACCCATACACTGCCTGCGGCCGTAATGAGCCAAGGCTGGAATGACTTTCTGTCGACCCCTTTGGCTGAGAATCCCACGCAGCCCCACGGCCCTGGGCAGTTGTACGAGGTTGGCAAAAAGGAAGAAGCTGACCCCTTCGTGAAGATCGGTGACTGGTGTTAAAACTGCAAAGCCTAAAAATGAAACCACGTCCAGTGATATCGGTGGAAGCTTGACAACAACAGCGTTGCCTTGGATTGAGCTACACCGAAGGGGTTTGAATCATTGCAACCGTAGGTGACAAATTAAGTAACTGCGGAGCACGTGTTTCTTTTACAATGCTAGCATTATTGAACAGCACTTCCCGCTGAGTTATGCCACCGAGTTATGTCGCCGAGTTATGTTGCTGAGATTAGTGTCGCTGAGTTGCATGTGATGCCTAATTTCTTGTTTTAATTAACGATGTTTCAAGCTTGCACGATAAAAAACTCGATATATTTGGGCCTTTTGATCATCACCCTTTTCTTTCCTTTTTATTACTTTCCGTCTTTTCCTTCCATGTACAAACAACCTTGTTAACCTGTGTTTGGACTTATAGCTAAATTTAACGTTCAACCTAACGACATGCCCGCCAACGTCAAACTTATTGTATGTCATGCTGCGTGTATCCTTTGATGCTGTCAGATCTCAAAGCATGACCCAACGTCGGGACGAAATCTAGCAAGCCACCCGCCGCGGTGGATCGGTGGCTAAGGCGTTGTGCTGCTGAGCACGAGGTCGCGGGTTCGATTTCCGGCCACGGCGGCCGCTTTTCTGATGGAGGCGAAAAGCAAAAACGCCCGTGTGCCCGTGTGTACGATATTTCGGCGCACGTTAAAGATCTCCAGGTGGTCAAAATTAATCCGGAGCCCTTCACTACGTCGCGCCTCATCGCCTGCGTTGCGTCGGCGCGTTAAACCCTACAATCAATCGGAATCTAGCAAGCCGGAATACTGGCAGCATTTCGACTGGCTAGATTTCGTTCGACCTTTACATCATCCCCCCTTTTACTTCAGCCACATGACTCATCACAGCCAATAGCGACGTCAGGCAGGTGAATAAGCGCGCTCTCAAGCAATGGGAGGGAACGGGGTGCTTTATATGCCCCATTCTGAGAAATGTTTTCGTCGTGCGTGCTGTGACTGTCGATGGTTCTTAAATATCCGACGCCACATAGAGTAATAAAACCACGCCGAGAAAGCTAAGATTTACGCCATTTTTACCAGATATCTTTCTGTGAACAATATATGTGACTGCTTCTCAAAAGAAAATTCCGCATATAGGTATGCGTGGCACTCGAGCAAGAGCACCACGGGTTCGAAAAGAGCACGCTACCGTAACGTCATGAAATCTCCTTGTTATACCTGATGAAAAGTGCTCTAGTACCTGCGTTATTCTGTGCGTCATGGCAGAGGCACTGAGAAGCGATGCACGGGACGCACATTAGGACAAAAGCGTGCGCTGATTTCGGTGATGGATTGGCACGAAGTTTCGCCTGTCTGCCTGCCAAATTCGCGCCATGTGCCATGATGAAAAGTGCTTCTACAGCTGATCTATGGCCAGTTTCCCTACCGACTAGACACGCTCCATTACGCAAATATACCAACAAGGCTGAAGCAGAAATCGCGAGGAATGCAGCCGGGAGGGCTAAAACACAAAAAGAAAATGAAAAGAGGAAAATCCACTGTGACAGTAAAGGAGTTGGGTGAGTGTCGCCAGAGAAGCCATAATGCTGTCGCATTAGACTTAGGTGCATCCGTGGTTTTTTAACAGGGGAGCTGTTGTACAAGCCGTACGTTCGGTGTTGCAGGAAAAATACAAAGAAAATGCGGAGCTCTCGTGAGCGCATGCCCCGAGAAAACCGCCGTTACCGCCACGTGCAGTGGCTTTAGCAAAGCAAAAAGCAACGGGCAAAAACCCCGAGGCGCGAGAAAATGCCGAGCGCTCGTGAGCGCGCGCCTCGAGCAGTGGCTTTACAAAAAAAAATCCCTCCAGCGCTGTCCTCAAGCGTTACCACGCATCTAATGCGTGGCATGAAGAACACGACGATATCGATGCATGTGACGATGAGTACTACGAGGGAACATAAAACGACGGAACATGCAAATAAACAATTTTAAAACTGTACTAATGCGTAGTGATGTGTCCTTCGGTGTACCACATATAAAGAAATCCTACAGCTTCGCAATGGTTCAAGCCATGCGCGACTGAGTGCAAGCTTGGCCAGTTGAGCTGGTGGAAGTCTACAATGCTGAGGATGACTTTACATTCGCCACTAGCCGCGAAGAAGACTACGACCACCGACCTCTTCGATGCAAATGACGACGATTACTAGCATCGCAACTAGGCAAATAAACAATGATACTGACACTTTTCTGAGTCCGGCAAGGCTCACCTACAACAGCTTCGCCATTCAAGTCTTGCGCGTGAGGGCCAGCTTCCCGGAATTTTTTTCGCGAACTGGGCCATCTATGGCGTAAATGATGCCAATGCTAAAAAAAGAAAAATACCGAATTGATTGAATACCCCGATGTTGTTGTACGTGTAACGCTACGGCAGCCGAGTAATGTTTTTGTACTTGACCAAATGCCGGTTACGCCCACTGCGAGCACTTCGGAAGAGATCTTAAGGGATGCGGAAATTGAATTGTGACTGCTATTTCGTGCTATTGTTATTCTTACCTTGGCTACCACACAAGTGAAAAAAAGGATCTTAAATCAAACAGAGACATTATTTATTTATTTATTTATGTATGTATTTATTTATTTATTTATTTGTTTATTTATTATTTATTTATTTATTTATTTATTTATTTATTGGCACCCACAGGACCATGTGGTATTACAGAGGTGAGTGGTTACAAACACAAATAGAACAAAAGTAGTGCATTATACGATACAAAAATTTTCTTGTTTATACAATATTAGCTAGAGCGCTCTTAAATAGATGGTGATCTTTGATGGTGGCTTAAGTGCGGAAAGGTGGTGGATGTACGAGGTATATACGACTTAAAAAAACTGTTTGTTCGGCATGATAGCACCGCAACTTTCTAAGTGAGACGTGCTTACCTCTGGATGACGGTCATGACGTCACAGGACGCCTAAGAGCCGTCATCAAAGAACAGAGACCATCCGAGATTGGCAGAACCATGTAGCTGGCGTAGAGAAATAAGCAAATTGGTTGTTCCCCCAGCTTGCGAGGGACAATGATAAAGCGGGGTAATTGTCTCAGGCTGCACCTACTCGAGACTGGTGGTGTATTTCTCCATCCGCGTCATATCGTAAGCATGCGAAGGGGAATATGACGTCCACCTCAATGCAGCCGTACGGCTACAAAGGAAAGATGTACAGCTTTCTCACAAACTTTGCAGTTGAAGAAAAATTAGTCCTTTTCCTGGATTCGAACCCGGGACCACCGCCTATGTTTGTAGATGTACGGCTGCATTTAGGTGGATGTCATATATTCCGACGCAAAATCTTACTTCACTTTGGGGATTTCCGCTAAATCTGGTCCTCTAGAGAATCTGTAGTACAACATTTTATATTGATGATTTTTACTGAAATATGTGAGCGACAAAATTCTACGAAATGTTCTAATAAAACAACATGTAAAAACTATGGATTCACAAGTCGGCAGTCTGAACACCTGAACATTGCCCAAATTGTGAAACGATCTGATGTGTTAGCGCCGTAATGTTATTATTTCATGCATCCCAATTGGGTGCCCTTGGCCCGTGGGCAACAGTCCCCAAGCCATTAAATGTGTGGTTTCACGCTCATAAAGCATCCCTAGGCTATAAGGCTTGTCGTACAGAAGAAAAGGAGCAATAATTGTAACCACCCCGGAATATTTACGCGTGCCACATTATGAGAAACAGGCGTTCTCAGTTTTCGTCCCAACACTAAGAAACAAAAGAAGGCGCCGCGGCCGATTCCCCTTGCGAACTCATGCTCAGCAGCATAACACTTGAGCAGCTGTTCCACCTCAGTGGGTATCCACAAGCCGTAGACAAGCAGTAATCAAAAATATAACCGACTTAAAAATCATTGAACATACAGCGCACTCGAATGGGGCGCGCTGTCTGGCCATCATATCCACTGTCCATCACCCTGCGTCCATCACGGCGGAGTGGGTTGTCCATCTTAATCCAGTCCAATGAGGGTAAATAGGAATAGTGCCTGCATGACGAAATCTTTTCACGAAAACAGTCCCAACTTGACGGGTTCAGAGGAAAATTCGCCGTCCTGCTCGGGCTGGTCGGAGCTACACGCGTGTACTGCTGGTCACGTCTACGCTCAGTGACACGAAAATGGCGTGCAGGATTTCTTTTGCTACCTTAGGGACTGAAACGGGAATCTTCAGAAATTAGTAGCCATAAGAAGAGCAGAATTTATGGGAGAGTAGAAACTAATCCAGTAAAGCCACTCACTTTCATGTTTTATTAGCTTTATAAGAAAGATACACATGAAAAAGTCTGCATGGATGGAAGAAAGCAATGAAAACCAACAATGCACAATGTATTACAATTTCATACTATCTTCCTGAATCCATTTCGGGAATTGTTCACGACGTTGAAGACCCATGAAAAAGACCTGAAAGTAAATTCAGCAGTGTTGGGGGTGTCTAAGATGAGATTGCTATGTTGGTGGGGACGAAGTAAGAGGAGGAGAACGTAACGCAACTACAATACGGATATGAACACCCCTGCTGCTAATCTCCAGCGCTGATGCTTCTACCGGGAATCTTCAGCCCTACAAGAAGTTTACGTATCAAAACCCTCTGAGCAAGAAACTGAGGAAGTAAGTTATTGCGATTTTTCATAAAAAGGTGCCACAGCCGTCATCCGTCAAGATGTAACGTCATCACCATCATCGGACACAAATATTGGGCCACAAAGACGACGTGCCCCACGCTGCTGCTGTTGCCAAGTGGTTTTTAACCTCAGCAGAAATGGCTTGTAACCCTACATAACAAAAAACATACAAAACAAAAGCAGCATCATTCTACGGAATACTGTCGATACCGACGGCTCACACCTCGAACGATAGTGTACAGATCTTGTTTGCAAAAGACGCCCCGACACGACATGTTTGCAGTTTCAGACGGCCTCGACATTTTGAAATGGTGACACACAATCATCATATCATCATCATCATCATCATCATCAATGTTTGTCTACAGCAAGGCGATTGCGTCTCCCATTGATTTCCAACTTGACCTATCTTGCTCAGTCCGAATTCATTCTTTGCCACCAAATTTTCTCACTGCCTCCCCTCTTCTACTCTCGGAAGCCACTCCGTTGCACTACTGGTCCCACGGTTCTCTGTTCTGCGCTTTACATGTCCAGCTCAGCTCTACTTCTTTCTACTAATTTAACCAGGATGTCTTCTGCCCGAATTCCCTCCTTAATCTAAGATGTCTGCCTGTTATCTCTACCCATTACTCCTATGATTCTCCTTCTCATGGCTTCTTCGTCCAACCTACGGTTTCTTCAAGTTGCATAGCAAACCCACAAGTTTCTGCCCAATAAGCAACCACCAGTAGTACGCATCGGTTGTATACCTTTCTCGAGTGAAGAGATAGCCTACCGTGCCTTACTTCAAGCTATTTGTCGAATGCTCTCAAACCCATAGAAATTCTACGACTGATTTTCTTCTGGGTGTTTGGCTCGTCATCCACAACTTGACCGCGATAGAAGGGGAGGCTTTCTGCAGGCTCATTTTACATTACTTTTGACGTATGTTTATTTTTAATCTTACGACTGAGCTTTCCAAGTGAAATTCCTGAAGAATCCTTTGCAGGTCTCCCGAGCCACTCAATGAGACGCGTCCTCCGCAAATCTCGTGGTGCTAAAATTTCTCAACCTGCTCGCATACCTTACTTCTCCCAAATAAACATTACAAATATCCCCTCTATACATGCTCTAAATAATGTCGTTGAGATTGGGTAACCTTCCTAGATGCAATTGCTAGCAGAAAACGTCCCGTTCTTGTTACAAAGCAATATCGTGCCCGTACATTCTCCGGGAGTCCTATGTGCATTTTCTCTACCCCCTCTTCGGTTCATCTTTCTTCACTGCAGGGGTTTTCACTAAATCACAAGCTTTTCGGCAATCTACAATTACGAAGTAGAGACGTTTAGTACATTATGTAGATTTCCTCATTATCTGGTTGATTACATGACTGTGAAACAATGTTTATATCCTTTCATAAACCCCGCCTGTTATCTTATTGTTCAATGTCTTAGGTGCCACTTACGCAGTTAAGAAAGGTTTGTAAAGCAGTTTGAATAAAACAGATAGTAGCCTGGTAGGTGTAAAATAGATAAGCTCATTGGCTTCACCTGTTCATCAATGTTCTATCGTTACCAGCACATCACCACCATTCTGCAGTAGATCCATGGTCATTTCGCCATCACCTGCGGCTTTGCTTCCCTTCAATCCTTTGGGCGCCTTTATCATTCTCCTCTTCGTACTTTTGCAGAAGCCTCGCAAGCCAAACTTGTCCATTCATTTTTGTTTCGTCGGTTCGTCGGTTATACTTTTCAGGTATATTTTCATTACACCATACATGTTCCTTCTTATGTCAGAAGTTTCGTCTGTCGGTGCGTGCATTCTATCGTCACCTATAGCCTGGTTATCTGTTTCCCTGAAGATAGCCTCTAAGAGAATACTTCTGTAGTACTTGACATATGTTGTACGAAGGAATTTTACGGTTCTTGGATATGCCAATTTTGCAACTCCTTCAGCTAAATTCTCTCTGTCGCATGTCACTATTTCATATTGCTGCGTTTGACAATCAGCTTTTTTCTCAACATTATAACAGTTTGTTGTCCAGCTTGACGCCTTCCTAGGGCGCTTAATGAGTCCTTGGTAGATTGGTTAGGTTGTCATTCGTACATCTGTGCTTTCTTATTCTTCCATTGAAACCGGCAAGTTGTTTTGGAGCGTCATCCGGTAAAGGGTTGCTTCTCTTTTTTACTTGCTTCTTCCTTTCTTCTCGCAGATCTAGCTAAATTCTGCTTCTCACCAGTCGGTGTTTTCCGCTCATGACCTTCGCTAGCACGCCAACATCCTGGAGATGCTATTTTTAGTTTCATGGTTGAGAGTTTTCCACGCTTCCCTTCTCGTTTGTTGTAAGAAAAATGTATTTATGGTCGTCAGGTTGCTTCTGTCTGGCAATATAACGCGTTGATCATCACGGGCAATCCTACAAGCTATTCGGATGTCTCCCAGTGCGCGTTCCTTATCTACTTCCCTCCTATTTTGCGTTTTTAAGGCGATAGCATTATTAGGCTCACTTTTACGATTTTTCCGTAGATGCTAGCCGTGTACCATCAGCTGTGCTCATTATGTATCCGCGAAAATACGTCATCACTGCCAACTGGAATTTACGACTGAGGCTGCCAGATAAGCGGGCTCGGCTATATCCGAAACACCGCGCGGCGGCAACTCCAGTGTCTCCAGAAGGACGCGGCAAATCTATTATACCCCAGAAGAAGGACAATGATGCTACGGCACAGTCGAAGAAAGGATACGGGATTTCAACAGGCGTCGCTCCTGCGTGCTGAAGTTAATTCTACACCCTGCAGCGTGCTCCGCAGACAGGGCCGCCAGCTGTGCCGGCAACTGACGTCATCACACCAAGCGTCTCGCCTAATGGGACTGATTCGGGGCACCAACATATGACCAGGAACGAACTAAAATGTGTCCTAATAAGAGATGAAACCTAGCACATAGCACCTACTTACACGCGTTTTCTAATTACATCTAATTTTCCGCGACTATGTTACCGCCGCAAGTTCGGATTTGCGATCGATAGATGGCGCCGCACGGCAAAGTTAAAGAATCACGCTTAAATAGGAAAATATAGTGTCCAAGAGAAGAGTCGCGTATGAATTCTCAGCATCACCGTGGTGAGAAGCGGCCAAGCCGGTCTGATAATCGCCTAAACACACAAAATCGTCAAACTGTTGGCCCACATTGTAATGCAGCCATGAAGCAGGGGAAGAACAGGAATAAGAGAAGTAGCAAGGATAAGACTTATGCAGGCATTTATCATGAGCCGAATATTGTACAGGCTGCCGTACCACAAACTTACCCGTACCGATGAAAACCAAACGTCATTATCACATCAGCATATAAAACCGCCCTCAACCTCCCAATTTTCCCATTCATGAAAAATTTCCTAAAAGTGGCGTTCATAATACCTCTGAAGAAAGCAGAGAAGTCACCGTCCTAGCACAAACGGAGTGCCTGGGAAAATCAATATCGAGACGATTCATCCGATGGAAGCTGGCCAACCACCCTCCAAAGAAGAAATGACTGGACGCCATAATGAACATGCCACCGATCCAGCGACACCGCATGAAAAAAGTTGTCCCCACCGAAAGACAGGTATCCAAACATACGCAAGAGAGCCAACAGGCCAGGATCAAATTCCTGCGATGAATGTTTCAAAGCTACGAAAACAGAATATACACCATCGCCGATCAGCCCACAGAAGTACGAAGGCAACCACTGCCGCAGTAAACTACCCTAGCAATCTTTGTGACAGCCCGACGTTCCTACGCATAGAAACAAAAGAAGCTCAAGTTGGCGCCATCATTGGGGCAGTCCAACTAGCGGAACTATATTTCTAGTGGAAGCATAAAAACACGGACTCGCAAAGGACCCTTAGACTGTTGGCTACAGGCGGAATACCTAGAATCTTCGGAAAGATTCCATCCCCCACATTTAAGAAAATTCACATCATCACGTGGGCTTCGAGACACGAGGGTATGGAAGGAAAGGTGGCAGCTGACCAAGAAGCACGCGAACTGACATACCGTGCTCATTGCGACCACCGCTACAACACTCCCGTCCATGAAAAATATAACCATTTCGTACCACTGTGGCTAGGAACATAATCCTTCTCCGTAACAAGGGGGTCTCGACGCCGTCCAATGACAAACGCTGATCAGGATAAAGCAACACATATGTCAACAAATCTTGATGGGCGAAGATGTTTGGTGGGAAATATCACAGATCATCTTAAAACTGTACTTGATGCGAGGGAACATACGCCCTCTTCTAGGTAACCTGGCAATGTCAAGGGTATGCTTAAGGGACAATAACTCTAACATTACATATCTCACTTCTATCGAGACACAGCAGGTAGCTTTGACCGTCTCGTTACCTGAAGACAACCGTGAGCTGATTGACAGGACAAGGAAAGCAGCTGCTGCATCTGGGACCCTGAACTTCGGGTTTCGCCCTTGAGCTCTCTGCCACCTGTTTACCCCATATTCACGGAATCTCACTATTTATTACTCAACAAAGATGTTCTATCTCTTTCTCCCCCTCTTTCTTTTGACGATAACGGAAACGTTCACTCCGGCCATGACATTAGAAAATAAGCCCTTTGAAACACTGACATCGTCGCCGTCTTGCTCAAATCTACCAACACCTCGAAGCCGCTTAAGCGTCGGATGCTTCAGATACTTCAGTAGGTTAAGCGTCGGATACTTCAAATACAGTTTTGAAATCAGAATAGATTTATATAACGCGATTCAGCTGTACCTTCTTTCTATACTTATACAACAATTTTGCATTCATCGCTCGAGATAACTGAACTCTTCCAGGCGGATGCAGTCTGAAACCGACCCATTCCAACACTACTCCTTCTTGTTGGCGTACCCTTTACTACAGTTAAGAACTATTCTATAAAGCGGGATAATTGTACGATACACAGAGCTTACGCGCAAGAACGGTGCGGCAGCTGAACGAAGAAAAGCACAAGCCTCCCATCGGAGCGGCAGTCTGTTAGATTTCTTTTAACATGAGTAGTTTTCATCAAGACCTATAACTGGACCACCGGATTCACAGCAGGGGATGGTCATCATCGCAAGAGCTATATGACCCCCCCCCCCTCCCCACTTCTTCAATACAAGCACAAGTTTCCAATTTATAACTGGTATACCCAAAGTCAATGGTCGGCAAAGCATCGGAATATATCCAATATTAAAGTAAGACGGGCCATTTGCGTATACCCGGGCCAAGTAGCAGCCGGCTCACGTGGCAGCGGCACTAAATTCGATCTGCTTTCCATGCCATTAGTGCTTCGCGCGGTGAGCCTCGCGGGGGTTGGAGGACCGCATTAAACTCCTCATTAGCAGGACCCTGGCCTAGAGGATATGGCGCTGCGTAATGGCCGGCGCCGCCTTTACGCTCCCACTTGGGCAACGTGGTGGATGCGAATTAAGGGAGGCTTCCTCTCTACATTATAGCACGGAAGTGGTTGCCGGCCTCGCGGCTCCCTCGATCCATGAGCGAGATGTACCAGCGTAGGCAGTGTTGCATAAAGCGCTTTGATTGGCGAAGAAGAAAGATTGGATGCGTCACGATGACCTGTTGGCGCAAACTACAGCCCTTTCTTGGCACTTCCGGTGAAGTGCGTAAAAGAGTATGATGGTTAGTCTTGCGGTCAATGACGGCGAGGATAACTTACAATTGAATTTATCCTTCCCCACTCTTCTTCCTTATATCGCGACTGTTTGCAAAGGAGGTTACGCAACTACAGTACAGTGGAACGCGTCTGTACGGCTCTACTGACACCAAAACCATCACCGCTTCCTTATTTATTTACAATGCCTAATGGGCTCCCTAGGTACAAAGAAATTTATTTCTGTAGGTGCTACGGGGAAATTTTTAGATAATTTTTCGTCTTTGGGAATGAATGAATAAATGAATGAATGAATGAATGAATGAATGAATGAATGAATGAATGAATGAATGAATGAATGAATGAATGAATACATGTTTATTTGAAAAAAGGAAGCCCCTTTGATATGGCCCAAAGTATCGGTCAAAAGTCGGAAATGGGGAAAAAATAGGGAATGGGGGAGAACAGGATTGGAAAGAAAGGCAACTATAAGCAGTCTTCAATACCTGCTTCTCTTCGTACTGCTCCACTGTTCTAAGTCCTGCGTTATCGAAACACATGTTTCGATAAAATGTTCGCAAGAAGTGCGAGTTCTGAAGCTCTTGAATCTGTGTGGTGGCTATGAAAGCGGTGTAGAACATCTGCCGTTGAAAAAAATTCTCCATACTTCCAACAAAAAAATAGCTTGTAGTGATAACAAAAGACCTACTCCTATGAAGCAGTACTCCAAAGAAAATGGGAGGGACTGAAATAGGGGAGCGGGAAAATGCAGAAGACAAAAGGTTTCGAAACGCAAGTCTACTTTCGTGCCACTGGCAGAAAGTCAGTGTAATAATTGTTTTACAGCGATTATAGTGTTTTACAGCTGTGATTCCTTCCAGGCTAGCCTAGCATCGTTGGTACACAAGGTGGACGATCTGGAAAACCGTAGTCGCAGGTGTAACTTAATTTTTTTTGGCATTGACGGAGATGACGCGCGGGAGCCATACGCGAAATCTGAAGAGCGTGCAGTCAATTTGTGCACTTCAGTATTACAAGTCGACCATGTGGAAATAGAAAGGCCACACGGACTCGGTAAATTTAACAGTGAAAAACAACGCCCAATAATTGCCAAATTTAGTACGGATAAGGACAAATAGAAGGTTTTGTTGGCGGCGAAGAAATTGAAAGGTAGGGACATTTCAATTTCGAAAGATTTTTCTGAGCCGTTACGAAAGGAAAGAAAAATGCTTTTTGAATATGCGAAGGAACACCAAACTGAGGCAGATAAAGGGTACGTTAAGCGTGACGTACTCTACTTGCATAAAGTCAAATATGTTTACGACGAATCCGTATGCCGGGTTGTGCGAGTTTTTTGACAAAGCCGGGAGAAGGACGTGTTGTTATCGTTCCTTATCGTCAACTGCAGAAGCCTCACGAACAAAACAGATGAATTTTTTGGCTTGATTGACATGAGCAAACCATCTGTGATTTTGGGCACTGAATCGTGGTCAGATAGTAACGACAGGGATTGTGATGTCTTCCCTAGCAACTACGTTAGTTATAGAAAAGATAGAAACTGTCATGGGGGTGGTGTGTTTATTCTTGTCGATAAGAAAATACAGTCGCAAATGTTAAGCAATTCGGATGTTTCTACTGAGGCTGTTTGGGTGCGACTTCGTTTAGAAAATGGAAAATCGCTGGCGGTTTGCTCCTTTTACAGGCCTCCTGGCAGTAGCGTACAGGTTCTTACTAAGCTAGTGGAAGACGTAGAAATGAGAAATTCTGATTCCTTAGTGATCGGTGGTGATTTCAATTTACCCGAAATTATTTGGACGCCAAATGCCACAATGCCTAATGTGTCTAGTGCGTCGGCAAAAGAATTGATGAAATTAAGCAACTAATTTGCGCTATCGCAGTTGGTGTGCCAACCTACGCGTGGAAGTAATGTGTTAGACTTACTTTTTACTAATTTGCCTGTGGATACAGAACCTGGGCTCATCTTGCCAGGCATAAGTGACCATAATGCTGTTTTGTGCAAAGTGAAATCGGAGTACATTAAGGCCACTAATGGTGCATGCAGACGAATATACAGCTACTGAAAGGCTCGAGTCAATGAAATTTCGCTGGCACATGACTCGTATTACGACGTATTTGAGACATTTTCGGAGTCGCTGAACATATAAGAAGTATGAAGTCGAGGGTTTGACGGAAACCCGTCTGGTCGGGAAACATGTTGGAGTAAAAACGGAGACACCGACCAAAAGAAACTTAAAAACTTTAAAACAACAACAAGACGTTTCGGCTTCGTTACTGAAGCCTTGTTCACAATGAGGCGAATAAAAGTTCATGCACGCTTATGTTCTCTTGAGCACGTGACGTAGGCAGCGCGTGTACGACGGGGGGAGGGTTCCTTCATTTCGATTAAGTGTATGACGTGTCGTCTGTATTTCCAGAGACTCGAGATAGAGCCGCGATCTGAAGTTGCTTTCTTGGCCGATGATTGTGGAATTATCCCAATCAATCCCATGGCCCGTTGCACCCACGTGCTCGGCAAGAGCATTCGACGCCACACGCTTGTTTCTTACATCGTTCTTACATGGGATTGATTGGGATAATTCCACAATCATCGGCCAAGAAAGGAACTTCAGATCGCGGCTCTATCTCGAGTCTCTGGAAATACAGACGACACGTCATACACTTAATCGAAATGAAGGAACCCTCCCCCCGTCGTACACGCGCTGCCTACGTCACGTGCTCAAGAGAACATAAGCGTGCATGAACTTTTATTCGCCTCATTGTGAACAAGGCTTCAGTAACGAAGCCGAAACGTCTTGTTGTTGTTTTAAAGTTTTGAAGTTTCTTTTGGTCGGTGTCTCCGTTTTTACTCCAATATAAGAAGTATGTAGTTCACTTAAAAATAAGATTTTCGAGTTGCGTGACCAATTCGTCCCATCATGGATAATGACGTCAAGGCGGGGTAGAAGTAAGCCGTGGTTCACGAGGAACGTTCGTAGGGCACTGGAAAAAGGAATCGCGTATACACTGCCTACAGAAAGAACCCGACACCCCAGAAAAAGCAACGATTGCAGCACGCTTCAAATGCCGCGAAGTCCGCAATATCACACGCGAAAGGTGTTTTTTTATGCTTCTTTTCATTCTAGGTTAAAAACTAACCCTAGGGAATTCTGGCAATTTATCAAGAGGAATAGAAAAGACGAAGTGTCGATTCCTGTGCTCGAACACAATGGGTCTCTTGTTCATGAAAGCCTCGATAAGGCAGAATGTTTTAACTCTTTCTTGAGCTCTGTATTTTGTGCGCGCAACTAACATGGATCCAATGTTTCACTACGGGCTTATCGGAGGTGAACCCAGAAAT
Source organism: Haemaphysalis longicornis (assembly GCF_048455015.1). NCBI lineage: Eukaryota > Metazoa > Arthropoda > Arachnida > Ixodida > Ixodidae > Haemaphysalis > Haemaphysalis longicornis. Next base: position 238,191,063 of record NW_027526203.1, on the reverse strand, counting down.
GACATCGTCTTTGACAGGAGGGGCATTCAACTGCAACTTGAGCGTTTAAGTACCACTAGTGCCAGCGGGCCCGATGACTTGCCGAACTTTGGGCTCTCCGCTTGTGCAGGCCCGTTGTCTAAATACCTGTGTGTGCTTTTTACTAAGTCCTTGACATGTGGTTTATTGCCTGCAGACTGGAAAATCGCCAATGTTGTTCCTATTCCGAAATCGGGACCTCGAAAAGTTGTGTTCAATTATCGGCCTGTGTCCTTGACTAGTGTCCTCTGCAAGATATTTGAGCATGTACTTTTTAGCAACATAATGAGCCACTTGAACAAGTTTTCCTTATTGATTCCTCAGCAACGTGGATTTCGAAGTGATTATTCTTGTGTTACTCAACTTACAGAATTAACACACGACATAGCATCAACCCTTGACAAAGGGTGTTGTGCAAATTGCATTTTTTTAGATTTAGGGAAGTCTTTTGACGTAGTTCCTCATTCTTTGCTGCTTGAAAAATTGTCGTGGTACAACATAAATAAAACGGTTGTTGAGTGGATAAAAGAATACTTAAGTTGTAGGACGCAACGTGTAGTCGTTTGCGGTGAACGGTCGCACGGTGGTGTTGTGTCATCGGGGGTGCCTCAAGGTTCAGTTTTGGGTCCGCTTTTGTTTTTGTTATACATGAATGATATTTCCATTGGCATATCATCTTGTATCAGATTGTTTGCAGATGACTGCGTTTTGTATCGTGTTATAAAAGGTGCCGATGATTACAATGAACTACAGAAATATTTAGACATGGTTGCAGAGTGGTGTGATAAATGGGGCATGGGTATAAATCTTGACAAAACGGTGCAGATGTGCTTTACTAGACAAAGGTCGCCACATGTATATACGTATAGCATTAACGGGACAAACTTTGCATCCGTGTGTGAATATAAATACCTTGGTGTTTACTTGACGCAACAACTATGCTGGCACCGTCATGTTGACTATATCATTGCTAAGGCGTGTAGAGTTCTTGGTACGTTGCGCAGAAATGCGAAGTGCTTTCCTTTATAAACAAGAAATTTCCTTTACAAGACTAACATAAGGCCAATACTGGAATATGCTTGTACCATCAGGGATTCCTGGACTGTGACCGACATAATGAAACTAGAAAGGGTACAAAGCTTAGCAGCACGTTTCGAGGTTCAAAATTATACTGGGTATTTTAGCGCATCTCAAACAAAAGAAAACTTAGGCTGGAATACCCTTCAAAATCTTAGAAAGACATTCAGATTAAAATTTTTGCACAGTATATATCATAATAGAAGCGGCCTCAATCGTGATAGCTATATAAAGGCACCAGAGTACACTTCTGCAAGGCGCGATCACCCACTTAAGATTAAAGAATATAGATGTAGAACAGAACTTTTTAAGATGTCTTTTTTCCCTGAGACGGTCAGTGAGTGGAACAGGTTGCCTAGGGATGTCGTATCGCTGTCTTCAAGTGATGGATTTGCTTCAGCCGTGTGATTTGCATTTTCGCATTTGGGTTTTAATTTCCTTTCAGTGCTTTCCTTCTTGCGCCGCCAGAACCACGTTTTGCTTCGCACATGTACGATTATGTCTTGCTTATCGTCTTTGTTGTCGCTGTTGTTGCGCATACATTAACGGTTCTTGCTCTTGGTTTGTCTCAGCCATTTGTTCTGAACTGTAATTGTTATTTTCATGTGTTCAGTATTAACTGCTTTCTCTGTCTATGATATATATGTACTTCTTCCCCCCCACTGCAATGCCAAACTGGCGCTGTGGGTACCATGATAAATAAATAAATAAATAAATAAATAAATAAATAAATAAATAAATAAATAAATAAATAAATAAATAAATAAATAAATAAATAAATAAATAAATAAATAAATAAATAAATAAATAAATAAATAAATAAATAAATAAATAAATAAATAAATAAATAAATAAATAAATAAATAAATAAATAAATAAATAAATAAATAAATAAATAAATAAATAAATAAATAAATAAATAAATAAATAAATAAATAAATAAATAAATAAATAAATAAATAAATAAATAAATAAATAAATAAATAAATAAATAAATAAATAAATAAATAAATAAATAAATAAATAAATAAATAAATAAATAAATAAATAAATAAATAAATAAATAAATAAATAAATAAATAAATAAATAAATAAATAAATAAATAAATAAATAAATAAATAAATAAATAAATAAATAAATAAATAAATAAATAAATAATAGCTCTCGTGCAAGCGAGCCACACTCAAGTTGGTTAACACACGTTCTGCACGACAATAATACCAGTAACCGGGAATCCACGGAACGATAATCCTTAGCCCATTTGTAGAATGATACTTCGAAGCTGGAAATAGGAAGTATACGTGCGTACTCGTGGTAAACACACGTTATACGCTCGTAACACACCCAGCAGCAGCGACAAGGCCACCGACTTTGTACACTCTATCGCATGGTTGGCCATACGTCTGTTTTTGTTACGAACAATCCTGACCTTAGGTTTACTAGAATTCCAACAAAGTGCCATATTAAAAACACCAAGTACGCATTAAAGACATTACCAGAGTAGTTAACTCTTTCGGTATTCACTTACTACTTATGTCTGCTCATGCTTTGGAAGGAAGCTAGCGCTAGCGCTAGCGTGTTTTTGTCACGTACATGGAAGTCATAAATCTCCATCCACCCCCTGTCTCGCTCTATCTATCTCTCTCTCTCTCACACATGCGCGCCATCACGCACGCACGAAAGCGCACGCGTATACGCATGAAGAGAAAGTCGAATTTGAAAGTGTATGAATTAACTTCTCACGCGCATGCTAAAACCTCCTAGAAAATGTTCGGTGACGGCAAAACAAATGCACGACGTGTGCAGAAGACTATAGAGTGCGCGCTATCCATGGATTGACAATAGGCGAAAGTGCCACCCGAAGCAGCGCTCGCTCCTACAGCGCATTTCTTGGATAGGAACTGGTCCAGCGGTTACCATGTAAGGGACGAGGTGTACGTTAAAGGCGTTGTGACAATTGATTCAACGGGCGCTACCACATGTCAGGCGGGAGACGCAGTCATTTCTGAAGCAGCGGGCACGGTCACAAGTGGCGGCTGGCGCCCTGCTGGTAGAGGCTCTGCAACCGTCTCTCGACTAACACAATGCTCTGCCGGAGATAATCGACAAGCACGCTATGGGGCAGAGAGGAGCACGGCCTGTTTACGCGCGTGCTCTTCGCTTACTGACTCCTCAAAGGGCGGAATAAAAAAATAAGTAAGCAGAAATGTTGAGTCCCGCCTAGCTTCCGCTCCGAACAAAGGGGGCCGGCAAGCGAAGAAGCGTGGTTTGCGGAACTCGTCCCAATTTTACCATTATGAGCTGCCTCTGCCAAGATTCCGTAGCTTCCTGCCAAGCAACAGTTGGCATGCGCTTTCAGTATCCCCTTTAGATTGTGCCAGATCTTGTTGTATTATGACCTTCAAGGATTGAAAGCAGATGAAAAAATTACTGTCGAAAATGTATTACGTTATCGACAAATTATTAGAATATATATCAGGCGCTGCGCTTTGCAGTAACTAGAACTGAAGCAGAAACCTCGGCCTGAATGAGGACGTATGGCTGAGCTCAGCAGCATGGTGCCAGCCAAAATGAAGGGATTGGTGACGAAACATTCATCATAGAAGTGGTACTGGCGAAAAGCTTGCACATTTTACAGCACTCAAACACAACCTTGCGAAGATGTTTATCCCAATGGCAAATGCTCCTCACCATTTAATGTTCTACGCATATCCGTCTAATCATTTGCGATGAACATGTTTTCCGGTTTTGCGAGAGCAGCTGGGAAATCGTTCACTTTGTGGTAATAGCCCTAATTAACACAATATCAATGAAAACTGCAATATTGATTTTTTGCGCTCCCACAGATATGCTATACGTTCGACAACTGTTATAACAAAACATAGACAATATTCATCTGCAAGGCAAGAAGAATTACAAAAGCAAGCAGCACGATGGTGGAAAAAGCAGGTCTTTAGTAATAAATATAAACACAATTGAAGATTCGACTGACTGTGTGGCTTAACACACTGACGCTACACAGGCGATAAGGTGTGCCGTAGTGGAGGGCTCCGGATTAACTTGGCCGCCTGCAGGTCTTTAACGTGCGCCGAAATCAACGCAACCACTTTTTCGCTTATCGCCTCCATCAGAAAATCGGCCTTCGCGGCCTGGAAGCGAACCCGCGTCCTCGGGTACTACTGAAAATTCATTGGTTCATCTTTAGGAATTCGTGAGCATCGTCCCTCGCGTTCGTGAACTTGAGGCTAGGCCCAATGCGTACTCCTTAGTCGGGCGTCCCTCGTACACCGTGCAAAGCCTGTTTATCGTTCTTATCCTGTGTACATACGGTCACATTTTCTCACTTTAGCAGCAACATTGGATGCCGGTCGCGACGTTTATTGTAAACCAGTATCGGCCTTTCGTCGCGGATACGTCGGCGGCGTTGCGAAGGCCGAAACCAGCATTCTCAGGTTTGCATCTGGTTTGCGTTCTCTGTCGAGAGGGCTGTCGACACGGCCCCAGCTCGAGGCGTCGAGGACTACCACCCCGAAGACTCCATTTTATTTTATTTTTTTCTCAATAAAGAAAGTTTATTCTCTCTCTCTCCACGCGCTCTTCGACAATTTCGTCTCTGGTCTTCTATCGCTCGCAATGCTGACGGTTTGACACGAAATTTTCCGACAAGGAGGACATTAATTTCTTTCCCACTGTTAGATATTACACCACATAGGAAGTAGGAAGTTATACAGCCGCGCTTCTTTTGACGTCTCCTGCAACGCCGCTGCTCTATCCAAACTCGAAGGTATCTTTCTCCCCGCGGTCTCTCTATTATATCGTTCTATCTTTTAAGTGCAGAGCGCTTTAGCGGCTCTCCTTGTCGTCGTAGCTTGCTCCCTTGACCCACGTAGAGCCAGACGACGTTCCGTCGAGCGGCTGTCGTCGCGGTGTAACCGAGAGGCTTCGAAAGTCAAGTGGTTTATATAGTCATAAGCGTTCAAAACTCGTGAACTGTTGGCGCTTGTATTACATCTCCCCGTTGTTTAGGGAAAAGAGAACTGCAGGTACATTTGAGGCAAAATATACGTAAGTAACCGGCAGCACCCGCTTTCAATAAGTTGGAACGCTCGTTGGCTTGGTTTTTGCGGTAGTAAGCGAAAGCAGTGGCAGCCCGACGCCGACACGCGCCAGAGTTACTCAATATAGACAGTAACTCTGGGCACGCGCGAGAGGAAAAGCAGGCACAAAAAGAAGAGAACTTCCGCTGGCGCAGTTTCAGGCAGGGGGCGCACGAGCACTACGGGGGCGGGAAATTTGAATTGCATTGTGAAGTAGATGTGAGCGGATAACGGCGCTACAGCCCATTATGGGAAATCACTGCTCTGGACTTCCGACAGCTTTCACATTGAGTGGAACGGCTTTAATTTTTCTGTCGCTTGCTCACTTTTTCGAAAAGTTACACGATCGCCGCACTCATTTTGCTGACGTTCCCACTCTATTGCTCGCGCAATAAAAACTGTAAGGTTAACATAAAAGGAAAAGGAAATGGGTTACGATATAGCTGCGCCTGATCTACAGCCAAACCGTCCTGCATATAACACGCGTAATCGCTTATTCGAGATCTTCGCGATGTTTACCTTGTGCGTAATGCACCAAAGCAACAATTCATCACACCAGCATAACGGACTTGCCCGCCAGTTGGACTTCTGACCATACCTCGGCAAAGTTGGCGCGGCTCACTCAAACTCACTCACAATTTTTTTTCGAATCACCACTCACTCAAACTCAAACTCAATGCTGAGCAGCACATCGGCGCTCACTCAAACTCAATCAAACTCACATTGAGCGCAAAACTCAGAACTCAAAATGTACTCAAGCTCAAAATGTACTCAAAACTCAAAGTGTACTCAGAACTCAAAATGTACTCAAACTCAAAATGTACTCAACACTCAAAATGTACTCAAACTCAAAATGTACTCAAACTCAAAGTGTACTCAAACTCAAAATGGGCTCAAAACTCAAAATGTACTCAAACTCAAAATGGACTCAAAACTAGAAATGTACTCACAACTCAAAATGTGCTCAAACTCAAAGTGTACTCAAACTCAAAATGTACTCAAAACTCAAAATGAACTCAGAACTCAAAATGGGCTGAGAGCTTAAAATCAATTCAGAACTCAAATGGCCTCACAACTCTCTCGTGCTGGGAATTTCCTCGGGCTGACATGGACTCTGATTTCATAGCATTCAGTGTTTTCAAATTCATGGGTGGTAAAAATATTACGGGTGGAAATACGTTAGCTCAAACTCTTGCATTCGGCACGACATAACACCGTAGCTCCTGTGAGGTCGGAAACAATTTTCGTTCCAGATTTAATACAGCTATACCTGCTGCCCATGATGACTAGCGCTGGTTGCAAGGAATTAAACGTATATATTCGATACCAAACTCTTGATGTAGGCTCCGTGTTCGTGTTTATGATAGAGGCGGTCCAGACTCGATGGTGTGCCGGGTGCCTGGGTCGAAAGAAGCAAGATTGGGCGAGGGGACGTGCGCTCACTGTTCCGTTTATTTACGTCGAAGCTGTTTAGGGTTACGGTTGCGTGCATTCTTGCTCTGCATCCTGAAAAAATGCCTTGTGTCAAAGCGAACTGTACCCGCGAATCTCTGAAGCGCGAGGCGTTCATGGATATGCCTTTGCTTTTTTAATGTGTAGCATTCTTTGCCGAGTACCCCCCTCCTCCTATCCCCGTCAGGATCGTGTAACGCCCTGCATTTACACAAAAAAGCAGATATCACGGAAGTTAAACCTGTAATCATTATAAAAGCGTAAATGTAGACAATTGATCAAAATAAATGTTAAAAAACTAAAAAAAATACGAAAAAATATCGAAAATTGCGAACCATGTAACACGGGAGTCCTGGATAGTTTCAGATTGGGTTAAAATTCAGAGAGATGTGGCGCTAAAAAATGTGGGGTATCAAATTGAGGGTCTCTAGGAGGGAAATCACGTGGGACAAACAGAAAAGTGGCTCGTTGTTTGCTGACGCACTTGTATTAGTTTTTATTAGCATTTGCTAGTTGGGATGAGCTCTCGTAGCGCGGAAAAGCACCACGCTATCGTTGTAAGCAGTTACCGCCACCGTACCCAGCTGTTGACTTCCGGCATGCACGTGTGTGCGAGTGCGAGTGCGTGTGCGTGTGCGCTTGAGTGCGTGCGTGCGTGCGTGCGTGCATGCGTGTGTGTGTGTGTGTGTGTGTGTGTGTGTGTGTGTGTGTGTGTGTGTGTGTGTGTGTGCGCGCGCTTGCGTGTGCGCGTGCGTGCGTGCGTGCGTGCGTGTGCGCTTGCGTGTGCGCGTGCGTTTCCGCGCGTGCGTGCGTGCGTGCGTGCGTGCGTGCGTGCGTGCGTGTGTGTGTGTGTGTGTGTGTGTGTGTGTGTGTGTGTGTGTGTGTGTGTGTGTGTGTGTGTGTGTGTGTGTGTGTGTGTGCGCGCGCGCGCGCGCGCGCGCGCGCGTGTGTGTGTGTGTGTGTGTGTGTGTGTGTGTGAGAGTGTGTGTGTGTGTGTTGCGTCAGTCATCTGTTCTTTCATTGTGTTTGACATGTAGTCGTTCGAGAACTGAGAGCCCGAGTTAATTCTTTTCCTTTACATTGTTATCATGTGCTAGTTTTGATATCTTGCGCTGATTTCTTATTGTAATAAAATCAGTTCGAGCGCACACACAAACTGAGCTTGCTTATTTTTCTCAACTGTTTTCCTTCTGTCGCAATTTCTGTTTGTGTCTTGGTGGCTCTGTGACCTCTCTATCTCCTACACTCTAGCAAGGAGTTAATGTCTCCCATGTAATTGGCCAATTCTGGATTCGAATGACGTTGGTACACTGTGGGAAGGAAATTACGGACACGAAACGCGGCCGCAAGGCTTATTCATAAACAAATGTGGAATTCGCCTTTCTGATAAGCTCTGATGCCCCCTCTTACCTATGCTCGTCCACAATTTCCACGACACCATATGTGTCGAAGGATTTGCTTGTTTGTTGGGACACGGGGAAATGGAGGAAGTAACGTTTGTATTGCAGTTATTACGAGAGAGTTTTTGAGTCTGGTGATTTAAGTTAGAGAGCTTGGCATGGCTTTTGTTTTTACCCCATGCCATCCTGCCTCGATCATTCAGCAATTAGACGCCAATATTTCTCTTACTATATATCGCATTGATGGACATCTCTGGACAAGCCTTTGCATGTATATAGCACAACTGCCTTACGGGTTGGCAAGGAATTTTGGTTAAACCCGACCCAGCAATTCAAGAAAGATACCTTTTGCTATATCCTCATAACTATAACCACAAAGCATTTTTATATTTGTCCCACGTGATCCCCCTTGACGAGACCTTTAATTTGATACCCCACACACCCTAGCAGGATCATATGGAATTCATACTAGCCAAATTAACCATGACTCTCATGACTGTAACCAGGACGCATTATTTAAATGTCCGACGTGATTCCCCAAACTGAAACATTTTTTTTGACACCCTACCTGCTTTAGCGGCCTGTAGTAACACAGGCGCGCGCAGCGCAGCAGCATGGGCGATGGTCGGGCAGTCAACGACAGCGTTTATTGTCAGAAGCGTGATTATATGCGTTGGCATCAAGAGAGGGTAAGGGAGGAGGGAGAGAGGGAGAATGAAGGCGCACAGGGCCAAAAAGAAAAGGTGCGCGCGCAGCTGGTTTTGCTGGCCGGTACAAATCGAACGAATACAACATTTCTTTCCTCTTAAAAGTGGAACCGTTGCACCGGGTTCGTAACTCTTGATGATGGTTGGATGTTTATGGCGCAAGGCCAACTAGGGCAAAGAGCGCCAAAACAATGGTTATGTATGACGGTTGAAGATGTAATCACTAAGATAGCTCAACAAAAGCAGAGATTAAAATAGTAAAATCAGTATGACAATGAGGATGGCTGGTGTAAAGGGCCAGGGTGTGATAGTGCAGGGCATGAAACTATGTGCAAGAATTACGCGTGATAGGAAATAAGCTGTAAAAATTTGATTTCGCCAAGAAACGTAAAAGTGCGTTGTAGAGGGACTATGGGATCATCCGCTAAAAACAGTGCTGGATGTAGTGGGATGTGTTGTCTGTATAGTCGTGGGAAATGTTTGCGTCTTGTTCTGTGGAGTGCTCTGCATGTAATGAGAATGTGAATTACGGATAGGCCCTCCCCACACCTGCTACACAGGGGTCTTGGAGAACCAGTGAGCAGATGGGAGTGTGTTGCGTGTGTGTGGCCTATCCGCAATCTAGCTAGTGCAACTTCAATGAATCTGTTGTGTGAGTCAGTAGTGTATGGTCCTAGGTGTGGTTTAATTAGGTGTAACTTGTTGTCTGTCTGTGTGCTCCAGTCGGCTTGCCAGGTTCTGCGAAGGTGTTCTCTTATGTATGGCTTGAGGTCGGTGTACGGTAATTTTGTAATGTCCACTGTGTTCGTGTGTGCCGCAGCGGCGGCCATTTGGTCTGCGGTCTCATTTCCTGCAATCTTACAGTGACCCGGTACCCAACATACAATCACTTCGAGATTTTTGGCATACACTGACATTAAATTCTTAAAAACTAGATTTATGACGTGATTTTTAGAACGCTTTTGGGAAGATAATGCACGTACAACGCTGAGTGAATCTGTGTAGATGATGGACTTTTGAATGTGATGTTGAGCAATATGACCAGCAACAAGAAAAATGCCGTACGCTTCCACCGTGAAAATGCTCGAATTTACATGCATCGATGTAGAGGCCGTAAAGTTGGGTCCGTGCGCAGCACAAGACACCGCGATGGAAGTTTTTGATGCATCACTAAAAAATTCTGCAGCCTGGTATTTTGCTGCAGATACTGAAAATGTTGTGAAATCGCGATTTTTGGTACCCTGCTTTTCTGTAATTGTGTAAACGACAGGTCACACGATACAGGGCGAAATTGCCAGGGGGCTATAACGTCAATGGTAGATGTTCTGAACGTGTCCAAAAAGGAGATTGATAGTTCAAAAGCTTCCCTTCTCACCCTAAGTGAGAAAGGTAGAGACAGAGATGGGCGATTTAAAAACAGCTGTGACGTGGATGTATCCATAAAAACAGGTTTAAAAGGATGGTTGTCGATTGATGATATTTTACAAGCATATAAAAGATCAACATAAATTCGCTGGTACTCCAGGCACCACTTGTCACACTCCACATACAGGCTTTGGACAGGGCTTGTACGGAAAGCACCACACGAGAGGTGAAGCCCCAGGTGCAGCAATGGGTCGAGCATTTTTAGCGCTGTTTTTGTAGCCGACCCGTAGACAACACTACCGTAATCCAAACGAAACCCTACCAAAGCGGTATAAAGGCGCAGCAGGAGTTGTTTATCTGCACCGTATGATTGGTGAGACAGGACTTTCAAAATATTCATTGTTTTTAGACATTTTTGTTTGAGTTGTTTGATGTGAGATATGAATGCGAGTTTTTCATCTATTACCACACCCAAAAACTTGTGTTCCTTTTTAACAGGGATTGGGTCACCATTGAGGCTTATTTCAGGATCGGGCCTTATTCCACGTCTCCTTGAGAATACGACAGAGGTACTTTTTGTGGGATTAGGTTTGAAACCATTTTCGTCTGCCCAGCGAGACAGTTTCTTTACCCCAAGCTGGACTTGACGTTCACATAGAGATATGTTACAAGATTTAAAAGATATTTCTACATCATCCACATACACTAAATAGGAGATCGATGGAGGCAATGCTTTCCGAAGCGAATTCATCTTGACGATAAACAGCGTGCAGCTCAAAACTCCTCCTTGAGGCACGCCATTTTCTTGAATGTGAACTCCGGAGAGTACCGACCCAACTCTCACACGAAATGTTCGTTTGGACAGGTAACTATCAAGAGTGTTCAACATATTACCTGTTACACCATACGATTTTAAGTCTGCAAGGATGCCGTAACGTCATGCCGTATCGTACGCTTTTTCGATGTCAAAAAATACGGTCATGCAATACTGTTGGTGTATAAAGGCATCTTTGATGTATGATTCTAATGCAACAAGCTGATCATTTGTGGATCGCCCTGCCCGGAAGCCTGCCTGGCAGCTCTCGAGAAGACCATTGTACTCAAGGAAGTACACGAGTCTCCTGTTGATCATCTTCTCGAGAAGCTTGCACAGGCAGCTGGTCAGGGCGATGGGTCGATAACTGGCAGGAGAGGAAGGGTCCTTCCCTTCCTTCAGGAATGCCACTACTATGGCCTCCCTCCAAGAGTTTGGAATCTGCCCCGAAAGCCATATGTTGTTGTATAGATGTACGAGTGTTTCAAGAGTGTCTGGGTGTAGGTGTTGTATCATGGTGTATGTGATTTTGTCTGCACCTGGAGCTGAAGGCTTACATGTGGTCAGAGCGGCCTTCAGCTCATGAATTGAAAAGGGGGAATTGTAGGAAGTGTGCGACTTGTTGTTATCGCGCAGGGACTTCTTTTCTACAGATGTTTTGTGTTTCATGAAAGTGTTTGTGCAGTGTGCTGAACTGGACACGTGTTCGAAGTGTTGTGCAAGCGTGTTAGCCTGGTCTTCCAGTGTGTCCCCTGTTGTACTAACCAGGGGCAGGCTGTGTGTCTGTTGTCCTTTTAGTTTTCGTATTCGTGTCCAGACTTTGTGTGTGTCAGTGTATGAGTTGATGGAAGTGAGGAAGGTGCGCCAACTCTCCCTTTTTGCCTCACGACGCACTCGCTTCCCAAAAGCCTTTGCCCGTTTAAAAGAAATTAGGTTATCTGACGTGGGGTACCGGCGAAGGACACCCCACGCCTTGTTCTGGGCCTCTCGCGCCCGCCTGCAGTCCTCGTTCCACCAGGGCCTGCTTGGGTTGCGGGACGCACTGGAGGCCTGGGGCATGGACTTTTCGGCGGCGTAGACTATGTGCGCCGTGACGAGTTGGGCTGCTTCCTCAACGTGTAGGTGTTTTATGGTTGTGTGGTGTAGTTGAGATGTTTCTGCGAATGTGCTCCAGTTTGCTTTTGATTAATTAAACCTTTTATGGGAAGATGGACTGCATGGGCCTTTACCTATGTATGTTAGGGATGTGGGGAAGTGGTCACTACCATATTGGTCCGTGCCCACGCCCCACTCAAGACATGGAAAGATAACTGCGGAACCAATAGCCAAGTCAAGATGCGAGTATGTATTGTGTCCTAAGTTATGGTATGTAGGCTGTTTTTTGTTGAAAAGGCATGCTCCGGAAGATGTAAGAAACTTCTCTATCAGGCGACCGCGGGCATCCGTTCTGGAGGAGCCCCAAAGAGAGTCGTGCGCATTAAGGTCGCCTGTTAGGATGTATGGTTCGGGCAGCTCGTCGACCAGCGCCTTCAAATCAGAGCTCGACAGTGCATTATCAGGAGGAATGTAAATGGAGCACACCGTTACCAACCTATTAAATATTATTGTTCGAATTGCTACAGCCTCGAGGACAGTGTTCAGAGTGACAGGGTGGCAGGCTAAGGATTTCCGGGCGACAATTGCCACACCTCCTGAAGAGTGTGTGCAGCCAACCCTGTCCTTTCTGAATACCATGTACCTATTTAAGAAATTTGTCTGTTTGGAATTGAGGTGAGTCTCTTGCAGACACATGAGACTTGGCTGATTGGCATGCAGGATATCATACACATCATCAAGATTTTTAAGGAGGCCTCTGCAGTTCCATTGAATGATGTTTTCTATTCCCATTATTTACGTTTAAGAATGAATGGAGTGTGTGTATGTGTTCATGTGTCGTCTTTCGGGGCTGTTACTCTGGGATTAGGCTTTTTAGGCCTGTCTGTAGGCTTGGAAGTCGGTGGCCGCTCCTTGCGCTGCGTTGCAGGCAGGAACGGCCCGACATCCATCTCGTCGTCGGATGTCCGAGGGGTGCCCGGCGGACCGGGCCCCCCGGACTTGGCCCCCCCTCGGGAGCCCTTCGTTTGAGCCGCCACCACCGAGGGCGTCCGGGGCATCAGAGGTGGAACGGGCGGTGCGGTGACGGTGGGAGCCGGTGCGGGGCCCGTGGTGTCCATCACCTCGGTACCCTCCAACGGACTGGAGGACGGGGAGACAGAGGCGGGAGCGGCACCGGTCCCGACAGAAATGGTTTGCACCACAACCGCTGCTGCCTCAGCAAGCGGCGTGGTGCCGGGTTGGGCTGCGTGAGGCAACCCAGCGGGGCGCGGGGGCGAGACCAGGTCAGACTCGCTGAACTGGGTCCCTGTGGAAACAAGACGCCGCTCCGCCCCCCGGCGAGCCGCGTCTGCGTACCTCCCCAGAGGGAAAGAGGCGATCCTCTTTCGCGCCTCTGGGAAGGTGATGTTCTCCGTGACCTTGATGTTAATTATCTTTTTTTCCATTTGAAATTTTTCACACTTGCGGGAGTACGCTGCATGCGGCCCCCCGCAGTTCACACAAGACAGGGTATCGGATGGACAATTGTCGCTCGGATGATCATGCGCCGCGCATTTCGCACACGTCGTTCTGTCACGGCAAGAGTTTGTACCGTGCCCGAACCGCTGGCACTTAAAACAGCGCCGCGGGTTCTGGATGTACGGACGGATGGAGCAACGGATAAAACCTGCATTGATGTGTTGTGGAAGAACTGCGCGGTCAAAAGTCAAGATAATGTGCTTGGTGGGAATCTCCTTGTCGTCTCTGCGGATAGTGATGCGTCTCACGGCAGTGACGCCCTGATCCTTCAAGCCGACAAGGAGATCCGCATCCGTTTCGTTCAAAAGATCTGTCTCGGATATCACACCCTGGGAGCTGTTGAGGCTCCGATGGGGTGTGACCCTGATGTCTAGATCAGCCAATCTAGTCTGAGCTAGAAGCTTCGTGGACTGCTGCTTGTCATTTATTTCGATGAGGAGTTCACCAGACCTTTGTTTTTTGCACTTATATGATTTTCCTACTATGGCTTCAAGATACTTGGCGATCAAGAAGACTGACTGAGATGCTAGAGGGTGGGTTGGATTGAGCGATTCCATCACAAGAAATCGAGAAAAATTATCCGGTTCAGGAAATGTTAAAGATGGCAATGGGGGAAAAGATACTTCGGTGCGGCCCCTTTTCAGGGACCGATCACGTTTGGGGGGGGGGTTTGAAAATGCCATATAGCATAGTATAAAAGCAGGGAGACTGGGGTACTTTCTTCTTTGACCTTACCCTGGTAGTCAAAGAGGTCCCGGAGCTCCCTGCCTGGTGAACAGACAGGGAGCCCATCCGCCGGAGCTTGAACTGGGCTCCGACGGCCACCGTTCGTGGTTTCTAACCCTCCACCTATAAACACATCGCCACGGTTGGATCCAGCTTATGTTTGGGGGCTCGGGGTCCGCGGTATCGCCAGTACCGTCACCAAGATTGCTCAAGGTGCCCCGTGCGGGGGGTTCGTAACTCTTGTCGATCGCCTCAGCGTGGGCTGATGTGGGACTGCCTCAGGAGGGTGTTCGGCCGTGACGACTGGAGGTTCCGTAGCAGCTTGTGTGGCAAACCCACTCCGACCATCCGCTGCCGGTAGCTCTGGGCTTCCCTCTTGCTCCTTCCGCCTGGGCGTACGTTGCAACGCAGGAGACGGGACAGGAGTAGTCACACTGTCAGGTTCCTCTTCAGCCTCCGCGCCTTCAGTCGCCCGCGCAGATGCAGACTCCAGCGTCGATTCGCGACGGCAGCGGACTTGGTCGATATGACGCTGCACTACTCCCGTTGGCGTTTCCACTGCTATCATTCTCGCCCCTGAAGCAGATTTTACACGTCCAGGCGTCCATCTTTTGCCGACACCGTAGTTCCACACGTAGACGCTGCTTCCTGGTGAGATGGTCCAGTCGTCAGCGCCCGGCGACAAGTTCTCATCCCTGGGCGGCAGGCATGTGTCAAGACGGGAACGTAGCTGGTAGCCGAGAAGCAATTCCGAGGGTGACTTTCCTTCTTTTTGCGGGGTCCTCCTGCAATGGAATAACAGGCGCATGAGGTTATCTTCCAGTGGGCCATCTTGCATTTTCCGCAAGCCGTCTTTAATGGTTCGCACTGCCCTTTCCGCTGCTCCGTTCGACTGAGGATGGAAACGCGCTGTACGCAGGTGCACAATATTGTTTCTTGCTACAAACGTGGCGAACTCCTGACTCGTGAATTGCGTGCCATTATCGGACACGATTGTGCGTGGCACACCGAACCGGCAAAACATACTTCTTAAGCAGCGAATGGTACCTGCTGTGTTCGCATGCCTCATTGGTACTGCTTCAATCCACTTCGTGTGAGCATCTACCACCACAAGTATCATCTTGCCGGCTAACGGGCCCGCAAAATCGATGTGGATCCGGGACCACCTCTCGGCAGTTTTTGGCCAACTTACCGGTGGTGCTGCCACAGGCATGGGCAGGTTTTCTAGACAGCTTACACACTGCGCCGACAATTCCTGAATCTCCCTGTCTATCCCCGGCCACCAAAACAGTGACCGCGCCACCGCTTTCATTGACGAGGAGCCCTGGTGTGTTTCATGTAGAAGCTGCAACATCCTTTCCTGCGCCTTCCGTGGTATGACGACTCTGTTGCCCCAGTAGATTAGCCGGTGAGCCATCGACAGCTCTATTTTGCGATCAAAAAACGGCAACAAGTCGGGCGCCATTCCACTTGTGGTTCGAGGCCAGCCATGCAAAATGTATTCTGCGACACGGGCTAACAACGTGTCCTTGGCAGTGAGCTCCTGCAACTCGTGCGTCGTCACTATACCTTCGTCAAGGGTTTCCAACGACAGTACGTACTCGGGAGGGTCCCCCTCAACTACCGGTTCCGCTGCCGTCGGGGCTGGTAGTTTGCTGAGGGCATCTGCTGTCAGTAGTTGTTTCCCGGGAACGTATTGTAGCTTGTACTGGTAGCCTCCCAGGAACAGTGCCCATCGTTGAATGCGCGCGGCGGCCATCGGCGGCGTTTGGCGGTCAGGCTTGAGCAGTCCCAGCAGTGGCTGATGGTCGGTTACCAGGGTGAATTGCCGACCTAGGAGGTAGTCACGGAAACGAGAAACACCACAAATCAGTGCCAATGCTTCTCGCTCCAGTTGAGAGTAGTTTCGCTCCGCTTTTGTTAACTTTCTGGAACGAAATCCAATTGGTCTGTGCTCATTTCCCACCGAGTGAAACAGAACAGCACCCACGCCATACGGGGAAGCGCCACATTCTAGCTTCAGTTCCTTGTTGGGATCAAAATGAACGAGAAGTTGAGCATTCTTCAAAATTTCTTTCGCTTTCTCGAACGCTGACTGCTGCGGTTCCCGCCATTCCCAACGGGCTCGTTTTTCCATGAGCTGATACAAGGGGCTGAGCACAGTCGACATATTGGGCAGGAAACGGGCGTAGAACGTGAGCATGCCAAGGAACGAGCGCAATTCGCTAACGTTACGTGGGCGCGGGGCTTGCATGACAGCGTCTACGTTCTTTTCATTGGGGTGGAGGCCTTGCCGATCTATACGATGGCCAAGGTAAGTGACGGAAGGCTGTCGAAACTTGCATTTGTCAATCCTAAGCAGGGCCGGATTAAGGTGGGGGCTACGGGGGCTGCAGCCCCGGGCCTCCAGCTGCCAGGGGCCCCACTCGACCATTTAAAAAAAGGGGGGTTCTTGAGTGTGCTCGCTGCCCGCATTGGAAGTTGAAGGTAGGAGCTTCAACCTCACCTTCACAACGAAGCTAACTCGTTACAGACGGGGAGGAGCGGGGAGCCCCGCACCTTATGGTTCGAGTCCACTTTAATTTAAGTTAATTATTCCTACTCCTCTTCCTTGTTTTCCCTGGGTTTCTGAGGAGACGTCTAAGAGCAAAAGTCGTGGGTACACGGGCTGGCGGCGCCTAAGAAGCCACATAAAAAAAAAAACCCGAGCTCCGCTCCGGTCTTTTGCAGCACACGTCGTTTCGGTAGTCTTTTCGGTACACGAACCTCTAGGTACGCGGACGTTTCGACACGCACGCGTTTCGGCATAATAAAGGGACAGGCATGCGAAAATGAACTATTTTCTGAACGACATTGTGAACTGTTTAAACCTGAGCGACATTAAATGCAATTATTGAGATCTTAAGCACTACCCTATGGGCTGAGATATCTGCGTACACAGTTTCTGCCAGAAATTTAAGTGCATTGCACTTGACAAGGAAGTTCGATGACGACCCGTTCCATAAAGCTAGTGGATTATTTGAATTGCACAAGGTTGATATCGACTCGATAGTTCTCGCTGAAGTGGTTCAGTTTGTTTGCACTACCTAGAGTGTTGCACTTTCTCACACACAATCGTTAGTTGCCTTCTCAAAATGATAATGCAAAAAAAAATATTGTTTACATCGCTGTTAGTTTACAATTAACTCTTCCCCTAACAAACTTCAGGCCTGAACACTGACTGAGTGAGCGAGTGGGTGAGTGAGCGAGTGAGTATTGAAGTTTTTCTTTTATTAGTCATGTATTCAGCTTTGTTAACATATATTTGTATATAAATCCTTTACTTCCCTTCATCATATGAACAACATCTCGCGTTCGACACTCCGGCCACAATCTCCAAAAATTTCAACACCACCTCCATGCTGAACCCTCTTCCAAATCAACAACAGCCGGGCGATTGGATTCCTGATCGACGCCGAACTTCCGGGAAGAAACTTTACTGGTTAGAACTAGCGACAATACATACGTCCTGTCGATTTTAATGCTTTTAAAACTAAAACCTTAAAGGCTTAATAAAAAGTGCTTCTTGTAAGAAAACACTCTTCTGTACTTAGGCGTGTGCAGGCGGACAAGGCACTTCGATCATTTGTGAATTTGTGATGGACCGGAAATCAAACGATGCTAACTTTTACGCCTGATAAAATAAGTTATATAATACCAGACATCAAGCCAATAAATTAGTTTCCGGAAACAGTGAAATTACGTATAATTTATTACTGATCAGAGAGCATAACATGGGCTTCGAAATTTTAAGCATAATAAAGCGGAATCATTATCATCACCGCCACATCCTCATCATCAGGGCCCCAAGGACACAGTAGCCCCGGGCCCCAAAGTTTCCTAATCCGGCACTGATCCTAAGTTTAACACCGTGCTCGGAACCGCTCCAGCACTCTCTTCAGCTGCTCGCCGTTATCACTCTTGCCTTCTGACACTAGCACGTCGTCAAGGTAGGCTTGGACACCCGGCAGCCCGCCGAGTACTGCATCCATCTTTCTTTGAAAAATAGCCGGTGCGGAAGCTATTCCAAACGGAAGTCTGTTATACCGGAAAAGCCGCGGTGCGTGTTAATGACACACAGCCTGCTGGTCGCTTCGTCAAGGGGCACTTCATTGTATGCATCCTTTAAATCCAAGATGCTGAAATATTCGCCTCTGTTTAAGCTTGCGAGCATGTCCTCTATAACCGGAAGAGGGTAGTGCTCCACCTCACATGCCGGGTTAAGGGTGACCTTAGGCCCAAATTTTAAAACCTTCCTTACCTTACTAAGGTCGCCTTAGAACTCGCAAGGAGGCCTTAGTTCAATTTTGGAACGTTCCCTACTGAGGATTCCTTACGAAACGCTCCCTTGATGTCTCCTTACTGCAAGGTCGCTCGCGGGCTACCTTGATGCGACCTTACCCCGCTCTTTCAACTGGGCGCACACTTCTCCGCAGCACTCGGCACACGCCTTGTTAGGCCGCGCGGAACGCTGGGAGCTCCGTCCGGCGGTGCTGCGGGAGGAACGCGACGGCTATGGCGTCCGAGTTTATTGCTTCGTACGACAGCTGGGCGCACTTGGCACTGTTTTGCCTGCGGGTGGACGACTTCATGTGCGGCGACGTGTACAGATATCCGTCGCTCACGATGAGGCAGCCGCGAGACCGCCTCAACCCGATAGAGCTGTACAGCGACGACGAGTTTTCATTCCGCTACCGCTAGCATCGGGGCGGATATTTGATCGCCGCTATCTGTGCAACTGCGAATGGCGATACCTAACACAACTTTTCACCACAGTATCATCCCTTTTCTCGCATGTGAAAGTTTATTTCAGCTATAATTGCTGTTTGAGAGATCGGTGATCGAGACATCTGCCGTAGCATGTTTCGATGCTTCCGAGCAGGTACCACCATCTTTCGGCCGCTCGGCGCACCGCGCGCCGCGATAACCGGTCGGACCAGCGAACCTGCGCGGCCGGTCAGTGTAGTGTTAGCATCGAGGCAGATATCTGATCGCCGCCTTTAAATAAGCGCTGATAACGATCCCTAGCACAATTTTTTATCGCACTAACACCTACCTTATCGCACTTAAAACTTCTTTTGACGGTTGACGGTGGTCGGCGACCTCGTCAACGTTTCGCAGCCCACGGTCAGCAATGGGCTCTGGGAAAATACGCAGGCGGTGTGCTTGCGCCTGTTCCCAAAGTACGTCGGCTACCAAACGCAACAAAGAGGAAACGCTTATGACGCGGAGTTGTTTTACATCACGCGGGCACACGTTGGGCATGCTGTTGTATTCGTCGCAAAGTCGCTTCCACACTTTAGGTTTCGCTTGCAGCGACATGGCGTTGCTCTTGTTGCACTCTACAAAGTTTTTGTATTTTCGTGCCAGTTCTTGGAGAAGTTCTTTTTTTTTCTTCTGTGTAATCCACTTTCCCGGGCATGGTTACACTGGCGCTACCCTGGCACAAAACGTTGGCTCCCACGTTTCGACGCTAAATGCGATGTTGACAAAAATCGACGTGAGACTGTTGCCAGACTAGATTTGACTTACAAGCAACTGTAGTAACCGACCGGTACAACTTGTTTCAAGAACTGCGCAATAAGCAAACATTAAATATATATGCCCGTATAAATGTAAAACACGACAAATTGCATGCCTATCACGGCTATTGAAGGCACATTTTAAGAACAAATTGCGCTTACCCTCGCACCCATGTGCACGAATGGCTTCCTTGACGGGAGTAAGAGCGGCCTTTGGTAAGGAAGGTTGAGGACGGCTTTAAAAATGAGAATCGGAGCTGCAAGGTCGCCTCACTGTAAGGGAGCATGAAGGGCTCCTTCCGTAAGGTGAGGAAATAGGGTAAGGTAAGGAAGGTTTTAAAATTTGGGCCTTAAAGTCACCGCATCTCCTCACGCTTCCGTCCTTTTTCAAAACGACCACGATAGGCGTAGCCCATTCTTCACGTTGCACGGGCGATAGAACACCAAGTGACACCAGCCGATCAATTTCACGAGAGACCTTATCGCGGAGGGCGTAAGGAAGAGATCTGGGGTTACAGAATTTCGGTGTCGCCGTCTCCTTGAGTTTTAGGCTGGCTGGTGGACCTTTGATTATTCCAAGGTCTGTTGAGAAAACATCCTCAAACTCGCCGAGCAGTCGGTTCAGCATATGGTCGCTTGGCTCGGCACTTGTTGTAGGGTCCGGCGCAGTCAGGTCTCCAATGGGAACGCCCGTCTTGTCAAGCAAAGCAATGAGATTGCGGCCACATAGGCTGGGTCCTGCACAGTCAAGCACGATCAGCGGACAAGGCACAGATACATTTTTATACCTCACTGGAAGTTCGAGTTCACCCAACACCGGAAGCTGTCCCGCGTAACACGACAGCTGGATTCGTGGTGGCTGTAGGCGCGGCCACTGCGTGGTGTCGATCGTACACTTGGCGCGATACGACGCAGACCGGGGAACCAGTATCGACTTCCATGGCTAGTTCTACGTCGCCTCATCGAAATGTGCGGCGTATGGGTGGTTCCAAATCGTTTTGTCTTCCCGAAATCAACGTCTAAACGTGTGCGCTATCCATGTCGTCGTTGCTAGACGCGCTTTCAACTGTCAGTGCCTTTACACTCGCTGCCCGCCTTCCCACCTTTGCATCAGTTGCAGCACCGCAGCATTTCTTTGCCAAATGACCGCGTCGCCCACAGCGATAGCAACGTGCGTTAGCCCAGCGGCAGGCGTTATCGTCGTGCTTCGTGCTTCCACATCGGCCGCAGTCATGCGACGCGGCTCGTGTACGGTTACCTCCAGAGGGTGAGCGATGACGAGCTTGCATTTTAAAGCAAAGCTTTTTACCTCTACCCCCCAAGGGTTCTTTCGCGACCCCAGAAAACTCCAGCGAACAAATAAAAGAATTTACTGGCACCGCCGCGAATCGAACCTGGAACTAATAGACTAACAAAGCGAGAGCCCGTTGTCTTACCGATTTAGCTACGAGCTCACGCGAAGACGGGAAAGACAGGTGGTGTACTCACCAAGCACATCTACGGCTTTTCCAACTGCGTTCTCGCTGAATGCCACATGAAAGCGTCACGCGACCACTCACGCCATCTAGCTGCCCTGAGCGCACCTTGCTCATGTGCTAGGAGTTACAAAAAAAAGGAAGCTCACACCAATGCATGGCATCTCAGTTGTAGTACGTGAATGTGTAAAGCCTGTGTCCTCCATGTTCACGTAAAAAATCACCGCTCCTTGTCGTCGCCCTCACGCCAAGTCAAGGAATACATTCAAAAACTCCTTGATGGCCAGGCCATCACTCCAAGTCCCAGCATCAATATCCTGGGCCTACATCTACAGGCTAACACCAAGAGTGACGTCTCCTTGCAGCGCCTCAAAAACAGCATTGATCAAATCATACACATCATCAGGCGAGTTGCGACCAAGAAGCGAGGCCTAAAGGAATCAGCTACTTTTCGATTAATTCAAGCTTTTGTCTTCTCGAGAGACACTTACGTCAACCCCTTGTCTTCTTGTCGACAAGGAGGATGTAGAGATGCTTTATATAATGATTAGAAAGGCGGTCGAGCAGACCATTGGTCTTCTCATGAGTGCGTCCACACAGAGGCTGCTTAGCACGGGGCTACACAGCACGGTGGAAGACCTGATATAAGGCCCTCTTTCTAACCAGATTGTCCGAATCGAACTGGAGTGGGTAACCGCATGCTTCACCAGACTGGCTGGGCAGCCCAGAATGTCACTCCGATTGACGTACTCCAGAACTCTTGGCGACTCAAACTCAAACTTCGCTTAGAAATATGAACCCCTCACACGACGAGGGTCACCGAACAGCACGGGCTCAAGCACTAAATACCACACTCGGCGGGGATCGCGCAGTTATCCACACAGACGCCTCCAAACATCGAGGGCAGCAATGCGCCATCATCGTGGCTGCCTCCAGAACCAACCTCCTTGCGTGTACCTCGCTTAGGACCCAAGAAATGACGCCAGCAGAAGAGGCAGCCATCACCTTGGCTCTTACTCAGCCATGGGTTCAGAGGGTAGTCACCGATTCCCAGCAAGCCCACTGGAATTACCAGTCGGGTTTGTGTCCTGACCTGCAATGCGCGTCCTAAAAAACCACTCTCCAAACGGTTCCATTCAGCTCATCTGGACACCCCCTCACGCTTCAATGGAGGGCAACGAATACGCCCACCCAACAAGCCGGCGCTATTACCTCCCGTGCTATAAAGTTGAACGAGGACAGTCACCCGCTTTTCGCGTTCAGGGCCATAACCCAGCATTATCGCCTTCTGAGACAGACCGCACCTTCGTCTTACCCTGACCTTTCCAGAGAACAACAAATTACCCTACGACTCATACAAACCCGGCTCCTTCCCACAGCCTGCGCGTCTTGACTTAATGCATCCGAATCGCTACGACGCTGAGTGAAAGTTTGCTCAGAAGTAGGAACACTCCGCCTCGTAATCGGAGTGTGCGACTTTAGCCCTGAGCACCCTCCTCTCTTTCCGTCAACTACCCAACAAGGGCAATCGGAGATGCTGCTGCCCAGGCCCTGTCTACCTACCCAGCTTCAGCGGGTGGACAGAACAGAGGCCGCGCTTTGCATATGGGCCCCACAGAAGAAGGAATCACTCCCCTGGTCTGCACTCTGGGCCGCCCAGAAATCTGAACAGACGTATTTCTTCCTCCTCCTTTCCCGTCTATGCCGCAAATCTCCTTGCCTCCATCCGCGGCGCAGAGACGGAGAAGTCAGATCGTCTAACACTGTGTTGGAGCTTACTTCTATATATAATATATAGAAAAATTTTATAAAAAAAGAGTCCACTCTTGTGCTACGCCAATACAACTGAACCTACCACCGTTCATGCATCGTGCATTGATTTAACCTAACCAAGAATATCTCTTTGAAGTAATAAATGGTGCGGTTAAGTGAATTTCACTTCTCTCTGGTTTTACTATTTCTAGAGCGATGTGAGTGAATTTAAGTGACGTCACATGGGTAATAGTTGTGGGGGCCGTTTACAGCTTTGCTTTCCAACCACATTCACGGGGTGGATTGGCGCGATTTTTTTAGCACAGTCGGCGGTTCTGCACTCATATCTTTCGCATCGCTGTCGGTTGCCTCGGCTGCAATGGCCATTGTTTCAGCCTCCTCGAGGTTTAAATCTTTCTTTGCCAGTAACTGCTTGCCCAAGTTAGTTGAGCGTACGCCGCAAACAATCCGGTCCCTCAACATCCGGTCTAGCGCACTTACAAAGTTGCAATTGCCTGCTATGCGCCGTATTTCGACTAGGAACGCGTGCACCGACTCCCCTTCTTGTTGGCACCGGGTGAAAAACTTGTAGCTTTTTGCTATCTCGTGACGCTTGGGATCGTAGTAGTCATTTAAGGCTGCGACCGCTTCGGCGTAAGTAAGGGAATTCGGCGTCCGAGGTGCAATTAGCCCCGCTAGCACTTGCACAGTCTGCGTGTTGAGTGCTGCCACCAGAAGTGCTCTCTGCCTTTTGGAGTCAGTAATAGCATTTGCTTCAAAATACGCTTCAGCCCGAATAAGGTACGCTTTCCACTTCTCTTGTGTCGTCGAAGACCGGGAGCTGGAGGCTGGTCATGGTCGTCGGTACTTGTTGCGGCAGGCCGTCGGCTTCAACGTTCAGGGCAGCATGGGCGGTTTCCGGACTCGTCGCCACTGTAGTAACAAAGGCGCGCGCAGCGCAGCAGCATGGACGATGGTCGGGCAGTCAACGACAGCGTTTATTGTCAGAAGCGTGATTATATGCGTTGGCATCAAGAGAGGGTAAGGGAGGAGGGAGAGAGGGAGAATGAAGGCGCACAGGGCCAAAAAGAAAAGGTGCGCGCGCAGCTGGTTTTCCTGGCCGGTACAAAACGAACGAATACAGCACGGCCTCACCTTGAATTTAACCCAATTTATGACTCATAATGACTATCTCATGATTAGAACAACGAAGACTTTTTTTTTATTTGTACCACGTGATTCCCCTCGTCAAGACCGTAAATTTGATACCCTACGCGCCCTAGCGGGGTCACTTGGAATTTTAAGCCATTGTAAGACTCGCCATGACTATTTCATGGTTATAACCAGGACGCATTTTTGTATTTCTCCCACGTGATTCCGCTCATCAAGACCATTAATTTGATACCCATCACACCCTAGCGGAATCAATTTGAATGTTAAGCCAATCAATGACTAACCATGACTATCTCATGATATAGCCATACCGCATTTTTGTCCCACATGATTTCCCTCATCGGAACCTTCAATTTGATGCCCCGCAAACCCAGTGGCGTCATTGTGAATTTTAACCTAATATATGACCCACCTTGAGTATGTCATGATAATAATCAGGAAGCGCGTGATTACCCCCATCGAGACCTTTAATTTGATACGCCACACGCCCTAGCGTTATGAACTTGAATTTTAACCGAATGTATGACTAACCATGACTACGTCATGATATAACCATAACTTATTTTTGTCCCGAATGATTCCACACATCGAGACCTTGAATTTGATTCCCCACATGCCCTTGCGGCGTCATTTTAAATTTAACCCAATCTATGACTCATTATGACTGCCTGATGACTACAATCAGGAAGCATTTTCTTTATTTACCCCGCGTGATTCCGTTAATCAGAACCTTTCATTTGATACCTTACACGCCTTAGCGTCATCAGTTTGACTTTTCACCGAATCTAATGCGGCCATTATACTGTCTAAAGGGGCGTTGCCCAGTCAATTCAGCTACTTCATTTGAAACAGCAGAAGGGACAGCCCCCACCCCCTTTTCCCCTCGGATCTCACCTCTTCCTTTCTTACCCCTTGTATATCAAGCCGTTAACGTAGCAGGTGAACAACCAGCAAGCAAGCGCCGCAGTGTGCTTTCCCACAATCCTTTCCCACCCTCTTAGTGGATCCATCAGGAGGAAAAGTTAAGAAAACCCTTTTTGATGACCTCACCAGTCAAATATCACTCACGCGCCCAGCCGCGAAAACTTGGTATACAGCAAGTGCTTAGGGTCGTGAAAATTCAACAAGAAAATAAAAAAAAAAATCAGACACCCCCTCCCTCTTAACCGATCATGCGGATCGCGAATGGTGCCGTACCCGCAGGTAACCTGAATTCCGAGCCCACAGTGACGCATGAAACTTAACAGCCAACCATAGCTGCCTGCTAGGCCACTCGTATGTACTCAAACTCAAAATGGGCTCAAAACTCATATGTACTCAGAACTCAAAATGGACTCAAAACTCAATATGTACTCAAACTCAAAATGTACTCAGAACTCAAAATGGACTCAAACTCAAAATGTACTCAGAACTCAAAATGGACTCAGAATTCACTAGGTCTCAGGCGTACTCAAAGTCAATCGGACTCAAACTCGGTCGGGCTCACTCGGCTCAAACTCACTCAAGCTCAAACTCACCATGCCACACTAGCCTCGCGCTCACTCAAACTCAAACTCACGCGTGAGTTTGAGTCCAAATGTGACCTCATGGTCACATTTGGACTCAAAGTGAACTCACTGATGAGTGGACTCATGAGTGAGTTCGCCGACCTCTGCTCCTGACAGACTGTACACGCTTTTGTCTCGACCATGGGTAAAAATGGAGGTTTTTACCTCGGGTTGCCAGAGCGGCGTTGGGTACCATCAATAAGGGCCACGAACCACCTTAACACCCATAACTGCACTAGTCGTAGAGAACCACCCGCATTATTTTATGGCTGTGGGATTCGGCCTCTCCCGGAGAGGATAGTTTCCTCCTTTTTCTTCTTCCTCACTACTCCAGAAGTTGTAATTTCTCCGATAAAACAGACGAACTACTCGTCCTATATATATGTAGGCTTTTCGAGGTGTTCTTGACTGCTGGATTTCTTTCTCACCCCTCCATCCATCTCTCTATTTCCCTCGCACATTGTTTCACAGTGACTTCGGTTGCAAAGGATATGCCTTCAAATTTAACTCTTTGTCGCAACGGTTTAGTTGTTTCACGTTTCGTTTCGGGGCCTAGTTTCTTGAATGACGGTACAGTATTGCCTGTAATGTCGATGCCTAGTCTAGAGAAGGTACTCTCATGTTCTGGCCGGCGGAGTGACTCCAATTCTAATTATGAGGTTTAAAGCGCCGATGCTACAGAGGCGATGTGGCGCGCCGCAGTGGAGGGCTAAGCATTAATTTTGACTACCTGGGGACCCTTAACGTGCCCCGAACGGCGGAATGGCTCACACACAAAAGCACAAGCATGAACATAAATTAAAAACGCACACGAAAACACAACAACTAATTGAAGCAGCCATCAATTCCTGCCGTTTGCAAAAATTGCAATAATAGACACATGGATAAAAAATACAACATCCTTTTGCGCGCGCTCACATTAGTACGTGACCTTCGGCCACTTTTCTGCTAATAACATCTGCAATATTAAGCCGAAACGAAGACAAAAGGAAATACAAAGGCCGGACATGTCCGCTAGGCAGAAAAGGGAAAACCGAACCAGGCGATAGAATTACAAATCAAAAGGATGTGGACTAAGGAACGGGAAAAGGGAGAATATGGCAATGCGCAAGGTCGAAAGAAAGACACACACCAGCCGAACAGGCCATGAAAGTATGTTCGAAAAAAATTGGCCCCGTATCTGCCCCTTTCGTTGCAAATGTCGGCAAAAGACGACTGTCGACTGGCGCCCCTGGCAAGTATATGCGTCCCTTCTCCTCCCGCTCACCTCTCATGCTGTTCCTCTCCCGCCTCGTTCCTGCCAAGATAACACTCTAGATGTTTGCTCAAGTCAATTTAAACCACGTTCCACTGGTCCAAGTCGGGTGCCTCGATGCCAGCGCTGCCATACGGGGCGGAGACGCGCGTGAATCCATGCACCCTACTACAACGTTTATAGAACCACGTTGCCCGACACCACGAGCGTTCCAACCAGAACGTGGAACCTATGTAGTGGAACCTTTCGTTGCTGTTGCTGTTTGATTTTTTAAATGCCGCCATGTAGCGCGTGCTATAGCAGGCGACTGTTTCCTCTAGTGGATGTAGCATTTTATTTGGTATCGCAAAAACCATGCCTTCATGAATTTTTAATAAAGGAACACGGCAAATATCACCCATGTATAGATTTTCTGCCTGATATTTGCGTAATGTCTTGTTCTTGTTCAACAATGTTGACAAGTATGAACATTAACACCCGACTTTGACTTGTAAATTTAGCTCTGGGTATAGAAGACTATTGCGCAGTTTCGGTTTCACTTTGGCCGGGTGGCTGAATAGAGTCACAGACAGAGAGGCAGACATACAGACAGACAGACAGACCAAAATGTCTGTGCTTAAGTAGCTATAGAAAAACTACCGTCTTTAAAAAAGAAACTACATGGAGTGGTGGCACTGTAACTCAGCTAGTGCCCTGCCACGACAAGGATCTTTGTCAGCAACAATATAGTGCCCCCTTGCGGCAACGTATCGAAAAGAGGAGCGGAATATTCAAGCCCCGTGTGACCAGGTTAGCCTCCCCTTGCAGCATCCGCTCTGCTGGGTTACAATGCGGAAACAGAGCTGAATCCTGGTCGTCGTCATGGCTGCTGCCCCCTCTGGCTGGCTGTCCCTCCCAGACCGCCATCAACTTCGGGACTGGCAAGATGGGAGGCGTCGGCGTGCACTTTGGTGCCTGCGAGGGAAGCTCGCATTTCAGCTGCCGTAATGCTGATATAGTGGAGGTCGTCGACGGAAGGATGCCGCTGAGGCAGCCTGCTTCCTATCCCGCAACATAATTAAGCGTTTCCTCTCACCCGGTGCGCAACAGCAGCAGCTGAAACAGCTGCCTATTGACAAAGCGTCTGAGAGTGCAAAGCGTCTGAAAGTGCAAAAGACACCGCCAGGAAAATGTCTCCGGCCAATCAACACCAACGCGCTGGTCTCAGAAGATGGGACCACAGAGCTATAAAAGCTACGAAGCTATCACCCCAACAATAATGGCGGTCTCATCGCGAATGTGCTAGCCATTCCAGCAGCTAATCATCTGCTGAAAGTGAGTGCATTTCCTGTAACGGAGGTTCAGGTTCATCTGTCGTTGTAAAACTGGGCGGCGGATTGAACAATCCAGGATGAACCCCTCCCCGCCCCCAAGATGCACACGACAAAACTGCGAGAGTACCTGAGTTGCGGACGTGCAGTGTTTCTTCGCAGGCAGGTTTGCTCTAGTCTTCTCGCTTACGGCGCGTGCCTGATGCGTATCAGGTAGTGATTGCGGGATCACCAAACGCACGACGGTGCGCGCTACAGAGCCTAAACAGGAGACAGGCTGTCCTGTTCAGACAGCTACAAACAAGAACGCTGCCGAACCCAGCAGTACTACACAAGGTGTACCCGGACGCGTACCCAGACGACAAGTGCAAGGTGTGCCGTGACGAAAGAGCCACCATGGAACAGATTCTGTGGGATTGCAAAAAGCATCCGGATGAAGCACGAAGACGGATGTTCCCGCCGTCGCACGAATGGGCGACGCGGACAGAAGACCAAGAAACGCAACTCAAGGCCATCCAGCGGGTCATCGAGGCGTTAGCCAGGCAGGGACTCGGCGAGCCTCAAAAGGCGAGTCCAGACACTTGCAGGCGCGCCAAGAAGACGACGTAGGCCGCGTCTAAAGCGCGCGCGCTTTACTGCAGGTCAAATAAACGTTTTTCCAATCCAATCCAATGTGCTGCTATCTCGCAGAGCGTCGCCGCCGGCGGCGCCCGTGTTGTTGCGAATCGTGTTTGATCCTCCGGCGCACATTTCATGTGGTTCGAACGAGCAACGCACGGAGGAGTAGCGTCTGGCGGTTGAGGCAGTGCGAGAGATGACGCCATAGCAGCGCGTGCCGTCCTTCCCCTTACACCTTCCGCAGGCGCTCCGACACTCGCTTCGTGCGGGCTCAGCATACTGCCCTCACCTGCACCCTTTCGTCACACTTTTCTCCGGCATTTTCTTTCTGTCTTCGCTCATTCGGTTGCAACGTCGCCGCCAAACAACAACGGCCAGAGTGCTTGCGCACTAAAAAAAAGTGGCCGCTCCTTTCGTTGCAAATGTAGTCAAAAAACGATAGTCTTTATCGACTTTTGCCAAGTAAATGCCTCCCTTCGCTTTCCCGCTCACCTCTCATGTTGTTCCTCTTGCGTCGCGCTCCTCCCAAGGTAAAGACGCCAAAGGTTTGCTTAAATCATTTTAAATTTCCCGCGTTCCACTGCTCCAAACCGGGTGTCTCCATGCCAACGCTGCCGTACGACGAAGACGCGCGTGAATCCAGGCGCCCTACTTCAACGTTTATAGAACCGCGTTTCCCTAGTCCACGTGCGTTCCAAGCAGAACGTGGAACCTATGTAGTGGAACCTTTCGTAACTGTTGCCACTTGATTTCTTCAAATGCCGCCAGAAGCTATATGGCGCGGGCGACAGCAGGCGACGGCGGAGTGATATTTTTTTCTTCAGTTGATGAAGTATTTTATCTCGCCAAAATCAATCATGTACGATTTTTTATAAAGGAACGCTGCAAATATCACTTCTGTATTAATTTGTTGTCTTATATATGCGTGATGTCTTGTTGTTCTTCAACAATATTGACAAGTATGAACATTAAACCAGACTTAGACGGGCGCATTTAGCTGTGAGTATATAAGACTGTTTACGATTTTTTATAAAGGAACGCTGCAAATATCACTTCTGTATTAATTTGTTGTCTTATATATGCGTAATGTGTTGTTGTTCTTCAACAATATTGACAAGTATGAATATTACACCAGACTTAGACGGGCGCATTTAGCTGTGACTATATAAGACTATTGCGCAGGCATTGCTTTACTTTGGCCCGGTGGCTGAATCGAGTCACAGACAGACAGACGGACAGGCATACAGACAGACCAAAATTTCTGGGTTTCAGTAGCTCAAGAAAGACTATCGTCTTTAAAACTGCGGTGCGGGGACGAACTTCACCCAGCCGCGTAAGATGAGCCAAGCCTCGCTCTCCTAGCTATGACGTCATGCGCGCGCCGACAGCGGTAGAAGAAAAAGGGCCCATCTCCCCGCGAGGGGGACTCGAGTAAATGCGTCGCATAGGGGGTGGGTGTATTGCGTTAACGTTTAGTGTTTGGGGAGTTGGTGGTAGTGAATGCGTTGTATCAGCAGCTTCTTGACGTAGTTTGAATGAGTCAAGGATATAAGGCGCGTTCGTAGCCTTTCATTCTGTGTCGGTTTTGTGGCGCAGTGGGAAGAGCACTATGTACCTCGCGTTCCGCCGACAGGTAGTGAATGCGTTGTATCAGCAGCTTCTTGACGTAGTTTGAATGAGTCAAGAATATAAGGCGCGTTCGTAGCCTTCCAATCTGTGTCGGCTTTGTGGCGCAGTGGGTAGAGCACCATGTACCTTGCGTTCCACCCGCAGGGTCGTGGGATGGAAACCAGGCGCCGGTAAGTATTATTTTTTTATATAGTGTAGGGGGCGAGCGATGCGGACTACTACGGACGCCTAGAACGGGTGATATCGTGAGTTAAAGGAATGGTCTGCATTTAAAAATTTGCCGCGTATCTGCTCCTTTCATTGCAATTGCCGTCAAAAGACGATAGTCTTTATCGGCTTTTGCGAAGTAAATGCCTCCCTTCGCTTTCCCACTCACCTCTCATGTTGTTCCTCTTGCGTCGCGCTCCTCCGAAGGTAAAGACACCAAAGGTTTGCTTAAAGCATTTTAAACTTCCCGCGTTCCACTGCTCCAAACCGGGTGTCTCGATGCGGACGCTGCCGTACGGCGAAGGCGCGCGTTAATCGAGGCGCCCTACTTCAACGTTTATAGAACCGCGTTTCCCTACTCCACGTGCATTGCAAGCAGAACGTGGAACCTATCTAGTGGAACCTTGCGTAACTGTTGCAAGTTGATTTCTTAAAATTGTGCCAGGAGCTATAGTGGCGCGGGCGACAGCAGGCGACGGCGGAGTGAATTCTTTTTCTGCAGTTGATGAAGTATTTAATTTCGCAAAAGTCAAGCATGTATGATTTTTTCATAAAGGAACACTGCAAATATCACTTCTGTATTGATTTGTTGTCTCATATTTGCGTAATGTCTTGTTCTTCTTCAACAATGTTGGCAAGTATGAACATTACACCGGACATAGACGGGTAGATTTAGCTGTGACTATATAAGACCATTGCGCAGGCATTATTTTGCTTTGGCCGGGTGGCTGAATCGAGTCACAGACAGACGGACAGACTGACAGACATACAGACATACAGACAGACCAAAATTTCTGGGTTTAAGTAGCCCAAGAAAGGCTATCTTCTTTAAAAAACTCATCGGGCACTGGCCGCCCGGCATGCACTTCGCCAAGCCGCGTAAGCGGAGCCAAGCGTTCCTCGCCTAGACAGATGCCAAATTCGCGAAGCCGGTTGCCCTTGGTTCTAGCACATGCTAACGCGGTCCAATTTTGGAGAGGTGTGAAAGCATGCGTACAAAACGATCCGAGGATGCCAGCCATGGAGAAATTTCAGCAGCAACTTCGGAAAATCAATGTCACATGCAACAGCCGAGTCTCTGATGAAGGAAGGGGGCCCCTGTTTCTTCGCATTGTAAAAACAGCAGGGCCCCCCCTGCTGTTTTTACGGCCTTGCATTACTAGCGCAAGCTCAGCTGATTTTTGTTAAAGGCAATAGATAATAGATAGTAATAATGAAATAATTCTAGCTTACTGATTTGAAGGGACAATATGTTACTTTGGCTTTTCCGCTTTTCCTAGCACCCTGCTGTACCAAAAGCTGATTTTATAACATACGAATCTGACAGTTTTACGGGGCTCTAGGCATGAATTTCAGAGTTTTGTAACGAGACCATGAAGTCCTCGAACTAAAACGCGGCCATGTCAGCCCGTGGCTTTTCGTAGAAGCTGCTGGTAATGATGTCACCTACCGAAGCTAGGAACGTGCACACTTTGGGTAAGGTTACATGTGTTACTTCCGTTCTTTGACAGTTCCTGGGAGCAGTCACGTTTCCGTGTTGCTCTGGCACAGCGCTTCTAGTCGTACCCACACTGCTGGATTAGCCTCCGCTCTTGCCACGTCGGCTTCGCCTGCAATTAGCTCTAAACCAAGCTCTTTGCCGATTGAAAGCTTCCCTCAACCACCGCCCGAAAAAAAAGACACATCGGAATAACAATAGAGCACTGCGGAGCCGTCTTCCTTTGCTGAGGTGAGTACCCACGAAATTCGGAACATGTGGGTTCCACCCGCCGCCATTCTTGTAAACACGAAAATATATACCATGTGCATCCCCCCGCAAGGAGCCCAACTTTGGTGCTCCCCAGGTATTCGAGCGGAGACGGACAGCTTCAGCCATGTCAGAGAGGCGTTCGCATGGGAAAGGAGTAATAGTCATCACAATCATCATCGCCATCGTCAGCCTACTCAGGTCCACTGCAGGACGAAGGCCCCTCCCATTGACCTCCAACCGCTCCTGTCCTGCGCTGCTAGAGTCCACAGTTTACCCCCAAATTTCTTTATTTCATCCCTCCATCGGGTTAATGGCCTACTCCTTCTTCTAGACCCATCTCTTGGTATCTACTCTCTTACCATAATTGTCCACAGGTTGTAGGTTAGTCTCACTAGATGGCCAGCCTAAGCCCATTTTTTTCCATTTAAACTATGATATCTTCTACTCTGGTTTGTTCTCTGATCCACGTAGCTCGTTACCTGTCCCCGAGTGTTATTCCGAACATTATTCGTTCCATGGTCCGTTTAGCCGACCTAAGTTTGCTTTCGTGTTTTAGTAAGGTGGCAAGTTTCAGTTCCGTATGTCATCACCGGCAGTATGCACAGGTTGTAGATTTTTCTTTTACGTGACACAGGTAGCTTACTTTTCATTAATTGGGAGTGCTTGCTGAGTGGTCCCCAACCCATCCCTATTCTGCGCCGGATTTCTCTCTCGTGCTTGCGGTCAGCACTAATTACCTCTTCGAGGTAGTTATATTGTTTTACGTCTTTCAACGTTTCCTTTCTTAAGATGAAGAGGACATTTTTGGTATGCTTGCTCCTTATTACTTTCGATTTATTCATATTTATTTTTAGCGCCACAGCCGTGATTTCTGATTGTAGTTCCTCAAGCATTGTTTGCTTGGGTTCTGCAGTATCACTCAGCAAGACTATGTCGTCCGAAAACCTCAAATGGCTCAAGTATTTCCCATTTATCCCTAATCCTATGTTTCCCCGGTCAAGCTTTGTAAATACGTCCTCCAGACATGCTGTGAATAGTTTTGGCCAGCTGGTATCCCCTTGTTGTACTCCCTTTCGGGTCAGAATATTATCCCTTTGCTTGGGGAGGATTATTCTCGCCGTGCATTCCTTGCATATGTCTTCTAGAAGTCTTATGTAGGTTTCCTCCATTCTCTTGTCTTTTAGTGCTTCTACCACTACTGTTGTGAGTACGAAATCCAACGCTTTCCCATAATCTATAAATGCCATGTAAAGGCGTTTAGTTTGGTCTGTGGATTCTTCTATAACTTGATTGATGACATCGATGTGATACATGGTTGAGTACCCTTTCCTAAACCCGGCCTGCTCTCTGGGTTGTTTGGAATCCAGGCTATCACCTATGCGGCTGATTAAAACTTTGGTAAGCGTCTTGTAAACAACATAGAGCAGGTTGATCGGTCTGTAATTCAAGAGGTCCTTCGGATTTCCCTTCTTATTATTCAGAATATTATTGGCGTTATTTCCAGTCTATAAGCACTTTTTTTAAATCTTCAGCATTCCGAAAATAGTACACCAAGCTTTTCTAGTACAATATCTCCTTCCTTCTTCGAAAGATCCCCAGTCATGCCGTCGTCACCTTCTGCTTTTCCTATTTTCATGCTTTTGAGAGCCGTTGCAATTTCCTCTCTAGTTCCTAGTGGGACATCGCAAGTTGAGCTTGTACTCTGGGTAGTTTCCTCTGGTCTAACGTCGCTGGCATACAGCCTGATGTAGAATCGTCCACCTGCCTTTATTTTCTTGTCCAACTTGTGCGTAATGTTACCATGCTCATCTCTGAGTGCCTACGTCCTGTATTAGCCCATGGCTAGCTTTCTCTTAGTTCCTTTTAAACTTCCCCCTATTTGGAGCTTGCTCTCGATCACTGCCATGCTATACGCACGAATGTCGATTTTTTTACTCCGGTTAACCAGTTTCGACAGCTCGGTTGATTCCATCCGACCCGCTGTACTTGACACTTTCATGTTCTTACGTTTGGCAATTAGTTCCTTCTTTGTCTTAGTTAGTTTTACAGTTTGTTCAATACGTGTTGCTTCTCCTACAGCTGGGGGGGGCGCTGCGATCGCCGAGCAGAGCGGACGCACTCCACGTCGGCTCCGTCGTCGCCACGATTTTTGGGAGGACCATCCCGCCCCTGATGTCCAAATCGTACGTACGAGTTTCCTAACGTCGAGAGGATCACGTAGGTACCAAATTTGGGCCGATTAGCCCATTTTTGGCGATTTTACGAACATTTTCCTTCGGCGAGGCGAGGCGGCCCAGCTAAGCCTAACGAGGGAACCGACGAGTACGGGCATGGCGTCGGCCACGTCGACGGCCGCCGCCGCCGCGGGCGTGCCCGGACCTGCCCAGCGGGCGGATCTTCGGCGCTCCGGTGAGGAATTCTTCCACGAATCCTGCGAGATGGATGTGTCTACTGCGGACTCTTCTCAGCGAGTGCAGACTGTGTTAGACTGTGCGACGGTGAGAACTGTTTCCACGTGCTCCGGCATCGACGGCCACGTAGTCGACGGCAACGAGCGTCCGCGCGCCGACGGCGAGCCGGAGGAAGACGATGACCACGCCGGGTGGACCCGCGTATCCCATCAGCGTCATCGCAAGAAGACAGTGAGTGTTCTCGAAGCTTCCACGCAGCGAGCCTCGCCACACGCCGGTAAGCCTAACGCTTCACAACGCCACGTCACCCTCACGCGAGCCCAGATCGCGAGTAAAGTCAACGCCGGCATGGCGAAGACGGCGCGCATGCCCAACTTTGCGCCGAGAGACGAATTCCGTGTGGTCGTGCGGCCACGTGGCGGCCTAGAGATAGGCAAAACGCCGATAACCGACCTGCGCCGAGCCGTATTCTAGGCGGCCAAGGCGGGCGAGGAAGCCGGGCGCGAAGACACCATGCTCCCGAACCTCGCTCAGAATATTCTGGTCATCAGTACCCCGAGCTGGGAAAGAATGCTACAGTACGAAGTCGTGAAGAGGATCGCCATTGGCGGCAGAAAATACGAGACCTACGCGTACCGCGCGGCGCCGGAGGACACCTCTCGCGGCGTGATACGTGGAGTAGGCTTAGAAGACACCGCGGACGACATCTATCGCCACGTGGTAAACAAGCATAACCCCACCGCCGGTGACGCACACCGCCTCGGCCAGTCGACGGCGGTCGTCATCCTGTTTCACGGGAGCAAGGTGCCGTCCTACGTGTGGTACGGCGGCGTAGTCACGCGGTGCTACCTATACCGGCAGCACAAGGAAGTCTGTAAGATCTGCGGACAAATCGGCCACAGGAAAGACGTGTGCCCCACGCCGAACGCTCGCGTGTGCTTCGCGTGCGGACTGAAGAACCCCGGCGACGGGCACGAGAGCCAGTGCAAGCCGCGGTGTCGCCTGTGCGGCGGCCCGCACCCCACGGGCGAGGGCTCGTGCAAACATAAGTTCAAGACCCCGTATCAAGTCCGCAAGCGGCAGTGGGAACGAAAGCTAGAAGAGGAACGAGCGCGAACGGCCACGCCGGCGCCCAAGATCCGACTTTCTCGAAGAGACGAATTCCCCAAACTCGCCTCGCCACGCGGCAGGAGCGCGTCGCGCCGGAACGCGGCGCGGAGGAGTGCGTCGCGAGGGGACGCACAGAGCAGGAGCGCATCGCGCGGTCGTCGCGCCACGTCGAGAGGCCCCGCCTCCTGGGCGGCGATCACGACCGGCGCAGTTGGCGGAGAAGCTGCCGCGCCGAGTCGCCGGCGCTCAAAGTCCGCTCGCCGCGAGCGCTCGGAATCCAGACGGAGAAGCGCGAGCCGCCCGCCGCCGCGACGCAGCAACAACGACACGAAGCAAGCGAGTGCCTCCCCGGAGACCGTGGAACTGAGGAAAATGGTGAAAGAGCTGCAGGCCACCGTGCAGGCTCAGCGAGTAACCATCGAACAGCTAACCCTAAAGCTCGAAGAACTGTGGGTACCGAGAGCGACCACGTGGTCCAAGCCTGCGCCCGCAGAGACGGCCACCGTCAAGCCGACGGAACGCCCAGCACCGCCGCCGAAGCAGGTGGCCGAGCGCCGGGAATCCCCGGCACACGAACACGACGCCGAAGACGAGTGCGACGAGGACATCGACGGCGACCGCAGCAAGTCGGTGGGCTACGCCGGCCTGAACAACCGCTACCGCAAACTCGAAAGCCAGATGAACCGTTGGGGGAGAGACCTCGAGGTCCTGGAGAAACGACTCACTAACAGGGTGATGCAAGTCATGCAGCGGCAGGTGCAAGCCTTCCAGCAGCAGCAGCAGCAAGTCTTCCAACAAGCCATACAACAACTCAGTCAACTGACGGCACCCGCGAGAGGAGTCGTACAAGAGCACGGCAGCCAAGTCACCGTCACTGTATCGCCACCATGATGACGACGACCCGCCACCGCACTTCGCTACGCATCTGGCACGGGAACGCCAACGGCTTTCGGTGCCGGAGGGCGGTCCTGCAGCAACACCTTCGCACCCTGACGCCGGCGGAACAACCCGACGTCGTCATGGTGCAGGAGACCCACGCCGAAGACGCCGGCGCGGTGTCCCTGCCGGGCTACAGGTCGCACGCCAGCCCGCCGAGCGCTCGCACCTGCGGGCGCGGAGCGGCGCAGGGCGTGTGCACCTTCGTCCGGAAGGGCATCGCGTTCTTCAAACACGACTCGCTCATGGGCAGCCGCCGCAGCGCGATCGAACTGTGCGCGACCGAGCTGACCGTGGCCACGGGCAAGCACAAGGACAAGAGCACGAGCACGACCGTGATGGTGGTCAACGTGTACAGTAATCCGCAGCACAACCAACAAAGGTTCAAGACGTTACTGCACAGAGCACGCGGGGCGGTCTCCGCATGCGACGGCGCCATCGTCGTCGCGTGCGGGGACTTCAACGCACGACACAAGGAACTCGGCCACGCCGCCACGACGGTCAAGGGCCGAGAACTGCTGGAGGACGCCGCCGAGGCTGACTACGTTCTCCTAACGGATCCGGCACATCCCACGCGCATCGGCACGTCCGTCGTCAAAGACACCACTCCGGACCTGGCGTTTCTCCACCTGCCCGACGACCGGTCGGCGAGCTGGAGGAACACGGGAGTGAACCTGGGTAGCGACCACTACATCGTCCAAGTCGTCGTCCCACTCCGACCCAACGGCAGAAACGGCGGCGACGCCGGAGACGGGCGCATCAAGCACCGACTCACGAATTGGCACGAGTTTCGCACCGAAGACCTGGGCGAGATTAAGGACATCGAGGAGTGGTCGCGCAATATCGTCGCGGCCGCGGAGAAGGCAACGTCCGTTACGGAGACGTCCGAGGAGACCACGCGCATGGACCCCCGGCTCGCGCACATGCTGGTGGCTCCAAGCTCGCTACAGCGACGGTGGAAGCGGCAGCGGCACAACCGCGCCCTCCGCAAGCGAATCGCTACGCTCGGCCGAGAGATCGAGAAGTACAGCCGCCAGCTGTGCGCGCAGCAGTGGTTCGAGCTGTGCAACGAAGCCGACGGCCAGCTCCACCGAGGGGGCACGTGGAAACTGCTCCGCCACCTGATGGACGAAAGCCAAAGCAAGGAATACCAACGACACCGGCTCGCGCAGATCATGTACGCGGCGACGAAAGAGCTCGGGGAGCGGGAAGTGCACAAACGCCTGAACGAGCGCTACCTTCCCGAGACCGCGAGAGAACAGCACGGAGAGTACGCCGGCCCGCCCAACCCCTCGCTCGACCGCGACATCGAGGAGTGGGAGGTCCGGTGCGCCACCCAGGCCCTCAACTGCCGGTCGGCGGCGGGCCCGGACCACGTCACGAACAAGGCGCTGCGCAACCTGAGCGACGCGGCCATAACATCGCTCACGAAGTACTTCAACGAGCACTGGCGAGCCGGCAGCCTCCCGCGGCTGTGGAAGACGGCCAACACAATACTCATACCCAAGCCCAACAAGCCGCCGGGCATAGAGAGCCTGCGCCCCATCTCCCTCACGTCGTGCGTGGGGAAGGTGCTGGAGCACGTCCTCAACGACCGGTGGCAGCGGTATCTCGAGACCAACGGCCTGTACCCCGACCCGATGCTGGGCTTCCGCTCGCGGCTGGGAACGCAGGACGCGATGTTGCTGCTGCAGCGCGAGGTGCTGGCTCCGCCGACGAGACCGACCTCGGACAACCGCGCCATCCTGGGCCTGGACCTGCAGAGCGCCTTCGACAAGGTGAAGCACTCGGCGATCCTGGCACAAGTGTCCCGGCTCGGCCTGGGACAGCGTTCCTACAATTACATCCGGACCTTCCTGACCGGTCGCACGGCCCGGCTGGAGGTGGGCCAAACTCAACTCGAGGAGCGAGAGCTGGGCAGCGTCGGCACGCCGCAGGGCTCGGTGATCTCGCCGCTGCTATTCAACTTGGTAATGATCGGCGTGGCCCGTCGCCTGGACGAGCTGCCCGATGTGCGCTACACCATATACGCCGACGACATCACGCTGTGGGTGCCGGGCGGCAGCGACGGCCACATCGAGTCGGCGCTGCAGGAGGCGGTGGACGGCATTGAGGACAGCCTGCGCGGCACGGGTCTCCGGTGCGCCCCGCAAAAGTCGCAGCTCCTGATCTTGCCCCCAACGGGACGTTACCGCAAGAAGACGTCGGCCGAAGCGGAGCGCAGCATCGTGGTGCGCGGGAGCGACGGCACGGCGATTCCCGAAGCGACGAGCATCCGCGTCCTCGGCATGCACGTCGACGCGAGCCGCCGCTTCAACAACACCACGGTAGAACGACTGGTAACGAAGATGGGCATCGCCACGCGCCTCGTCAAGCGACTCGCAACGCGCGCGCGCGGCATGAGAGAGGCGAGCCTGCTGCGCCTGCTGCAGGCGTTCGTGGTAAGCCAGGTGCCTACGTGGGAGCATTCCACGACTGGCGGACCCCGGAGCGAGCCAAGATCGACGCGGCGATCCGCAAGTCGTACCGGGCGGCCCTGGGCCTACTCAACAGCACGAGCAACGCGGCCCTCGCGTCTCTGGGAGTGCACAACACACTCTCGGAGATCAGCGAGGCGCAGAGAACGTCGCAACTGGAACGCCTGGGGTCGACCCGGACGGGCAGAAGGCTGCTGCAGCGCGTGGGACTGAGCTGCCCCTTCGACGAGGAGGACGAGCTGGTCCCGCTGCGCGACGATATCGCCAACAGCTTGGTGGTGCCGCCGCTCCAGAAGAACGTCGCGCCGGGACGGAACCCGGAACGGAGAATGGCGCGGGCGTGCGCGCTCGCCAAAGAGTACAACGAGAGGAGCGACGCCGTGTACGTGGACGCTTCCAAACGTCGCGACAAGGAAGACACCTACGCGGTGGTGGCGGTGCGTGCTGCCACGGGAGAACTACTGAGCTCGGGCAGCGTGCGCGCCAAGTCCGCCAGACAGGCGGAGGAGACGACGATCGCGCTGGCCCTGCTCCACCCCGGGACGAGGACGGTGTTCAGGCGACTCCAAGTCGGCCATCGCCAACTTCGCCAGGGGCACGGTGTGCAGGACGACGATGCGCATCCTTTCCGGCATCGGGGAGGGAGCTCGCACGAACATCGCAACGACCGTACGGTGGTTCCCGGCCCACATGGGACGGGAGCTCCGCAACGGCCACCGAAACGTCAACGAGGCAGCCGACGCTGCGGCCCGTGATCTCGCCGCGTGCCGGGCCGCGCCAGCGACGGACGCCGACGACGACGAAGAGGACAACGACGCAGAGCCCCTGACTACGTACGGTGCGACGCTGTGCTGGTACAGGACAGAGAGGCAGGCCTACCCTCCGCCCCACCCGGGGCTCGTGAGGAGGGAGGCAGTGCTTCTACGACAGTTGCAAACCGGGACGGTGCTAACGCCGGCGCTCGCGCGCCACGTGTGCCCGGACATGTACGAAGACGCGGTGTGTAGTGGTTGTGCGCGTGTGAATGCGGACTTGGCCCACTTGATGTGGGGATGCGACGAGCACGACCCGAGTGACGGGAGGCCGATCCTCCCTCCGGACGTTACGAACTCGATCCGTTCCTCGGAGCGCGAAAGCCAGCTGAGGGCCATCCAGCGGCTCGAGGCTGACCTGGGCAAGCAACGGCGAAAGGGGAACCCGCACTCCTCTCGGCCTCCTCCCGCGGGAGCGAGGGCTAGGGGCGATCGCGGTGGCACTCCGAGTAGCCCACGCCGACCGGACGCAGTCCTCGGGGTCGGCCCGACGCCGCGGTAAGCGGAGAAGACTACGGGACGGTGAAGCCCTGCGCGGCCTGATCCGTCCCCGACTGCAGGAATCTCAATAAAGTCCTTTCTCTCTCTCTCTCCTACAGCTGCTGCTGATTCACTAAGTGCCGATATTAGGTTGCATGTATCTTGTCTTCACTGACCTCGGTCTGCTCGTTGAAAAGCGAGAATTTGTTTCTTGAAGAGGTATTTCAAACTCCTGCGATTTTGCTCTGACTGACTTCTTGTGGGGTTTCTTAGTTTTGATGATGATGATGATGATGATGGTTTGAGTTTAATGGCGCAAGCCCAACGAGGGCAAACAGCGCCAGAGGCAAAGTTATTTGATGAGTACAGATGTGCAATTAAATACTAAATTGTCGAGTAAAAACAAAAGTAAAGCGAATGCATAAAGATGGCTGGTGTATAAGGCCAGTGTGGTTATGCATGATATGAAAGAAGCTGTAAAAACTTGACGTATGTTAAAAACTGAAAAACACCCTTGTTAGAAAACATTGGGTGGTCGGCCAAGAAGTGTGATGGGTGTTGCGGGATGTGTTGTCTGTACAGTTCCGGAAAATGTTTTCGTCTTGTGGTGTCGAGTGCTTTGCATTGAATGAGTACGTCGACTACGGATAGGGCCCCTCCGCACCTGCTGCACTGGGGTCTAGAAGATCCCGTGAGCAGATAGGAGGGCGTGGCATGGGTGTGCCCTATCCGTAGCCAAGCCAAGGCAACTTCCGTGTATGTGTTGTGTGAGTCAGCTGTGTACCGTCCCAAGTGCGTCTTTATTACATGTAGTTTGTTGTGTGTCTGTTCATTCCAGTGTGTTTGCCATGTTCTACGCAAGTGTTGTCTTATGTGTGGCTTCAGGTCTGTATATGGTACGGTGGTTATGTCTACAGCGTTCCTGAGTGCAGCAGCAGCGGCCCTCCCGTTTTCCAACTCGTTCCCACCGATCCCAGCGTGTCCTGGGACCCAGCAGAGGAGCAGGTCATGATTTTGCGCATACACAGACATGATAGTATTGAATACAAGATTAACTATGTGGTTTTTGGGGGGCTTGTGCGATGACAGCGCGCGAACAACACTCAAGGAATCTGTATAGATGACGTAACTGGGAATTTGATTTTCAAGAATGTGCTGTACGATTCTTAGTTTCTTAGTTTTCACTAGTTTCCGTCACTTTTGAGATTTAGCCTAAACTTGCGTCTAACCATCCTATGATCGCTTCTCCGAATTTTACTTAGCCCCTTTACGTCTTCCACGGTACCTGGGGTGTCACCGAAATTGAAACCGATTTCGTTTTTTGTTGTGCCATCGGGACTTTCCCATATACATTTCCTGTCATTTTGTTTGTAGAAGAATGTGTTCATCGACCTGAAGTTATGTCCTTCTGCAAATCTCACCAGTGTATCTCCTCGACTGTTGCAATTGTCTATTCCGAAGTTTCCCTGTGACCTTTGTCCCATTTGTTTCTTGTCGACCTTTGTGTTAATGGTCGGCAGGCAGAACTACATACCCATGCATTTATGGAGGGCTGCCTGCTCCGAAAGTAACTATTCTCCCGGAAACGTAAGCGGATACACTACAAATGTTCGACTATACTAGGAAGGCTCTTAGGGACATAAACGGCACTCCCTCACCAGATAAGGATCTCGCCCCCCTGATGTAATAGTTGGCCGCCACTTCCCATGACTAACCAAATCAACTCTCGGCCCTTAGTCCCCAGCAGCTGTGGAGCACCTGTCCACGGGGTCGGTCAGAACAGCGATACGCCAGAGGGTGCTAAGAATCTCTGGGTGCGGACAGACCCCCATTGGAACTTAACCATGGCAATGTTCAACGCACGCATTCTGTCTAGCGAGGGAAGCTTATCGGTACTACTAGAGGGGCTCTCTGACATTAAGTGGGATATTATAGGGTTAAGAGACGTTAGAAGGACATGGGAAGCCTTCATGGAGCTTAATAGAGGGCATATCCTGTGCTACAGTGTACCCCAAGAGAAGAAAGAATAAGGGGTGAGATTTTAATCGACAGAGAAATAGGAGGTAGCGTGGAGGAGTTTTTCAGCTTTAGCGATATTGTCGCGGCTGTTGTGATCAAGCTAAACAAGCGATACAGGCTAAAGATAGTACAGGCCTATGTGCAAACCAGCTATCATGACGCAGCCGTAGGCAGCATCTAGGAGGATGCCGAATCAGCAATGAGGCAGGAATTTGCCTCATATGCGCGATTCTGGCCACCACTTGATTAGGGAGAAGAGGACATTAATCCTAGCCTGGTATTTTCCATGGATCCAGGAGATCAATCACCCGTTCACTGCGTACCATGAAATATTTAACTACCTTAGTAAAGTATTTTTTCCTTAGTTCTGTTGATCGTGATGACTGGTCAGGCACGCCACCAATGCACGTCCGCATCAACCGCACAACCACCAACCTTAAGAACGAATTTTATGTCAATGTGAAGGGCTGGTATCAACTACCTTGCTGTGGTGAGTTCCCGAAGTTTACTCCTCGTATTGCCTGACATATCTAGCAAGTTTCCTTGTCAGGAAGTATAGACATTTTTCAATGGTTGGAGCTTCGCTTTGTCTTTCAAGAATGGAATGGTTTGAAGGCTGTGTTACAAATGGAGATGAATGTAATACAGGGCATTGGGTCTGTATAGACAAGTTAGAAGCAATAAACCTCCTGGAGGTTTGCAAGGAAATACGCATTTATGTTGGACCCGCAAGGCAGAAAAAACCGATCCTCGAGCTTCTGGATGCCGAGTAGGTGACCGGTGAGGGAGTTCAGGAACCTTATGAAACAAAACAACAGAAGCCGCTGGTCGAGTAGGGAAGGATATAAAAGGGCAAATGGAAAGGAGGGGAGAAATAAGCAGCTGGAAATTATGGAACGCAGGAAAGCCCCTAAGCGCGAACTGCAAGCGAGAAAGGAATAGCTCGAACAAAAGGTACGCGAAAGGCTCCGACCATGAGAACACGGAGATACTGGTTGACAGAGAATATCAGTTGCAGATAAAAGATAGTACAAAGTTGAAAACAACATAATTGAAACATCGGAAACCGACATGCCGAGGGCCCACTTTACATCAATTTCTCCATTAGGTATGGAGTGGGGTAAGGAGAAACCGAAAAGGTCATTGCTCTTGGAGAAGTTCCGCTTCGTCTACTGGCAGGGCACTGGCGCAAAAGCTTGATAACGCCCCCTACATTGGATAGTACCCAGCAGCTAGCTCACTGGAAATGATAAGACAACTCG
This sequence comes from Haemaphysalis longicornis, assembly GCF_048455015.1. NCBI lineage: Eukaryota > Metazoa > Arthropoda > Arachnida > Ixodida > Ixodidae > Haemaphysalis > Haemaphysalis longicornis. The sequence goes on along the minus strand of NW_027526203.1, from coordinate 238,147,009 downwards.
TATAGCTAAGCGAATTGTGAATTTAAAGGCTTGTTATCTGGAGGACAGTGAGGGAGGCTCCACAACGAAACGTAATCGGTAACAGCTTGGCAAGTAGAAGGTATAAAAACGCCCTTTCTTTTACGTGAAATCCAGCCTGACGAATTGAGAGAGTGTCCACTTCAGATGCTTGCCTCTGGCCCCCTACGTCCTGTAGCTTGGCACAACTTAGCAGAGTTGAGGACAGGACTCGTGTCGCCACAGGGCGCCTGTTTGAAGCTTACGTAGCGGCGCAATAGTGTTGCACAGCGGGCGCGAGGGTGGAAGGCAGGCTAAGGCTAACGAAACGAGAGAATTCCTGGAGTTGACGAAGCCATGGTTCCAGGAAAATGCCAAGCATTAGAGGCAGTTGAAGCTAGTGAGGACATATATCGGGAAGCAGCGTTGTTATCCCCACCCTGAAATGCGGGGAGGTAGCGGATTCCTACAGTCCACATGGAAATGCTTGTGCAGTGCCAGCAGAGGAGCATCATAGGCCACTATAGGCTATGCGAGCTTACAAGCATTGCGGGTATTGAGTAGCCGGAGAAACTATTCCACCTGCACCTTACCAACTTGGGAATGCAAATCTCCTGGGATAATTGCTTTACCCCGTGAAGGTGGCGTCAAACCCCACGTAAGAAAAAAACGGTGCGTGGCACAAAAAAAACCCCTGCAAATGCGAGAACTTTCGATATTTGGAGAGGTCACAGGAAAGGCGATAAGAAGGGCTATAAGAGAAGAAGATGCAAACCTATGATGCAAAAAAAAAACTTTCGGCCTCCAACGAGCCATGCTACACACTCGCGAGAGATAAACACGAGTCTTTCATCACGAGAAAAAAAAAGGGCCGAGTTGGTTTGGGTGCGATTTTCCAAAAGAGCTGGAAAGGATCTTGGAGTTCATGTTCCATTTACCGGCGTTTGTTGGTTATTTCCTGCCTTGCTGCATCTTCTCCGATTTGGCCTACATGCAGGAGTTGCGCCTGTTCATCGTTAGCAAAGACATTCCTCGTGCACTGTGGGGCACTATTTCCATGGCTTTAGCGGTTGGGCCGGCGTTCCGGCCACGCCTCGGAACATTAGCGCCGAAAGCGTTTACTTTCGACTTGGGCTTACGCAGTTTGGTTGATCCGCGCTTACAAATTTGGTGCACCAACAGGGCCACTTGGCCTGTTAGTTCAATTAGGTGAATTTTCCGAGATTTCTTAAGGCATAGCGCTGTTAATCCCAAACCTCCGTGATATCTGCATGATGAGCCTTTTTTTGCTTACTAAATGTCACCCTGAGTCCGTGTGCAAGGTGTTTTTTCGGGAGACGTTGGAGGCGCACTGCGAATTGATGGCATGTTTGCCTTTTGAAGCGTTCACGAGCACCAGCTTGGTTTGCTGGTTTAATGGCAACAGCAACAACACCGGGTTGTATTGTTGCCCCAGTGTAGAAAATGCAAACGATGAGGAAGTTTACAAACAAGCGAGCGAATGGAACGTAATGGTTTATTCACGGCACGGCCGTCAGTAAACATGGCGCTTGTTTACATTTCGTTCATCTGCGCCCGGCACACGCCTAGAAAAAAAGTAATTGTCCCAATTCAGCGTGTTTGAGCAGTTACTGCGTTTTACGCGTTGAAATTGTGTCATTTGTCATCCCTTGGGTTTACACGGCGAATGAAGGAGGCTCCCGTGGAAAAATCTTGTGGTCGTCTTGGGCGCTGCTATCGGTTGGTACGAAATACCGCTACTCAAGAAAACGCAGCGACCGTGTCAGCATCTGGTGACGGCGCCTCGCGACTGCCTCCTTTGTTTGCTGATAAGTTCTAGCTACTGCTAGTGGATATCGAATAGAAGTGAAAGCGACTTTGTGGCTGCAACGCTAACACATTTCACTCTTAATAAAAAGGTCGTAAAAGGGTAGTAACGCTCGTATTTACTAAATTCTTACGAACCTTACTACCCCGCGGTACGGTACGCAGGCTCTGCCACTACCAACTGATTGGTTAGCAAATTAGGTAGGTGTAGGAAGTAGTACACACTAGATTAACGTCGTGCGTATGACTAGGTTATGCACGACCAATTAGTAAACGCATGTAGCTCAGAAGCGTGTTATCGCTGGGACGTTACTAGTGAAGGTAGTAGTGCTTACAGCCTGCTTCAGTTAGTAACCGTGACTAGTGCTGCATTTACTACTTCCAGTTACTACCTCCAGTCTATATCGCTTCCTCCAGTGTATACCGCGACAAGTAAATTGTTAGTGTTCTGTTGAAGGATGAAGTTGGTGACCGCAAGGATGAAGTTGACACCATCGTTGGGTGGGGATTCAGGGGCTACGCCGCCCCCATGAATGGGCTGGGTGTGTTTGATTGACAAACTGATCGTGCGTGAACTCGACGCTAATTATCGGGGCTAAGATGAACCTGGGACAAACATTGCTGCTGCTGCAGTGTGGAGGTGGTGGTTCAGTGTGGTGGCAATTCAGTGGCCATGGCTCACGCCTTGTGGGCCTCACGATTCCCTTTTGCCATAGTGTAAGAGGATTACAGGGCCCATTTTTGTTTATAGATAAATGTTGCGCGGTGGCTGTGCTGTCAGCTGCCGCGGTAATGTCTGGGCTGCGGTTGTACGCAATTGGCAGCTTCCGCAGAAGCCTAGGGAAGGAGGGATAGCCGTCCATTTTATAAAAGCTGTGTGCGTAAAGTACCAGTGCAGCCGTGGCAATGCGGGGGTTTTACTTTCCGCCTACACGTTTCAAACGGGAAGCCGTGAAAAGGCCACAGTAGTAAATACAGATGCACGCTAGCCTGCCATAATAAAACTGTGCAATCCTTCCAAATTCCAGTAAGCTAATTAACTCCATAGTATGCCAAATTGCAAATTGGAAATAATCATGTATTGTTGCTTGCGAAGATTACGATGGTACAATCGTCAATTGCAATTCAGTGGGCACAGTGAATTTGGCATTGACAGTTTAATAAAATTTTCATGGTTACTTAAACAGATTGCCTGTACAATCATTTGAGGGGGTATCCCGGTCAACCAATGTTTTTCTATTGATTTCCGGTGCTGCACTTATACCACCCACATGTATAAATTGTGCTGCGCTGCTGGACCAAGTCATTTAAGCGCAGCCAATGGGAGTTTCCCCTTCTGGGTTCATTTGCTGGGCAAAAAAAGGAAGGTTGATGCCGATTAAAGTACACATGGGGATATTTAAGTAGTAATATTTAAGTAGATTTTCAGGGTGGAGGAGGATTCCAGGAAGACTGCGTTACCGTCTGCAAGACACTCAAGCCCGTTTTTCACGTTTGACTTATCGACATAGTCATGTTTTGAAGTCGGTTTTTCACACAACGCTGCAAGCGCAGAAAGGCATGCACATGCTTAGATAGGTGTATGACGTTCTAACTCAAAATTGTTTCCCAATGCAATCTGTGTAATGTACTAGTTGCTTGGGGTGGGGTGCCATTTACGCAACCCCAGAACACCACTGCTTGAGAACCACAAACTTAAGCTTTAAATACTTTTACGTGCGGCAGAGCAAATGAGGTGAGGAACGATGGTTAAGGATGATGAGCGATCTATTTACAGCATGTATCGGGGCCGTCAAAAGTCATTGGATCACGGTCTTGCAAATTTACAGGAATTGATTCTTCCGGAAACCCGCTGGTTGCATTGGTGAGAGTTCAAAGGAGTCCTCCCTAATAGAAAAGCTTCTTGTAAAACGACAATGGCTGTCATAAAGCCAGTAAATCAAACATTTTGTGTTATTCGCTAATCCTTGTTCCAATTACTTATGACGGCAGCTGTACATGGTGGCCATGATAACGGCCAGCCAAACCACGTGCCGCCTACACCTTCGTCGTCGTTTTAACGCTGTATCGTTATTAGGATCATTTTTCGATTCCCCGTGGCTCCTAGCTGTCCGCTATCAGCCGTGCTCATCACGCGTCCACAGAAATACGTCACCGCTGCCATCCGGAAGCTACTTCTGAGGCACCAAGATTCGAGGGTTCCGCTGAACTTGTAAAGTGGCGCTACGGCAACAGAAGTTTGGAAAGGAGAACAATGATACAACGTCGGATACGAAAGAAAGGACACGCGTTTTCTTGAGGTGCCACGCCAGCGCGGTGAGGTTTGTTCTGTGCCCAGTTCGTGGTAGCATGCTCGGCATACACGGTCTCCAGCTGTGGCCGCAATTTACGCCTTCACACCTAGGCGTGTTTCCACCGGAAGATAAAAATACTAATTTCCGATAATTCTTGCCCCGAAGCAACTGGTGAGCTACGAGGCATGTCGTAGTGGAACTGTCCGGAAGTATTTTGACCGTTTTCGGATCTTCAACGTGCGCCTAAATCTTAACAAGGGCTCTCGGTCGGGCTAGTTGGTATTCCATAACGTTTATCTTCAGCGCACAAAAAACACACGGACACAGAAGACAAGGACAAGCGCTATCACACGCATGGCAAAAACCCACCGGTGTTTTTGTTTTCCACTTCCATCAGGAAAACGGCCGCCGCGATAATTTAACCAGCGTTCATCGGCTCAGCAGAGCAATGCCTTACCCCCTTGCCACCGCGCTGTGTTTTCGACCAGGAATTATGAAGGCATAAACTATGGGTAGCCTAACTAAAACAGGGGACACATGATTGACGCCGGTCTCTCAGAAATCAAGGAAGGCATAGATTATAAGCCGAAAATATTTAAAATAAAGCCCACTACAATACGTATAATCACATCACTTTTCAAAATACTTTTCAATATTTCCAAGGTTATGTCTCCGCTGAAATCTCGGTTTGGTAAACGCCAGATTGCGCCACGCGGCCAACTTAAAAATCACCCCAACATAGGTATGAATATCCTCCCAGAGAACCGCCCCGTAAGAATGCTCAGTGGGGCTCTAGACAAGCGTGTATTTGCCAACTCAGAATCGCCAAAACCAGAAAATCTTTAACGAACTATTGCACAAAAGCAGAACTTCCAACCAAGGGAAGAGCAAGAAAAAGAGAAAAGCAACAATAAGACTCATGCAACCCCTGATCATGACCAGAACATTGCAGGGCCTGCCGTACCACAAATGTACCCGCACCAAAAAAAGTGATAGAGACACCATCATTAGGACAGCATAAAAGTCTCTTCTCAACCTTGCCATTTTGACCGTGAGACCAACTAACAAAGGGTGGACCACCAGGGTAAAGAATGAATATCCGCAGACAGGTCTAGAAGAAGGGGATGGACATTTACTCGATGGACGGATGAAATAACAATAACCGGTTGGAAGAATTGACTCGGAAGCACAGGACAACAGCGGGTAAAAGTCAATGGAAGAGGACTTCACGCTGCAGTCGTCTTAACATGGATGTTGGTGATAATGACAATGAATAGGTCCTTAATTTGTGTCTTCCTAACGCATTTAACGAAATCGGAGATGCCACTCGCCTAGCACCAAGAAAGCGGTTGTGAAAACAAAATCGGGACGGGCCATCATACCCCCTGCGAAAAGAAACAGGCACCCCAAACAGAAGAGAAAGTACAGGCACCCCCCTCCCCCTCTGAAAAGGAACCACTGAACGCCATGATAGACATGACACCGACCCAGTCACCCCGCAGGAAAACTCTCTTCTACCAAAAATATGGATACAATCCTACAAAGGGAGCGGCGGTATGGCAGGCTCAAGTTCATTCGGTGAATCTTTCAATATCATCGGACCACAGTATACAGCGACTCCGAGATGTACGAAAGCTTGAGACCCCATTTGTAGTAGTTGACTACTCTGGCAATCTTGGTGACTGCTTGACCCTGAAACATACAGAAACAAAAGGTGGAAGTTAGAGCCATCCTTTTGGCAATCCGAATAGCGGAAGTATCAAATAGAAGCGTACGTCATTACAGACTCAAAAAGGACATTATACAGTTTTCTCAAAACAGAATAGCAAGCGCCTTCGTAAGATATTCCCATCCATAATGCACGAAGTTAACAACGTTATCTGGACAGCCGGATCCAACGATCTGGAAGCGAACGACGCACTATGCAAGAGGCACACGAACTCTCATACCGTGCGTCTTGTGACCACGCACACTTAACTTTTTCACACCCTTTTAGGAGTGAAGCTCCTCTTGCTCAGGCCCTGTCCCGTAACTCATTGCTGCTGTATACGGCATGGCACATTAATGATGATTGTTGCAGGATATCCCTAGGGACTGGCCAACCAAAGATTGGCCGAAGAGGACAAAACGTTCAACGCGTTCGTTGCTACGCAACAAGGAGAAGAGAAAGAAGAGGTTGTCGTTCGTCGCCTGTGAGCTCAAGACACGTACCGGGTGTACACGACACAAGACGCTCTGCAGAAGGCGACGGCCAAGGTGACTAAAATGTCACACACCGAATGCGCCAACTTACCCATGGAGATTCTCATCGTCCAAAACAACCCCTACATAACCACCACAAACATCGACGTCGTCGACGGGCTTGTCAACGGGGCGGTGGAAAGCTTGACGTGTCGAGTCTTTATATGATGTGCGGGCGAATGTTTCACGGTTTTACCGATAAGCATTTTTGCTTCACCCCTCTCATCATCCTTCACTTCGTGGAGATGGCGAAATTTTTTGACCGAAAAGGGTGTAAAAATCTTGTCCCATGGCTAACACCCTTGAAAGATGTTCTGGCAAAAAAAGGGTGTACGGATAAAAATGGGGTGTTGATCCCAACACCCTTAAAAGGTGTTTGGGGGAAAAAGGGTGTACGGATGAAATAGGGGTCTTGAGCTCTACAGCCTTTTATTGAGCCTCCTCACACCCTTTTTTTAAGGTGATGGCATGCGCAGTGGCAATCTGAATCGGCGGATCGCGCAGCATTCAACACAAACAGTCAATACGCACAAGGTACATTTGGAACACAAATGAATTGAGCAAGAAAACCAACGGGACGCAAGCGGTACAGGGAGTGCATACTTACTTAGTAATATATGTGCTGTTCTTGCTTTTATATCCAGCAGAGGAAAACCTCCCGATCGAGTCAGTGGGCTTGTCGCAAAAAACCGATACTTTAGCGCTAATTTTGGAAGTATGGATTTTACTATGAGGATATCCAAATCATCACGCGGATTTGCAAAAACTTCTTAATCATGAGGTAGTTTTTGTATTTCATAACTTACAGAATTTTATTAAATGCCAAACAAATCTTCCCCGCCACCTCAATACCCTTCAAAAAGGGTGTTCAATATTTCAACACCCTTTTCCCCAGAAGGGTGTAAAGCTACAAATAAAGGTGTTCGAAACTAAGAAAAAGGGCGTAAAGAAAAAGGGTGTAAGAAAAAGGGTGTAAGAAAAGACCGCCAACAAAGAAGAAAGGTGAAGAGATTTCCAACGTTGGAGGCATTTTGTACTTGTTTACACGGGTGGACTGAACATTTTCTAAAAGCGGGGGGTGTTTTGTACCTCACGATGTTTGATGCAATATGAATCGGCATAATTTATTACCAGTAAAGCTCTTTAAGCTTGAGCTAGTTTCGGTGGCGTTAGCAAAAAAATACAAAGAAAAAGAACTGCGGCACCTGTAAAGGGTGCACCCCCGCAGATAGCGAATTATAACCGTGAAGTCGGCTTTCGAGCTTGTTACAGTGTGAGTGAGCACAAGGGGCGTATGCGTATGCGCACCTCTTGCTATACCATTTCAAAGGTACGAGTCTTTTTTGATTCTAAAAGGCAAAAAATGGTGCAGCTTGCAATAGTGGTGCAAGGCTGGAGAAACAGCATAGCTGGGGCCGACCTAGCTTGTTTCCCCCTTGGACCCCTGGCAGGGGGGGGGGGGAGGGGGACACACATTGGAACAGCCTTGTAAAATCCGGTTAAACTTGGCCTCACCCCTCAGCGGTCATCCTAGCTTAGCAAGAACATTGCAAAGCTTAGCAAACATAGCAAACCTTAGCAACACCGGAAGAAACTAGGTCGACCCCCGGCTCCGCTGTTCTTTTTTTACGACTGAACACCTATTTCACACCGTTTAAACAACCTACAGAAAGCCAAGCGTGTTGCATTCGAGAAACACCCTTTTCGCCACACGACTATAGTCTTTAATTTTGAAGGTTCAAATTGGTGTTTCACGTGGCAAAACTCATGAGGTGCACCGCATATGGAAACGAGCGATCATTGCATAGCAGCAATTATTTTTTTTGCATGTGTTTGAAAATTTCTTGCGGGTAGAGGAGTATATGAGGGGATGTCATGTTCTTTACAGTGCTATTATGCATCGAAGCATGGCCTTATTCAATGAACAGCTGAACACATTTTCCACACCCTTTCAACACCCTAAGAAAAACCAAGGGTGTTGAAGTTTATCAACACCCTTTTTTTCAGAGAAAAAGGGTGTAGAGCTAGGAAAAGGGGGTTGAGATTCAAGAAAAAGGGTGTAAAGGCCTCCCAACACCCTTTTTCCACTTATACTACACCCTTTTTGGTTAAAAGGGTATAAAAAAATTTGGTGTGCACTGCCCTTCTCGAAAAACTGTACAAACGAATCTTCATTCTATGCATAGGAACACAACCTTTCCCCCTTCTACATCGAGGTCCCAATGCCGAAGAATCACAAACTCTGTGGACGAAAAACCAACACAGTTGTCTGAAAATCCGTGCGCGTTAAGGTGCTCGGTGGTGACATCAGGCATTAACTTAGAACCCTGGTAAAATAGGGAAAACATCCGCACTTTTGCGCGCAACCTAGCCATGTCCAAGGGTATGGCCAGGGGAGAACAACTCAAACATAACAGTTTCCACTTCTTGGAGGCATGGGAAGCAGATTTGACCAGCTCGTTACCTCACGATCAGCGCGAGCTGATTGAGAGGGCAAAGGAAGGAGCTGCTGCATCTGGTGCCGTAGACTCAGGTTCCACCTTTGAGCTCCCTGACATCTTTTTACCCCATTTTCCTAAACCACAACCATTTATTCCTGAACAAAGGTTCCTTCTCTCTCTCTCTCTCTCTCTCTTTCAAAAAAGCAAAATTGTTTTGCCGGGCCTAGGCATCACAGAATAAACATTTTGATACAGTGACACTGACTCCTCCTCACTCCTGACCAACACCTCGCCTTTGCAACCGTTCACGCTCACATTTCAAGCCACAGAAGCGGAGAGAGCCTTTGTCTCTCCCGGGACACGGGGACTAAAAACTCTGTTGCTAGTGTTTTCTTTTCGAAAGACTTTCGGGCTCGCGAAGCATGATCGGAAATGCAGCAGCTGCGTGCGAACACGCTCCGTTGGAGTCGAAGTATCGCTATCGCGCTTTACATCTTACGATACACACGTAGATGTGCCTGCAACTTTTGTCGACGTCGTCGTCTTTTCCTTTTCGTAGCAATATCTACGTTAAACCTTTTTGTGCATCTAAATTTGCAACAAGGTATGGAAGTAAGGCTAAGCTGAATGTTTAAAACAATCTCCCTACACTGCTATGCACTTAGCAGGCAGCCCAAACAGGAATAATTGATTTTGCTATCTGTGCTCATCAGAAATGTAATAATACTCTTCCAGTCTGGGCCGCAGCCCATCTCGCGCTCTCTGAGTGGCGCCATCTCCTTGGAAGCCTCTGCTACTTTGTTTGTTCTACAGCAGTCCTCTACAGTGTTGCATGGTTTCACAAAGGAGTTTCACCTGTGGGGCTTTACGGACAATGACTAGCACTTACGATGCACATTGCCTTGAATAATGGCAATCAATGGAATCAAGTATTGGTGTTGTTTTTCAAAGCCAAATGTCTTTTATTTTCTCCTTAGGTTAAGAAGCAGAAATAAAACAGTGAAATGTGAGATTGAGTTATAAAATGTACTATGTGTTGCTGCTCCATGATTACATAGATTGTACACAAATATGCCGATGTTGGCCACTTCTTTCATTTTTAAAATTATATTTACCGTTCGCAAGGCTTCATTTTGTCCGGAGTTATTACCTCCAATGAGCAAATGGGTTCACCATGGTACCTGCTGAATATTTTGTGACTGGTAAAGAGTTCAGTCTTGTTTGTTACATGTTCAACATTAGTGAGAGAATATAATTGTTGTGCATGATCATTTTCACCTTCATATCCTGGTTGACGAGTACTGGCTGGAGCAGTATGGTAGTTTAGTGAGGGCCGTCGTTTCTAGGAAAAGATAATAAAGCCCCCCTGGCTCAGTAAAAAGCACCAAAAAAGAAACGAAAACGACAAATTACAGTTAATGGAATACCAAAGCAAAACATGTAGGTTTTTGCACGGGAAAGCGAAATGTGTTGATCTAGTGGCGAATATTGTAAATGTGGCCCGTTTTTATCAGCACTTTTATTTGCTCGTCTGCCTTTGTCATGTGCTGACATGTGCATCCCCTACTACAACTACGCCAGAAACTGCCTCTCAAGACGGAAAAATTCCACAAGAAAGCCAATTTTAAAGGGACACTGAAGTGAATTTTAAAGGGACACTGAAGTAAAGGGACACTGAAGAGATGCACCTTGATTGGACGATGTCCAAGGTTAGCATTCAAATAAGTTTCGGTTTCGGTTCTGTGAAACAACATGCTTTACATCCGACGGAATCGTTGGATGGGCATTCTCGATATCTCAGTAATCGTCGTACCGTGCTTCTGCCATGTTGTCGGCTGTAAAATGCCTAAGATAAGCCTCCCAGGATGGCTTGGAATCGTAGCAATCACTAGCCGAGGCGTACGCAGTGGATGAACGCCCTCCGCCTCACTGCAGACGCTCAAATGACATGCTCTTTTCCGGCATATCCTGAGCTTGCCTCACTCATGCCTGTATCGTAAAAAGCGTGTTCGTAGCAGGCCAAGGGTCTGCTGATTCTGGCCTGTGCCCACTGCTCGCAAGTAGTCGGTGCTTGTGGCAAAAGCACGCCAACTAGAACTCGATAGCGCGTCAGTGTCAGTCTTCGCGCATTCTGCGAACTCGCTCGTGGAGCAGTGAACGTTACGGCCCAAAAATGGTGAACTCAGTTTAGAAAACATCGGCCGCAAACGAAAAAATCAACTGACAAAAAAAAAGTATGTACCGTCGGGGATTTCAACTTGCGACTTGCAAAACAATAACCCTAGCGCTTCAGACCACTCGGCAACGAGCCAACTTTGCCGAGGTTGGATATACGTATAAGGTATATAATGTACAACCAGTTTACACTGGTTGTACATTACTGAGGTTGTACACTGAGGAAGCCGAGCTTACGACACAGGAAGCCAGCGACAACCTTACACGCATTCTCACGGAGTGTGCACTAGAAGTCGGGGGCACTATGGCTAGACAGGATACTGGTAAACTTTCACAGGAGACGAAAGATCTAATCAGGAAACGGCAAACCATGAGAATCTCCACCGCAGCTGACAGAATAGAACTAGCAGAGCTCTCGAAGTTAATCAATAAGCGCAAGACAGCTGACATACGGAAGTATAATATGGAGAGGATCGAATACGCTGTAAAGAACGGAGGTAGCCTGAAAGCAGTAAAGAGACGTCTTGGCGTGGGGAAAAATCAGATGTATGCACTTAAGGATAAGCAAGGCAATGTCATCACAAATAGGGATAAAATAGTCACAGTGGCCGAGGAGTTCTATAGGGATCTGTACAGTAGCCGGGACATACAGGATAATGCCGAACGAGACAGTAGTTCAGAGGAGATAGACATCCCACCAGTAACGACCGAAGAAGTAAGGAAGGCTTTGAAAGAAATGAAAGGGGGCAAAGCACCTGGTGAGGATCAGATAACAGCAGACCTCTTGAAGGATGGCGGAGAAATTGTACTTGAAAAACTGGCAAACCTGTATACGCAATGCCTAATGACCGCAATGGTACCGGAATCTTGGAAGAACGCGAACATCATCCTAATTCATAAGAAAGGCGACATGAAGGACTTGAAAAACTACAGGCCGATCAGCTTACTGTCAGTCGTCTACAAAGTATTTACCAAGGTAATCGCTAACCGAATCTCTGCAACCTTAGATTTCAGTCAACCTAAAGAACAAGCAGGGTTCCGTAAAGGTTATTCAACAATGGACCATATTCACACGATCAATCAGGTGATAGAGAAGTGCGCTGAGTATACTCAACCCCTATATATAGCCTTCATAGATTATGAAAAAGCATTTGACTCGGTCGAAACCCTAGCAGTCATTCAGGCATTACAGAACCAGGGGGTACATGAGCATTATGTAAAAATACTAGAGGATATCTATAATGGGTCTACAGCTACTATCATCCTCCACAAGGAGAGCAGTAAAATACCTATAAGGAAGGGTGTCAGACAAGGAGACACAATCTCTCCAATGTTATTCACAGCATGCTTACAAGAAGTATTCAGAACGTTGGATTGGGAACAGGTGGGAGTAAGGGTTAATGGAGAATACCTCAGTAACCTCAGATTTGCTGATGACGTTGCCTTGCTAAGTAACTCGGGGGACGAATTGCAAAGCATGCTTTCCGCACTGGGCGAACAGAGTAGAACCGTGGGCCTGAAAATTAATATGCAGAAAACTAAAGTAATGATCAATAACCTCGGGACAGCACAGCAGTTTGAGATAGATGGCGAGGCAGTGGAAGTGGTAAGCGAATATATATACTTAGGCCAAGTTGTGACCCCAGATCCCAACCATGAGGCAGAGATAATTAGAAGGATCAGAATGGGGTGGGGTGCATATGGCAGACATTATCAGATAATGAATAGCAGCCTACCATTGTCGTTGAAGAAGAAAGTGTATGACAGCTGCATCTTACCGGTACTCACCTACGGGGCAGAAACTTGGAGGCTCACTAAGAGGGTTCAACTTAAATTGAGAACGACTCAGTGGGCAATGGAGCGGAAAATGATAGGTGTAACATTAAGGCACAAGAAGAGAGCGGAGTGGGTCAGGGAGCAAACTGGTGTTAAAGACATATTAGTAGAAATTAAGAAGAAGAAATGGACTTGGGCAGGGCATGTAATGCGAAGGCAAGATAACCGCTGGTCATTAAGGGTAACAGAGTGGATCCCTAGAGAAGGCAAGCGCTGCAGGGGGCGGCAGAAAGTTAGATGGGCAGATGAGATCAAGAAGTTTGCGGGGATAAATTGGTCACAGTTGGCACAGGACCGAGGTAATTGGAGAATAATGGGAGAGGCCTTTGCCCTGCAGTGGGCGTAGACAGGCTGGTGATGATGATGATGATGAGTTTACACTTCTATCTGGTTTTAGCATTTCGAGTACCTTAGGTGACTATTTGTTGCATAGCGCTCGTGCAGTAAGCGTCCCCCAAACTTCCACGATATCTCACGTCTAGCAATTGCATTCCTTAGAGGGAAAAGCGTTCTGAGATGTGTAGTCGTGCTGCTGACCGCTGTGCTTGTTCACCCAGCCCAAAAAGTGCTTCCTGCTCCCTGGTTTTCCGCTGTACGGTAAAAGTTTAGGATGATTTTATTTCCTTAGTACCCATATTGACTTCGCTGACTCTTCTCCCGCCTTCAAGTGGCCTTAGATTTTCCTGCTAGCGTACCAGTCAGCGAAGCGTCGCATGTGCACATGTGCAACGCTTGTGTGGAGTGACGCGGACTCAGAGCTTGATACAATGTACAAACTAACAAAGTAAAAAAAGGCACATTCTTCCATTAACAAAAGTGTTGTGGCTTAGCTTCAACTGAGCGAGCGAATTGCGACGACAAGTCGGCGGCCGGCGCACCAAACGCTGGGCCGACTGACTCTGTCGGACGGTCGGTGAGCGGTGCAGTAGCGCAGCCAATTGCCAGCTCATCTCCTCCTGACGTCATACGAAAACGACACAAAAAATAGGCTAGGGCGCAGAGAGGAGGACAACATTTTCGAATTGATTTTTCTACTAAATAAATTCCCGTAAACGCGCTCAGAGTGGTCGGAACATGGCCTATGGACTCCGGACTACAATTCGCGCTAGTAATCCCGCATTGTTTACAAATCACTTGAGTGTCCTTTTAACTTCCGAAATAAAAAAGCAGTCCATAATGAATCACACAATAAGAAAACAAAAAACGTAATAAACATAAGAAGTCCGATACTCGTTTGCCCCCAGTAGTAACCGCTGCAAATATAGAGCGAAATTACGCTCTGAAAAATGTCGCCACACCCATGACCGGTTAGGCCACCCCACGCCACGCCACGCCCATGACCGGTTAGGTCACCCCATTTATAGCGAATTGTATGAATCGCATATTTGAAGGGTTTTACTGCCACCTCTAAATATTGTCAAGAGATTGCGAAACGTTGCCAGAAGTCGGCGTTTCCCGAGCCTCGGTTAAACTCGGGCCTTTTGAAGAACACCCCAGCTCTCGCGTTTCAGAAAATACATGAAGTCATGATCTTAAACTTTATTAGGTACGCTCTTTCACAACAGCTGCTAGCAAGGCTTAGTATGAATTTCGATTTAGGTCCAAGGTTTTGCTGAGACTAAGTACTATCAGAAGAATTGTTCGACTAATCAGGAAAACTGTGACCCCTTTTTATTGTCGTTGTTTTTTATATACACCAGCTATACGGCGCGGAACACTGAGATCAGGGGCACAAAAGGCTAAAAAACGTGTCCGGCCATCAGCCGCCTTGCTGGGAAGTCGCGTGAATGGTTTCTACATCTCCTGCGAGGCAGCGCCTCTCTTGCTAGAAATGCTGAGAATAACGTTGTAGGCGTTCCCACTTCACGATGTCTGACATCATCTTTGCCATCAAGCAAAATTCAAAGGGAGACGAGAGAGGAACGGGGGCTTCAATATTTAGTTTTAACTTGAAACAAAGCCTTGTTTACAATCGACCAAAGCCGAAAGAGCGTGAAACGGTGTGATATTTCAGCCTTATGTGTTTCTTTAAGTAACTTTTACCAAATGTTTAAGTGTAAAAAGGATGAAAGCCTTTCAGCTCAAATTGGCCTCTTAGGGTGTTCGCGTTTTCCACCTAAGCAGCTATAATAGTGCCTTTACTGTTTTTGTACACCATAGCAGCAATACTCGTCTATACAACACCAGAAATCATTGTCTGATGTTGTACTTATAGCCACAAAACGGGCGCTTCGTTTCGTTTTAGGCAGCGTAAGCTTTACTAAAAGGCTTGCTTACTTTTGTTTCAGCTGTCCAGGTGTGGTGGTTCTAGAAGTGCTGCCAAGGCACCTTTCACATTGAGCCTGGTTAACAAGTGGTTTGCCCGTCGAGTCTGTCATCTTTCCTGGAACCATGAACTCACGCCTGCTGTGGGATTCCTGGTTAATGCCAACATGCCAGCCAGAACAGACAGCTGTGCTTCTGAAAGCTCACATCAAGAAGATGGAGGGTCTGCTGACAACCTGTGATACATTTGAGCTCCGCTGAGCCGCTTGTCCACCTGATGTACTGTCTCGCGGGAGTTTCGGTTACCATTTCAACTTTAGTGACCTCATTACCTTACATTTCAACACCACACAAGTTCCTCGTTAACCGGATCCCTCCCCCAAAGACGGGAAACTGCCAGCAGGTGTGACAAAGCCCCAATACGGAGCCGTTTCTCCTTGCGACGGCCTGGTCGGACGAAATTCGAAACCCATTGGTTCAAACCCGAACTCGAAAATTGAAGCAATGTTATAACAAGTCAATCTCCCGCTGATCAGTGCTGAGCTTCAGTGGTCCAGACCCCTTCGACCTGAGCGGACGGCGTCACGCAGGTCAACAAAATGTTTACCTATGAGACAAGAACGAGCCTCTATCATTGCAATTGCGTGCTCATCAATTATGACCTGTTTTTCCCAACAGGTTGTGATTCTGGGTACCGCTTGGAGAAGCGGGTAAAGGAGATGAACCCGTACTCGGTATTCCGAAGACGCAGGAGTGCAATCGCCTGTTCATGGAGATATGTAAAATATTTTAATGCCTGTAGAAAGCCTTTCTTTCCTCGATTAACTTGTCATGATGACTGAACGGCATGACACCAACCACAGTACACATGTACTACTCAAACGACACAGATACTGTGGGCCAAAAAAAGTAACAATGGGTATTTATATAGACTCCTCAGAAGCATTATACCTTATAAATCACTAAATCATTCAGTCCAAATTATATATGTATGGGGTGAGGGGAGTAGCCTAAAATTTGTTTAAACCTATCTGGCGCAGAGAATACAATATGCACATATAAACTGTCCGATATCTTCTATACTAGCTCTGAAAGGTGGTGTATCGCAAGGGAATATCTTAGGTCAACTTTTGTGCTCTATTTATATTAACGATATTGTAAATTCCACTAATAATGCCACTTTTGTGTCTTAGGCGGACCGCAGTACAGCTTTTGCTACAGGCACATCGGAAAAAGAATTAGAGGTACAAAGCAATATAATACTGCTTGACTCACAGACTTGGGCAGGCGCTAACCACCTACGCATAAATACGAAAAAAACTAAGGTTGTCATGTATTCGCCTGAACGAAAACACGTAGCTCCAATAAGTGTAAACTTGGGCAGTACGCTGATACAGATGGTCGATTCTGTAAAAATTCCTGGAGTGATTTTTTCAGAACATTTCACGTCGAGCGACCACATTCAGTATGTGCAATCAAAAGCGTCAGCTGCTTTTGGAATTATTGCTCGAATGAGGCATATTTGTCCTGTAAAACTGAGGATTCTATTGTATAACACCTTAGTATTCTCGTTGTTTTCTTACTGTACCCTTGTGTGCAGAAAGACGGCAGTGTCTATTTTGTAAAAGCTGCATCAAGTACAAAAAAGAGCTGTTCGCTGCATAGCAAACCTTCACTTCATTCACTAAAAATCGTTTTTTGAGGTATGACATTCTTTCAGTGTGCTCTTTGTACGATTATAGGCTGTTGGTAACCTACAAACGATTTGTACAGTGCAATGAAAACGTACTTGTCTCGCTACCTAAACTGCAACAAAATACTCACGTTCGATAAACCAGTCACATAGAGAGATGGATAATTCCGACGCCACAGGCTTGCTATGTTCAACAATCTGTACGGTGCACATTGCCTGTTTTGTTAAATAATCTAGTTAAAGAAAACTTTGACCCCATATATAATGCAAACCTTAAAATGCGATGGTTTATTGCATGAAGTCGTAGTATGCAATATGTTTTTGAAATTTTATGCCTCAACCTAAGCTGTATCTGCTAAGCTGTCAACGAAAAGGGGGTCGGGGCCGCGTCAAACTGTTCAAACAACTTTTTGTCTAGCCTCCTCATGCAAACAAGGAAATAAAGGTAGAATGAATGAACGAAAAATATGCAACAAGGCTTCAAGAACGGTAGAACTACGCATTGAGAGCAGGTGAGTCCTTTTGCTACCTTTTGCAGCTCTTTTCGAATTCGTCGCTAGGATAATTTTCTTGTGCACGCCTGAAGGCATTCACCAAGTAAGCAAGCTCTCCATTGCTTTGCCATGAATTTCCAGAATGCTTCGCAAGAAAACTGCTCATATCTTCTTTGTCACCTTAATGAATTAGTTCGTACTCTCAGAAGAGGCAGGCAGAGAGATTTACCAGGGCGTGTAAGTGACGGCTACTATGATGATAAATATGGGAGTAAAAAAATAAATATAACCAGAGTTGTTTTGTAGGGTGGGGTGAGACGACATGAAATCATTGTTTCACAACTGTCAATCTCATTTCGTTCACTTCTTCTTCCGTTCACTTCGTCGTTGACATCTGGGGTCAGATCTTTCTCTGATCTTCTGATTGCCGTCTGAATTCATAATAATCCAGCCCCAAAAAGCCAAAAAACTTTCCAAAATACCCATGAAACAGCCTGAACAGTCAAGCAAAACGAAACGCCCATTGGGCATACGAATTTGGCTCATTTCGATTCGTGAAGCAGCAGGATCTGGATCATTTTCGATACGAACTACGATCTTCGTACGTGTTTTCAGGGAGTTTTCAACCATTTTAGTGCCACCCCTTTTCAAGGGGAAGGGTGCCGAGTTTTGCTTGTCACTGCCGTTTCTCCGACTTCGTTTTGGTTTCTGGATCTTGCTCATTTCGAAAAAATGCCTGATATATATTATGATGTCGAGCCAGTTCGTTTATTATTGTTGGAAGTCGAACTTTTACCATTTGGTCAGCGTAATTTGTTCGGCATTTCCGAATTATTCATTCGTCGGTATGGCGAGTGGGATACTGCGGGATATATTTTTCTAGACGAGATGAAGCAGCCAAAGCATCGTGATTTTCGCTCACCTCCGGCATGTAGTAACGCCCAAGTCGGAAATTTTATAGTTGATCCCCGGGAATTATGTTGAATTTTTTCAACATATTGTCACGTAGCCAATGGCGATGCAGCTCTCTTGAAGAAAAAACAAGTTTATTGGAGCGAACTTGTGCTCCGCTAACAACTCAAAGAATACACAGGCGGTGAAACAGCAGTCAACAAAGTGACGTGCGTGGACTGGTGTCGACGATTCGAATGCCGTGGCATCTGCTCAGCGGGAATTTATCACTCGGCGCGAGGGTTTCTGGAATAGTCAAATTGTATCCAGAACATTGCAGATCAACGAAGATTATTCTAGGCTGTTCGCGTTAGTTCGGAACGCTCTCCCTATCAGAAGAGATAACACATGCGGCACAGAAAGAAAGAACGCAACACGCGCCTCCCTTGCACACACAACACCGATAACACAGACCGGCGCAGCCGGGCGGCAAAAGCAAAACACAAATAAACAAACACAATGCACGGTTCGCGGCAATATTACTTGTGTGTCTTAGATAAGGCGCTCTGCATATCATTCGTACAATACGTTGCTGAAGTAAAGTAGACGTTGAATGTGATCCATGGTAGTTGTTCCCCAAATGAGTGACCCATAATTTATTTCAGACGAAAATAAAGAGGTATAATGCATACATTTATCCTAATTGGGTATTGCAACAGTGATGGCGGAGGAAGCCAATTTTACTGGATAACTTCTTAACCAAGTATTCCCGTGGCTGTCTTAGGTCATATTTTCCGAAAAATACACACCTATAGTTTTGAAAGACTTCGCAACTTCGATTTCGATATCATTTAGTATGAGGGGTGGTAGTTCCTATGGTATACGGGTATGAAACATGACTGCTTTGGTTTTGTTTCTGTAATTTCAAAAGCATTTTTAGCCAAGTCATTATTTAGGCCAAGAGTTTGATTAGCTCGAATAGATAAATCTCTTCCTGACCGAACGAAAAAAAAAAACTGGTGTCATCTGCATATATGATGCACGTTGCAGTGTCACAATATGTACGATTTCATTAATGTACAAGACAAACAGAAAAGGTCCCTAAATACTCCCTTGGGGGACGCCTGCTGCTATAAAATGCGAATGCATTTATTAGCCGGGGGTTGTCTTGCTCCGTTGGCCGGCGTGCGCCTGCATTCCTTCAGCGCGAGCGCACGTGAGCGCGCGCCTCGTAGTTCTGCCTTCGTCGTCGTCGCCGTCGTAAATGCGAATACATTTCTTAGTCGGAGGCTCGAGACGCCGTTGCCGCGTAGCTGGACGCGGCTATGGAAAGTGTGCGCGTGCGCTCCAAACCCTCTGCCCCCTTAGTCTTGGTTGGCGACTTCAACGTTGACGTGCGCAAGAAGAGTGGCGAGTGGCTGGTCGAGTACATGCAGACCAGGCACTCTATGCATTGTCTCTCTGCCGGTTTCGACACGTGCCCCACTACCATTCACGGGAGTTGCATTGATCTGGACTTTACGCGAAACTGTGACGCGCGTATGCTTCTCAAAGACCCTTTGACAGTGCACTTTAGCGATCACAAGGCAGTGATTGTGGCCGTCAGGTACAACGATAACACAAACAGGTGCTGATGAATAAATGATTACGTTCACACTCTCGTCATTAATTACGCCATTACTCGCAACACACTCATCGGTGCACCCAATGCATTCGCATTTCTGCACGATTCCCTTCGGGGAGGTGCGGGGGAATTTTTTCGTTTTACCGCGGATCGCCATCCACTGATTTACACGAACTGTGACAGATGCTGCAGGTAAGATGATATTAGTGACAGGGCTAGACCTCTTATTCCATTATGGTGTAATTTCAGTCGAAGTATGTCATGATTAATTATGTCGAATGCAATTGTGAAATCAAGAAAGATGCCGAGAACCATGTTTTCGTCTTCGTAGTTCTGCGGTATGAATTCTTTCTGTTCCAATGATGCCAATTCTGTCGAGTCGATCTATTTTTCCGGAAGCCATATTGGGCGGGCGTTGAAATGTAACGTTCTGTGAAAGAATTCAGTCGTTTAAGAATCCGTTTTTCGAATACATTTGAACAAATGGGAAGAATAGAAGTCGGGCAATAATTCGATAAGCCATTTTTGTCCCCCTTCTTATATATAGCTGTAATGTTTGCGCACTGCATGTTACGAGGAAACGTTCCAGATGGTAAGTAAATATTAAATATGATGTGTACCAGGCAATGAGAAATAGAAATTAATAACATCTTAACGTGCTGTTCTTGCAAGTCACACATATCTGTAGCCCTATTGTTTCTCAAGCTAGTGGACGCAATTATAAGTTCACTGTGCATTACAGGTTCAAGAAACACAGTATTGTTACAGGAAGGTTTCATATAACGTAAGTCATGGAGATAAGCTGCTGGGTGAACAGCAGAAAGAAAAGAATCGTTAAAAGAATTAGCCAATTGAGCACCTGTCACTTCCACTCGTGATATGTTGTGACGAATTCCCGAAAAGTAATTACAGTTTTTTTTTCAGACCTTCCAGACTGCCCAGTGGATGACACGAAAAGATTGTAATGATAGCGCCTTTTTGCAGGACGAAGTTCAGTTGTAAGCTTGGTTCTGTGCACTTTGTATTCCTTTAACGTATCAGGTCATTTTGTTTAGACAAATCTTCGGTAAAGTTTGCCACGATTTGCGATGAGTTTTAGTATGTCAGATTTTATCCATGGCTTACGGCCTTGCTTAGAGCGAGCAGCGATCTTCCATGGAAAACATTCATAATAAACAGATGTGAATATAGACATAAATTTGTCGTACACCATTTCAGGGTTATATTTATTCAGTACATCATCCCAAACCACATTTGATATGTCATTTCTTAATTCGACAACGTGAACGTGTTTCCGCATCTATAGGAATATGTTGTCACACTTGCTTCATTTATCGCCGCATGGTTGAGTGATAAAAATATTAGAAGATGATCATTTATTGGGTAATTGGTTACACCAGAGTTCAGAGGGAAAAATCCAAACTGTTTATGAAAAGATCTCAGAGGGTTTCACATGTTTATGTCAGCTTTGTTGGCAATGTAAACAGAATACGACAAGAATTACACTAAGTAAGCTTGAAAACTCTGTTTTGGCCCTGCTCTGATCAACAAAGTTGATGTTAAAATCACCACCGAAAACTAATTTGTAGTGGTTATTATCCACAAATTCTTAAACACCTTCCATAAATGAAAACAACCCACACAAATCAGCACCTGGTGGGCGATAGCAAACCCAAAACACACCTATGATGTCGAAGTGCAAGAACTTCGTAGGCGGAAGTGACAGAAGAAAAATCAGTAAGATTCCATCGCGTTTACAATCAGCATAGACACCCCCACTCCCGGCTTACCTTGGCGATTCATAATGTCTGAGCCATAACCAGGTATTGTAAATGTCTCTTCCTCGCATTGGAACCACATTTCACTAAGGATGATAACATCAATAACCTTGTCCGCCTGACTAAAGAAAAAATCGAGGTCATCATGCTTGTTTCTCCCCGATCTTAAATTGAAATGAACAGTTACATCGTTTTAGGGAGTTCGTTTGGCCACAGCCGTTCAACTGCGGCAACTCTATTAGCTCAAGAGCTATCAAAAAAAGAAAGGGCAAGGAATGGTGGCAATGATATTTGCAAATGAAATTTTGGCTCGCAGGCGTGAACGACAATTCTGGTGGAGCACTGTTACGGCAAATGCAACCAGGCATGAGCGAGCATGTTGAGGCGATTAGTATAACATGTGGACGGTTTGAGCTTTAAACGTGTCAGAAGTAGGCGCCGGAGCGAGCGTGCGGGAAGGATAGCGTTTTGGTGAAGAGCTTAAAATCTCCTCTCGTCGCCGTAAACAATGTGTCTGATGACCTATCGGAGCGGTCACCAAGGGTACCGTTATCCTGTTTATTTTAAAGCAAAGCTTTTTACCTCTACCCCCCAAGGGTCCTTTCCCAACCGCTGGTGTCAAAAGAAAACTCCCGCGAACAAATAAAAAAATTTACTGGCACCGCCAGGAATCGAACCTCGAACTGATAGAGTAATAACGCAAGAGCCCGTTGTCTTACCGATTTAGCTACGAGCCCACGCGGAGACGGGGGAAGACAGGTGGTGCACTCACCAAGCACATCTACGGGTTTGCCCCCTGCATTCTCGCTGAATGCAACGTGATAGCGGCACGCGATCTCTCGCACCGCTGTGCGCTCCACCCAGGGCATGTCAAGCGGTCCTGTGCGTGCCTTGCGCGTGTGCTAGCAGTTACAAAAATTAAAGGAAGCTCACACGAACGCATGACATCTCACTTCTAGTATGCCAATGTGCTGAAGCCCATGGCCTCCAGTGCTCACGTAAAAAATCACAGCTCCTTGTCATCCGCCCTCCCATCAAATAACACATTCAAATACTCCTTGATTGCCAGGCCATTACTCCAAGCCCCAGCATCAATATCCTGGGCCTACATCTCCAGGCCTACCCCAAGAGATGGAGGCGAAAAGCAAAAACGCCCGTGTGTACGAGATTTCGGCGCACGTTAAAGATCCCCAGGTGGTCAAAATTAATCCAGAGCCCTCCACTACGGCGCGCCTCATCGCCTGCGTTGCGTCGGCGCGTTAAACCCTACAATCAATCAATCAATCTACCCCAAAAGTGTCGCATCCTTGCAGCGCCTCAAACAGAGTATCAATCAAATCATACACATGATCAGGCAAGTTGCCACCAAGACGCGAGGCCTCAAGGAATCCTCTACCGTTTGATTAATTCAAGCTTTTGTCCTCTCGAGAATCACTTATTTCAAACCCCCGTCTTCTTGCAAGGAGGACATCAAGATGCTTTCTATGATGATTAGAAAGGCGGTTGATTAGGCCATTGGCCTTCCCATTAGTGCGTCCGCAGAGGCTGCTTAGCACGGGCTCCACAACACGGTAGAAGAGCTGATAGAGGTCATATTTCTAACCAGAAGCTCCGAATGAGCAGAACTGCGGCGGGTAGCCGCATCCTTCACCAGATTTGCTGGGCAGCCCAGAGTGTCACTCCGGTTGATGTACTCCCGGACTCTTGGCCACAAGAACTAAAGATGCTCCCTTTGCTTAGTAATACGAATCCCCCACACGATGAGGGTCGCGAGAAGCAGCGGCTCAAGCGCTCAACACCACTTTATGTGGGGATGATGCAGTTATCTACAGAAACGCCTCCCAACATCGAGGGCAGCAGTACGCAATCATCCGTGGCTACCTCCAGAACGAACCTCCTTGCGTGTGCCTCACTCAAGACCCAAGCGGCGAAGATGAGCTACCGCCCAGGCGCTCGGTTGTGTTCCATCTGTTCTGTGGCGCGTGGCACTGCCCACGCAGCCGGGCAAGCCCCGCTGATGATGATGGTGGGATGGTGCGGATGATGATAGTGGCGCTGCTAGAAGATGAGGTGCACTCCACTTCATGGCTCCCCCCCCCCCCCTAGCGCAGGGCGCGTTAAGATGAGTGCGTTAACATATACAATGTAGCGTGCGGAAAAACTATGTACAGGTATGTACAGTACTGCCAGTTCACAGGTGTGTCCGCATTCGAGTTTAGACAGTGAGCAGTCCTGGTCATTCCGGTGAGACCGTCCGGGGAGTAGATGGGCCTCGGGGGGCCTTGGCTGGGAGTGGAGCCGAGGACAAGGTGGCGCAGGAGGCAGCAGTTCCGAAGGAAAAACGGCGCGAGCCGCGGCCACTGCGCAAACGAGGCGACGCTGGCAGAATGGGAGCTCGTCTTGCAGCCACTTGCCACGCAGGCACACTGACGTTCGGCCGCGTTCGCGAACAGGCCGGTATTCGCGATGATGAAGTCTTGAGCACGGGTTGAGGTGCAGCCCCGTGGCGCGGGCGCGACGTGAGGCCGTGGCAAGACGCCTGCACTGACCTCGGCCACAGCGAGACGTCCAAGTCCCAGAACGCCGCTGAACAGCCGCACAAATCAAGAGTCGCCGTCAACCACGTGCGTGCGAGAGACGTTGAGCAAGGCGGTGCTGATGACCCCCGGGAGTTCGCCGCAGGAGTGTCAGCGACAAAACTGGCCCACTTGGCGGGTGCCTTCGACGTCGATGGCGATGTCGGCGTCGAAGTGCAGCAGCGCGCTCCCGTGGCGGCGAAATCAGCGATTGACGACGCCGGAACTGCTCCGCGGGCGTGTCGCGCTGCGTCAGGTCATTCTGCAGATCACGTGCACGGGAATACTCTCATGGCGCTTGAGGCAGCGCAGCAGTCGCGGATGCTTCGCCGAAGTGCTCCCCATGGCGCACCGGGGCATGTTGCCCCGAGAGCCGTAAGACCGGGATGTAGTCGCTATGGCCAGCGGCCTCACTCCCTCTAACTTCCAGCTTAGGCGTTGACGGAAGCACAATGGGAGACGCGAGCCTATCGGAGTTGGCGTTGGGAGCGTCGACGCCCGTATCGTGTGAGCTACGCTGCGACTGCACTGGAGCAGGGCACTGTTCCTGAGTCGTGGTGCACACCATCCGCGTCGCTAGGGAGCAGTCGACCGTGTTGGGCAAGATTGAACGGTCACAGAGCACTCACCGGAGCCCGTGCATGGGGTGGTAGAAGGGGAGGAGGGCTGCGGCTGGTTGGCGTTCGTGACGACGTCGGCTGTGAGTCTTGTTGGTGTTAGTGTGGCTGCCGTGCTGGAGGTGGAGTCCAGGGGGGCGACACTAGTGGCAAGGGACGAGGGCGATGGCGCAGAGGGTACAGTGTGAGGCTGTGAAGCGTGCGCGGAGCGTGCGTGTACCCGTTCTGCTGCAGTCCGAAACAGGTCGTCCGCATGGCCGTAGTGCGCGAGCACGGCAGCGCCAAGGTCGTCGTAGGGGGTGGCGCCTGGCGGTGGTAGGGCGAGGACGCAGCGGAGCTCTAGCGGAAGCATCTCCCAGAGGATGGAGTGCTTCAGAGGCTGTACACTGACGTTATTGAGCCAGAGGGTAGCCTCGAACTTGAAGAACCATCCTCTGACGTGGCGTGCGTCGAACACCGGTATCGGTGGGTCCCCCCACGTCGCCATGTCGGTGTGCCGCTGGCGGGGTATCAGGCGCGGAACCTCCGAGTCACCACTTGTAGGAGAGGGAGCCGTGAACTCGGTTATGCACTGTGGCTCTCCTACATTTATTGCGGGTACGCAAGGCCCGGCCGGAACTTCGAGAGCGGCGAACACGAGCTACCACCCAGGCGCTCGGTCGTGTTCCATCTGTTCTGTGGCGCGTGGCACTGCCCACGCAGCCGGGCAAGCCCCGCTGATTATGATGGTGGAATGATGCGGATGATGATAGTGGCGCTGTTAGAAGATGAGTTGCACGCCACTACACACCAATACAACTCAACCAACCACCGCTCACGCATCATGCATTGATATAACCTTACCAAGAATACCTATTTGAAGTAATAAAGTGTGTGGTTAAGTGCATCTCACTTCTCTCTGGTTTCACTATTTGTAGAGCGACGTGAGTGAATATCAGTGACGTCGCATGGATAATGATTCTGGGTGCCGTGAACAAGTTTACTTTCCCACCAGATTCACAGCTTAGATTGGCTCGAATTTTTTTCTCCAGACATCTACTGGGAGGTTTGGGGGCAAAAAAATCAGTTCGGAAACATGAGCGGTTCGAGTATATGGTATTTTCTGGGAGAATGTGAACAATCTCGATGTCCTAATCCGACGCAGCGTCAATTTTCTTGTTTTGCTCCATTTGGCGTTCAACTCTTGTATCAGGATAGAGCAGGTGCCATTAGCATATGTTTTCTAGGTCCTTTAATCCTGAATGACAACAGTCTCAGAATCGCCGTGTTCTTTTGGCGTAGATCCTTCCGTTATGGCTCAAGACGTATTTCCAGCTACATACGTGCTTCTTTAAGGCAGTAATTCCAAGTAGACGTTTAAGAGCCGGACAGAGGTGGGCGTTAAGCAGCCAAATTTGGTGTTCTTAGGCCACATTTTTTTGCTTTTTCAGGGATAGAATTTCGCTTCTGTCGATGAGCAAATTGCACAACAATGCAACTTGGTTTGCTTTTCCCGGGTACTCGATGACGTTTCAATGTCGTCAGCTGTGATGGGCTCGTGAGCAAGCTCCTTCAATTTGCACACAATTTCTATCCCATTCTCACCATTTTTTTGGACTCCTTTATTTCGATGTTATTTCGCCTGGAGTACTGCTCTGAATGCTATGGACGAGACTCGTCATCGGCACGACGCTTTTGCAAGCCGTCAAGCTCATCGCGTAGCGCACTGTTGTGTTTCTTTAAAGCTTCATTTTAGGACTTGATGGCAGCAAACTCGTTCCTGATATCCTCAAAGACAGAGTTATGGGATCCATGCTACGCGCTTCCTCATGAAAGCCAGTTCGAAGGGTTCTAATGTCTGCTCACAGGTTCCTTTCAACTGCTTCTCGTGCGGCTTTTATTTCCTGTCGCAGTTCATTTTTCAAGTCAATAATGGCTTGATTCATCCTTACTGACAGAAGGTAGCACAGCAACAACGCACTGAACAGCAATAACCCTTGACAGCAATGACAGCCCTAAACACACTGTTTACGCTGTGTAAACACAACTGCAATACAACCAACCTGAAAAATGCAGGCAAGAAAGGGCATGAGGTGCTGTCCGTTTGGCCATCACCGCTGCCAATGCACCCTCCACCTCCACAGCCTGCGTCGTGCTTTTGAGCGCTCCAAGTCACTGGTGGCGCCACTCCGGCTCCTTTTGCGCAGACTCGGGGCCCTTGCCGGTCGCCAAGATAAGGCAGCGCAGGAAAGTTCCGATGTATTACGATGGCTCGCAGTTGCTTGCACAGGATGGTAATAGCAGCGTCAGGCTGAAAAAAATTTCACTGCAATAACTGTTACTTAAACATCGCTTTAACCAATATTACAACCTTTTTGAATGACCATATTCGTTCAGAGCTGTCAAAAACAATACCATGCAAGTTGAGCTGAAGACCTGATTATTGAAACAACCTTGCCATCCCTACCGTGCATGCAGGTTGTGCAGTGACGTTATCACTCAGCGTTGTGACGGTGATGACAATTGAGTTGAAAAATTGCTATTGGCATTTGAAAGACATTTAACTGGGAATCAATGTGTAAATTACAGAAATATTGGTCTAGAGAAAATTCAAAATGAAAAACTTTCGCCCACTAAATTCCTGTACATACAACTTAACTAGTAAACATAACGGCTGCCATCATAACAACCGACGAACCAGTTCGACTGGACATTTTCACCACGTCTCTTACCCTATTTAGCTTGACTACCCATTCTAAGGGATGGATTCTGCTATTTCCATGAATGAGAATCGGTACCACCTGAAAGAGAGAAACATGCATGAAAATAATATTTTGTTGTCTCAACATTCCTCAACTGCTGGCACACCTGCCAACAACACGAAGCCTCTTGTAGATTTGATATGCTGTGTGGAGATGTTCAGGTAATTACACATCAAGCAAAAGACGGTTTATCTGAAATGGCCTCCAAACTTTCTGGTAGCTGAACATCGACAGAGTTGCGAAAATGGCATTCCGCACGAGGATTTCTTCAGGCACATTAGGGATCTTCTTTCTTCTGAGTTTGGGGACACGGTTTTCAATTATGCCTGCGTGTGTTTCCCACCTCTGGGTACATTCATTTCATCTCCTTTCAGCACACCTGCAGTTTTTAGAGCTCTCTCCGGGCTTCAGCTTTAGCAAGGTCAAACACTACCCTCCGTACATGGTAGTGCAAACAAACGAGTGATGCTTACTTTTCTCACCGCTGGCAGCAAATTGGCCTTCGGGGGTATAATAAAATCCTCTCACCAACAGTTTTCCCATTCACAGACGCTCGGGCTATGAGGAAGGCAGCAACCGGGCAGCCCTAAAAAATGATCGATCGCGGCTGTCAGGAAAGCGTTCCAGCAGGAATTTCACGGAACATGTGCTGGCTCCGCCACTTTTCCGTGTGGTCGACACATCTGCCGGTAACGTACAGTATCGACTCCTCCACCTTGAACTTGTTGCTGCAGGGCTTGTGGCACACCCGGCCGCAGGCAAGGAGTTCCCAGTTTTCCTTTAAAAAACGAGGAACTTCCTTTCGTACTTCGGGTGCACTTCGGCGGAGTCCCTGCAAATTCTGTAGCATGTGCTTGGTGTAAGCATAACAAAGTACTTTAGAGGCATAAATGCCGACACAAAGCAATTTCTACCAATGCCTGCACCCAAATCAACATAGAGATAATATACTGACTCTAGAGGGAAAGCGCGCCGCTGAGCCAATGCATTGGAACCGTACGACACACGGTGGCAGACATGATACAACGATTTGAATGTTTCCATATGAGCTTTTGCTTACTAAAAACGGCGAAAGCGATGGGTTGTAATCTGGCAACGTGCTACTGCGGTGTTTCCGCGTCCGGCTAGCGAAGCATGCCGGGAGAAATTGTAACATGGCGGACCGCTGGCCAGGCGGATTTTGTGTAGGCGGCGTCGACAGCATTGCGTAGTTTATCTCCTGTGGGTAGGTAACCGACGTGTTTTCGGTTTAGCGTACGTGCGACTTGTATGTACTGAGACTATTTGAGCAAGATGTGGCAACGCTCACGCAACACTTGCGCGCAAGCTCGAATGCGACTGATCGCATGCGCGAGGACGCCAAGGAGTCAGCTGATCCGTACTGGGTGCACAGAAAATGAATCTCCGTATGATCTCCGTGCATTTTTGCGCTGTGCCGCTTTATTTGCCGTTCTGTAACATTTTGCGAGTCGCTCAATGCTTTTCAAACGAAGTGTAGTGAACTGACTGTGGCTTTAGCTCAATGTAAAACCTATATTGACACACACACAAAAGACATCGCATGGGCCAACGCTGATATTTCCGGTGAGTCGCGGCGCTTTGAAGCACAGGAACGAAAGAGCGCCGTCGATCGCATGCCAACGGAGTGGAAGAATGCATGCCAAGGGAGTATGCGATATATAGTCCGCGGCATGTCCCGTTTTCCTTTCTGTCTGTATTCGTCAAGTTCTAGCTGCTTTCCACCACTTCAAAGGGAAAGCTTGCGGGACTGAATGCGCAATATTGAATGGCAGTACTTTACCTCACAGAGCGCGCGAGCAGAGAACATTGACTGATTAAAAAAGAAACCGCATTTCGTTACCTATTTTTTCGTTCTACCTTCACGAACATTTCTACCTTAACGAACAGTTCGAAGCACGAAGTGCTGCAAGAAGTTCCATAAATAAAACAACTGGAACCGAACGATTATAAAAGCTCCTTTTATTTCTCTTCCAACGGGAACGATCGCTGGCTGCCACTCCGTAGCCTGTAGTGAACTTGCGGTAGTAAAGGTCAGATCAGAATCGCTGTTCCGGCGTCAGTTCAGGGGCAATAGATAGGGTGCTTAACGTGAAAAAAGAATGACAGCCTCGCAAGCGCCCGGGGACGCACTTGCTCAGCGCGTGCATCCGAGTTGTACCAGTTGTACTCGTTTTGCACGCACGCAGATCTGAGCTGAAGACTGCACACACACACTACGCAAGTCAGGCGCAAGGGCCTCGCCACTTCATAGCACACTTAAAGAAAATCGAAACCAAAACTGAACTACACAGTTACTTTTCCACCGCTAATAAGAGCTTAATTACACTAAAAGTTTTTTATAAAGCTAGTTTTAAGTACTGAAGCAATTATTTGTAACTATTTTGCTTCAATTTTTTGTTTTAGTTAAATAATTACGGAACAACTTTTTAGAAGACTGAATACAATTGATCTGGCAACCATGAAAATTGTATCATGTCAGCGCCCACGATTCGTACGGTCTCGGAGCTCGCTTTACCCCCCTGCAAATCAAGTTTTCGTTGCAACAGCATGTTTAGTAACAGCTTCAGAAATCAAAATCTTTCCACCAACGAATTCTATGCTAGAACACTGTTAGAACAATAAATAAATAGTTTTATGCATTCCGCTTCCAGGTATGGGCTACATGATAGCACATGCAATACTGTCAGAGATTATCCACAGTGCTCACAAAGAGGTTCCTGTTGTTTTTTCTCCGCCAGAAAGCTCTGTGTCAGCACAATGGAACCTATATGCAACCGGCACAATATTACAAAAAACATTGTGCTGTCTATACACCGGGAGAGAAAGCTACAGAGGGAAGGGGGGCTAATTGCTTTGTGTTACTGCACCAAAGTACTGCCCGATAAATCGGTTTCAGTTTCAGTTTGGGCGTCACATAGACACATTCGCTAGTGCTTATTTCTTCGCATGAGCTGTCTGGTTGAGTGCGCTGAACAACAGTCACCAAGCACGCAGGCATAATGTCGTCTCCTTTTGCTACACTTCATTTGTTTCTCAACACAAGCCAACGTTTTGACTGGAAAACTTGGACTGACTGAATAAATTATACTGTGGACGATGCCATCTGACTCTGTATCATCCATAAATGGCGTGGATTTTGTAAGCACTGCCGTTTTGAAAGCATGCACTGATGTATAAACTGTTCTGGAGCTGAAAATTGGGCAGCACCACGGAAATTTGCAGTGCTTACGTACTATACGTACTACGCAGAACCTCCGCCTTGAGCCGTGCAGCAGCACGTTCGCTTACACAGATGGGCGATCTAAGCGGAAAAAATGTAGAAACAACGGAGTCCCGCTTGCGTTAGTCTCACTTGGGCGTGTAAAACGCAGACCACTTGCTTCGCTCGTTTTGGCATTTTTTAGAAATCCTATGCAGCGAATTATGTGGAAAGCTACCGAAGGGAAAGGAACTTGCTGTCGACTAGGATTCCATGTTTTTTTTTTCTGAAGACAACCTAGGGAACACCATTGCTTAATGCTTCAAAAAACCAGAAAATAAAAAAACTGCTGTCTGTTTCACATATGGCTAATAAATAAGTGGCATTATCAACCCAAGGCTAATAAATAGGAACGATATATTTCTTAATTGCTTAGGTTCCACGCATGATAATAGCATTACTTACTCCATAAATCTTTCGTCAAAGCTTTGTCGGTAGCTGGGATCATCGTCATGAGCCGTCGTCTCGTCCAGCTCCATGTCCTCAGGGTCAGGTGGCACAGGTGTCTATCGATGTGCAGGCCGGAAGCTCGCAGGCAGGGGCCGCTGCCAATCGCTTTTTGCTGAACACAAGACACAAGAAGGGGGTTCTGCCTGTTTCCCGATACCAGCACAGCAGGTCTCTGTCTATGTCTCCACAGACACCAGCAGCTTCACACCAAAATGCATGTCTGCAACAATTTCCCCGACAATGGCAATATGAGCAGGCATTGGTCAGGCATAGCACATCTGTGAAAACAGTTGTTTTGGCAATTCTTGTGTTGGTAACAGTTGTTTGTGCAACATTTGGCAATACTTCGCTTCTTCCGGCATTACCTTTGTGTCCTGATTTGAAGAAAAAAAATCGCACCAATCCACCCTGTGAATGTGGCTGGAAAGCAAAGCTGTAACCGGCACCCAAAACGATTACCCATGCGACTTCACTTAAATTCACTCACGTCGCTCTACATTACGGAAACCAGAGAGAAGTGAAATGCACTTAACCACACCCTTTATTACTCCAAAAAGATATTCTTGGTAAAGTTAAATTAATGCATGATGCATGAATGGTGGTTTGAGTTGTATTGGTGAAGGGCATGAGTGGAAACCTTTTAATGAAATAAAAGGAACCTCAAACCAGGTGTTAGAAGATCTCACTTCTCCATCACTGCCGCCGGGGACGGAGGCGACGAGATCGGCTGCAGATACGAAGGAGGTGGAGGAGGAGGTGCAAGAGGAGAAAATACTTCTATTCGGATTTCTGAATGGTCCAGCGCGCTGCCCTGGGGAGTGGTTCCTTCTTCACTGGAGCCCATATGCAGTCCGCGCCGCCTGTGCTCTGTCCACCAGCTGATGCTGGGTAGGCAGACAGGGGCTGGACAGCAGCATCTGCCATTGCTTTTGTTCGGTAGTTGACGGAAAGAGAGAAGGGTGCTCAGGACTAAAGTTGCACACCCCGATTATGTAGCGGAGGGTTTCTACTTCAGAGCTAAATTTACATTCAGCGTTGTAGTGATTCGGGTGCACTAGTGAAGACGCGTCGGGTGTTGGAGGAGCTGGATTGTATGAGCCGTAGGTTAGTTTGTTGTTCTCTGCAAAGGTCAGGGTAAGGTGACGGAGGTTAGTTCTGGAGTTCGCCACGATGATGCCGTGCCGCTGCCCTCGATGTTTTGAGGCGTCAGTGTAAATAACTGCATGATCCCCACCGAGGGTGGTGTTGATCGCTTGAGCCCGTGTTTGTCGGCGACCCTCATCGTGTGAGGGGTTCGTATTTCTAAGCATCTATTGGCGGTGAGATCTTTGAGTGGCGCCCCCTGGCTCTGACGTCGACTTAGGGATTCGCGCCGCTGTCGTCTGCTACACTCCGCTTGTGAGGGGCAACAGTGCCTGGGCTAGAAATCGCCCGCTTCGTTGCTGTAGTGCGTTAAAAAGCGTATTTCTAGCGACTCAGTGGTTTTGCCAGCTTCTGACGCATCTGAATAATTTGAAGCTGTATCCCCCACAAGTTTGCAACACACGAAGAGATAGAGAACAACTTTGTTCAGAGTATCGGTCAGAAGATCGTGTGTAACTCGTCTTTTGTTGCTTATTCGCGAGGATCAGCGATCAGAGCTTCTTGATAAGTATTCAAAATGCGTAGGCTTCCCTGCAGTATTTTTGAGAT
This sequence comes from Haemaphysalis longicornis, assembly GCF_048455015.1. Classification (NCBI taxonomy): domain Eukaryota; kingdom Metazoa; phylum Arthropoda; class Arachnida; order Ixodida; family Ixodidae; genus Haemaphysalis; species Haemaphysalis longicornis. The sequence goes on along the minus strand of NW_027526203.1, from coordinate 238,114,097 downwards.
GCTCCTATGAAGACTCAACAGTCTAATACTACGTACCAAGCAGCGGCCTCTACACGCTCATCGCACAGCAGGAAATAAAGCGGCTTTCTTCTGTTTCTTTCGTTGTTGTCTTGTATCGGATTAATGTTTCTTGCTTTTTTTTCTGCCCAATGCATTAATTTTTCTGCGCCGTCACCAACTTCTTATTAGGATGTTTCGGGATGTTTGGGAGCCTCACAAAGGTCGTGTGGATATTTCCTTCATTTTGTATGGCATACATTCCCTTCTTCACAAATTGGCTTTCATTACGGCTGCGTGCAAGAAAGTGCATATCCGCAGCGTGCTTTGTTTAATCACATGCAAATACAATGAGAAGGTTTGTGCTACGCCACCGCGATCGCGCCCTAAACAACGCGGTCCACAGTACTCGAAGGCGGCTTTTGTGCTCCGAATTTCCATCGTAATTATATCGTTATCATAACGAACTGACTCTCAACTCGAACAATGACGACATGATTACGGTGTTGAAGGCATGATATTCTCGCTAACTAACGTAATAAATAGTATACCTGCATATATTACAAGACTCGAAACCGAAGAAGAATTCCAAGTAGCTCTTTATTGCTTTTCAACCCTTCCAGGCGCGAAGAACAAATCCTATTCTACTCGGGATGGCGTTCTATGATTTGAAGAAAATTACTTTTACTCTCTTGTCCTGGACTGAGGACCCGGCCCACTAACCAGATCGATTTAATTGTTAAACAAAGTTTTCCCCTCCTCCCCTTACTCCTCCTCCTCTTGAGTGCAGTTTTCCTATAACGCATATCCGAATATCGGGAAGATGTGGCTGTGCAAAATGTTCCGAAATATCCCTCCAGGCCTTAACAAACATATATGTGTTACCATAAATTTAACGAAGACGTGACTCGTTTTGCTCTTAATAAACCTCCATACTGGTTAGATGCCTGGTATAGAATCAGCACGCGCGTATATACACACTGGGTTATTTGGAACTCAACCTACAGTTTTTTGCAGTCTATAGTGCATGTCGGCAAACTTTCATGCCTTGACAACGTAAAGTGATGTGACAAAACGCGTTCGAGCGTTCGGCAAGGTTGCAAAAACTGTTTTACCTTACATATGATTACCGGGAATCGTGATGCCTTCTGCCAAAGCCGACAGCCCCGAAGGCCTAGAATTTGTTTTGGTCTTCCATTTTCGCTGTTGTCGGTTATTAGCAGCTGACTCTTATTCTTTTTGTGCGAATGCTTACATGAGAAGCTGGCGCCTAGCTCCGACTCTTCGCGCTCCGCACAGGACCGGCTTCGCAAGGAATGGGGTGGCGCCGGCAATGTTGCTCCCGTAGCGGTATCCAAAACTATACTTTAATTGACACCATGAGCCCATGAGCTAGTGTATGCGATTTTAAGCCAATTATTATGATAAAAAAGTTACCCACACGCCAATTCTGGTGCGGACAAGCATCAGACGTTGACCGAGCGCAAAGAAACAGCAGGGAGAGCGATCCTGAGTGAAGCAGACGACAAATGCAAGAATCCCTAAGCTGACGTCACGGAGGCGCGCTTCGCAGCGCCGCCTGTGTTCGCGCTCACCGCCAATAGTTCTTGTCGCCAAAATTCCATGAGTACATCAAGCGGAGTGACATTCTGTGCTGTCCGGCAAATCTAGTGAAGGATGCGGCGACCAGTTATGCTCAGTCGTAACTTCTGGTAGAAAGATGGCCCTCTACCAGCTCTTCCACTGTATTGTGGAGCCCCGTGCTAAGCAGCCTCTCTGTGGACGCACTCATGGGAAGACGAAGGGCCTGCTCAACCGCCTTTCTAATCAATATATAAAGCATCTTCATGTCCTCCTCGCCGAGAATAAGACAGGGGTTGACGTAAGTGATTCTCGAGAGGACAAAAGCTTGAATTTAATCGAAACGTATCGGATTCATTGAGGCCTCGCTTCTTGGTGGCAACTCGCTTGATCGTGTGCATGATTTGATTGATGCTGTGTTTGAGGCGCTGCAAGGATACGCCACGCTTGCTGTTGGCCTGGAGATGTAGGCCCAGGATCTTGATGCTGGGGCTTGGGCTGATGGCATGGCCATCAAAGGATATTCTAATGTGTTCCTTGGTGTGTCGTTTGGCGCGAGGGCGGACGACAAGGAGCTGTGATTTTTTACGTGAACAGTGGATGCCACAGGCGTTTGCACATTGGCGTACTAGAGTTGAGATTCCATGCGTTGGCGTGAGCTTCCATTAATTTTTCTAACTCCTAGCACATGCGCAATCCGCGTACAGGGCCACTAGACGTGCCGTGGGTGGAGCGCACAGCAGCGCGAGATGTCGCTTGAAGCTATCACATTGCATTAACCGAGAATGCAGGGGGTAAACATGTTGGTGTTCGTGGTGAGTGCACCTCCTTTCTTCCCCGTTTCTGCGTGGGCTCGTAGGTAAATCGGTAAGACAATGAGCTCCCAATTTGTTATACCAGTAGTTCCAGGTTCGATTCCTGGCGGTGCCAGTGAATTCTTTTATTTGTTTGCGGGAGTTTTCTGGTGACACCAACGGTCGCAAAAGAACCCTTCGGGGGTAGAGGTAGAAAGCTTTGCTTTAAAAAGTACAGCAAAGCCCTATCTCTTCGCATTACTATAAGCTGGTTGAATTGAGGCTGATTCGTTTTGAACTTGACACGAGCCCTCTTAACATTTTTAATCGCTGCTCCATGCTGTATCACACCTTCAGTACGGAGGGCATGGTCTTCGCAGTAAAATATTGCAGTAAAATAAAGCCTTCAGTAGAAAACCAGCCTCAGTTGGACTACTATCTGCCAACTTGCACAGGTGCTTGTAACAAAAACGCGCTCACCAACACTCCTTCCTGAAAGTTACGTCGAAGTCCGCATGGACACTGCATGTTGACTAGGAGCTGCAGCCTGAGCAGCAAGTCAAGATATTGCAAGACGGTGGGGTGCCCGTGAAGCATGGTACTCAATGACAATTGCAGCCGACACTCTAAGACAATGCCAACTACCGAGAGCAAGGAGGGGCATACACTGGCAACAAAAGACCATGGAAGCTTTTCGCAAACGTTTCTAAGAAAAACCAGCACGGAACTAGGCTCTTTCAACTGGAACACAGGCTCGGCCTTTTAGAAAGTGATGTAGTTCCCCTGGTGAGATCTATTAGCAGATTAGCAGTACTGGAAACAGTAGGTGCAGTTCTCCTGAACCTGTCTGGCTGGCAGGTGTTCCGGTCTGCATGTCATGTGGCTCTAAGAAGAATACACACTGTAGCGACCTGCTGCTGCTGAACAGCTGTTGCCACCATGAAAGCATTCCTTTAGGTAATGTTAAACTCACTATTCGCAACATCCGTTTATTACATGGTGGCTTTACAGTGATGTCTCCTGAATTTGCGTGCGTGTGTGGATAGATCATCATAACTGTTTATATCCTGCTCTGCTTCACCTTCAAAAGTAAACTAGCAGAGTAAACTAGGGCTTTCAGAAACTTGCGAACTAAGCGTATCCATTTCTCTCTCTCTCACCGTCTCTCTCTCTACACACACACACTCGCCCGCACACACGCACAAATTATATAAATCTGTTTCCCGACAGGGGACGATTTCATGTTGCTTACCTGCTCAGTAGGCGGATGGAGAGCCGGCACCGCATCGAATTGGAGTTGCTGCCTCCGTCTGAAACCCATTGAGTGCATGAGGTTCGGGTTAATGCTGTACGCTTCGTTACAGAAATGGCGCACACAAACGTAAATGAATCTACTAGCATCCCACGGTGTAAGCCCCATGAGCGGACACCAAATTTACCGCAGCTCTAGGTCTTTTCACACCATATGTTTACTTCAGTCTCTCTCGCTGTCTACATAGGCAGCGACGGCACACCGTTTACGTGCCTCATTTTTCCTGCTCATTGTACACGCACTCACGGCGCACCGTCGGGAATGTTGAGAGCTGCAGTCATTTCTTTTCCAAGTACAGTACGCGCCATCGCCGTAACTCCATTTGTTGGAGCCAGGGCAACTCATACACTAGCAAGCCCTCGCAGAGACTCGTAGACCGTTCTTGAAACAACAAACGCAAAGTGGTCTGGTTAAAAGTGAAGTCCAGAGTTCGCCACACCAACTTTGCGAGCACACTCCTCACACGGAAACCGTTGAAACTGTACGTGCAGGTTTCGGCGTAGATGAGGTTGGGGCACAGCGCCACGGTCGACAGCAGATTGCACGGGAAATACAAGAGGAAAATATCTCTTTTGACATCTCAAAGCAAAGCTTTCTACCTCTACAAGCCAACGGTTCTTTCGCGGCGTGCAAGAAAATAAACTCCCAACGAGGCGGAGGTGACGGCGAGAGGAGGAGGAGGAGCGGAGGGTTTCACTTAAGGAGCACACTGTAGATGGCGTGGCAAATTTACCCAGCGTTCCCCGCGCTGAAGTGCCTGCTTGCAGGCGGACGTGTCAGCAGTAAGGCTTTGTCGTCTGCTTTAGCGACGGTTGTTTTGGGCCTGTGTTGGCGCAGCTTCGTGTCCATTACGCGCTTTCTTCGCACGGCTTGATTAACTTGTTCGACAGCACCTCCTGGGTAACCCGGACCCGACGGAATTAAGGGGTAGTACTGCAAAGATACGCTAAGGATTGGTTTGCAGAGCAGAGCGGGAAAACAAAATGTAGAGACCACATCCCGACATCTGGCCGCAGAGAAACGCTACCTTTTGCGCACGGCTTACCACGAATGGTACTCTGTTTTCTAAATTGGTGAATACCAATTCAGTTGTGTTTTAAGAGGTATTACAAAAGCCGAAAGCATCAACTGGTTCTGATAAATAGCGATTACAAAAGTTCCCTCAGCGTTCTCGAAATTTTCAAACTTACTAAACTAACGACTTTTAATCCGCATAAATGGGAATCACTTAACTCACATCCCGAATTTTTTCGGTGTGTGCGCTTGAGTTGCCCGCTGGTGTAGCCCCCAGGTAGCACATCAGGATGTCTAGGTTCCGCTGTTTCACCCTTCGAAAGACGCTCCTGTCTGTTTTGCTTCTGCAGACGCACGGCCGGGCTACAGCGGCAGCGTCTGCCTCCCAATAGCGCGGCCGTGGTCGGCGCTCCTGTGTTCGAGCCGCCCCCGCGAATTCAGGTAACAGCAGAATCTCTGGTTTCACTCTTTGTAGAGCCACGTGTGTGAATTCAAGTGACGTCGCAAGGGCAGATGGTGTGCGGGTTGTTCAAAGCTTTGCTTTCCAAACTCCTTCACAAAGTGGATTGCAGCGAATTTTAGATGCGACTGCATCTCATTCACTCGCCTTGTCCCTCCATACGGCGTTGTGGTTGTCCGTCCACACCCCTCCCCCATTCTCCTCGCCGCGCGAGCTGCGCTCTCCGCCGCTCACCCCCTCTCCTCTCCGATATCGAACACTCTCTCGCGAGGGTCATTCGATTGGCTTGGCTTGGCTTGGCTTGGCTTGGCTTGGATTGCATTCGATTGGATTAAAGTGGATTGTGTTGGATTGTGTTGCTTCATAGCCGCGCCACGTTGCGTCATAGCCGCGGCAGGGGGTTCACGGCACGTTTCACGCGATGGGAGAATCAACCTAACGGAAACAACAACGAAACCCCCCATGCGTCGCATCTACACAGGGGTTCCCGCCAGGGGAGGTGGGAGTAATTTTTTCTTATCATTTCAACTGTGGCGTTAACCAACAGTGACCTATAGGACAGCTATGGCCAAATGACGTCGTTTAGGCCATGCCAGGGGTGCATAATATGTAAAATTAAAGAGACCGCTGTTGGTTTTTCGGCATCTTTCACAGCGATTTGCACGTTCACCGCATCACGTGCACGCGTGATATTTGGCTCAGGTATTCCTGGCAGTGTAATCTGAACGTCGGGCACGTTTACTTGCACTGTTAAAAGAGTGTTGCAAGGTCACTTGAAGGGCTCGCAATGTCCTGCGGATATTCCCGTTATCCCAGGCGCCACCACTCCCAAGTGCCCCAAGACGAAGTGACGGCTGTCCCTCGCGCGATCTCGGTTCATGCGCCGGCACACGCGAACACAATAACACCCTACATGTATGCACCGATAAACTACCAGACCTCCGTGGGTCAGTTATAGAAACACAATACAGAGTCTATAAAAACTCAACATATGGCAGGCAATGGGATGCTGGCTGCGGGTTCCTAATAAAAAGTTTATTGCCTGACTAATGACCAGTATCAACAAATTAGTAGCTCGATTGACCTCATAGAAATGCAATACAAGGTGTGTTAAAACTCACTATATGGAAAGCAATAAAAGCCTTACTGCGTTTTTGCAATAAAAGTTTATTGACGATCTATTAGCCGCAGTTATAAAATTGGAGTTTTGGTTCACTCTATAGAGACGCAATATGTTTATTAAAGCACAATGTCTTGAAGGCAATACAATGTTGGTTCAGTTGCGCAATAAAAAGTTTATTGTTTTCCGCATGACTTCCGCCCATAAAGTATGGGTATTAATTCTCTTTTTATTAACTGTATAGAACCGTACAAAGCTTATTTAAATGCGCAGTCCATTCTTATGAGCGGGTACCCCACATGTGAAGTCGCCCGCTGCTACTCTAATTGTTATCGCGGCAATATCTCTCACTCCAACCACCCTAATAAGACGGTCCAGCCTTCTGTATATTTGTGGCGCTTTTACGATAGTCAGTGATGCGCATGTGTTTCAAGCGTAACCACATTTCAACGGTGTGTAAAGTTTATTCAGCACAAATCACACTGAATAAATGCAACCGAAATGCTGAAATAGTGCCTCTGTTATGAGCTACGCCATGTTGGAAACTTACAGACAATTTCTGACCCACAGGCGTCTGAGGGTGTTATAACATGTCCTCGAATTTGAAGTTTTCCTACAACCTCCGTGCAGCCTTCGTGTACGGGAAGCAAAGTAGGGAACTAAATTGTGGTATACGCAAGTCAAGAGAGGGACGTGTAGATCTCCATGAACAATCCGACGACTAAGAGTCCTGACCTACACGAAGAAAGTGGAGGGAAAGTAAATGAATTTATTTACGGGCGCAAAGCTGCAGTTTTCTCTTGAGACACTCGTAAATTTCGGGTCCGTTTAGCTGCCCTATTCGAAACTTGGACCTGTGTTCTGCGCGTCGCGTTTTGTTGCAGTGCCGATACCATGACAACGGTGATGGTGATCTTTTCCATTCATATTAAAACGCGACAGTATGTTTAAAAACTTTCGTATATTTAACAGTCCCCGTATACAAAGCATAGCAATGAGGTCGCTGGTCGACTTTGTGCACCACGGCGCTCAATCAGAGACGAACCGCGATTCAGGCAAGATTGGTTAGACGGGTTCCTGCGCTCCTGCAAGAAAACTCGTTTGTAATTATCTTGCCCCCTTCCTCGCACTCTCCTCTCTCCCCACGCGGGATCTGGTCGAGTCTGTTCCTTGAAGAAAAACATTTCGACCTCCTTCCAATCTCCCACATAATAGCGGCACTATCTCTCGTTTCCACTGATGTAAATGTCCGCGTTTACTTTCTAATCTACACCCCACCACCGATTGCTGAAGGAAATTCGTCGAACTCTCCTCGCATGCAATGGCGGCACGCTCCTCTTACACCGAACGATACTTCATGGATATTCGCGATGGGCGTGCCTTTTCATTTGATCTCAACACAGATATGCGAATAGAGCTGCTGCGGCAGGCGCCCTCTAAGCTGGCCTCTCATCCACGTGAACCGAAAGGTGGAGGGTATGGAGGACATTACACGGCCACCACTTGATCGCCTGCATCTCGATGTGCTCCGCCACTACACTGCAAAGGGGCCGCGCCCTACACTGCCCTTACCTGTTACACCGCTGAAAACCAAAAAAGAGCCGAAACAATAAAGTGAAAGCTTCGTTCATGAGGCTAAAACTGCGATACGACGCGGATACCACCATCAGGTACATGCGAAATCGTTGTAATAAAGTTCATTCTTGAACAATGCCTCAGAGGGTTTGCTGACAATTTTCGCCTTAGTTTGTTATCGTGAAAGGATCGAATATCTCACACGTACGTGAGTCAAAGACCTGTTTGGTCAATTTGTGCTACCAAAATCTTGTGTGCATGCGCAGGTCTCGCTGGGAAATGCATAAGGTGGCTACCGATGCCGACTCGTAGAGAGTATGTGTGGTCCCTGAGGCGGTCATTCCGGCCCCTGCATGCCGGCGGGTGCTCAAGGTAGACGGCGTCGCACGAGGGGAAAATGTTCTCTCAGCAGACAACAAAGCGACTAGTTGCATGTGTCTTTCCATATGCTGCTTTTGGCGGTTTTGCAGCATTTAGCTTTCTTGTCAGCATTGTAAGCACTGCCGTTCATAATTGAGAACCATGCTACTATGCTTGTAATGACAACTGACATTGATATCGAGCCACAATATTGGGGAAAAAGTCATTTAGTTGTCCAAACCAAACCCAAAATGTCATATAGCCACGAACTTCTGTGGCTCAGCAGCCAAGGGATTTAAATGCCTAACGAAAGACCGCAGGTTGAAATCACGAACGCAGCTTGAGAGCAAAGTTCTAGTTTGATGGAAAACATTAAGTTTAGCTGTCAGCCTTACAGACATCAGCTAATAGATAAGGCGACAATAAGAACAACGAAAAAATACGTTTACGATATATAATTCTTAAGTCCTAGATTATTACAGACTTAGGACAAGTGTTCGTGAACAAGTATTTTAGCATTCATAATTTGCATACAGGACCCAATATGCAGGCCATACGTACATAGATTTTATTATTATCAGTGAGACAGCTAATGAGATTGCTTAAGTAAGCCGTGATATACAACACCTCTAATGACACAAATGAATTACGTAGGACGATGGAAATGACTTAACTATGCGACATACTTGTATTTTGAAAGTCCCGTCAGGGTTTGAAATCTTTTTTGAGTCTAATATTGACATTAGTAAATATATTTTTAAAGCAATGCGTGAGCCGTTTTCAATAACAGCTTCGGCAGCTACCGCCGCCGGCCAGGGGCCCCCAATAAGCGCGAACGCGAGAAGCGAGGAAGCGCATGCTCAGGTTGCCAATACAATAAAAAAATGATCTTGCTTCGGCGAGTTTTCCGCGTCAACAAAGGATGCCGATACTTTTGTTGTCTATCGCGTTCGAAAGTACGGGTATTTACGGAGAATGAACGGGGCGAAGCTCCTAAAACAGATGATAAAATGGCGAGCAGCCTTTGAAGATTGTATTTAGCAGTGAATTGTGGTATTAACGGTCAGGTCATAAGCATATCATGGCATTTTTGTGCCCGTGTGGTTCCGGTGATTACGTACTAATGATAAATAAAAAATCAATAGATGGAGTTTTTATATTACGCAATGAAGTAAACATTTTTTGATGTTGCGAAACGATGTACAGATATCCAATATTGCAAGGCCAGCCTATCCGTATCGTTATACCACAACCCCATTTTCTTAAAGGTTGGGCCGCAAAGTTACCGCCTTAGAAAATGACATTTCCTTAAAGTTCGCATCTCAAATTTACCACTTCAGAAAATGACATTCAAGCTCATATTTTAGCACAGATACGGCAAAAGAGCATCGTAGCTTTTAGAAGCAAATTATTCTGAAAAACACTCCATATGTTACCCTAAACCACTATCGAAAGATACACGATTGCTTTTCATGGTAAGGTGAGCAGATTGCAAGTTCTTTAGGGGCCACTACCATTTTGTAGGACTTCCAACAACATCGCTTTCTCTTATGTCGCCCTCCCGGATGATGACAGATAACTGCAAGCGAAAAATCGATAGAAAGCTTGTTGCCATACAAAACGCAAAACTTACGAATCGCAATAAGCTACTCCAGGCGGCACCCTTTTTGTATCCCATTACTGCATCCGACGACGGAAATCTTAAGAATTAGCCTCGTGAACCTTTTCCTAGCATTCCATTTCGAGGAACCCGATGCTATCTCTCCGCTGCAGTCTTCCCAATGTCCTTAATCCGGCATCGGCACACTAGTTGCCATTCCTGTGATTCCTGGGGAAGTTAGGAGCTTTACGAAGACAGTTGCAAGTAAAGACACTCAGTTGCCCAGAAGGCCCCATCGCATTCTCTAAGGTCAGATGCTTCGATTTTCCTCATATCTAAAGCCCCTCGGTCGATGGGCCTCGAATGCCTTGGCAGGCCTCCGAACGCACCCCTGACCACCTTTACTGGTCGTTTTTTCTGTGATTTCTTTTTATTAGGAAAGAAGAGAATCAGGTGGAGCTGCTCATTGAAACACAAGTCAGAACCGGTGTACCCTAGCACGAAAAGTAAGTTTTGCTGCTTCCTGTAAAGGCGGGTTAGCAGGAAGATGCGTGGGCAGTACCAAGACGGAAAAAAGTTGGCAAATCGTAAGCGCAAGGGCCGAAGAAAGATGGCTATTGCGCTATCAGTGAGCGACCTGTTGTGATAAAATTAAACAGCACTTCTTCATGCCAATTGGCTTCCAAAAATTCATTTTTGTACCTTGATCTTACATAACGACACCACGTATGTGAAAACAATGACAACCGCAACAGTTTCCGGATTCATGGAACGATGCTTGCTATTTTCTGGGAACACCGAACATTCCAACTGCTTTTGAAACCAAGCGCAGCTGTCAACCATTGTTGCACTTTGTTCGTTAAAGATAACGCGATGCCATATGGAGCACTACTTTCGTATTTTCAGTTGTTAGTACATAGCAGTTAATCGTGCCACCAAAAAAAAATTGAACATACCGGCGAGGAGACGCAGAATGACGCAGGTTCTACGTCCCAAAAGAGACGAAAGCTTGCAGTTTTGTGGTTGGTATAATTTAAGTAAATCAAGAAAAAAATAGCCGTATATCTGTTTGCTTGCCGCAACTAATTTCGAAAGGCGACTGTGTTTTAGTCCTCCTGCGGCGCAACGCATCCGCTCGTATCCTCAACAGGGTGTCGAACTGGAACCGGAACCAAACCAGAAACCAGAACCCGATCCGAATTTTTGCGCGTAACCGAAACCGAACCGAGCCCGTATTTTTTCAGCCATTATGGAACTGAATCCGATCCGGAGGGAATCGAAGCAAGCGTTTTGAACCCGTTCTGGGGCTTCGAAATTGTAATTGCAAGTTTTTGAGTCTGGTGCTCTACATTATGGCTCAAGATAATTTTACCACTAGTTCCGACAGCAACACCAAATATTATGTGCTGTCTGGTGTCCCCCAACCCACCAGTTTCTCGCCCTATTATTAGATGCGACGCATCTCTTCCTCTGAGACATGTCCCTCCTGCGTTGCCGCCGGCGTCGGCGGCGTCCGCACGCCACCTGCGCGTGCGCGCCTCTCCTCTGCTCTTCTCTCTGACAGCTGTGCGCAACACTCTCACTCCGTCTCATTATCATAAACAACACCTGCGTGCGCGCGCTTCGCTCCGCTCGCGTCTGCTCCGGCGCGCAAGTGCGCGCATGCGCGACTCTCCTCCGCTGTCTCCTCTCCTTCAGGCGCTGTGAATATAAAGCGGGTAGCGCACTGCGGCGGTTCAGTCAGCGCTCGCTCTCGTTCGACACGCGTGCCTTTGCTTGACGACTCCGTGCTTGACTTGATTCTTCCGATGAAGACGTGATGGAAGCGACGGTCCCTTCAGCGAGTGGGCTGACACAATCCAATACCAGCGTGAGCGCAAACGTTCAAGGCAACGTTACGACCAATTGAACCCCCCTATGCGTCGCATCACATCAGGGTTCCCTCGCGGGAAGATGGGCGTAATTTTAAGTGCAATGCACTTCTTAAGCGACCCTGAACCTGCGTCCACCGGCGATGTCCGCATCACATACCCACGTGGGGGATTGGCCAGGATCTCCTCGTCTTCCTTGGCAACGGGGGGAGATGGGCGCGCGCTGCCTGGCCGCTGACAGGGCACATACCCACGTGGGGGATTGGCCAGGAATCGGGCGTGAGAAGCGCTAATGCACCCGCTTAAATGCATCTTTCTTTCTTTGTAGTTGTGTGTGTGTGTGTGATCTCTCTTTCGCGAACATTACCGAACCGCGCAAATTCAACTCGTGCATTCGCACTTTCACATTATTCCCCTCGGGGAAATGCGGGGAATTTTTTCCCTCAATTTAATGTGAACTTCTCTGTATATACTATGTTTTCGTTAGATACTGCCCATCTCCAATTTTTTTGCATTTAGAATAAGTTATTTGATCGTATATTTCGAGGCAACATATCATGGCTTATTCTTCATGGTTCCTATCTGCATGTTGTTTAATATCGTGCAAGGTTTTTAATGTGTTGTTAATTTGAATGAACCCTTGCCCGCTGTGAACGACTTCAGGGACATCTTTAACAATAAATCCATATCTTTCACTTATTCTATTTTGAATAGGCAGTTATATACAAACAGCGGTGAGGTACAAGCACTCGCAGTCCTCTATGTCACCGGCACTTCTGATTGATTGATTGTGGGGGTTTAACGCGCCGACGCAACGCAGGCGATGAGGCGCGCCGTAGTGGAGGACTCCGGATTAATTTTGACCACCTGGGGATCTTTAACGTGCGCCGAAATCTCGTACACACGGGCGTTTTTGCTTTTCGCCTCCATCAGAAAAGCGGCCGCCGCGGCCGGGAATCGAACCCGCGACCCGGGCCCGTGCTCAGCAGCGCAACGCCTTAGCCACTGAGCCACCGCGGCGGGTCCGGCACTTCTTCTTGTACAGTGCCATTGTGGCCCTTGTTTAATGCTATAAGAGAGCGTGGAATTCAAAGAAAAATTTGGTTCTTCTCAACTCAATTTTTGAAGCAGATGCGATAGAAGTTACATATAATCTTGAATCTGCTCCACCTTATAATTTAAGGGGCGCATGGCTTAAAGCCGAATAATGTGGATTAGCCGGAAGACCACGGTGGCATTAGTGAGATGAGTTGGTGAGCTAACGTGAAGTAGTGGGATTGGTATGTTGATTAATTCCGATTAGAGGAATTAGGGGCGATTTACCGTGGATTAGTGAGTCAGACAGACCTCGATATTTTGGGGGACCTTGGAATTTGTAAATTTTGCTGCGCTCACCCTCTCGACCAATCAGGAAATTTAGTTGCGGACAAAATAGCCGGGGGGTGGGGGGTTATGTGACGACCACCTGAATGCTATAAAATGTATTTCTTTATGCACGCGCACTGCGCTATTATGCAGTTCCTAGCGTAATACTGACATCTCCCATGGAAGGTTATAAATACATGCTAATGAATATTTTATATTCATCCAGGCGTTTTCAAAACAAGTATATATGCAAGGTAAGACTGCACGAAGCAACTAAGCTAGAAGAAAAAAACGAGGAGCGATCAGCTGGTTTGGATGCGAAGGACAACGGATAGCGTTCTTTAATACGTTCCCTTCCTGTGCGCTACCATTCTGCAGCCTTGAACTACCAGCTACCACTACGCTGCTTGTGACTTCAATAAGTTACTATCGTTTCTAGAATCCAATCGCTGTCCCTTTTCGCTGAAGTACCATTAGGAACTTGCTATCACCGGTGTTTCCCTATACTCAGTGTGTCATTACAGTCGTTCCTTCCTTCAAGCCGGTCGGTTAGCACATGGAAGGTGGACAGAATAAATTCGCTCTAAACCTCACCTGTCATGCTGTACAGTCGAGGCTGGCGCCCACACCGGACAATTGTCGACTTCTAGCCCAGCTAACAATCTCGTGATAAAGCAAAAACTCCGTTGAAATACGGGCACATGAAAAGCGCAGCAGACCAAGCGATTTTTCAATACGGATTTATTGGCCCCATTGTGCAAAAATACGTGTGTGTGTGTGCGCGCGTACGCAGACATTTCACGGTACCAAAAAAGACGGCTGGTGGGCAGGTTCTCCGCTACCCAGAGAAGTTGCTTGCCCGCCAGACTTCCCGCTTGCCAGTAAACTACATTTCTGCCTGCCTGCCGGCCAGCCAGAATATTTTGGCGAGGATACATGATTTGGAGACTAGGGTGGCCCGTCACGAGCCACCCAGGAGAGGAGGGAGGGGGGGGAGCAAAATGCCGCACCTTGGCGACGCTCGATGGTACAAAAAACGATGGTGGACGGACGAGTCGTCTGCTTAGTGGACGGACTGGGAAATGGGCAGCCTGCAGGGAGGCTGCCCATTGCCATAAGGTTCTGGCGAGGATGCCACAACGGGGGAGATTGGAGGAGGGGGGCATCTGTGGCACCATGGCACTGCCCCCTGGCAAGGATGCTACATGCCTGCCTGCAAGAATACTACAGCGAGGATGCATTATTTGGAGACGAGGTGAGGCACTCGTCGGCGAGAGAAGTGCGGATCAGCAGGCGCACCGCAGTGGCTACGTACAGCCATGTTTCAGCACGGGTCTCTTGAGTGCCCGCTCCTGTGGTTTCGCATAGACCCTTAGCGTTGGCGTCATTGTAACCGAGAGAACGAGGAGACCACCGAAGATAGAGCGAACAGGGAAGCGGAGAATGGCATTATGGCCAAAGTGCGAGGGGGGGGGGGGTTATGCCGAGGCCGCGCGAGACATGGTCCACGCCGCGACGCTCTATGAGATAACGGGAGAGTATGGCGCTCGCCGTCGTGTGTTTGCTAATGACGCGGTCACTTCCCGAGACGCAACACTTTAGGCAGTATCGTATGGTCAGTCAGTTATAAGGGGCGAAGCCCCTTAAGGGCTTGGGCTGTAGGCGTCCATGTCGTCTCATGTCATCGTCGATGTATTCACGATGTATTCACGGTACTAAAACACCGGGGTAATCAGTTACGCCTCGCGCTAGAACGTAACGCGTACTAAGAAAACACACCAGGACAGTCGTTTTCCACCGCTTAGCGCTAGAACGCTTTGCGCTTCAAAGACACGAGACTCACAGCAGAGCTGTATCTAGTCCCAACGGTTTCAGCTAAGTTAGCAAAGACGCCAAGGCCCCAAGAATACACTTATACACTTAATGCTTCGCCCCTCCCCAGGTTTCGCGTAAGTGGAGATGGCCCGGGATTTTTTTTAACCGCAGAGCTGTTTAGGCCGAGCTTTGTCCGTCCGTAGTGCCAGAAAACCTCGAAGCTTGAAGAAAAAAATGTTCCAGAGGTCCCGGGAATCGAAGCCGACGCCTTTACAACGTGAAACTGGTAACGAAACCACTGGGCCACGCGAAAGGGGCCATGCCTACGGGGTTAGCGGCAGCGGGGAACAATTACAAGCGCAGCCAATTGGAAAAAAAAACATATGGACTTCCAGTGGTCGTAATCCAACCTGGGTCCCTCGCGTTATGGAACCGGCCTGTATCCAAATCAGCTATCATCTTTTTTTCTTTATTGACGAATGAGCTATCATCGCATTCCGGACGCACAGCATTTCCTTTGGGGTCGCAGCGCGGGCGGTCGCTTTGGACTTGGCCATAGGTTCTATAGCGTGCTAATGCGGTCCACTTTGGGAGAGATGTGACAGCCGGCGGACAGAACGATCCGGACCTGCCAGTCATGGAGAACTCTCAACGGCAAGTTCGGAAATAAATCTGAGGTACAATAGCCCGATTTCCGACGAAGAGAGAGGGGCCGCCAGCTCTGCTGTTTCTCCAGCTTTACACCACTAGTGCAAGCTCCGCCATTTTATTTGTTTTCTCATGAAAACATCTGCGGGGTATGCAACGGAGGGTTTATGAACCAAAATAAAGTTAAACTCAATCTTATAAATGAACTAAACAAAATTATTAAAAATAAACTTGCGGCCATAAAGACTAATGCTCCCACATTCACACACACAAGCAGTCTTACGTTTCCCTGCGAACCTTTTATTTTGCTTAAGTTAGTGTTGTAATCATTGACCTCCCATGAAAAATATTTTGCAGTGGATAGTACAGGTAAGGGGACTCTGAAACACTTCGGATAGACGCGGTCACTCGTTCCTTCAATTCTTGGAAGCACTGCGAAAGCTACAGCTATACATACAAAGAATAAAGACAACCAATAACATCAGTAGACCAAGAATACAAAAAGAATTCCTTGAGCCCTTCCTTAAACTTTTCTAGCGAATTACAGTAAAGCAGTGATAACGGCGACGCATTTCATTGGCGAATTGTTTTGGAAAAAACGAATTGGCAGGTACATTGACACTCTGTTAAAGTATTTCGTACATACATTCATTTGCTCATCTCAGGTTTCTTCAGCGGCGTGGCAATAAGTATTTCGTTCTGTTTACGTTTAGCTTATTTTTCGACAATTGAAAAAGGAACTTTATCCTGGCAAATTGTCGACGCTCGGCTGAGGTGGGCAGTTCTAGGGAGCGTAACATTTCCATTATCGACTCGGTAGTAGAGTACTTCGAAAGAAGTATTTTTCCAGCATATTTAAAAACGCCGATTTGGAGGGATCCCAAAGAATGTTTGCGTTCCCAAAGTTTGCGGAACATACGTAAGATATGCTGCTGGCTTATCGGGGCAGCAGCAAGTCATACTTTTCGCCGCAGGTGCGATGGTCTTGTCACCGCCACTGGACAAACGTTTTCAATCTGGGTCCTGCAATATATGCTGCTGGACATTGTTACTCTTAAGTATTTTATTGCATTGACTGTAGACACGCAGGTAGAGCATACAGTATAGTCGGCATTGAAGACGTATTAACTCTTTCTTGTCCAGCGCGAAGAAACCGCTTTAGTCTGATTTACTTCTATTTTCGGTTCGGTCTATCAATAGCTGACAACTTGAACAGTGTACTTAGTGATTTCTGGTCAGCGTCATGGTGTGTTTCATCATAAATTAAGCCGTCATCTGCACAATGTCGCACGGTATTACTTATATCTATACTGCGTGAAATGTCCTTTATATAAGCTAAGACAAGTATCCGTCCTAATACGCAGTAAAAAGGTTGACACCTTGCGGTGTAAAAAGGTTGACCGAGATTTAAGCATCTTGTTTTAAAGATTGCTCAAAAGAATCACGTAAACATTTTATTAGCATTTTATGGAATATTTCTGTTATGTTTTCATTACAAATGGCCACCGAGGTTTAATTGAAAGTCTATAAACCAATTCAATAGACCTTAGCGGTTTTGCATATAGTTTGTTATGAGTTCCTGGTAGTGTTTTTAGAAATTCTTGTCAATGAACCTTCTATGCAATTATTACTGAGTATAGTCGCATTAGCCTGTTGCGTGTGAGTCAGGTCTGAATAGAGTTTATGGTGTGTTTTAAATGCGAAGCATTTCTTAGGCTCGCGATGTCACTCGTCGATGTTGTCGGCGCCGTCCACACGCTCACTGCGCATGCGCGTCGCGTCGAGGCGCAGGTGCGCGTCTCTCCCCCGTACCCTCCTCGCTCTCAACAACAGGTGCGGCGGTGCGGGAGGAGTGCGTGTACCCCGTGCACTCCGTCGCTCTCAACAACAGCTGCGGCGGTGCGGGGGGAGCGCGTCTGTGCGCGCATGCGTCGTAGCTACCCGTGCGCTGCGTCGCGCTCAACAGTAACGGCGGCAGGGCGTGTACACGTGATTACGGCGTGGTGAAAGTTCGCGCGCTTGTGTACGGAAGTGAGCGCATGCGCGTCTCTCCCCCGTACTCCTCTCCCTCGAACGCGGGCGGTGTGTATATAAGCGGCGGAGCGCGCGTTCGGAATTCAGTCAAGGGCGTCTTTGCTTGGCTTTCGCTTGACTTGACGCTTTGCTTGACGGCACCAAGCAATAAAGACAGACTTTAACTTTACACTCCTTGCCTTCGCTTCTCCTTCATTCAATAAATAAGAATAATAAAGACGAAATAACAATTAAGCATTCCCAAACCATACCCAATTACGCAACATTCACGCGATACCCCCACCACTCTGCGACTCATTTACTCGAGTTCCCCCCGTGGGAAGATGCGGGCGGGTTTTTTATTTCATTCATCTCAACTAGCTTTCTATAACATTCTTATTAAGTATAGTCCTAACATCATGTCGCATGTTAGTCAAGATCGAATACATTTATATCGATTATTTTCCTAAAAAATTCTCATTGAGTATGGTGGTAACATCCTGTTGAGTGTTAGTCAGGTTTCAATGGGGTTTCTTACGGGTCTTTATTAAAGTTATCTCTAATAGATTTCTACAGAATACTTTTTCGGCTCAGTCATAACATCCTGTCACACCTGAGCGAAGTTTTCATAAAATTTCTGAAGAGTTCTTTCTAAATTTATGTAAATTAGCTTTCCACAAAATTCTTATTGAGTATGGTCGTAACAGCCTGTTGTGTGAGTCAGGTTTGAATGGAGTTTCTGGCGTTTTTTTAAATTTATCCCAATTAGATTTCCATGAAACCGTTATTGTGCCCATTCATAACATCCTCTTGCATATGAAGTAAGTTGGAATGGCATTTCAAAAGAGTTTTTATTAAGTTTATGTCAATTATCTTTCTATAAACTTCTTATTGAGCATAGTGGTAACATCGGTTGCCTGTTAGTCAGGTTTTGAATTTTAATAGAGTTACTGGCGAGTTTCTGGCGAGCAAACAGCGGCGCTTTTGAGGGGCTCGCAGTGCCCGGCGGCGATGCCCGTCACCCCAGGCGCCACCGCTCCCCAGCTCCCTAGACGGAGTGACGCCCGTCTTTCGCGCAATCTCTGCTCTTGCGCCGTGGCACGCTACGCAATAGCGCCTCACATAGATGCACCGATAAACTAACACACCTCCGTGGGTCAGCCATATAAACGCAATACAGAGTCTATTAAAACTCAACATATTTATGGCAATAAGATTCGTGCTCGTAATAAAACGTATTGCCTGTCGTATGGCCGCAGTGTACAAATTAGCAGTTCGATTGACCCTATAGAAACGCAATGCAGTCTGTTAAAACCCAATACAATAAAGGAAATAAATTATTGTGTTTTTGCGATAACAAGTTCATTGACATTCTATTGGCCGCAGTTTATAAGATGGGAGTTTTGGTTCACTCTACAGCAAAACGATATGAAGTATATTAAAACTTAATGTCTTGAAGGCTATAGAATGGTGGTTGAGTTTGTAGAATAAAAAGTTTATTGACTTGCTCATGACTTCAGTCCATTCAGTATGAGCTTTAATGGACTTTTTGTTGACTCTAGTCCATTTTCATGAGTCCATTTTCATGACGGACACCCCTACAGTAACCTTTAGTGCCTCAAATTTGGAGCCGTTTATTTCCACATATTCTGTTGTACCTGTCAGGTACGTGCGTATCCACTGTAATAAGTTATAACTTATTCTTAGGTGCGCGAATTTATTTATCTCTAAACGCGGAACTCTGTCAAAGGGATTTCAGAAGTCGAGGCATATTGCGTGTCAAGCGTGTGAAGGTAAGTGTGAAGTGGTCGAAAGTTTCGACTAGTTAGGTTACTGTAGAGAGCTTTCGCCGGAAGCCGTGCAGATTTAGAAGAAATGCATTCAAACAGGTTTTATTCAAACACCGTCCACAATTCATGGACCAAAACAACATTATATAGTCACAGTAACCTGGTTTTCACAGGGGTTGTCAGCTATCACACAGCTATTATAGACCGGCCGTTCACTATTTGTCCCAATACTATGTAAACAAAGTCAAATCGATGTACTATTTTTACACCTTGTAAATGCATTCGATCGCGTGTCAACCTTTAAAGTGCTTATATCGCTGAAATTACAATTTAAATGCACCCTTTCTCGACTGGAATAAATCATATTTTCTTCCGGCGCCTACCTGTAAACATGGATGGCGTGTCCTCAGGCACAACGTCAGTACAAGGAGGAATTCCCCAATGCTTCAGTGTTTGTTTGCTTCTCTTTTAACTTTTTGTTAATGGTACTGCTAGGAATATACGCGTGAAGATAAAGCTGTTTGCCCGTGAATATATTAATATACCATGAAATCCGCAGTAATAATGATCAAACACTCCTAAAGGAAGCCTTAGGTTGAATACGAAATCGGAGTACCAGGTGGCAGATGATATTAAGTTTGAAATAAAACGGTAGCCCTGCGCAATCACACGTAAAAATGTCATTTGGCAAGCTTTGACACGAAAACAAAACTTTCGCAAGACAAACTTACATTAACCGCATTGAAACACGGCAAAACTTATGGCTATGGTGCCTGGACGCATCGTGTCCGAGACGCAAAACTCTTTTAGGGATGAGTGCCGTAACACTCGACGGAAATACAATTTGCTCATACCTTTCACCGAAATTCTCCGTCACTTCTATATTGTGTGCTAGAACGCTTCGCGGGTCATCCGCCTTCACGGAGTGGAGTGACTCCTAATTTTTCTCCTGCCTCCACCAATTCATCTCTGTCTGTAGGTTGTGCGGGTGGGCAAGACGGCTTATAATTGCGACAAGTTAGCAGTGACTACGAGCTCAAACGGGCACCTCATAGCACCAGTGGAACACGGAAATCACGCTGAATGCGTGAACAACAGCAACGCAGGCAACGATAGGGACCTGTTAGCAGCGCCATCACGGCACGGACCAACGAAGCCGTCGTAGCTCAAAGTATCCGCATCACTGAGCTAAACATCTTAAGTGCAAGCTATAATTGAAAATTTTCAGAGGACACCCACGTGTAGGTCTTGAGATGTGACACGCAATAGCTTCGTTTCGGCGTACAGGGGCCGTTTTGAAACGAAGCAGAAGCCTTTAATATCCCTGCTCTTGCAGGGCTGAAGGTCGGGTGAGATAGCGAGACTAGCAGAAATGTTTTCAAGGCACACTGCTCTGTGCAGTGGCCGCTGAAACAGCACCACTTTCCTGGTAAATCTGCCTGCAGTACACGCTAGAGCTTCGGTAAACGAGAGGCTTCTTGACCAGTTATGTCCCAGTGCCTGACGCACCGTGTCAACCCTTTGCGGGGCACGCCCGGAAGAGTCACTTCATAGGGCATGTCGAGAAGAAAAACTGTAAATGATGCGTCAGTATCTCCTTTCCATTTTTAAATATTTACAGCCTGATTACCTGGCTAGAAAAGTGCACAGTGGCAGCTGGTACTGTTTGCTGCTTTTTTTGTAGCAGACAAACTGCGAGAAATTCGTTTTCAGCTTCAGTACTCGTAAAAAAACTTAGTGCCTTTCCACTCAGTGAAGAAGGATGACCTGCAGAGCTGGACGCAGTCCACGGAGTGCACGAAACACAACACGTTTATTGTAATTTGCGATGGAGCATATTTCCTAGCCAATTAGCTGAATGAACCTCTGACGGATCCAAGCTTTGTTCTTGTAGATAAACATGGAACTGCCTGTGTCCATCCGTTGTCGCAAGCATCTTAGTGTTTGTGTAAGGCCGGGTTCTGACTGTTGTCGCAACTGTCGTAATAACTTTAAAGAATGGGGTCATTTCACGTCTCAGCCAACCGAACTGCGTGATATGGCATTTCTTACGTCCATAGATCACGATACGGGTTTTGCGTTGGTAATCTGAACATAGCTTAACACACAAACTCAGTCCGCTCTACCCCTAAGGACTCCGGACAGGTCCTATTGGGCCGTTTAACATCCGCGTTTAAACCTCGCTCCAACACAACGGACATGCATTCCATCAGTACGGGCATGAAACCTATAGCTGCGCGTGCACACCCCCCTCATCTCTCGCATTATTCTCCACGACAAACCTTCACCCGCATAAACCGGCAACCAATCATGTGCGCGGGCTTACCAGTGACAGACACTTTCGAAAATATCCCCTGAAAGCCCTCTGAAGAAGTCATATTGGCTCACGACATCGTTCCTAGCGGGCATGTTGATGTTCATCCGGAAAAAATTCGCCGCTACTCGACGAGCTGAACTTCAGGTGCTAACGGCGACGGCAGCAGCTTTCCATTGCTTTTGCGCCCATTCGCGCTTCTGTTCGGGCCAACGCTTCAATTATTGCTCTTCCTCCAAACGAACGGCATGCATCCGCCCCATAATGATTTAAAACCTGGAAGCCCTTGACCACTATTCTCGCGTACAAACATGTGGCTGCCCGTTTTCCTTCCCCCTCGTATGCATCTTACTGTGTGGGTAAGATGTCTGTGTAACGCATCAACCCACACCCGAATTACTCGATTAAGGAGGACAGCCGACTAACCGCTCTGAGCCATGCAATTTCGACATCTAAATCTCCCACCAGCACAACCGGCATTTCATCGGTAGCAGAATGAAGCCTAGCTGTGCGTGCACGCCCACCTTTTTCTACCCGGAAATCATGCACGCATAAACTGGCAACCGGCGATGGCGCATACTTAGGCGGGAAACACACCGGCGAAACCGTTGCTCGGAAGGCCTTCCAAGCTGAAAAAGAAATATGGGCTCAAGCGGCTGGGGAAGTTTCTCTTCTACCGGGAGGAATTCGCAGCTACTTGGCGAAGTGAATTTGAGCGGAAACGGCGACGGCGGGTTTCGATCGTTTTCGGGGACAGCCCTTTGGCAGCCGTTACCTGGGCTTCACGGGACCGGCGTGTGTTTATGCCCGCGTAACTGCGTGAGCGAACGCAGCAGCGAGGAAAGAAAGAAAACGTAGAGGAGCGTCTCGCGAAGGGTGAAGGAGAGTACGATACGTGCGGCTACAACGTCATCTCTCTCACTGCCTTTCCCCCCGCATGTGTCATGCGTCGCCACCAAAAGGCGCCCTCCCCCTAACACTCATCCCACACGCTGTTACATTCTCTGCTAATCCAAACCACGTAACGTTTGCGCCGGAGGTTCAACCACGATATGCAACAACATGCTCGCTGCTCCCTTGTGCGGGGCTAATCCGAACCACGTGACATTTGAGCGGGAGGTTCAATTACGATTTGCAACATGCAGGACTGCGGCGGCGGCGCACTTCGAGGTAGCAGCTGAGTAGCGCACGCCGCCGGACGTTCGCTGATCACGCGAACACTTCCTGAGACGCAGAATAATTGCGCCGTGACCGAGAAGACTGAAGCTCGCGCTGCCCACAAATTTCACAATGGCGAGTGAAGTAATCGTCAGTGCATGTTTTACGCCCAACCGTGCTTCTGTTTATATCTCGCAATCACCTGATAACCGCACTACAGCCGTTAGCGGCCGACTGCGCGACTTGCCAAAAGGGCATCGGTGGAGGCGAGGGGGAAAATAGTCGTCAAAGAGGTGTCAGCGGTTGTGAGAAGGAGCCCCGAAGCGGCGCCGAGTAAATCGATCACACCGGAATGGAAACTGGGGTGGTTAGACATATACTGATTTGCAGTAAAAAGTACGTGTGGGGAGTATAGTATTTAGCTTTACGTCTAATGTTTCTGCTCTGTACCGGGCATTATGTTTAAGGCGCGGAATTCGTGCACGCACACACCCTCGTTGGCAGTCGCAAACATTGTCTTTATAAACACACAACTAACGGCCACTGTGATTGCTCTCGGCTCGCGTTGACCGAAGTTTCCGAGAAAAGTTCGTGACAACTTCATTCCCCGCGAAGAATTCGCCCTCTTTCGGAACTTGAGCATGTTATAGATGGCGACGGGACAAATATGGTCCACAGTCAACGTGCGTAACATAGAGCAAGCCGCAAGCTGCGTTCGCTACCCATTTCGAGCTACGCTCCCGCGGGGCCCATGCGTCGTGCAGGCGAACCAGCGAAGGCGGTTTTTGCCGGCCAGCCCATAAAGCACGCCCAAATACAATTCGCTCCACGGCTGTATGAACTTCCATGCTTGCACGCACTGTTTCAGACAGCGCTGAAATGACAACTCGAGAGCACGTGGCCTGAGCTCCCACCGCGCCTGGGAAGAGCTAACATGAAGCAGCACAAAAACAGGAGCGTATGCCTCGAAAATTCTCTCTTCTTCAGGGTCGGGAACCCGCACCTACTTTTGAGCGCTCGTAAAATGCGTTCTGTGAACTGGCGTTTCGTGTGCTCTAAGGTGACACCTCGGTACATGCGCGTCGGCTGGAAGGGTCCGGGACAAGCAGCGCCAAAAATACGTATGAGCAGTCGGGCATTTGAGCACAGCAGAACAGCTTTAGCCGACACATGGGAACGGTGGGTAGTCATCAGAAGGGTCTTCTTCCTTCCGTATACACCGGCACACTGACATAGCATGACAGAATTCCCCACTTGGCTTTCAAAAAACAAATTGTCTGGGCTTTTAGGTCATTCATTGATGACACTTGTGAGAGCATTCATTTCGCGCCTTGTACTTCATACAAGCCCTGTATAAAGCTCACACTAAAGTATGACAAATGCTTGTAGAGTTTCCAAGCCCATGCTCCCCGAGGGCCCTTCGTATGGCGAGTCCTGCTACGTGCCAGGGAGCCCGAAGATTACAAACTACTCGCAACAAGCTTCTTTCGCATCCCTACGGACAGCAGGTGCATTGCAGGTGCCGACTGTTTTTTCTGCTCGCATGAAAACTCTGAAAGTCACGGAACAATATTTTAACAAATGTGTATTCATTTTTTTCAGCGGAAACTAACTATTGATCATTTGCATGATAAAGGTCGCTAAAACGGTTTCCGAGTTTGATTAGTAAAATATTTTTCAAATTCCAACAATGCGACCGGGAGATCGATCACTAAAACCATGAAGTGGTGCAACACTCATACGTTACAACTCGCAGATGGCGTTGCGTGATGTCTCACGTGACATATTTGAGATTTTAACTTTTGGCAAAGTTGGTATAACCGAAAGCTTTATTGTTAGAGAAATTGCAAAAGTGGCTACATCTGTGGTGTAGTTCTTGAAAGGGTGGTTTACGCTGTTTTTTAAAGTTAATGTCTGATAGCTTGTTATTTCAAGCAACCTTTGGATCCAAGGTGTTAAGAATGAGTCGAGAATTTATTGTTTGAGTAATGCAGGGCCGTTGTTAAGTTCGGGCCCCTCACTTATTAATTAAAACCGCCCGGCAATTAGATATCTTTCACTGGGGTAGCTTGTTAACTTGCATGGTGTGTGTTTTCACGCCGGCCGAGCCAACAGAGCTGACTTGAGCGTGAGGGGCGTAAGGAGAAACCGCGGAGTCTTCTTTGTTATTCGCCGCGCTTTTGTGTCCACCAGAGGAGCGGGCCCGGAGACGACGCACACAAACGCGTCGGTCACTTCATAATAGCTGAAAGCGATATAAGCTTTCGGATGATTTCCTTGTGTTCGTTTGAAAAGCCGGCGGAGGGGGACTGTTAACATTTCAACGACCGCGATTACCGCCGCGAGAATCCCCCGAAGCGGACGGGAGCTCAAGGTCGGTCAAGGGGTCAAACCCTGAGTCAAAAGTATGAAGGGGTCACCAGACGCTCTGCCTGTGGCAGTTGCACCACTCAAAGTTACTGGGCGAAGTTTCCGTTCGTCACGCGTCTCAACCTGGTGACTCGGCGGCTGGGATGCGTCAATAGGTAGGTGACCAAGCTTTGTTAGGCGCACCACGTATTTACAAAGGAAAGGAATTCTGGCGGCGTGGAGCCCACACATAGGCGTGTACAGTATGACAATACTTTGAGACGTGCCGCCCGAGAGCCGATTCCCGTCGTTAGGTCTGCTTTTAGTTAGTTGGCTTTCATTTCTGTTATATTTGTGTTTTGCGGAATACATTTGGGTTTCTGTATCATAGTGAGAGAGGTGGGTCACGTGACTATTTTGAACCCACCTAGCTTTGTTTGTCACGGTGGCCAATCAGTGGCCTAGTGCGTGCTAATAATGAGCCATCATCACTCTCCAGTTGGGACGTCCCTTGTATACTGGCGGGGTTTTGTGGGTAAAACCAAGACAGAGGAGACAGAGAAGTGGATAGCGGCGAGCCCCGCTCGACGCGGGCTTTGTCCGACCTCTTGCATGCAGCCTTGGAAGTTGCAAATACGTAATGTAAATAAAGTGTACAGGCGTCCACAGAATAAACCGGACCAAGCGAGCGGCGCGCGATAGCTATCGGTGCGACACCTTCCGGCCCAGCCCCTGCTGTCGAGATAGCGGAGGGCGCATGCGTATCCCTCCCTATAGTTTGTGCATGTCAGTTTCCTTGACTGCGGCTGCAGCACTCCGTTCCTCTCGAATGCGACGCGCGGCGGCTCCTTGCGCGGCTCGCCTACCGAGCCTTGCGTGATGCTTGGCAGCAGCCGGGAGCGTGCGCCATGCGCTGATGCCGCGTAACTGTGCGTTCATCTGAGAATGTTTGTTCGGCGCTCTATTTATCATTTTAATGACTGGAACGCAAACTGGCGTTGAAGAAAGGCTGCGATAAAGATTCACACATGACTAAAACAGGGCTGGTCGTTATGCGACGAACACAGTTGATAGCAAGAACTGAATACAGCGAAGGTTTATTCGGTTCGGAAAAAAAAAAAAAAAAAACATCGGTGATTGTCCGAGTGGTTCCCCTTATTAATTGCGTGTGAAGTTTCCGTCGTTTTTGATAACTTCACGAATGCGTCGGGGGAGCGACTCATAAAGCGACTTTATGATTTCGGGACGGGGGCGCAGGCGTCCCCATTCATCTTCCACTGCCTGCCACAACTCGTCCGCCGTGCGACCGCAGTCATTTCGTTTGCCGAGATTCATCTTCATAATCCCCCACACATTTTCTATCGGATTTAGGTCTGCCCCGCACGGAGGCCACCGCAGCTGTCGCACCGCGTGGTCCTCGAGCAGTGAGCTCACAGCTCGTGCTGTGAAGACAGGGGTTCGGTCCTGTTGCAGGATGAAACACCCGTCCAGGACGTAGGGGAGCAGACTTGTCGAAATGATGTTACAGTACTGGGACGCATTGAATGGCCCAGAAATTCTGACGAGGGGTCCCAGGCCGTCCGCACTCATTGCGCCCCATACGCTGACGGAGCACCTCCCACTGGAAAGGACGCTTTGGATGTAGCCGGGCTGGTATCTAAATACCATCGGGCTAAATACAGAAATACATTCAGGAAAGATATCTCCGAGGAAAGATATCTTGGAAGATGTTCGGAGGGTACACTAGATAAATCAATGAAAGGACATTCGCCGTGTTTGATAGTTTACATCGATTGAAATTACTGGCACATTTTTTTTAGCGGGAGGCTGCACCCCCACTGCCACATAGGCGAACAGTATCCTGTATAAAACTATGCATCAATTTCATCCTCTTTCCACATCGGGAATTACAAAAGCCCCGTTAGCCGATGCGGGTTACCTGAAGTGTTTCGTAAAAAAACAGCGACAGGAAACGCTTAACAAACGGTGCTTATAAAACTACGATTAAAACGTTTCAAATGAACCCAGCTGAATAAAATTTACAGGGACATTGTATATCGGTTGCTCCGAAATATAGTTATTAACAGGTAGTTATGCACTGCTAGACTTAACAATTACGCTTAGCGTTGCACTCGGGACCCCCGAAGGAATGCTCAGCAATTCTCACATTAAACCGTGCTCCCGATTTGACCTCTTACACATTAAATTGAGAACGACTCAGCGTGCAATGGAGCGGAAAATGACAGGTGTAACATAAAGGGACAAGAAGAGAGCGGAGTGGGTCAGGAAACAAACACGTGTTAAGGACATATTAGAAGAGATTAAGAAAAAAAAATCCTCCGTCGCATGTCCCCGCGCGAGGGACACGTGTAAATGCAGATCATAGTGGGGTTGAAGCGCGCGTCGGCACCCCCAAAGTCCCGTTGACGTTGCCCGACGGCTTCCGCGACGGCGGGTTCCGGGACGGCGGCGGCCTCCAGACGACGACGCTTGCTCGCCGCCGCCTCTCGTTGCCATACGGCCGGGTCCGCGGCCCGACGCTGACGTTTCGAAGCTGTGTCTTGCTCTCGACTC
This sequence comes from Haemaphysalis longicornis, assembly GCF_048455015.1. Taxonomy (NCBI): domain Eukaryota; kingdom Metazoa; phylum Arthropoda; class Arachnida; order Ixodida; family Ixodidae; genus Haemaphysalis; species Haemaphysalis longicornis. The sequence goes on along the minus strand of NW_027526203.1, from coordinate 238,086,387 downwards.
GAAGGGTCCGCTTCTCGACGCTGACGCCTGGCCGCTGCTTCTCGTGCAAGCTGCTCGGGATCCGCTTGTCGACGTTGACGCCTGGCCGCGGTTTCGCGTGCACGAAGTTCGGCGTCGGCAGCGCGCTTACGACGTTTGCGCTCGGCGTCGGCAGCCCGCCGCCTCGCCGCCTTGTCTTCTGCCGCCGTCGACAAAGACGATGGTACGACGTCTTGAACTGGTGCTTCGGCGCTGATGTTGGATTGCGTCGAGGTACTAGTTGAAGGTCTTGCTTCCATCGCTCACCAACTGCGACCGCCGACGAACGCAAGAGAACACGCGAGGAGCAGCGGAGAGCAGGCGAGGAGGAGTGGGGGACAGGGCGCACCTGGAACGGCTGTTGCGGACGCCGAGGCACGCCAACGCCGACAACGCCGGGTGACATCGTGAGTTAAAGAAGCGCATTACATGCCCTGCCCACGTCCATTTCTTTTAAATGCATGCATTTAAAAGAAATGGACGTGGGCAGGGCATGTAATGCGAAGGCAAGATAACCGCCGGTCATTAAGGGTAACAGAGTGGATCCCTAGAGAAGGCAAGTATTGCAGGGGGCGGCAGAAAGTTAGATGGGCAGATGAGATCAAGAAGTTTGCGGGGATAACTTGGTCGCAGTTGGCACAGGACCGAGGTAATTGGAGAATAATGACAGAGGCCTTTGCCCTGCAGTGGGCGTAGATAGGCTGATTATGATGATGATGATGATTATGATTATGATGATGATGATGATGATGATGATGATGACTGTAGTAGTTTATATATCATCTAGAATGCACATTACCAGCTACGTTTCACAGTTTAGTTTCGTACCTGCAGCTCATCGGACGCCAAACACGCCGCTGTTGATCCCAGCGAGTGGAGAAAGTCGATTCGTCTTTGCATATAACTTCCTTCCACTCGTCCGTTGTCCACCGCTCCACTGCCCGGGCGAACTCCAGCTTTTCCAGCCTCTGGCGGTCCGTCACGCGCGGTTTCTGCGCTGCCATGCAACTCCCGAGTCCCGCCTCCTTCAGTCGTCTTCGAATTGTCTCGCAAGAGACATTCAATGACAGCTCCTTTCGAATTTCTTTTGCAGACAGGAGGGGATCTGCCACAGCGGCTGCGACAATCAGTAGTTCCTGCTCCTCACTGGTGACTTTAGGCCGCCCGCTGCGCTCTGCGTCAATGAGTCTGCCCTGATCATCGCGGTAAGCTTGAATAATGCGGCCTACAGAAGTCCTAGACCTCCCGGTGAGGTGGCAACTTTCCCACTGAGTAGTACCTTCGATGAAAAGTCGCACGATGTGCCTCCGTTGCTCTATGGGGACGCGGGAAGGCATTCTTCACGAATATGACCATGCAGGACGAGTTACGTGCTTTATACGCTTCATAGCTATCACTGTCCAATGGGTGACATGGAAGGAAACGCCTCATTGCTTTTCGATAGCAATTCACTCACACCGACAGCTGTGTATTTCGGTCTATTTTTCTGAAGCGAATAAACTCTTTCCTTCCTACTTTCTTCCCTCCTCCCATCTTTAAACCGCCTCTCATTAGCCGCACGGGAAAAACTCGATATTAAAAAAAAAACACCGATGTTTTTAGTTCTATCACCTGTGTGTTTGTCGCATAACGACCAGCACTGGTTCAGTCATGTGTGAATCTTTATCGCAGCCTTTCTTCAACGCCAGTTTGCGTTTCAGTCAATAAAATGATAAAGATAGCGCCGAACGAACATTCTCAGATGAACGCAGTTACGCGGCATCAGCGCATGGCGCACGCTGCCGGCTGCTGACATGCATCACGCCCGCTCGGTAGGCTCGCCGCGCAAGGCGCCGCCGCGCGTCGCATTCGAGAGGATCAAAGTGCTGCAGCCGAAATCAAGGAAATTGACATGCACAAACTCTAGGGAGGGACACGCATGCGCCCTCCGCTATCTCGACAGCAGGCGCTGGGCCGGAAGGTGTCGCGCCGATAGTATTCGCGCACCGCTCGCTTGGTCCGGTTTATTCTGTGACCGCCTGTACATATTGTACATTTTGAGTTTACTTGCAGTAAACCATCGTCGGTTATGTGCCGTCGGCCAACGAGCCAGCGAGTCATCGTTTCAGCGATCATCGATCATTGGATCATCTTTACGATTATCGGCGTCGGCGACCGATCCACCTTTTGAAGCTTAACTGCCGTGAACCCTAATGCAGGTTTCCTGCGTGGGTGTACGAGTGGGGGAAAGGACGACTTTCCGTGCGAAAGCAAGCTAGGAAACTGCATAATGGCCGCAGAGTGCCAAGCGATCCCTTCGTTGCACGACATTTTTCTGGTTTCTCGGCACACCTGCCAACAAAAATGGCTGTGCCTAGGGTTCTTTACAAAAGAAATATATGTTCATTCAAATCGGGTGTACCTTCTAAATGCAGTAATGGAAAAAGCTACAAAAGATAGCATAAAAGATGGCTAATACACAACTTGAAAAATTAAGCCATTATTTGAGGACTTCATTAAAGAAGCTGACCGGTTTCCGCCCAAAAACAGCCCGCTTGGTCCCCTTCTAGCTTCCTCCGCATCTGTAAAAGGAAAAGAACAATTCTTCTGCAGATGTTCTAGAATACCCAAAACTATACTAAACAATAAAAAGCTCGAGACGTTTTCCGGCTTTTTCAGGGAGCCCCAAAAAGGTTATTTTTTATTCCCATCTTCCACCTCGAGGCAAAATGTTCCTTTTAACCCCGAACGCACTAAAAACAATGCGCGTGGACTCGATTTCCAATCGATTTCTATTTTCCTACTTCCGCAAGCTAGTATTCAGGCGGGCAATACAGCGTTAATCATCGCACAGAGGAATACTTCGCGCACTAGATATCCAAGCGTGTGCGCTTCGACGGGGCGTGAGGAACACGAAACCCTAAATTTAATCCTTCCTAAGATTCGCGCGCTACTATCTTGTGGGCCGTGTGGATACATGGTAGTGTCATCTTTTTGTTACCTAATTTTTATCAACGCTATCACGCTACTCCGCTCATTCTGCGATATTTTTGTAGATGCTAACCATCTGCTAGCAGCAGTGCTCAACAAGCGTCCACGGAAATACGTCATCGCCGCCAACCGGAAACTACGTACGACTGAGGCAGCTAAAAGCGAAGCGAGGGCGCTGGAATCTGGACTCTTGCGCGGCAGCACCTGGAGTGTGGAAAGGAAACCACCGATACTACGGCAGACCCGAACGAAAGGACACGTTCATTTCAACAGGCGCCGCCGCTCCATCGCAGTGACGTTCGTTCTACACCCCCTCGATGGTCGCACGGGGCACGGCATACAAGGTTCCCAGCCGTGCCCGCAACTGACGCCATCACAACAAAGCGCCTCTCTTACCGGAACTGATACCGGCGCCAACATTAGGCCGCCTAGGGCCCTATTCTCGACGCCATAAATTCACCGCAAACTGTGAACTTGCCGAAAGCCTTTTCTGATTGGCTTTCAATTCCGGTCACGTGCTTCCAGTTGACAAAGCGGTTGTGCGTGCTTTCGTCATTTTGACGCTCCATGACGTTTGCAGGCACAAATTCTAAAGTTTGCCTTATTTGTCTCTACAGAAAGCACATAATTTTTAGCCGGCAATGAAAAACTGGACTAAATGCAGCGGATATGACAACGTAGGTCTGTATTTGCTATACAACAAAAATAAGACTTGTATGTCACGCCCTCTGTGTGATTGGCTGGGATCGAGTTCCTTATTATAAACAGTTGGCGGAACGTCTACGTCACACACTGGCAACTTCAGCGGCGTAAAAGTGACGTGATGTTACGTAACAGCTTGCAAATGACTGCAACAGCAGCCCTGCTGTTGCCATGAGATAGGGCAAACATTTTCATCGACCTTCCGCGCCGTGAAATCTCCGTGAATCTGCAATAGGCGTAGTTTCGTACGACGCGATATTTAAAAACGTTTTAAAGAAATAATAGTTTTGACTGTTTCCTAGTCCGCAATAACGTCGCATAAAAGTAACATCCCGTATTTTGTTTTTATGTTTGGCAATAAAATAGCAAATATTTGTTTGGCGTAACAGTAACATAAGAGGGCAGTGCAAGCCTCTCCATTACAAAGACCCCAACACATTCCATTTCTCCACGCTCCTCCTAGTTAGCTTATGGGTCACATGATCAAATTCAAAAGAACAATAACAAAGAAAACTGCCTGTTTTATTCATTACTGCGCTGATGGAAGTCGAGCTTAACGAACGAGTGAATCGACGGCCTCAGAGCGCTCCTTTATTAACGGGCGTTGCGTTTCGCTGCCCTTACCGCGTCATACAACCGATGGACACGGCTGTCGTTTTCCGTGATCACGCCATCAACTGTAACATAGCAGCAGACGATAGCGCGGCGGCAGTGACGGCCGGAAGGTGATAACGCAACAAAGCTTTCGTTGAAGCAGATAGCTCAATTATGTTACTAAAAGCGATTGAAAAGAAATAAATAGATACGGTAAATAAGATTGTGTGACGTTTTTTCGCTCAACATCCGCCTTCCGCTCGCTTTTCGATCAGCGTTACTTGATCGCCTTGGGGTGCTGACGCCAACTTTAACTCGATTAAATGTGTTTCGCTTGCCAGCCTCACCTACCGTCTTAATTTTTATAATGCATGCCAAGTGTTTTTTATATCCTTTATGGGCCATATTTGATACCTTGATTGTGATCCTCACGACCGAAGCGTCAAATTACTCTGCATGTCATCATAGCTATATACGCGCATCACGTCACAGAGCTTACGTTGCGCGTACGCAAAAAAACGTGGGGAATTCACTGTGAATTTATGCAGTCGAGAATAGGTCCCCTAACTTTAAAAAGGCAGCAAAACAGTAACGCCCGGCTCTCAAAAACCAAGAAAGGCCTAGATTACGAGCAGAAACGCACAAAAGAGTGTCCTAATGAGCAATAAAAGCCAGTTTATAGCGTGTAATTACACGCGCTTTTAAATTACTTTAAGAATTTTCCGCTGCCCGGTCACCATCGCAAGCCCGGTCTGGCCAACGACGGATGGTGCTACACGGCCAAAGTAAAAAAAAAACCACACTAAAATAGTAGGACGCAATCTTAGAGAACATTCCCGTAAGAATTCTCGAAACGACCGTACAGAAGAGCGCGAACCGATCTCGCAATCGCCAAAATACAGAAAATATCTAACCATTTGGCCCACATTGTGAAAGGCCTAACGAGGTGAAGACCAGAAATAAAAAAAGGGAGGAAAAGCCCGGCCACCCCACCTCGAAGACATGGACAGCGGTCCCCCTCCCCCTCACCATAAATCCCCCATTTCTGTCGCAAGGTTTATAACCTGTACAATGCAGAAATAAAGACGTTAAAAAAAGAGAGGAAACAACAAGAATCATGCACGCACTAATGATGAGCCTGATATTGTAATGCCCCCCATTATTACCTACACCGAAGAACACCAAACAAACACAATAATCAGGGCAGCATATACGACAGCCCTGGAGCTCTTAATTTTCGCCAAAGGGCACTGAAATTGGGTCTTGATAACACATTTGAAGAAATAAAAGATGCCACTCTCCTAGCACAAAATAAGCGCCTGGGGAAAAAAGATCGGAATGGGCCATCCTATGGAAGGCAGCACCCCCCGGAGAATAAATGATTGGATGAAAAAATGGTCAGGTCCGACATCCAGCTAATGTCTAAAAAAGCTCTGCCATTACCAAAAAACATGGATCGATACGAACCTACAAAAGGTCACACGACAAGCTACGAGCAAATGCTTTCCAAGAATGTTCCGACACCATAACACACTGGGACGTACGACCGACACTGGGATGCACGTAAATACGAAGGCAACAATTATTGCAGTAGACTACCGGCAATCTTTCTGAATGCATGATCTTCCTACGTACAAGAACGGAAGAAGCGGAAATTCGAGCTACCCTCTTGGCAATCCGTCCAGGGGAACTATGGAAGCTAACACGTCATTACAGACTCTCAGAGGCCATTAGATGTGTTGCCAGGCAAATTACCTAAACGCTTCAGGAAGATTCTCATAACCGATATACACAAAATTCACAACATCGCATTGACACCCGGACACGACGGCCTGGAAGAGAATGAGGCAGCTCACCAAGCAGAACGTGAAAGCAAGTACCGTTCTCGCCACCACGACTACCACACTCCCCTCCCCCGCACCCCCCTTCTCCAAAAAAAAAGAAACACGTCTCCTCATCATACATTTAGGAAGCAAGTCTCTCCCCGTACCACACGTAATCCAGAAGTCTAGATAAGCGAAGGTATTTATTATAAAATATTTCACATTAAATGGACCCTGCAACAATATTTAAACTTGTTTTGAAATCTTAAATGATTGCAGAACGTAGTCAAGCAACACGTCGAGTGCTTAGCTTAGGGGGTCGCAAAGTACCTCAGCCAAAAATTGCTGCTCTATGCCCGTCAGATACCTTAAAAACTTGCTCAAGAGATTTTTCTCTGCAGGTGTTGGCGTTCTTCGAACGCTGTAATTACGTCATAACAGTGGTTTAGCGGCTATTGGCCGGCTTTCCTTCAGTTGACGCAATCAACCCAATCGACAGCCACTATAAAAACAAAGCCGCAAAAGCAAAGAATAAACGAAAGGCGTATATCTGCTGCGACGAGCAAATCACGCAGTGCGCTCCGTGCTGGCGATGACTATAGCTTTTGCAGAACTTTCAGAAGCGAAAGAAAGAGTGAAAGCGTTTATCATAAGTGTTCCAGAGTCCCTTTAACTGAAAAGTGTGCGAAATGCAGGGAAACATCCACTCAACCCGGCCATTTCCAAAACATTACATATTCAACTTGCATCCAGACATGGGAGGCATCCCTGACTAGCTCGTCAAACCAAGGTTAGCACAAGCTCACTGGGAGTGCGAGAGGCGGCGCTGCTTCATCTGGGGCCCTGGCCTCCGGATTATACCCTTGAGCTCCATCAGCTGTTTAACACCTTTTCCCAAGCTCCCACTATTTCTTAACAATGAAGGTTTTTCTCTTTCTCCCTCTCTATCTTTGCAAAAACAAATATGTTCAGTTCGCTCATGACGGTAGAGAAAAAAACACTTTAAAACACTGACACTGCCGTCTTCTCGCTCAAGCTGACCAAAATGTGGCAGCGGCAACCTTTCACGCCCACGCTTTAAGTCGCACAAGCGTAGATGGTTCGTGTATTTCCTGCTGGGTGTTGATTACAAACCATTGTGGCTAGTCAACTGACTTCGTAGACATTCAGCGCTTGGAAAGCACACATGGTAAACGAAGCAACCCCGTCCGAAACGCCCCCTTGACGTTGCGTCGTACATCTATAGACCTGAACGTAGATTCCATCTGGAAGTTTTGTCGACGATCCCATGTGCAGCAGCAGAGCGACATCGCAGCCCAGCTGTTAGGGTGTAGTATGTCCTTTATGGGTGAAAGTTGGAAACGGTGAAGTGTTTTTGCTTCTTAATGTAAACTGTGTCTGGAGGAATTTGTTTCTTTTTTGTAGGGTTGTCTTTCGCTGAGTGATTGCAACATGAATAAAGATCGGTCGGTTACAACAAAGGCAATCAACAGCCTGTGTCGGGAGCTTAGAGTGCAACTTAGAACAATACACAATATCCTCGGCGACATCAAAGAGCTCGGAGATTATAGAATAATCTAGGAAAAGAAAAGAACTGAAGACGCCAGACTCTCACGGAAAATCGACGCGCTGGAGCCGTATCAGCGCTCAAACAACCTGGAAATCAAAGGAATTCTTCTCGACGCAAAAGCAGTGCTTCGTGTAAAGAAACTCGGGGAAAGCACCAGGGAAGCCGGCCACGTGGACAGCAGGACAGCCGCGGGCATTCACGTGTCTCACAAACAGCCGATGCCGTGCCCGACCAGGCGAACATAATAGTACTTGCTGTACAAGGAACACAAAGGCAAATGTCAAAAAGGACAAATTGAAAATTGAGCTTTCTGAATTCCAGCCATAACTACCACTAAACACGAGTGAGCACCTTAGGGGGAACTGCAAGCTATTGTCGGAGCGATATAGAAGCAAAAATATGAACGATGGACCAGTCTGTGGACAGCTGGGGACATTATTTGGTTTGCAGACAAGGATTCTCCTTATTTTAAAACTACACGTCTTATGACCGAATTTTACTGCGCAATTAAACGGGGACCGAGACAAGAGTATTAGAGGACGAGCGCATGGTGTTCTCGTCCTACCTCTGTCCGCGTTTAAAAACGAAGTGTATTTTTCTATCGAACATGAAACAACTACCCAGTAACCTAGTCTTATTATGTCATACGACCTCGACAAGATTAACATGGAAGAACAGTACCGCGGCAATCTGGTTGCAACAGAGCGACACATACTCCACGCAACAGTGCATAAGACAATTGGGCACAGTAATTGTTACTACGGATAGGTTAGAGGATTTATTTATTTCGTTCCCCGTAAACTTGGAGTGTCCGCTATATGCAGAAACTGATTTTCAGCAGCCGATAATGCTATCATCTTCGAAAACCGCGCATGTAGTGGTTAACAAGACTTTAAGGCTAGCCGAATTCCGCCTGCTTCTTTGCGCAATCAACTGCTAATCGGTATTGGCCGAGGGGAACCGCCCTTCAGCTGACGCTTCCTGTTTTGACAAAATGATATCTTGCTATGATTAAGCACTTTAATTAAGGGAAATTACAATATACAGAAATGGGAAAACCCTGAATAACCGATGTAAAAGAGAAAGGAAAAAAATGTGCACCCCGCCGTCAAACGACGATGGTCGAACGCGCTTCCTCGTGATGGATTCCTTGGTTGTCTTCTAAGTTTTCCAAATCGCTTCGACCATGTCGAAATGGAGCAGTCGGATAGACGCCGCCTTCATAACGCAAGAAACCTAGGTTCGATTACGGACACCGTAAGGGTTTCTTTCTTTCACTTCGGCGTTTTCGCGTTACAGACCCCATCAGTCAGACCACTAAAGCTTAATTTAAAATGACTGTACCATATCTTTTTAGCGTAAGGGTGTTAACTGTGTTTTAACGCGATAGCTTTAATAGGCTAATTTCTCGGTTTTTTTCGTGCCTGCTAGCCGTCCGCTATTAGCCGTGCTCATCAAGCGTCCACGGAAGTACGACATCGATGCTAACAGGAAACTTCAACTCAGGCAGACAGATACGAGGGCCCGCCCGAATCGCGAGTACAGAGCAGCGGCAACTACATTGTGGGAAGGAGGACAATGATACTGCGTACGAGACGAATGAAAACGTACGCGATTACGCGCCGCGCCTGCGCAGTTATGTCAGTGCTACGCACGATGTTTAGTCGCATGCTCATTAGACACGGTCGCCAGCCATGCCCGCAACTTACACCACCACCACAGCGCATCTTCTGCAGATACTAATGCTGCCGCTAGCTAACATTTTGTCAAGTACATAAAAAAGGCGGACAAAAATGAATGCCTCGCTCTCTAAAAGCTAGAAAAACCTAAATTAGAACCATAAATGACATAAAACGTGGCCTGGCCAAGGAACAATAAGATCCAGTATATGGCATCTAATTACAAGAATTTGAAAATGATTTTTTTAAATTTCGTGGGGCCTTGTCGCGGCGGCGTGCTCTGTCCAGCAAACTATTATTGACGCCACGAGGCCAGTTCACAAAAACTAAAAATACACCGGTATGTTTTCTCAGAAAACAGTCACGGAAGAAGCACTGGCATGGCCCCACAGGGAAGTGGCGGAGCCTGTGACACAATTGCCAAAATACCGAAAATATTTTAACATTTCGCCCCAATTGTGAAACTTCGATACACAGGAAGAGCAGGAATACAAGAGGAAACCCCCAAACGTATGTAGGCACTGATGATAAGCAGGATATTGGTTCCGTGCCAGAAACTTGCCCGCTCCGAAGAACGCCAGAAAAGCACAATTACCACGGCAGCTTATTAGCAGCCTTAACCTCTCAATTTTTGTGAATGCCGCAAACGTCTGAAATTGGGTCTTATAATAACTTTCAGCATATCAAAAAGGCCATTCTGGTAGCACAAAAACAGCCTCCGGGAAAAACACTTGTACCACCTTTCCTATGAAATATATGCCGCACCTCCAGAGAGAAAACAGCTGGACGCTATGATTAATATGTCAACGTTGATTGATTGATTGTGGGGCTTAACGCGCCGACGCAACGCAGGCGATGAGGCGCGCCGTAGTGGAGGGCTCCGGATTAATTTTGACCACCTGGGGATCTTTATCGTGCGCCGAAATCTCGTACACACGGGCGTTTTTGCTTTTCGCCTCCATCAGAAAAGCGGCCGCCGCGGCCGGGAATCGAACCCGCGACCTTGTGCTCAGCAGCGCAACGCCTTAGCCACTGAGCCACCGCGGCGGGTATATGTCAACGTTACTGCGGCTCTCCATAAAAGCCCTCCTACTACAAAAACCATGTACCTAAACGTACGCAAGAACTTCCGACAACCTAGGATCAAATTCCTTTGAGGAAAGGTACAAAACTATGAAAACACAGTATACGCCGATGCCGGGACGTTAGAAAGAAAGAAGTCAAGAATTGTCGTAAGGGACTATCGTGGCCATCGCTTAAACATCGTTACACACGCTCAAAAGGTCTTAGTCTCTTGGCTGGTGGCATTGTACTTAAATGATTGCGAAGGGTTCTGTTATCCACAATGATTAAAGTTCCCATAACATCAATACCAGGAGCAAAGGCCCTGAAGGAAACGATGCACCCGACGAACATCCACTCGTTTGCGTAGATGTTCGTCGGGTGCATCGTTTGCATACCGTGCATACCGTGCTCCTTGTTGACCCCGGCTACCACACCTCCCCCCCCCGCTTCCCCCCCCCCAAAAAAAAATATTGAAAACGACTCCTCATCCTGCGCCTAGGAACACCATCCTTCCCCGTGCTACACACGGACCCCAGCGCCGAAGAATCGCAAACTCGGTGCAGGATACAAACCAACACATTCACTGTGATCAAAGTTAAGTCGAGGAGTTTCTTTAAAATTAGGCGCTTAGATTTACGTGAACACCAACTATACCAAAAGGCTATGCGCCCAGGGGGACACAGAATGAGGTGGCAGCTATTGGTCTCAGTGGCTAATTAACCAAAATTAATTAACTTTCAGTGGCTGCAGTAAGTGAGCATGTTTGTAGACGCAATCGTCTTTCGACACAGTTTCATATGGCATTCTTCTAGCGGAATGGAGGCAGTCGATAGCGTCATCGATGCGCGGTAGGGGATCTACGTCCTTTTTGGTGACAGCATTGAGACGAAGATAATCGACATAAAATCGCACTGAATTATCTTTTTTCTCGACGAAGATCACGGGTGCGGCCCGGGGGCTTGAAAACTCGCGGATCCGACCTTTGCTCAGCATCTCTTACGCCTGATCCTTAATTATTTTCCGTTCGGAAGGCGACACTGATAATGGCTTCTCGTGTATAGGGGTCACATCAACACTGTTGGTTCTATGCTGGAGCCGGGACACAGGAACCAGAAACGAATGATCGCCCTGTGCAAAGTCCAAAGTCGACACATAAAGAGTAAGCGTTTTCAGTAGTTCGCATTAATGTTCGACGGATGAAACGGAGTGTTTGATCGTGCGCTTAAAGGCGGTGGTATAGTCAGGTTTTTCTGTCGTGGTATGGTCGGGGTTGTGATTCACCGCTTGAATGGCGACGTTGACTTGTTCGTCGAAGCTGTCAATCTTGAATCCACAGGGAAGGACTACTGGCTCACTAGAAGCATTCACCGTCCACACATGACTACGTCCGTCTGTGGCCTCGACCAGAGCACGGGGTACCAAAATATTTTTCTTGAACATGTTGTTCCCATCGCCTTCAATTAAAATAGTGCGGCTTTCCGAACGAAGACGTGCAGAGTTTATCGGAACAAACGAAGCTGCCATAACTGGTAACAGGGTATCTTCAATAACTGAAAGCACACCTGCGCTGGTCACGCTGCGATCGTCAACTGGTGTGGGCAGAATTTCACACCGGGAAGAAATTTCGCCAGTACCACAGTCGAGCGTAGCTCCGCTGTCGCTTAGGAAATCTATACCCAAAATAACATCATGGGTAGCTTGCGCCACACTCTTAGTCAATTCCTGGTTATACGACCCGCATGCAGGCGGGCCGCCGCGTCAATTTAAAGCCGCTTATAAAGCGTGGTTCAGGCGGCCTCGAGCGGAAGCGGCCCGCCAAACACGTGGCCCACCGCACACGTGGCCCGGCGTTTAAGCGGCCCTCTTGAGGGCCGCCTAACGAGAGGGCCACCTAAACACCGGGCCGTGTGTTCGGCGGGCCGCTGGCCGTAATTTTTCTACGCGGCCCCTTATGCTAATCTATTCCCGCTTACGAAGCGGCTCCAAAATCATACGGCCCCTCAAATAAGCGGCCTTTTTGCTTTTCACCAAAAAAAAAAAGAAAAAAAAACCGCTTGGACAGAATTAATTTCATACGTTTTTTTTTTTTTCGCTCGCAATGACAGGTCAACGTCAGCACCCCGTGAAGAATGCTGTAACACATGTTACATCATGCGAGACATGTAAGCACATAAACGTAACCCTACGGAGAATCGAACCTGGGTCTACTACAACACATCAAAAGCCTGATATCATAACCACTGCGCCACGACCCACGGGCTACTCAGAAGTGCAAACATGGGCTTATAAGTATTCTGCATGCTGTTGCGCGTCAAGCAGGAGTCTTAAATAACACATTCCGCGGCGAGTGGCTTTCTTTACGACCACCGTTTTTGATTCACTCTACCAAAGAGGCATAATACTACGGTTTGCGAGAATTTAAGTACACTGGTACGAGCGGAAACCTTTTGTCATGCTGTGTGGCCGTTCCAACATGCGCCGTGCGGGGATTTATTCCATCGATGCAAACGGAATTGATAACAGTTCTGTCTTGTTACCGAACGTATTCTTGGCCATTGGTGGAAAGTGCCCCCATGACAATACTTGCAAATAACTAACACGTAAGGCGCACTGTTGCACTGAAAATAAGAGCTGTCTCGTCACGAGTAGCAAGTATACCAAACCTGAAATGGTTTACAGAATTTTTTCTGCTCGTCGTAGCTCTTCTGATGGTGTGGTTACATGCATTGACCTTTGTTTTTGTAATATGGGGGCGGTAGTAAAATACGCATCTGGTGATGTAATGAACCAATATTAAATCACTCACCCTACCTACCATTGTGTCGCGACGCCTGTAGAATTGCTGCGTAAAGAGATAAAGAGCCGTTGGAATACCAGATACTGCGTTTCCTTTTATGGATCGCTAGCACACAAAGAATGTCTTAGCGTTTTCTCGCGCAGACCGTATAAGCACTCGACCATGTAACTTGTAACGCCCTGCCTTTCCAGGGAAATTCAGGTTTCGCGGAAGTTCCACCTTTAATCGTTATAATATCGTAAATGAAGATCATTGGTCAAACAACGTTTAAAAAAAAGTAAAAATTACGAAAATATCAAAAATGACGGAAAATGGCGAACCGTATAATGCCCTGCATTTCCACAATAATGCATATTTTGCGGAAATTCCACTTGTAATCGTTATCATAGCGTAGATGAAGATAATTGGTCGAACAAAATTTTGAACAACTAAAGAACAAGAAAAATATAACCATACCGAAAATGTTAAGCCTTGTAACGCCCTTCATTTACAAAAAAAAATGCAGATTTGGCGCAAGTAACCCCTGTGATCGTTGTAATGAGGTAAATGGAGATAATTGAACGGACAGGACTTAGTAAAACCAAGAAAATTTTCTCTAAAAGAATCCCACTCAAGAAGAGCGCTATAAGAATGCTGCGCATTAATAGACATTTCTCTGAATTTATGCAATTTTTTTAGGTGGTCTCGTTTCATTCGCGCTTCCGTTATTAGCGAGTTATTATTGTACGCAGAAGCGCAAGGTCGCGGTTCAGCATTTTCAACATTTTCAAGGCACTTCACCAAAACCATAGCACTTGGGCATGAACGCACCCTTGTGTCGACAGTTTAGACCATATAAAACAATGCCACAAATAAAAGTGGGTTGCAATGGCTGCAATTGCCCGAAAACATTTTTAATTTGTGCCCTTCTGGAACATCTTCATGACCTCAGTTTTCAGTCAATGAGGTTCTACCTTCATAATCTCGGTGTTTTGTCACCTGATTTATCAGGCCTCAATGCTCATACCACGAAATAAAAAAACTCCCTATATTCATAATGACATGTTGCAAGCAAAGCTGTGAAGCAAGTATCTGTATACCTTAAACATATCCGGATCTTGAAGTGATAATCTACTCATACAAGCTTGGGACAGGAACAGAGAGCTGATTAATTGATTAATTGATTGATTGATTGATTGATTGATTGATTGATTGATTGATTGATTGATTGATTGTGGGTTTTAACGCGCCGACGCAACGAAGGCGATGAGGCGCGCCGTAGTGGAGGGCTCCGGATTAATTTTCACCACCTGGGGATCTTTAACGTGCGCCGAAATCTCGTACACACGGGCGTTTTTGCTTTTCGCCTCCATCAGAAAAGCGGCCGCCGCGGCCGGGAATCGAACCCGCGACCTCGTGCTCAGCAGCGCAACGCCTTAGCCACTGAGGAACAGAGAACTGAGTTGGGTATGTAAATGTTAAGTATTTTGTCATTCTCGAATTCATGAGCATGCACAAGTGTGAGATGAAAATTACATAAATGACACCATGTCCAAGGAACGATGTTTTCTTTTTATTTGATATCCAAGATACAAATGTGAACACAAAAGACTTAGTGAAACAACAAATACAAATATTAGCAGATTGCCGTTATGGAACACACAAATGAAAATATTTTTTTTGTGGAAGAGCAAATAATGACCTGTCCAGATAAAATTATTGTTTTAATTCATAGAATTTTCAACAGCTTGCTGCTTACAAAACAGGGAGGAAACTCGTCTTTTTTGCTGGCTACTGACTGTATAACGCCCAACGTTTGGCCTAAAGCTGACGGTTATCTCCTGTCCTTAATGTAATATATTACCAAACAAAGAAAAAGTACATTCTCCGGGCTTCAATTATGGTCCAGGTACACCACTTCCGATGATGTAAATGGCCTTTGTAGAATTGCCCCAAGCAATCTTTGGCCCGGCAGCTGCTGCTTCTGGAATTTCGTCGCACTGTATTGGAAACACCGTTGTAAACATTTCAAAAATGTTGAGTCACGGGCAGCAATCTGTTGCGTTGGCACTGCGTGAGGAAAAGAAACGGCAGGTGAATAAGTGACCAGGTGAAAAAGGGTGGTGTTATTTATCGGCAGTAAAACAGTATAGCCTGAAGGGGCACAGCAGAAGTATCACCAACGCGTTAGCAGATATGTGAAAATATAAATCAGGTAAGTGTATCGCTGTAGTTTAGGCAATTATTTCTTTCTTACTGCTTGTAGATTCAAACGCTCTCAAAAGGACGTTTTCTTCATATACATAGGAAGGCTGAGCGCTTTTTCAGTGCAAAGGCGTGCGAGAAAACGTTGCCATAATTTTATTTGACGGAGACACATCAATTGCCCGTCGAAAAGAAACTCTGTTCGCTGTCACACGCGGAAGGTAATGTGCCCTAGTTTCTTTTTATGAAACAAGTTCCACCAATAGTATGGCGCAAAATATTTTGTTAAAGATGGAACAAAATTGGTAGCAATATCTTTTGCTAAAGCATAGGTAAACTGCGCGCACCGAGCAATAGCCAGCGCATCTCTAACAACATTAGAAGCCACCGCTTCGAGCGACCTTCACGCCGGCGACGCGCCGCGTTTGCGCTGCCAATGCTATCATGTTTCTGCAAACCGCGAGTTGACACTCCAGACAGACGACAGCTGTGGCGTACACAGCAAGATGGGGGCTGGTGTTAGTCATGAATGCTGCTTCATGTGAAAAGTTTACCACTTAAACGCACCGTGATGAAGTTTACAAATCGCCACAGAATCTAGACTACTCAAAGCGCGAGAAAAGTCACTAGCCGAAACGACGACTCGAAAACCTAGTTACGAAAAAAAAATTGCCCCCACCTCCCCGATGGGAATCGTGAGGAAGTGCGAATGCATTTCTTGCGCCGAGAGTACACGGCGTAGTAATTCTGCCATCGCCTTGAGAGGCGCAGTACCGGCGAGGGGGAGTTGTCAGGCGAGGGGAGAGGCGCGCGCAACACCACCTGCGCGCGCCGAGGGTGAGTGCAAACCTAACGGGGGGAGAGGCGCGCCAGCTGCAGAGCATGTGACGTCACGGCGCGAGGAGAGGGGGAGCAGACGCAAAGGCGCCAGCGCGGGGTCACGTGGGAGTGTGACGTCACGGCGCGAGGAGCGGTGCGGGAGCCGGCGCGGGCGCGCGCAGCCACGGCGCGGGAGGCGGAGCGCGCGCGTGTCACGTGGGGTGTGACGTCGCTGCGCCGTTGCTACAGACGCTCCTCTCCGCTCCTCGCGCCGTTGCTAGGGGAGAGGAGGAGGAGCAATGCGGACGGCGGATTCAGGGTCGCTTATAAAGTGCATCGCACTTAAAAGTTACATCACTTTCTGGTACGCCTACCGAAAATGACAAGCAGCGGCCATGGAATATTGGAAAATACAAAATTCAAACTGGGTTTTATGTGCCTTGACCTGGGCAATTAAACGCGTAGAAAAAATGCAATTTCTTTATGAAACCACGGTACTCATTACGGCAACGGAAGCACCTGACATTAGCAAGCGTTTTAATTTTTCGCCTAGCTGGATCCCAAAACGGCCGCCGCACAGGCAAACCGAATCCTCTATATATAAAGCACGTCAAATTTACCGTACGGCCCCAGGTATCGCAGAACGGTTTTGGCGCGGGCTTCTTACGACGACGAAAAAGGCATAATTTCATGGCCTTTACTGGTTGTCTGCAAACACAAATTCTTACAGTCTGCGCCCCCCACCCCTCGATAAAAAAAAAAACAAGAAATCCAGGGACTTACCTATCCTTTCGTATTCAACCGGGCTATGCCCGCAATACACACACCAGCCGGCTTGACATGGCGCCGCCGCTTGGCTTGTGTGACCGGTGGCCCTAATAAACCCATCGCATTTGCAGTTGTTTCCACTGTTACACTGACCTCGAAGCATACATTTGATGTCAGCGGAAGCGAACGTGGTCAAGAAAGTGTGAACGCTCGGAACTAAGTATGAACTACACAGAGCAAGAGTCAAAGCGCGGGCCACCAACTTGCTCCGCGGTGAAATTTGTCGCACGTACGCGATAGAGACAGATCGCCGTATCACAACTCGCCGCGCGCGAACTTTTTTCCACTCCTACTGCGCATGTGCGCGCGAGATATTTTTGAATGTTTTTCGGCTTTCGCCGCGCCGTCGGGCGCGCGTGGTCGGCCACCGCAAAAGAAGCTCGCGGGCTATTTAATGAGCAGGAATACGCGCATGCGCCGCAAGCCACACATATCGCTCGAAGCTTCACGATTGCCCCCCTTTTTTATTTTATTCCTGGCGTCAGGCTGTCTGCTAGTTTATAGCCGTGACACGGGCCGTTGGCGCAGCTTATAAGCGTGATGCAACTACCTGAGGTTTTGTCACGGAAAAGAAGTATGTCAGGGCCTCTTATATCACGGTATTGAGACTGCCCACCGCATATAAATAGGACGCCATCCGGGACGCGACTAAGAGTGCAGCACAATAATCTCTGTCCGGAATGCCTCTTCACCAAGCGTAACTGTCACGGAACAAACGCCGACAGCGCGCCGATGCTCGCCCCCGACACCGCGGAAATAAACGTTGCGATCACACGCAAACATCACTTTGTGTCAAAGACGATTCTTCAAAGAAAGACTCATAACCGAAACTGCGGCACGAGTGTCCACTAAATCTAACGGTTCTACACCATTCACACTAATAATCACATTGTTTTTAGACTTTATTACAGGTGAGGGAATTGGTGAAAGCGACCGTTTCGCGACCTCACCCCGTGGGTCGCAGAAGCTAGTTTCCCAGCGTCGGCGAGCCTCGCCCTCCGCACGGCGAGGGTGATCGGGCTTGGTGCGTACGTGGGGGAGAGAATTCTGCGGTCGGAAACTGGCGAGTCGTTGCGCATGTTGCTCGATTGGCTGGACCGGTAGAAAGTGGAAGTCGGTATAGTCGTTTCGTAAGGCGGGTTATTACGCATTACCGTAGGTTGTCTCGCGAAGTGCCCTTGAGGCTGCCGTGGGCGATAGGGACAAAATCGGGATATGTGACCAGGGAGGTCGCAGTTATACTAAACAGGAGACGGTCGGGGCACAACCTATCCTTGGAGGGGTCGTCTGTGGTCATCGGGTGGTTGGCGCAGAGGGTCAGTGTTGGACGATGCAAACCTCCGAAACGGGGACCGATTAGCGCGGGCGCCAGAGCGTTCATCCTGAAAACTGGTCGACCAACAACTCGAACTGTACTCACACAAGGGAGGCTCTTCTGGTGACTCTTGCAATGCACACTGATGGTAGACGGGGCGGACTGGAGCGGGACAATGATGGCAGGGCGAGTCGCGGCACACACTTTGCTGGCCAAGCGCTAGCACAGCTATCCGCCTGCTCCGTCAAAAGTCGTCGGTTATTTCCAGGGGGGTGTCGATACCCAGCTCCGCCAATCGATATGGTCTTAGAGGATGAAATGGGCTTTATTAAAGATGAGACGGCTGGTGCGCAGGGAATTTGCAGGCGGTGATCGGTCAGCTCAGAACGAGCAGCGCACAGCACCAACATCTTTCTCTTCTACCACTCGCAGCCGGTCATTTCGTTTTCGTTGTCTTCTCGCCTAGTTTCGTTTCTTCACTTTCCGTCGTAAAAATATTTATTCAAACTTTCCTTCGCAGAAACTTACTTAACCTCGGGGATTTCCCCTAAACCTGGTCGATTAGACAAAGAGTAGCTTCAAATGATTCACTTGTAAGAATGCATGCAAGGTCTTTCTTCAACTAGCCTTATGGTGTTTTATACTTTGCCGCTTATTGTGCCTCACGTTTAGCGACTCTTCTTATCAGTTCTGTACTTCATGTAGGTTATGAATTTACATAACGATGTCCTGAGCGTGTAGATTTGTAGTTTGAGCAACTGTAGCTAATCAGCACATGGGTTGTTTTAGCGGGGCCAACCACAAAATATTACAAAAAGAGCTATTTAATAAATCTACAGGAGCGTTCCTGTTGTGTTCTTCTCTTCGTCTTATGAAATTTGTGGTGTTCATGCATAATGAATGTATACCAACTGGCCCACATCTCATCCCGTTTGCATTTTAACCCCAATAACCTTTCCGGTCATTCAGGTCTTTAGGGCCTCCTGGAGATGACACTTGAAGAACGGTGCAAATTCTAGATGTATCCACCCCCACAACACATATGGATGGAAAAAATTGTAAGTTGGTGATTCCTTGTTACTTATAGAAGAGAATGTAAACAGCGTCCAAAGCACTTTACTGAAATGAAAGATTTTTCGGCTTCCACATGGCAGCCATGTACAAAACAAAATCACCAGTCCCGGGGACATGTTGCGAATACGGCTAAAAATGTGACGCTGACAGTGTCAGCATAGTGGGTGCAGGTTTCTCTGGGTTTCGTGCAACTTTCGCTCTGTTGCCTGTACTATCTACAATTCCGCATAAGGGGGTGGAAGTGAGATTTTTTTCTCTTTTACAAATGTATGTGGGGCACCCCAGTTTATCTCGTGACCCAAAGTTTCTGCCTGCTCTTGGTTTGTATGCAGAGACATTAGGCGAGATAAAATGGAAGATGGCACGCATAAAATTCATGAGGGTTGGCCGGTATTTCTACAGTAGCTTCACTTCTTCTGTACTATGCTCCAAAATTATTTTGTGCAATGATTACCTAAGTGATGTGAAATTTCTTGAAATTAGGTAAATTACTCGATCTCCGGCGTGGCCTTTCATTTCATTCTCTGGTCTGCGTCTTCCTTTGCATGCAATGGATTCATAGTGCTTCACATGCCTGTTTGGTGCGTGGGGCTTATGGTTGCACTTGATTTTGTTCTCTTTCTGAAATTTTCTGTAGATGGCTTTTTAAGGCGGGGAAATCCAAGTGACGGCCCCTAACATATATACGTCCATCTACGGCAGGAGGGAACAAGTTATTCAGCTGACCTCTGGGAATCTTCAGCGTACCCTGATTTCGTGCCTGCTTGGGTACTAAATAAAATGCCAAAATTATGTTTGCATTTTCCCAAGTGCTTGTTTTCATGCAGAAAATTATATTCCGGGCGAACTTTTTGCGTAAAGACAGATTGCTATCTGTCTAAATACTTGGTGCTGCAGAAAAAAAAGAATGACTTGGTGTTAGGGTGTACAACAAAGGTAGAATTGTAAACATGAACCTATGAACGAAGTTTACAGATTGATTAGTAAAAACGAATGAATACCGAGTGTATTATTACAGACGTTGGGTGACATGGAGAAGGCAGTGAATGTAGCCCTAAATGCTGCTGTGTATAAAAGAGTAATTTTTTAATAAAGGGTATTTGTTCTTCCGCACATTCTGTTTTTTTTTTCTGTGCATGGCCATGACAATAACGCTGGACTGGGGAACGGCACATCTGAGAAGTATCTTAAAAATTATGCTCGAATTCTAACTCTTCCACGAATTGTTTACTAGCAGTATTCAAACAATTCAAAATTTTTTATATATACTCTGCATAAATCCGTGCAACTATCCAGATAGAAAGTCGGTATATGTGGCCGTGTTTATAAAGCAGATCACGCAACAGTTATAAATATGTTTAATAAGGATATATGACAAAGCTGAATTATATCTTGAAATCTATAGAGCATTATAGGAAGAGCCTAATACTCATGAATGGGCAATAATAAGATTAAGGTGATTAGTAACTTTGGTGCTTTTTAAGGAATAACCCTCAGGTATTTTATAAAAAAAACGTTCCCCTGGTATACGTGCAAACATATGCGCATGTATTGCAAAACCTTTTTGATAATCATGACCCACTTTGTCAGTCACGTGAGAATCTTTGGCTTAAGGCTATGTTATCACAGCTTTGGCGTCCTTTTGAAACAAGCTATCAAGGGCATCTCATCTGGCAATGTGGTTTCCCTAAAGCTTAAACTCATTCCCGCTATTTAATAAAAGAGCTATCATGCATGTTTCATGCTCGTTTCTTAAACTGCGGAAAGCTGACGCCAACATCAAATTTAGTCATGCCTATTGATAAAGCTTAAACATTGGCAATATTCACGAAATTTTTTTAGGAAAACTTAGGTAACGATTATCGAACAGGTCATGCAATGCATACACATATAGATGCATATGTATTAAAAGAATATCTGCAGGCTTTTTGGCAGCGCAATTATAGGAATTATAAAAGTAACTTCTATTTTAGTAGCCATAGTGTAATGTTCACACAAGCGTTATAGTGGCCGGTGGTTTAGTGAAGAGACGTACAAAGACACTCCAGGCTTTCCGAGTACAGACTGCGCAATTGTGGTCCCACATATCTTCTTCCACTAACGCACTGATTGTTTACTACGCCGGAAAAGCGCCACCGGGGGCTCACTACAGCGGCGTCGGCGAAAGCGCGCGCAGCACGCAACATAACACCTTCCAGGTGTGTGGCCTAGGGCGGCGTTCTATGGCACCTATAAAAATACATACATGCTGAAAGCTGCAGAGTATCTTATAACTAAGTTACCCCTACGGGTACACGTATATAAAGGGTACTAAACTATAAGTTATTTTTTTCTACACTCTTAACAACGAGGCTAGTAAACAGGTATTTATGGATTGTATTTGCTATCTCTTTACCAACTTTACTACCCGTCAGAACGGCAAGCACGTCCTGCCACTAAGTATGGACCCTAAATGCTACCCTTACTAGTCTGGACCGTTTACTTAGTAACTGCTGCTTGTTAGATACTAACATTTATTGGTAGTAACGAAATTCTATGACTTATTGAACATGACACTACAGCACTTTTCTCACTCCACCTGACGATTAAAAAGTTTTCCCAAATCCACCAGCCGACTTGTATATGCTCACAATGAAATGCATAATTCCGACATTATCGCTAAAACATTTTATTTTTTAGATGCGACGCTGAGGAGCATCCCTTGCCGGCGGCCCTGTCCTGCGTGCGTCTGTCGTCCGCGTCACTGGTCGGCGACTTTGGCTAGTTTCAGTTTCCGTAATTGCGGCGATCCTAGCGGCACGGTGCTGCGGCGTGGCCCTTCCCTTTCCCTCGGCGTTTCTTTCTTTCCACGCCGTCAACGCTTCCTTGCCTCCTCACGCATGCGCAACAGCTCACCGGCGTCAAAATTTTTTTTTGCTATCTCTCGGCGTGCACGGCGGGCCAGTTTGGTGCGTGCGTGAGCGAGCCGGCGTGCGAAGGGTTGCGCGGGTTGCCTAAACGCCTCCATGGGATGAAAGTTTCGCTGCATTATAAAATACATTAGAATGTATTCTAAATATGAGGTTGCGGAGGAAGGAGCGTTACCACTCCTGCGCAGCTCTGTGGTGCAGCAACACAGGGCGGTAAAGTTCGGCCAAGTTTCTCGCCTTCTCCAAAGACGACAGGTAAGCAAATTAGCTTTGTACAAGTTATAGTGAATTCCTTAAAAGCCGACCGATCGCACTCTTCTGTTTTCAGATTAATTCGCGCATGTAACGCAAAGTTAATGAGACATGTCACTCGTCTTGGAGTGGAAGCTAATGTGCAAATATATCCCAGCTGTGCAAGTACGCAAAGTTTTGGTAGAAGTAAACGCGTCTTTGGCACGCACACTCTTGCTTGCTAGATCAATTTGTGATGGCATTGCCGTCTTTTGATTGCCTTAGTAACTGCTGGAATGTCGATTCAGTATACTTATCAAGGTATTTTTTGTTGTTTCGTGCAGCAGGTATGAATCTAGGTTTGGGTCCCAATTCGAGGACGGTTTGCGACTTCATTGGACGTTTCGTCCGGTGACTCTCCTCAATCCATCCAATGTCATCACGACGCACCTGCTCACAAAGAAGGGAAGCTCAACTGTACGCGCTTCTTTCCTTTCACGGCATGCCTACTACCACAGCGATTGGGGGCATGGAGGTGCTGCGCCCTAAGCATTTTTTTTCCTCCGCCGTCTTCCTCCAAAACGTATATTTGCGGCGAAACTACTGCCAAGCGTTGCTTCAGTGCTCCGAAAAACCTGACGTATCACCGCGGTGTTCAATGCAAGTTGATTTTTATATAAAGCAGTGGAAGGCCGAACCGAAATATATGCGTTGTCTGCAGCCGCCATTGCAAGCGTTTTGCTCATTAAAAATAAATAAATAAAACCAAGTAGCATTGCCGGATTTGCTGTTGAATCTAAACTGTGCGCCCGCACCTTGTCATCTTATCGCGAGGGGGTTTGGTGTTCCATCGTTCTGAAGTTATAATGGTCATGCCGTATCGGACAGGATGAGATAAGAGGCGCTGCTCAGACACGAGCTAGAGGGTACCTTGTAACAACCTGGCCGATATCTGCGGCTTACAATATAGGAAATCTTTTATTTCTGGGTGTCTTCTCCCCCCGCCTTCCCTCCTACCCGCGGTAAGCAGACTCTTCATTCACGCGCCATTAAAAGAAAAAATGGGTGCTTTCGATTTGTGTTCTGTGTTCTACGACGTACACATGGTTGCGCATTGTTTTTGTGCGTAGATATAATCCAGCAATGAGTGCCTACAGTGCGGTCATTGTGTTGCAACAGTTTTTTATGGCTGCATTTTGTTGGTGTGAACATGAATTCTCCAAAGTGTATGCAGGTAATGGGCTGTTCAACGATTTCTTTCAGGGTTTGCGTTTGTCTCACCCGAAAGGCAGGGCTTGAAGCATACGTGTGCGTGCTTTCGTTTAACATACAGGCTCCCAATTATTGTGTCTCTGAACTGAAACGAATTTTTTTAATGTCTAAGGAACATTCCTGTCTCGAGGTGAGCCCAAGAAATAAGTATACACTGAGTGCAACTTTCAAGTTCTTTTCTTCTCCTGCCGAGGTGTGCGCGAAAAAAAAATCTGTGTAGGGACTAGAACTTTCGGAGTTCTTCTTCGTAATCAAGTATTGTGTAGCTAAATGTGTATTCATGGCTGTAACTTTTGGGCAACTTTAGACGGAGACAGATACAAAAAGGGACACAAAGACCTGTATCTGTCTCCGCCTAAAGTTGCGCAAAAGTTACAGCCATGAATTCAGAATACCAACTAGCCCGCCTAACCGTGTTATTGTAAATGTGTATGTAGCACGTTTTTTTTCCTATTGTACAATATTGTATGCCTAAATTTGCATATGACATATGATTGCTCAGTCTTATAGTGTGTACAAAAAATGTATGTGAAATATATGATTGTAGTACATGTGGTTTCATGACTTCGAATCAAAGACGTCCTCATTAAATGTTTAATAAACGCAAAGCAAAAGGAAAGTTTGTGTAACGCTCCAATTAATATCGCCACAAAGACAACAATTCGACACCAGAAAACATGCTATCACCTACATGTTTTCTTGGTTCAATTATTAAACACGTTACTTCACACATAACAAACGACGGGAAGCGGCCATTTGGAGACATCGCCGCCGCTCGTCCAACTTTCGCGCCTAGTGCCATTGCCGAGCGGCCCATGAAGCAGCGACCGGCGGCAGGCGCGAAAGTTGGGCCAGCGTCGGTTTCAGGGGCCGGCGCGCGGCATCCCGGCCTGGCTGCAGCGGGAAAAATAACGTCAGCAGCGTCCGCGACGTCACCAACCTCCTTTCTCCCCTCGCCACTCGTTGCCATGACGATAAGTGCAACGTTTTTCAGACGCCACGTACTACTAGGGGAGGATTTGGCGCTGTTGTTGCGAATTACGCGGGACCACGGTGGATGCTAAAGAGGCCGCCCCGTGTCTGCGTCCGCACAGCTGCGTCTCTCCTCCGCTCGCCTCCTCTCCTCTCTCCGATAGCGAACGCTCTCTCCTAACATCTGCGGTCGCGCTGCGCGCGGCTGCGCACTGTGCGCATGTGCAGTACTCTCTCTCTCTCCGCGGTCTTCTCACCTTCGGGCGCGCTGCGCATAGAAGCGGAGTGCCGCGCTCCGGCCGGTCTCTCAGTCGACGGTCGTCCGCGCTTGCGCTTGCGCTTGCTGTATTGCCGTACCCGACGATTGTTTGATACGACGCCAATGGAACCCCCTTCAGCGTCGCATCACACCAGGGTTCCCACGAGGGGAGGTGGGCGTCATTTTTTGCAAGAAGCCCACCGACTCTATTACAGCCCTTTCCGCTGCTGGCTATAAAAGCAAGAAGAGCAGATGTATTTCTAAGGTAACTAAGTTATATTCGCTCTCCTCATTGGTCCCACTGCTTAGCTTGCTCAATTCGTTTGTGGTTTAAACGTGATATGTGCGTGTTGAATGTGTCTATGTGCTGCGCATTCACTATCCACATTGTCCCGCATAGCGTTTTACTAGGTTATGCATGGCCAGTGAAAAAACGTGTAGCTAAGGGGGTTTATTCACGAGGACATTCCTGCTGAAGGTAGTGGGGTGCACTACCTGCTTCGGCTATTAAACGTACCAGTACTACATTTACTACCCCCAGTTACTAAGTACCGTGCGGATGCTGTGACAGGTAACTGGTTAGTGTTCTGTTAGTATACTTTAGTAAGCAGTACCACCGCTTTCGTTTTACAGACAATTCCACCAACATTGTATAAAAAGAGCCATGCCACAGGGGCCAATATTAGGGTGGTTTATATTGTAAGTTTACACAAATCCCCTTCGCTGGTTCCCCCAATAAACGAAATTATTCCTGTACACGAATGACATGTACCGGTGGTTTTCTGATCCTTCAGCACCTAGCCTTAAAAGAGAGCGAATTACTTAATCACGCGTACTCTTTGTAGGTCGCACCGAGTATGCGATGCGAAAAGGAATATAGACTACAGAGGCGACATTGCAAGCCCACTTCCAACTAAAAATTTGTTGTAAGGGCTTCCACCGTATACAAAATACATGCAGAAAAAATACCGTACAACAATAGCGCTAACTCAGTGGCATTCAAAATATTTGCGCAAAGATACTGCTGCTAGCATCACATTTTTAAGGGTGAAGCCTGATCTTATCAAACGCAAAATCGAAAAGTGACCGTCGTCGTCGTCAAAGTCACCCTAATGCTACCTAATTTACGTGACGTCAGCGGCGGGAACAGTGCAGTGGAGGAGTGGGATGGCGCCTTAGTGCCGTTTCTCAGCTAACGAATACGCTGATTGTTTCTCGGCGAGCGTGGCTTCCCTGTGATAGTGCAACGCAAGTGCCGAACGGGACACTGCGCATAAGGACCACGGTGGCGCTCTAGCCCCGTTGCTGATAAGGCCATAGTTACTGGGCTTTCGCATTCCTGCCATTCCTGCACGTGGTTCACGTGGAGGGGAAAGTGCACCCATTCTCTCCCCGTGCCGTGTATTACGTCACGGCACATCACGCCTCATCGAACACAGTCAGCGCCTGGCGGCGGAGTGCGGCGGAATCGTGGACGCCGCTTTCACGTCGCTCGCCGGTTTACCTTGCACACGACCCAAGACGCGCGTTGGCTACGATAATATGGCTAATATGGCTACTGATCCGGCAGTGAGCAATGGCCGAGTTACCTCTGTTTGAGGAGTTAGTCGGAGAACGTAATGACCAGCAGTCGTTGAGGGATAACGCGCTCATTTAGTTCCGTGACACATCGTCGCAGGGGCCATTGCTTGCCGCGTGAAACGTGTTATAATAACTTTGACGCTTGCGAGTTTTCTGACCGATTGCAGTCGTCTGCCCTCTTGGGAACTTCAAAGCGTGTTTTGTTGAAAGGGGCGCAGTTGTATTTAAGGGGCAAAAGTAATTAAGGGACAAAAGTAACTACATGAAAACAGGCAAGAGTGACGACAGGACCCGTGCACACATAAATTTGCCTAAAGATTGTAAAAAATTTGCTCGTGTACTTTTCCCAACCGGAAACAAATAAAAACAATTATTCTGCACTGGAGCCGGGCAGCGCCCACCAACTTACGGAGGCGTATTTTACACTTGCCAAGAAGCCTGTGTTGAGGGTTCAAGTCTCCGTGTTCCTTTTCGAAAATAACTAGTGTTTCAGTCAGTCGGAGCTGATGATGTGCCACATTTATGTCTATTTTATTTATACAGTTAAACCTACATGTAACGAACCTCCCTGCAAGGAATTCTTGGATTCATCGAAGTTTTTCAATTCCCCATTGCTAGTCCCATTGAAACCTATGTGTTTGCGACCTCTATGCAACGAAGGCGTTGCGACGGTTAACCTTGATGTAACGAATTCTCTACGCTGATGAGCCATTGTATTCTTGCACTTTTTTGGAAAACTCTGTTGGAGGAATGCACTAATTTTGCGAACTTCGCCCGCACCGCAAACTACCGCGCGTTTCCAGTGTGAGTGCGGTGCCGGTTAGGAGCCAGGCCTGTCTGTCGGCATTTAGTCGAACGTCTCCAGTGCTATCTGTTGTGTCAGTTCGTCGGTGATGAGTTCTGCTGCCATAAAACAAACAGTTTAGTCTTCTCAAGACAAGCTTGGAATTTTAAATGCCGTCTCTGCCGGCAAGAAAGAAGAGCGTCGCCGCCCGGTACAGTATCCCAGCTATAGCACCCGCTCAATAAATGTGAGTGCGATAGTACGCGAGAAGGAGCCCTTTTAGCATAAGTTTGGTACTTGGACGAGCCAAGGCACCGAACATTGTCAAAAGGCAAAAGTGATACTTAAGTTACATTTGTGAATACGGGGTTAAGTGACCTTGCTTTTTCGGAGTGCCGTATAGTGACTAAGTTCGCCGGAAAGCAGCAGGCTCAAATCACGCCGTTTTTTAATGTGAAATGAATCCTTTAAAGATCACTGCACCTTCACTGAGGTCTTACATTATGGTTTCGTTTCTGCTTCATTCACGCGGGCCCTAACTCAAAACCTGCAAGTAACAAAAACCTGCATCTAACGAAAAATTGCGAATTTTTGTCAGCTTCGTTATATCCCCGTTTGACTGTATTCTTTTGCGGATGTGGGAGACTATTTCAGCCGTCTTATTCGCTGGGACTAAGTATTTGAGAGCATGCGCCTTTCTTGTCTAGTTTTCATGAAGGCTCTTTTTAAATCTCGACACGAACATCTCGAGACGTCAAAGAACGTCTTTTCCTCCGCATAACCACATGCTTATAATTAACCAGGTCCTAATTAACCCCTTAAAGTGGAGCGGAAGAATAAATAGGAATTAAGGATCATATAACAGAATATTCACCGTGCAGCCGGGCAAAACACGAATATTTTATACAACATGCACATCGTCCCCCGACACGCTGGACTTTTTTTTCTCCCAAACTAACGGCTCTAAATTATTTTTGAGGATGGATATCCATGATTGCGGGACAACCTCGTTCCAAAAGGGGGCTGGCGGGCAAGTTTCCAAAATGCTGATGTTTATTAGGGGCGAAGCGCCATAGGGGCTCGAGCTGTCGGCGTCTCATGTCGGCGCCTCATGTCGTCGTCTGATGTGGTCACTTTACTAAACACCGGGACACTCGTTGTCGCCTCGCACTCACTGAGACACTCGTTTTCCAACGCCTCGCGTTAACGCTTCCTGCTTCAAAGACACGAGACTTTTACAGTAAAGCTGTATACCTCAACCCCCCAACGGTTGCATCTCCGTGCGCCAAAACGCCAAGGCGCCAAGAATAGACTTATACAATTCATGCTTCGCCCATCCCCAGGTTTCACGTTAGTGAAAATGGCCCAGAATTTTTATACCTGCCTTAGTTCTGGGACCTGCTCTTTAACAGTTACCCAAAACGACGCCTAGGATGTGCCATGGACACGTAATACTGGTCGCCAGCATTAGGCGCCTTTGCATTCCATGCGCTCTCTTCGCGCCGCGACTCTAACGTTGGCCGGAATTAAGGGAAAAAAGCACGCATTACTCTTCCGGTGCCTTTTCTAAGCAACCACATAGATCAAATATCGGTACAAACACGAAGTTCAGTCGACAACATACAACAGGTATTCGGGAACCTGTTGCGTTATTATTAGTATAAAAATTAGGCAGGAACATTTTCCAAACCTGTGGCTGTGCAAGTTCATTTCATATACCTTCATGGTTTGGTAACTGAGTGTTATTTAACAGGCTTTGTAAGCAACATTTCGAAGGATTTGAAGTAAATTCTCGCTGTTCCAGTCACTTTTGAGATTTGAAAAGGAACGCAAAAAATCAAAATCACAGCCGTAATAGAAACTTTGTGATCACTGCAACATAATAGCCCGAAAAGCATGTTTCGCAACCCTCTAACCTCGTAAAACGCGTTGTTGACCGAGTTGGTTCATTATTTCGGGAAGGAGATTAAGCGCATTAAAGACACGGACGGCGAGAGGACAGGACTGGCACTATCCCGATTTCGCCGTCCGTGTCTTCAATGCGGTAAATCTTCTTTCCGTAATGCCCACGCCAATCACGTTGCATAAATCTAACGGGACTTGAGATTTTGACTGCAGTGGGCGCGTTAATAATTTCATTCGCAAGTTCAATTACGAAAAAATCGTAAATAACTGATGTGACAGCGCTATATCACCAAGTTGCTGTCGCACCGATGCGACAGCGACAGCGCTATATCACCAAGCCTGCCCTTCCATAAAAATTGACCCAACGACGGCTGCATGTAAGAAATGTCCATTTGAGTATTTCTTCTTATATCGGTATGCTCAAAAAAAATTAAAGGCAGTTCCACGCCTGTGAAATCTGCTGAACATCAGAACTGATTTAGGCCCACTGGTGGGCACCTCCTGCGGAGGCGGGGGTCGCTCACAATGCCACAAGTCGCGGTCAAGGCTCTGCCGCCACCAGTCATCCCAGCGGGGTACCTTCTCCGGAACGACCGCCGAGGCGGTGGCGCAGTCAGTAGGCCCAACGGGGCACCTGCGCCCGCGGTTACGGACATCAACGGACATCTGGAGCACCTAATCAGCTCCGCCATTAAAATTGGCAGAAGCGCGGGCGGCTATCCGTCGGGAGCGGCACCGCAAGGGTCGGAAAAGCTTTGTTCACACGGAGGCCCAATCCGTCCAATCGCTCGCCGCACCGCGTGTAATGTGACCACACGTCACACCGCCGTGCGTAAATAGGAGGGGCAGATTGCACAAGCGCACGCGGCGTGTCCTCGAGAAAGGCGCCTCTGGGAACGGGGACGGTTCGTCCAAGCTGTACGGAAGACCTGCGCCTCGTCGAGGAATCATGCGCTGTTGGCGGAATGCTTGTCGCCCGTCTGGAAACGCTACTTATACAACTTTCAGGCTTCGCTCTCATCTGAATTGCTGCTAATGACGGATGTGAAGAGTCCGCCCCGGTTTCTGGCTGGTACGTGGTGGCGGCTGATGCAGCGCCGAGTCCTTCTGCCGCCCATCACCGGCAGTAGGAAACGTAGCACAATAATGTGTCAACAGCGCACGCCAAGAGCGACCTTTGCGCATGAAGCAAAAGCATTGCGCCAAAGGTAAAAAAATCCCCCCGAAACCGCCCGTGGTACGAGTGGAGCCGCTCCCGAGGGCCCGCCGCACGTGCGTCTCCTAGTTGCCGTCATGTTATGCATGAATGCACGAATGAAGTCAAACCGGAACGTTCAGTTCCGGTTTGACTTCAGCGGGCTTCAACTATAACGGTTCGGGTTAACGTTCAGTTTCGGCAAAAATACCGGTCTGTTCCGGTATTCGGTCCGGTTCGGTTCAGGTTCGATACCCTGAAATAAAGTTCCTTCTCTCACTTTCTGTCGGCGTAACGGTAGAGTCGTTTTAGTGGCTAATTTTTTATATGATTTGTATCGGAATTGTTTTTGTGCAACAAGAGGTCCGGCCGTTTTCTGTAACTATGCTGCCTCCGTAGACAGCCATGTATTTGCCGTCTACGTAGACGGGTATTCTTTAACTTTTTCAACTTTCCAGCAAACTAAAGAGAAATAAATGAAACTCGGTGTAATGTTAGAGCCGTCTTAGAGAATAATTTTCGTATAATTTTTTTCCGGGATAGTCACGCTGAAACAAGAGTTACACGGCCTTCCTCTAACAATACTCCTTCCGCACATGGCAATGAATTGGCAGCAGCCGGAAATTTGTAAGGTTTACAACTTCACTGTCAACTAACTTATTATGACATATAAATTAACCTCGGCGTAATGATAGAGTCGTCCTAGCGGCGAATTTCAGTTGGATTTTCGTTTTCAAAGTACGTATACATTGCATTGGAAACCGGGGAGCATCCACCACAAATTTAGCATTGCCGTCAAATTTGTCGGCGCGACTTGCGTCGACTCACGCAGGGTTGGTCAGAACCTAGCCTGTCACCGCTGGGCTGTAAGGAGTTTTGTGGACGTTGCACGCACCGAAGCTGCAGCTTTGGTATGAGCGTACCGTAGGGGGAAAGAGGGGGGAGGAGGGGGGAGGGGGGAGGGGGGAGGGGGCTCAGTATTAATTTACCTCAGCTGGAGATGCTCAACCTACCGGGAACACTCTACCCATAGGAGTTTTAGTTTTTTGCTTGTAGAGTAAAACCTCGTTAATTAGAACTCGAAGGAAACCATAAAAATGTTCGAATTAAGCGGAGTTCGAATTTGCGGGAGGCCGCTAGAATGAACGGAAACCTCGCCACATTGCGCGGGCAGAGCTCAACAAAGCCACCTCTGGACTCGCTATTGTGATTTAGGCGCTACTGCACGTTTGTGGCAGGTGATTTCGTAAATAACGTCTCGTAAATAATAACGGCATGCGCCGGAGCACTGGCACCGGTGGCGCGGCGCCTTTGTAGAAGCGAAATAAACTGTTGCAGGAGCGTAGAGCGCGCGCCACGCTGTTGTTTGTCTGTCTCGTTATTTTCATCTCTATTAAATTTGGTTTGGTATAGATTTGCAACACACCGTAATCACTCTCGGCCGACTTCTTCTGCAAGGAGCGATGGAAACCAGGGGATCATAGTTCGAATTAACCGTTCTGGATAGCGACGCGTTCGAATTATCGGGAGTTTTCCCCCATACAGGGAACCAGAGCGTAAGTTCGAATTAACCGAAAGTTCGAATTAACCGAGTTCGAATTAACGAGCTTTTACTGTATTAGAAAAACATGCGCCACAGTCTCGATATAAAAGATACAAAACGCGCTGTAACAAACTAGCTTAGGCTTGAAGTGAATGTGCCCATATACCCTTTGTTGGCTAACAGCGTTATGGCCAACGCAAATTCAAATACAAACCCAATACGGACCTCGCCATTGCCTCGAATAAAAGTTACGTTTTCTTGCGTGAGAACTCGTGTAGCTCGGAAAGCATTATTTAGATTATCTCTCGTTTTTTTTCTTTAACAACGCGCAACACGTGCGCATAATGTTTTGGCAACTTGTAGAAGCCAGAAACCGCTCTGGATTTTCACTTTCTTTCGAAAATTACCCCGAACCGCTTATTCGAACCACTTTGTTCTTCGCTTCAAATTCACTTCGAACTAACAAACCACTTCTCGTACGATCCACAGCTCAATTAGAGGCAGTTACACGCATCCGCTATTTTCCTTTTTCAGTTTCTTTTTCTGTTGAAAACACAATTATCCGTAAAGAACCATGCATCCCGCC
This sequence comes from Haemaphysalis longicornis, assembly GCF_048455015.1. Lineage (NCBI taxonomy): Eukaryota > Metazoa > Arthropoda > Arachnida > Ixodida > Ixodidae > Haemaphysalis > Haemaphysalis longicornis. Next base: position 238,053,712 of record NW_027526203.1, on the reverse strand, counting down.
GGGCACGAAACCCCTGGAGCTAAACCAGCACACTGGCGTGCCGCAGTTCCGTACATTAGAAGGCGAGACGTTTGAATACCAGCGCCAGATCTTAATGTGATTAGCATTCTTTGAGAACCTCAAACACTTTGCGCCATATCATTCTGGCCTCTTACCCAGCGCCATCTGCGAGTGAAGCCTCGGAGAAGTGCGGAGGACAGACTGGAGAGGCCGGTGGAGGGAGCGGAAGGGGGTACGGGGGTAGCGAGGGAGGGTCGGAAGGGGAGGCTTGGTAGATGATGGAGTGGCGAGAAGCCTTGAGGGAGGAAGTTGGGAGCGGAGCTACGCTCAGCAACAACTTCAGAACGACAACGGAAGTTGCGGCTGCGCCACGTCCCCGTAGTCGGCTGTTCCTCCGGGTGGCGCAAAGACTGCATTGCTGCGGATGTTGTGAAAGTGAGAATCGTTCTAAATGAACTGCAGTGGTAGAATGTTTCTCAAATCATCTTTTGGCGCCGAAGGCCATTGTTGTTTATATCTGAGGAGATATAGCGGAATTATTATTTTTTTATTCAGCTACACTTAGTCCTGGGCCGTTACTTTCATACTGAAGGAAAGTAAACAATAGAAATATTGTAAATATACACACAAAATACCTAACTTGTCTAAGGCTAGGACAATCTTTCAAAGCTGTTTTGTTAATGAGAAAGCCTTAAAAGGCACACTGCAGTCAAAATGCAAGTCACTCTAGATCGATAAATTAGCTCACCGAGAACACGAATATACTCGTCTTACGCGTAGCTCTCTTAAAGTACGGTAGAAAATAGCGAAACTGGGAAGCTAGGTGTCGCTTCCCCTGGCTATGCCGCGCAACTCACATCGGAAGTGGTTGAAATTTCGTGACAAATATTTTAGGAATAGGCCTTCACAAGTTTATAAAAACCTAAATGGCAGTTTTTGTAGGGTCATGTTTGAACGTCGTACAACAAGAAGAACGCTAGAAACAATGTCATGAGTGCCCAGTCAATAGGTCACGCGGCGACCCCAAACACCATGGTCGTTTCGTGTTCGGTGCAATACTCTGGCAGATAATTGTGTGACCCTTGGGCAGTACCTTGTGCATACCCACCTCCATTATGGCGCTCTGCGTGATATCACTGCAGTAAAAAAATGAGAAGGCTTATTTTGGCTAAAGTGAGTATTTTCAAGTCTGCGCGACGTATGCCCTGGCTGCTGATGGATGGCGCTACGCGTCCAAGCGTGTAGCGATGCCTCTATGCGAGGAGGTGTGCTGAGACCGAGCATTTGGTTCGACGCGGACATTCACGCGGCCTGAAAATGACAACGTGCTTTCCTTCAGCAGAGCAACAATACTGACCACGGGACCCGTGAAGAATCCTGTATAGTGGTCCGGAGCAGCAAAGGACGCAGGAGTTCGGGAAAGCACGACTGCTTTGACCGAAAGTGATAAACCTGATTGGTACGTAGTAGCGTGATATTCGCTTGCTTCTATATATACCTATGAAATGACCCGATTGACCGACCGACCGACCGACCGACCGACAGACAGACAGACAGACAGACAGACAGACAGACAGACAGACAGACAGACAGACAGACAGACAGACAGACAGACAGACAGACAGACAGACAGACAGACAGACAGACAGACAGACAGACAGACAGACAGACAGACTGACTGACTGACTGACTCATTAACGCCCAGCAAAAACTGCGGCACCTAGAGAATTGAAGCTTCGTGAGTAGATTTCTATCATTTCGTAGGTGCTCACTAATGCGGAATTTCAGGAAATTGTTCCTCTAACGGAGCAAAAAGAAAAAAAAAAACAAATTGGCTCGAATCCACGCTGTGAAGGTGGTTGGAAAGCAAAGCTTTAAACGACACCCACAACAATTGTTCATGCGACGTCACTTAAATTCCCACACGTGGCTCAACAAAGAGTGAAACCAGAAATTCTGCCAGCCGTTAACTGGAATTCGCAGGGTGCATCGTCCCGAACACAGCAGCAGCGTCGGCCACGGCCGGGCTAGAGCGGCGGACGATGCCGCTGCTGTAGCCGAGGCGGTGATTCGGAAGTGAGAGAAGACGGAGAGGAGCGTCTTTCGATGGGTGAGACAGCGGAACCTAGCCATCCTGACGTGCTAGCTTGGGGCTACACCACGGTGCGATACAAGCGCAGACACCGAAACAATTGGGCATGTGAGCGTAGTGATCCCCATTTATACCGATTTAAACTAGTGAGTTTAGTAAGTTTGAGATTTGCGAAAAAGTTGAGGGAACTTTTATAATCGTTATTTATCAGAACCAGTTGCTGCCTTCGCCTTGTGTAATACCTCTTAAAACACAACCGAATTGGTATTTACCAATTTAGAAAACGGAGTCCCATTCGTGGCAAGCAGTGCGCAAAAAGTAGCCTTTCTCTAGCAGCCAAATGTCTGTATACGGTTTCTACATTTTGCTTTCCCGCCCTGCAAAACAATCCTTAACGTATCTTTCCCGTGCGACCACTTATTTCGGTCGGGTCCAGGTTACGCAGGCCATGCTGTCGAAAGGGTTAATCATGCCGTGCGAAGGAAGCGCGCAATTGGCGGCAAGCTGCTCCAAAACAGGCCCAAAACAACCACCGCTGAAGCAGACGACCAAGCCGACGGAATGCGTTGCGCCGTCGCGCCCGCCGGACTGAGCAGACTCCGCCGCGCGTGGAACGCTGGGCACGCCACGAGAACGCCGCGCAGTCTATTCGCCGCGAGATCGACATGTACGTGGCGACAGCATCGCGCTGCTAGTGTGGATGCTCCGAGGATCGCACAACTGGAAAGGCTCTCGAAGAGCCCGACTGGGCGACACATTTTAAGTTCCCTTCGCATCAACTATGAATCTCGAGCTGGAGCTAAATTGGACATCGCAACTGAGATCAGGGCGAGCATATACGTCCCGCCACGGCCCAAGAACATGCACCCCGTACACAACGCAGAACGCAGACGCGCAAGAGCACAGGCACTGCAAAAAAGATTTGAGAGGACTGAGGACGTGGTTTACGTGGACGCCGCGGACTATGACGATGGGGACGCCATGGCCGTAACCATGGTAAATCGATAGGGCGATTCAGTAGCTTCCGGCACGATCGTCACGACGTCGCCTGAAGTCGGGGAGGAGGCGGCCATTGCCCTGGCAATGACGGCATCCAGCAAATACAAATTTATAGTGAGCGACTCCAAGTCGGCCATCCTTAATTTCTCGAGAGCGCTCGTGTCGTCGGAAACGCTTAAAATTCTGCTGGCCGGTTTCTGCAGCGATCCGGTCAGAGGGGTCCAAATAGTATGGGCGCCGGCACACTGCGGTCTCCCGGGGAACGAGAACGCGCACGCCGCGGTTCGAGGTCTAATCAACCGAGCCGACGCCGACGATTCCACCGTCGACGCGCACTCGTTTTGCCGGTCGGGGCGGGACAGGCTGGTATCTTATCGGGACATACTAGATCATTACAGCCAAGATTACTAGATCATTACTGCACCACACAGAACTTTAACTAAGTGGCAATCGGTGGCTTGGTGTTTGCTATAGACCAACACGTTCCCTAACCCTGTAGCCTACAGCCGCTGTTACCCGGGGCTGTACACAGCTGAATGCAAAATTTGTAAAGGCAGAGCGGACCTCCAGCACATGGTTTGGTCGTGTCCCATCAAGAGTAAACAGGTACAGCAGAAAGGACGCCCTTTCTTAGACATTAGAACCGTGGAGCAGTGGGAGACCGCGCTGCTCAGCTCCGATCCCGAAGTGCAAGTCGAACTCGTCCAGATGACTGAAGACGCCGCCGGGGTCCAAGGACTCCTGGCTGCCGCCTAAAAGTGGGAAGAGGACCGAGGAGGATCTCCAACCTCTTCCTTTTCCCACCGGGCACAAAATAAAGTTCTTCTCTCTCTCTCTCCGCTGAGCGGCCAGGGAGAATGCACACTGTGGGCGCGCTTCGTGCCTTTCTCGCGCCGTATGTGCGCACGAAAGGCGCAGACAAGGGTGGTATGACGTAGTTCGGTTTATCAACGTTTAATGTATAGCATGGAAGCGGCAATAAGTTTTCATTACTACGCCAAAAAAGCAGAGACCCATCGGGAACCTCAGAACGGCCGCAATAATGACAAGGAACTTGTACGCCGTAGCTCGTAGAAAGCTTGGTCTTTCCAGACTATGGCTTTGAGCCTTCAAGAAAATCATAAATAGAAACAAATCAGCCTCGATCTCCGGAATTCAGTTTGCAACAGCAGTTTCAATCGCTTTCACTGGTAGCATGACGTATTCTTGCATTTGTGGGATGCCCTGAAATGGTAACACCACTTAACTGCCCCGACATCTTTTTTTTAAGAGCTTACTATATTTTTTTTTGTGTTCGAAGGGCAACAAAATATTTGAATTCCAACCAGCGCAGAGATATAAATGCAACCGTTCTACCAGGTCTTTTCCGTGTAGCTTTACTTAAATGAAATTTTAGCGACTCTGAAGGCAGGTTTGATGAATAACGGTGTCGGATCGCTTATTTATTGCTTTCGTCGCAAGTTAACTTGCAAATTAGGTTGCTAACGCGCGCACTACAATAAACATGTTATGTTTCGCTATATTTGCAAAGTGACAAGCCGGTTTAGTGTGTAAACCAAGCTTGTGGGACCTCACAGTGATCACATATTTTCTGTTACGTGTGCACTGGTGGTCATTTGAATTCCTTTCAAAATCTAACAGGTTCCTAGAACAGCGAGATGTGTTTGTATTCTTGCGTAATGTCGCTTACGAACCATAAAGATGGCAATAAATGAAGTTGCGCTGTTGCAGATGTAGTAAAACTTTCCCTGTTTATTTCTCGGTTGGAAACAGCGCAACGGGTTCCCGGTAACTACTTTGTGTTGTAAACTGAACCTCGCTTTTGTCTTGACATTTAATTCTTGAGGATAGGCTAAAAAAGGCACGGATAAAAGTTTTCTGTGCGTTTCGTTGTTTCTTTCCTTTTTATTTTTTTTTCTGAGTGGGGAGGGTCTGCCAACGTTATAAGCGCAGCGAGAAGAGCACACATGTAACGCGAAAAGCCAAACGTTGGCTATGCGTATTACTTGCAATTGAAAGCACGCTCGGCGTCGTGTTCTCTGGCGATGAAAAAGCAGTATACATCAACGAGTAGACGCCGCTATTTTCTAAACAGATTAACCCCGTTTTTGCCCGAGATTGTCCAGGAATTGTGGCTCGCCTTTTTCAGAATTGTATTGAAAGCGAGCATTCTGGGAAATATTAAAAAAAAAATCCAGCGAGTCACGGCACACACCCTCCACACATGTGGGCAACAACGTGCACTATATTACGCGATTTTTCCTCCTTCTTCAAACTTAGGTCCACCTAAGAGTTTAAGACGCGACCATATATTAGGCATTGGTTGTGCTGAGTGAAACACATTTCTTGACAAGCTGATTCATGACGGCATTTGAAAATGGGATAAATGAAAATGACACACGAAATGCCTCAGGACCGGCGCAAACTCACAACTGCTTCATTTTATCGAGAAATCCCCCAGAAATACTCTTGCGCATCCACAGAATCGTATTTTAAATAATTTGTACAATTAGGCACACAGTATAAGAAACGACTGTCCAAAACTGGTATTTATTTTCGAAAAGGTACGGGAAGAATTCGATCACATCCCCCTCTCCGCCGCCGCCGCCCCCGCCGCGTAGGGATTTTCTTGTCCCTCACGCCCCGAAAGAACCGTTGGATGGTAGAGCTAGAAAGCTTTGCTTTAAAAAATGTATTTTCGCAAATTCGGAATTATCTCGGTTAGCAATGCACATATCGCAGTGCTTTTTGCTGATATATGTAGCGTGTAAGAATCTCTTAAAGGTAGTTGTACGGTTTTGCCCTAACCAACGCTAATGGTGCGGATTGGCAATTCGAAGCGCAGTGGGTGTTTGTGATTGATTTATTGTATGGTTTAACGTTCCGACGTTACACAGGTGATGAGGCGCGCCGTAGTGGAGGGCTCCGGATTAATCTTGACCACTTAGGGATCTTTAATATGCGTCGAAATCTCGAACACACGGGCGTTTTCGCTTTTCGTTTCCATCACAATGAGTGTGTTTAAAGATTCCGCAAAATATGTTTCGCTGGTTGAGAATCCAATTAATTTTTTGCTAATCATTGTTACTCACCAAATCCGTTAGGGCAGCTTGCTGTGAGCTGATCGTCCGCGAGAGCACCGTCGATAACTCACGCCAGAGGTATCGTCTGCTCCTCGCGTAACAATGCCTTCAGAAGTTCCTCAGATGAAAAAAATATTGCTTGAAGGGAGACTGGAGGCAAATAGCAAGTTGGGCTCAGACGAAAGCGAACGTGACCACAACACACACACAGCTTCGGCTGCCGGTCTGGGTGCAAAACTTCGTTCTGGCAGACAGTGCTACGTGAGTTAGCACAAAACTTGTTCTATCAGAGGCAAATTACTGTCCACAAGAGAGAGGAACCGTGGAACGCCGATGCACTACTGGCCGACATGATGTAAACAAGGAGATAACAGGCGTGTGACTTCACCGAACCTGCAATAACCATCGCAACCACCATCGGCAACGCGGCTTGGCAGCTTGGGAATGTCGGCACGGCTTGAATTATACCTGTACATTTATAATTGTTTATTACTTTTGAAAGCTAACGTGCAAAGAAAGATTTGATATATAGCTTTGAAAACTTGTGTGCGGGGGTCTTGTCCTGTTGTTCGTCACGTGACCCTTGGCACATACGCTCAGTCGCCGTTGACGCTTTCTCTATGGTTGACGTCATCTTTCCTGTGCGACTTATAGGTTCATTTTCATGATTACTTACGCGATTATTTTCAAGGTACTGCCCCAGAGATTCATATATTCGTTTTCCTCGGATACCAATCTATCTAATCTATCTATCAAGACTAAGTTCAGTTTTGTCTTCAGTGTCCCTTTAAACGCCCTTCAAATTCTGATTTTCAATCAATGACTGCTTCTCTTCAGTGTCAAGTATTATTTCCAAATTATTATATCGCCTGCTCGCGTGAGAAATATCGCCTGCTAACGTCACAAGTATTGTCTGCTCGCGTAACAATACCCTGGCGAATTCAGAGTTACTTTATTTAGGCCTACATCGAAGAACTCTGGGCAAATCTTCTGGCGTAACAATGCGCGAGCAGACGATACTTCTGACGATCTCACAGACGATCAGCACACGGCACCAAGAGACCAAAAAAGACAACTCTCTTGGTCTGCGCGTGCTAGTAAATGCCCATTAAGCTGTGCGCCTAAGTTATTTTCATAAGCCCGCTACATTTTACACATAATGAGTCAAGACACACCACGTTTTAACCATACCACGCGCCACAAAGTCTGCAAGGCTGCGCCTCATTTCGCACAAAACACTCCTGAACAACCTTGTGTTGATAAGACTACAACACGCTGCAGTTTGCATATTATGGACCAAGAAACACTACGTTTTAACCATACTACGCGCAACAGTGTCTGCAAAGGTTTGCCTCATTTCGCACAAAACACTTCTGAACAACCTTGTGACAGCTGGATTAATTCGGTTGGCGACCAGATTAAATTCTCTGGAACCTGGAATAAATTAAATGGCGTTTGGACTAAATTAGATGGCGCTTGAATTAAATTGGCTCGCGCCTGGAATATGTTGGATGGCGATTGGATAAAACTGAGCGGGAAAACCTGTGTAGCGCTGCACACCGCCGCTGCCTTGCTTGCTACAGGTTTATCGGGGCGCAAACAGCGGCTACAGCAGCCTCTGTTTGAGTCATGGCTTCGCTGTAAGGAAAATGACGAAAGGAAACGCGTTGCTTTATTAGTGACTAGCGGTAGTACCCGGCGGTGGCCGGGAGGGCCATTATATTAGGGACAGCAATTGGTATTTGTTAGTCGCCATATTAGGCTACTTCATTGGGAAGCGGTACGCACTCGGGAGCGTCTGCCTGCTGTCAGTACATAGGCTCCTACTGCAGGCGCGTCGTGGTAATGTGAAACGACTGGTACTCGTGTTTTACTCCAACTCTCGCTAAACAAATTGCACCAAGATGGCGCGTTTGAGCGAATGAGTCAGTGAGTGAAAAAGGTTTTATTGAGCAGATTACAAAATCTCGCTGGCCTTCTTATCCGCATCTTAGGACAAAATCCTGAAAGTGGTTTTTGGGCAATTAAATGGGCAGCATTTTCAAGAAAAAACAAATGGGAGATATCAACCGGCTGGGTGGGTATTTACGAAAGTGTAAAAACACAGTGTTTTCCCGAAATCCCGCTTGCCTCTATTGGGAGGGTGTCATTGAAAAATCTTTTATAACAGTGTTGAGATACGTGAGTAAGTTGCCTATCCCAACGAAAATCAGTTCGATATCTCAGATGGCGGGCGGTAAAAAAAATAATATCTGAAAAACTATTTTACCGCTTTTCACTCTCTCCATGGTGGAATTTTTAAAATTTTAAGAAATATTGATCTCCAACATTGTAATCCGAATGTGCCCTTGCAATCTGTAGCCGTTTGAAAGAGCAGTTTGGCTAGACGTGTACATACCCTGTGAGGCCTTTTTGGCTCATCAGCGGTGTCATTTGTAAAAAACAATTTGACCCTTTTAGCGGCGTCGCAGAGCGAAATCCTTAAAAACAGTTCTGTGCATTTGTATGAGGAGCATATTCTAGCAAAAATCAGTTGGATTACTGAATCGATGAAAGATTTATTTGAGAATCTTTAGGAACACCGTTTTAGTTCCGGAATGCGGAATCACCTCGCTGGTGTAGGTTAGGGCGAAATCCAAAAACTACTTTTTAGGTATTCTTAAGGGCTACTTATATCAGCAAAAAGCGCTTCGATATGTGAATGGGTGACCGAGAAAATCACGAATTCGCGAAACCACAATTTCGCCCTTTTCTTCGGTTAGGAGGGTAATTTCTGAAAAACCCGCCTTAGTGAGCACCTACTCAATGACGCAAATCAACTCGTGAAATTTCAAGTCTCTAGGTCTAACAGTTTTGGCTGGGCGTGGATGAGCCAGTCAGTCAGTCAGTCGGGCACTTCTTTTTATAGGTATAGATTTCTGAACAATTAAGTTATCTTTCTGCTCCGAACCAACGGTAAAATTGCTATGGGAAGGCAAGACTTTCGTTTTAAACCTACTTGCTGTTTGCCTTCAGTGTCCTTTAGGGTCGACCTGTATGCAAAGAAAAACCGGCGAAGAAGTGCCGAACCACGCCCTGCGGCGTCAAACTTTGGCCGCTCACCAGGTATATATCCGAGAGACAGAGAGATAGAGGGAGAGATAACTTAATGACGTGGAGAAGTCAGTCCAGCCTGAGCTTGGCTTGCTATTCTATATAGAAATGAAGCAGCGAAAATGGCTGAAACACGTAAACACACAAACAATAAAAGACGCAGCAACGCCCACTTGCGACATGCGCAGAAGTTATGTTAAGGCAAAGCGTTCACAGAATTTGATCCAAGCCGAATTCACCGATAAACGATCAACTGGCAGGGACGGCCGAGTTCTCTGGTCCGAGGCCTTTTCATGGAGAGTCTTGGTGTAGCCTAGGCCCACACACAGCGCATGACTGATATCCCCACGAACACTACAAGTCCCACAGAGAACGGAAAGTTACTTTCGGCGCGTCTTGTACCGGCAGTCGTTGCTGAAGGCGAAGTTGTGGTGTAAGCGCCCCCCGCTTGCTTAGGCCATGCAGTATCCCGGTGGTACGGGCGGTTTTGGCCAGTGGTTGGTACTTTTTTTTATGTCTGTCAACATCGACTGTTGTGACTGCCTCACGCCGAGTGAATGGAATTGGAATAACAACACTCGACTGGCGTTCGACGTTCGCCATCGGCGTTCGCCACCGGGCGCCCGACTAGCAGCAGACGATCATTTCTGTCCATTTTTGTGGACTTGAGGGATAAAAACCAGCCGCGCTAGCAGGCTATAAGAAGCGCGAAATTATCTTCTACTGTTCATCTGCTCCCGCAGTTTCGGCCTACACATCAGTTACGGTCGTTTTCCATAACCATGCACCTCCGGTAGGCGCCCATGTATTCGCAGAAAGCGGAAATTCCTAATTGTGTCCAACTCCACCATGAAATAACTAATTATGACAAGTAACGAATGACTCGATATGTTATACCAATTGTTATAGTGGCATACCAGGGCATCTACGCGTACTTCCGCTAGTTCTCAATAAAGAAGTTTTGTGTCTCTCTCGTCCCCGCAATCAGAGCTCTTCTCCGCGTGGACGTATTCTACTATGTGCTTCCCCGTTCACCTGTCGTGCGGCACGCATCAGACTAGTTCTTATTCCCCATCTGGCAGTGGTAACGTCCATGGATCCTGCTTTTGGGCCCGAGGTAAAATCCCGCGCGAACTAGAATGTCTCTTTACTTATTTATTAACTCTTTCCAGCCGCAGCCATCTTACTACCCCTTTGTGTTGATGGCAATGGTCACGTTTAGCTTTTGCTGAGACATTTAAGGTTTTCGCATTAATAATCGCCCGTGACTACAGTGTGGAGAGAGAGAGAAAACCTTTTAATGAGCTCAAATGTGAGAGTGGAACCCTAGTCAGGGAATCCATGCGTTGCCCTCGCCCTCTTGCCCCGTGTCACCAGGAGAGTCTGGTCCTCCGGTTGACAGCTGGTCAACAGTGTCTCCCACAGCTCAGGAAAGGAACAGGTGGAGAGGGGTGGTAGGGCTGGGTTGTGAGCGCATTCCACAATTATATGCTGCAGGGTACCTAGCTGTGGACAGAACTTGCATAGCGCGGAGTACTGTGTGGGAAACAATAAATTCATTCGAACCGGGTGAACGCACGTGCCTGCTTGTAATTATCGGAGTGTTATTTCCTGAGTTTTGCTGAGGGATGGGTGAGGGCACGGGAATTTTTGTCTGGTGGTCCGGTAAAATAGTGTGGATGTCTCTAAAGCACACACGAAGTGGTTCATCCAAGAGTTTGGGTAGATACTGCCATGGTTCGCATCAACAAACCACTCTACATAGGTAATGTACGGGTAACGGAGCACGGCAGCGGTGGCCTAAATGCGTCGCTGCGCCACCTAGGTATGTCGGCGGGAACCAACGACCAGGGTTCTGTGGGTGTGTTGGCACTGCCGCCGCTCCCTTATCTTATGTTTTATCCTCACTCTCTTGGCGTGTCAGATTGGGCGTAATAGTTTTGAAGAGGAGACGTTCCGCCTTCATTTATTGAGGAGGACCGAGCGAAGAGTAGAAGGCGAACAGCGCCGGAGACGGGCGAGCCATGGCGCCGGTGGTGGTCCTGCGTGGCAGAGAGTGCGAGCGCAGTGCTGTCGGGTCGGTGTCTCGATCCCAACTGCCGGCCGCGTGACTCGTGCCTGGTGGCTCATGACGATCTGCAGTCACGAGGTACACTGCTCCGGTGGCGCGAGCTCCCTCGGGCTCTGCTCTGGTGGCGCGAGCCGAGCTGCTACAGTTTCAAAGAAGCAGCTCTAAGCTATAGAGTGGCGCTCGTTGCATTGCGGTACGCAGCTGTAGCGGGACCGAATCCACCGCTGTTAAAGGGGCCCTAAATAGGCTTCTGAAGGTCGCCATTTCAATCGCGCAATCGCCAGAGTACCCCTTCACGACAATGTATACCAAATATTACACCTCTGCGTAAAGCAGGGGCCGCCCAAACACGCAACAAAGATCCTTTCTTTCTTTCCGTGCTCCCCTACCGCATTCTTGCCGCCACACTGCCGCGCTCTGACGTGCGACCGACTGCTTGTGACGCACCCCGTGACGCGCGAAGCTCTGAACTGTACGGCTGCGCTATTGGTGGGCCCCGTTAAATGCTGTAGCCAATGTTCCTGGCTCTGGGGGAAACGCGGTTGCGCGCGGCGCTCCTGCACCGGCGGCACGGCGCATGCATCGGCGGCACGGCGTATTCGTCCTGCACCGGTGGCACGAACGAATGTAGACCGTTGCCATGCGTTACACGAGCTTAGCTGAGTTTGTAGATATAGCGCGTCGTTTACAAAGTATGAATAACGCTGAAAAACACGGAGCGTCTCTGCTGGCACAAACGCCCGCTACACACGCGACCGCGGCAAGCATTTGCAGGCGCGATCGACAAGCAGCCCATTGTGCGGTGTATGCACGATACGGCATACACCGCAGCAGCTAAAAGTTGTCCCCGCCCGCCAGAGCGGGACTATTGCTGAAACTCAGTTTGCAAATACGTGAAAGGGGTTGATAGTGCAGTGAAAGATTGCGCGGGGGATCGTCGTCGTCGTCACGGCCTTGCAAAGCACTGTCTGAATGTGGTGGTGGTGGTGGTGGTGGTGGTGGTGGTGGTGGTGGTTGTTGTGGGATCAGGCGGCGTTAGCCTGGCTGGATATGCCGGAAATTGCTCCGCCCCAGCTCCTCCTAATTAGCCAAAGGTAGTGTCCTTTTACCACAAGTTTGCCAGCTCCGTCTCCTCAAGGAAGCTTAGGAAAAGGCGTGACACGTCTCTTCGCAGTATCCAATGTCCCCTTGGAAAGACGGTGTGGTCCAGAGTGCTGATGTCATTACGTAGTGGTGTACATCCCCTATCACTGCACATGACGAACACAGAGGCGATCGCACGAGGCCCACTTTGAATAGCCATGCTGTGGTCTTCGCTGAGCCCGTTCGGATGCGGTACAGCAATGATGCCTCCGATCTTGTAAGCCCCTTTCTGACGCAAGGCTGGTGATAGGGATTTCCCAGAGACTTGAAATGATCGGACACTGTTCGCCTGAAGTCGTTCCAGTGATTGGGGGAAACTTTAACTGTCGGTGCAAATTGTAGCGCACTCCGTGCCATCTGATCAGCGGTCTCATTGCCCTTGACGCCAACATGGGATGGAATCCATTGAAAGCGCACATTGAAACCCTTGCCGCTAAGTTCTTGCACAAGCCATAAGGAATGCTGACAGTCCTTTTTTGTGTGGATCCCACGCTGCAAAAATTGTAGTGCTGCTTTTGAGTCAGTCAGAATTACACCTTCCTGCGGCTTATACGACTTAAGTTTTCTCAAAGCAGCCGCGATGGCTATGCACTTGGATTCGGTGGAGAACACCACATGATCCAAGCGTGCTGCCCAGGAAACCTGGGCATCAGGAATGATATACGCCGCTGCACTAACCCCTCTGTACGGATCGACTGAGCCATCCGTAAAAATTTGAAGGTGATTGGGATAAGTGTTCTCCAAACATTCAAGAACAAAAAAATCTGGCTGCTTACACTGGCGTGTTTCGCTTGACCCTCATGGGAGGGACATGTAGCTGACACTGCAGGCGCTCGTAAGACCATGGCGGCATTGCGATGGGAAGTTTCCCCGGCCACTGATGGCGCAATATTCTCAGAGTGTTAAGAGCAGTGTGCGCATGAGATGATACTGCGGCGATGCTAAGCCTCTTCCCAGACCTCGATGGGACCAGTTCACCGCGACAGCGGCGCATGCCGAAACGCTAGCGAGCCGCTATAGTCGTCGGTGGCAATCTTCAATTATTGTCGTTAACGAGCCTGTTGTGTTTATAAGCCCCCTATCTGGCCTTCAAACGCTGGTTTCCGCTATTATAAAACTGACGTGCCGACGCGGGCACGGCCGGCGCGAGGAGCCGTTTGATGCGGGCCGGCCACCGACCGACCCCGCTGAGCGGTAGGTAGCGTATGTAGTAGGCGGAGCTTGGCCGTCGTGTGCTAAAAAAAAAAAAGAAGCGTGACGTACCACCGAGCGGAGCCAATGGCTGCGCGCATCTCGAACCAACCCTGTTTCGTTAGGTTGTCTTGTGCCTGGTTGGTGACGTCACCGCTTTCACAGTGCTTTGGAGGCGCGGTGAAAGAGGAAATGCGCCAGGCTTTGTTGCGGGCCCTTTTTAATGAACGATAACTCGGCTAATACTGAACGCTTTTAAACCATTTCTGCACCAGGACGTTCTTTGAATACTACTGCAACGATTTCGCACGTAAAATCGCAACCTTTGGAACCCTGTTTAGGGCCCCTTTAAGCTGGGGAAGGTACGGGCGCCATCGCCTTGCTTATTGCGCGCTATGAAGTGCAGCGTTTTAGAAGTTCTGTTCACCGGCTGCATAGTACTGTCTGCCTATCCGATAGCTTATAGCATGCCTTTGCCATATAACACATCGGACGCCGACAACTAAATTGCCCTGGAGAAAATAGAAAGCACATTCAATTGATTATTCACTAGTTTATTTTGGTTTTTCTTCCAGTTAATTACGGTCACTCAGTTAAGGTCTGTTCTGACCGAAAGAAAATAGAAATTGCCCATACCAAGGAAATTTGCTTCGTGTAAAGAACGCTGTGAGGAATACATAAACTCGTAGACTTCTATTACAGCGGTCCTCATAGGCAGCATGCCCTATTTTTAGTAGGAAACCAGTTTTATTATTACTAGCGAGCACCTTCTACTAGTTAACAAAAGGTTATAGACTTCAATGAACGCCTCTGGCATAGTTACGTCGATGGTAACGTTAAGCCAAATACGGGTGATAGCCCGTATCCGCAGTGCTGTGTTGGGTAACGCTGTTCCGGGATTTACCTGATATGAGGACTAACACCACGTTCGCGAGCCTAACGGCGTGAACAGGTACCCGCAGCTTGCAGAGCAATGCGGTTGACAGACGTTGCTTCGCACGTCGTCTTGCTCAACGTAAGGGCTACGCACGGTCAGCCCAAGAGCGTTAGCACATATGAACGAGGTGTATTGACTAACGCTTAAACTCCCTCCCCCCACGAGTTTTCGGTTTTGTGCAAGTCCCTATACTCACTCAGTAAAAAATGCAATCAAAGCTGCCCTTGCCGCCTTTCCAGGCGGCGCAACAGTCACCTGCGAGCCAAGCCACTCGGCGTGGCCGCACATAACGTGCCGCCAAGGAGTCTGAATCGTCTACATCGTCGGCGGGCACAACCATGGCTGCTGGGTTTGAGCGCACGCAGTGTGGCACAGCATCAGCAGTAGCGACAGATTCCGTCAGTGCCAGCACTTTGCAGATGCTCAGCAGCTAACCCTAAAACATAATTTGCAGCGCAAAAATTCCAAGGAGCATTCAGCTGGGCTTCAACGCTAATTAATGCTTCCACGTTCAAAACACATAGGTGCTTAGATGTCCTCTGATTTTGTAAGGCAGGTACATGAGCGATAGAAGTGTATGTACAGCCGGTAAAACGCTTGTCTTTAACACAGCTATCGTACTCTTAGCCCTATCCTGCCCCGCCGGAGCGGGATTTGAATAAAACTACTGCGGAATTCTGAAGTCTTAGCCCTGTTTGGAACGAGTATGTTTCCGCAGTTTTCGAATGTAGCTCGTTGAAGTCGGAATCGCTGTTATAGACAAGCGTTTTACCGACTGTACGTGGAATGTGGGCTTCTGCAGTTTGGACATGGTGAGATATTTCGGATACGGTTCTCCCAAGCAACGCCATTCCAACCACATTTTGGCAAAGTTTGCGTGCGCTGGCTAATTGGTGTGCAATTGATATAGCGTTAAAATCTGAAGCTACGCCTTGCGTTGTTAATATCACCTACTGGGAAGCTACTTAAAGCTGCATCCCCCCATCGAGCAGGCCAGTACTAGCGAATGTCAGTAGGATATGTCTAGGGAAAATTTTTAATGCGAAAGCCTTAGGTGCCTCACTCTGCGAAAAACGGTTGTTTTATTTGTTCTCCAGTCAAAGAATGTTCGCCGCTGTAAAGAGTTAAAGGAAAGGCAGATCCATCCTGCAACATTCCGTATATACGGAATTGTGGGGATACGGAGTTCTTACTTGTCATAATACAGCGCCACCATAAAGCCAGGGATATTTTTGAAAAACGCATGGTAATAAGATACTTCATACCCGTTGAAAAAATTGGCACCATTTATGCTTCTTTAGGACCGCTAAAAATGCTAAATCATTGTCCGCATGAATTTCCTATATACCGAGGATATGGAAAACATACGGAACCTGATTTCGCCCTTTATTGAAGACAGAAACACGAAAACTGTGTCAAACGTTCTTATTGTGAGAAATCTCCTGACTAGCATGTTTTTGGAAAAAAGGATCTGCTTTAGTAATGCCTCACCGCGCTATACTCCGTATGAGATACGTATTACCATAATTCAATATATACGGAAAGTTTCAGTAGTGATTTGTGATTCGATGGTATACTTGAATCCGGGTCTATACTGTAGCAGCCCGATGCGCTACCACAGCGCTATCTTAGCTTTTTTTTCTTTATTGACAGTGCTATCTCAACACGTCGCCAGCGGTAGGACAAAAGTTATTGCCGCTGTTGTTCCTTTCTTTGCGGCACGTATACCCACTTGCGGCATTGGCCCAGACTGCTTGCTGGCGTATTTTGCGCCGTAAGACGACCAAGCGATAACAAAGAAAGAGCCGGAAACACGGGGTAGCAGAAAGGAAGCCGGTCGAAGTAATTCGCACCAAATGACAAAGAAACGGAAGAGAAGAAAGAGATGCAATTATTTCGCCAGGCTTTCGCCTGGCGATACTTGAGTGCCACGAGGATTTTTTTTTACCTCCCTTCGCATTGCAATTTTGCCAACACCAACTTATCATTGGTTGTCAGTTCAAGCCAGGCGGCCAACCACTCTACCCTCTATAGGTTTTCGTTCAGAAACAACACCTTCAGTGCTAAGAAGGATGTAATGCGAGGTTACAATTTTGGTGAGGTCGGGTATTTATTTTGTTTACGTAAGCTCTCTTACTGTAAGCAAGAAGTTCCCGTAGGTTGTCTTCACCATAGCGCTTCAGAATGACCAATTGAAGTGACCATGTGGGCAAATTCGGCGAATGACGAAGGCCAACATATTGATCTGACTGAAAAATGTGCATGTGCGCAGGGACAACACGTAAGGCGTCAGTTGCGCTTGCCATTGCGCAGTGTACGTGCGCATGCTCGGCCGCGTCCTTCGTCAAATTTGCACACTAGGCGACTTCGATTGGTCATTCTGGATCATCGTGGTGAAGACGTCCTACGGGGACTTCTTAGAGTGTAGCTTCGAAGAACCACGCGATTACACGCAATGCATGTGCATTGAAGAATTAATAAAGGTGGTCTCCCTTGTTATTACAGTTTGTTTGCAGAGCGTGCGTAAACTTTTGGCAATAAAGAACAAGAACGACCTTGTTTTCTTTTAAAGAACTGAAACAAATCAGGAGCCACGTGTTTCAGCCCAATGATGATTTTTTGACGGGAAAACAAGCATGTCCTACAAGGCCTAATTTCTTACAACGCTACAATAAAACCCGTTGCGTTCTTTTTTGTATATCCTCCTTCTGTAAAAATCACACGGGAGATTATTGCAGAAAGGTGGATAAAAAACATGCACCCCGCCGTCTAATGATAACGATTGTTGAACGCGAACCTTTCTTGTGGGGATTTCCTTGGTTGTCGTCTGAGTTTCGACTTTTACCCACAGACCGTTTAGACTTTGACTTGTTGAGTGTTGATTTTGACTGGCACGCTGCTCGGACTTTTGATCGCAGCGATTTTGATTTTGACCCTTCGCTATTTGATTTCGCACGAAGAAACCATTGTCGTCGTTAGGCGGAGGAGTGCATGATTTTTGTCTAATTTCGCACGTCCGTGCATCCCTCTCCAAATCAAAACTGCTACGACCCTGTTGCAATAGAGCAATCGGATGGATGTGGACTTCATAATGCGACGGACCCAGTTTATATTCCGTCTATGGGAAGCGTGTTTTTCTTTCACGTCACCCACGATCATAACAGTTATTAGAGAACATTGGCTTTCCTGCAGTGCGTTTTTGACGCGACATACGCCATCAGGGATAAATACAAAGCTTCGCTTTAATACACAAAACACGCCACAGCTTCACAACAATGTGGAGCGTACACAACTGGTGAACACATGCACATGACAGGCATTATTGAACATTAACAACCTAACATTGAGCCAACAACAAAACAATCAAAATACGAGGATTACGAGGCATAATTTGATGTAGAGGGTTACAACGTCGATGCCATTTGCTAGGTAATGCCATACTTGAGGAATAAAGGGCGTTTGGATATGTGTGTCCCTACCTTTCTATGTAGAAATACCTAGCTAAGCGTCCTTCGCATTCACTGATGGGACGTTTGAGCGGCTGTAGCTGATTTCTCGCTGCCAGCTTCTCTGCTGACCGACATGGTGACTGCGTAGGGAGCTGACGCCATTTTTCTGGCTACTACTCACACCTCACGTGTTCCCACTCGTTGCCTTCAATGTCTGCATCTGCATCCAACCAGAAATTGCCTCTAGACCTGCCAACGCGGTGAGCGAGACACCTCTATCTCTGCACAGAATATCGTACTCGCGAGCAAAGGAGTTCAATAACAGCTCGCATGGCTATGCGTGGCCCCGTCTACCTTGCCTCTGGCATTCATTCGGGGATTGAAAGCCATCACGTACGATGAACCCGATAGATGCAAGGTTGCCATACACACAATGTTTATTCCCTGCTCACGTTGGTTTTCGCAGACGTGCCACGCGTGCACATCCACGAGACGATGAGCTGGGCGTCACGTGCCCTCCACTACTCGGTGCTCGCTATTTCGCGCAGCACACATCGCAGAAGTGCTCGAATACCCTGCCTCTCAACCACATGCGGACATAATGAGTTAATTTGGCAACGGCTTCAAATTTTCGTTCTAAGCATGTAAAGGCTGATTTCGCACCTTTCCTTCTGTCGGATTTTAACCATGATTTCGGTACCATGTTTCTATTTTTTTTTGTCAGGACGAATTCAGGCCATGGGGTTTCCACGTGTAACGTTGATGAACAGGGCTACTAATTACTGTAATGAAAAATAGAAATAACCTACCGTGATTTACATTTCTTGTAGCAGGTTTGTTGAATATATAACCTGCAAAGCTGAGGGTGGTTATTTTAAAAGAATGCTTTGCATTTTCAAAACGACGTTCGTTTTTGTCTCGCAGTCCTTCTGAGAATATTCTTTATGACGTGGTAGAAAACAGTAAGAACTCTTATATTTACCCGGGTGGTTCCAACTTAATACACAGCGCCTTGCCGTTAAGAATTGTGCAAAACCGTGCTTATTTTTAGGATGTATTGCATGTTACCCTTGCTTTTATTCGTTGTTTCAAAACAAAATACGTCATATCAGCCCAGATTCAGTGAGCTCGCGTCATGGAGCGTCGGGGTGGTGGGGCTGCGTTCCCGCCTCACCTTCCGTAGGTCCTTGGTTCGCTTCCCAGCCAGGCCCTAATTTACCCAATATAAGTTTAAATTCACTTACTTTACATTTATCCATACGCCGCAGTCCATTTTTTCGTGCCATATCGTAGTCCCAACGACGGATTTCCGGCATACTGAGTCAACTAATGTTTTCGCATGAAAACTCTTGTGGGGCTGTTTAGATAAACCAACTTCCTCCACATCATCCGAGCTTCACGCGCTCAAGGGGGGAATGCGTTACAGTAATCTTCTGTAGTTAAATAAGTGAGCCATATTCTCCGACTCCACAGCCGCTCTTCTGTGCCTGATTAAGGTTGATTGATTGATTTGTAGAGTTTAACGCACCACAGGGGTATGAGGCGTGCTGTAGTGGAGGGCTACGTACTAATTTTGACCACCTGCAGGGGACCTTTAATGTGCACCAAAATTTCGGCACATGGGAGTTTACGCTTTTCGCCTCAACCACAAAAATGGCTAAAATGGTTTCATGTTTGTTAGTGTTTCAAACACGCGCAACAATTCCGGTGGCTCGGGCTCTGCCCTCCACACTCCAGTAATCGATTGAATAGCAGAGCCAAGGCCCCGCTTACCAGTTCCTCAACATGGAATATACAGGGTGATGGAAGTTAAGTCGAGAGGTTTTTTTTTTTTAAATTAGGCGCTTGTGTCTACGTAAAGGCCACGTCTACAGTGATGTTATGCACCAAGGGGGACACAGAATTGGGTGGCGATATACCCTGTATATCGTAAGGGCTGTTTATCTTATTTTAAGTTTCAGCATACCCAGCAGCTCAGATGAGTATTTCTCATACATAACGCTTTTGCAGTAAGCGTCCCCCGAATGCCGTCGAATACCTTATGACTACCTACTGCGCCCTAAGGCCGGAAAAGCGATCGAAAATCTCTGGTCGTGCTCCTGACTGCTGTGATAGTTCACCATGCACAAAAAAGTGCTTCCCGCATTTCGACTTTCCGGTTTACAGTAAAAGTGGCTGTTGAATGTATTTCCTTATTACATAAATAAACTTTGTTGACCCTCATTCCGCCTATAATTGGCCCGAGATTTTCTACTAGTTTTCTAGTCACACAGGCATATGCAGCTTGCAGCTACAGTGAAGCGAAGGCAGCGAAGCGTCGCATGTGCGCTTGTGTGGGGCTATGTTGACTTCACAGACTTCCCTAAGCTTGATACGGTCTACAGACTAACAAACTAAAGCCACATTATTCCGAGCACAAACCTTGTCGTGGCTCAGCGAACGAATTGGAACGACCCCGCTGCAACCGCCCGACTGACGGTCGGAGTATCAGCGAGCCGCGCATTCAAGCCAAGCCGCTTAGAGTCAGGGTCACACGAAACGTCATAGGAAATCAGCAAGGAGGGTGCAGAGAGGACCGGGGCACTTTTGAATTGCGAACATACTGAGTGGCGCAAATACACAACAGACAAGAAAGAAGACATGGACAGGCGCTACACTTGCAACAGTTTAATAGCAACGACAGTAAAGTCCATTTATACATACATCCCGACATGCGCAATACAAGTGCCCACAGAGTCAGCTCAGGAATTTGATCTAAAAACCGCCCCTCAGCTTTGAACACTACCACCGAAGTATCACTAACACAGTTACTTTCCTTCAATCTTATACGATGCGCCTCTAGCTGTTCTCGGGCCTTCTTATATGTGCTTTTTCCCGGTACCTTTGTCTCCGAAAATCGTGGCTTACAGTTTGTGCAGGAAACACAATGCGTTGTCAAATGTGCACCATTATTATACTTTAAATTTTTCGCATGCTCCCTTAGGCGGTCGTTCAAACAACTCCTACTTTGGGCGATGTATGTGGAAGAACGTCCAGGGAGGCAAGGGAGGAGGCCGTCGTCAATAGAAACCAGATGTATTTACACTATATACAGAGCACCGTCATAAAGCATCCTTCTTGTAGCCACGCCTTGTCGTCTTCTTCTTCGTCGTCCAGGTGTCTGTTGAGCTTGGTGCGAGCTTCCTCTTCGTCTTCTACAAAAGTTTCTATATCTTCCCGCCCCACAAGAGTTCGTACGAGGGGTGATGGTGTCCAGTCAGTTTGCCATTCGTGTCCATCAGGTGTCCGAGTTTTATCCTTTTATTTCTTATCTTTGGCCTTCTCTTTCTCCGGTACTTCGCCTTTCTTCTGACTTTTGATCTGTGTTCCTTCATGAAGACCACGACAGGCGATGAGCTACATGCATATTTTCCTGCATAGTTTCTTGTGCGCACTGACCTCAGATATTGGTTCATTGACGTATTGCACTTGTACCGCACACGCCGATTGGAACTACGAATGTCTGCATCTTGTGTAGTGTCAATTGTCATGGTACCACAATGTTCGCCAGGTTTCTTCGATTTCAGAACATAGCTGGTAGCCTTCTTAGTCGTAGTTTTCATCATTCCCGCGGAAGCATTCTTATCTGGCCTCTTTCCTGGAGAAGGGAGTGTGCGATTTTCGGCTGCGTCCCTCAAGAAGACAGGGAGGGGAACGGTCATCGAGGGGTCCATGAGTTTACGAAGATCACAATCGGACAGTTGTTCTTTTGTGGCCTTATCTTCGTGTAGTTGTAGCTGCTGCACTTTTGGTGTCCTTGTCGCCGGTCTTATTCCGTGCGCACTCCTGTTGCAGTCACACATCTCCGAAGCATGGGCAGGCTTGTCTCGTAGTGATGGTGTTATACAGGCTGGGGCAGTTTTGCTTGGGTTTTCGCGGAGTTCTTCGTCATCTCGATTTACATTTCCTCTTTTGTGGAAGTTCTGCATACAGTCTGTAGGAAATCTCACGGCTGCATACCGGCACGCAAAGGAGCTTTCAAGCTCTTTAGTCACGTAGACTTCGCCGATGACACCTTCCGAAGCTAGCCCCTCGTCCCGGGTGTTTTCCTCTGGGGATGATGCAGCCGACGTGGATTGACATGACTCTTGCTGGGCTTCTTTCCGCTGCTGGTGTGGTGTTTCCAGCACCATGTCGTCTTCCGTTTTGATTGAGGGAGGTACATTCGTCTGTCGTATGCCAAGCGCCGTCGCAGCCGAGTGGTTATTCATAGAGGTACATGTCATCGTCGCGGCTGATGATCGAGCCATGCTTGATTGTTCTTGGGGTCGATGATCGATTACCCAAATTTCCTTCGATGTCGTGGAAGCATTTTGTGCGCGAAGTCTTATTTCCAGTAAGGCCATAATCCTGTTCGCTTCTTTTACCGACTCTAGAGCGTCGTCATGTTGGCCGTCAGGTTTGGCTCCACTAACCAGTGCTTCCAGCTCCTTATTGATTCTCTCAAGTCGGTCGGCGCTGTACTGGAGCCTGGCTAATGAAACAGCGGCTTCGACGTCTTTCGTTTGCTCCAGAGTTGGCGTAACTTCGGCGATAAGCTTCTCATTGAATTCAAGGAGGCTTTTCTGGGCATTCTTTAGGCGGTTCCTCTGCCTCGACACCTCCTCCTCGCTTCGGGGTGAGCAATGCGGTCGAAGAGTTGATTTCCGCTCCATGGCTCACCTCGTCGTGTCCCTTGACGTCCCGGGTTTCGGCACCATGTGGAAGAACGTCCAGGGAGGCAAGGGAGGAGGCCGTCGTCAATAGAAAGCAGATGTATTTACACTATATACAGAGAACCGTCATAAAGCATCCTTCTTGTAGCCACGCCTTGTCGTCTTCTTCTTCGTCGTCTAGGTGTCTGTTGAGCTTGGTGCGAGCTTCCTCTTCGTCTTCTACAAAAGTTTCTATAATGTAGGACTTTCCACATGTGAGGGGGATTCCGTAAACCACCCTTAAAGCGCAATCAACGAACAGCTTCTCATGTCGCGTTTTTCACAGGCCCTCTTTTTGCTACTATAGTAGCGACGCGAGAGCAAAGTTGGCCGAGCTTACTCTGGGCAGAAAAAACGACAGGGACACCATACCTCGTCGCAACCTTAGGTTATGCGACACCTTGTGTAGGTACGGAACCACTTCAGGTCGCTTGTCGTTTCTTTGCTGGGCATTCGACCTAGGCTTATTACCCTTCACTTTTTGAAGGAGGGTTTCCGCCACCGCATTCACGACCGCCAGCCGATATAAGTGGCTGCACCTGATTTTCAAAACTTGACTGGATCATGTGTGCGCACGATTTCCGCGAGGCAAAATCTAGGCAGAGACTGGCAATAGCCCGCTTAACTATCTTTGGGTATGCCGAGTCATACGGTAACAGTTCTTTACGGGACCGAGGTTAAAAAGAACAACACACATGCCCCTGCAACACCTTAATACTCAGGTCCAAGTACGGGATGGCATCACCATGAGGCAGCTCATGAGTAAAGGTCAGGCTTTTTCCAAGGCGCTTAAATCCGTTCGGTTCAGTACCTACACAAGGTGTAGCATAACCTAAAAAAGCTTGCGACGAGGTACGGTGTCCCTGTCGATTTTCCTGCCCCGACTAAGCTCGCCCAACTTTGCTCCCGCATTGCTACTAGTAGCAAAAAGAGGGCCCGTGAAAAACGACATGAAATGCCTTTCGTTGATTGCACTTTAGGGGTGTTTTACGAAATCCCCCTCACCTGTGGAAAGTCCTACATCGGCAAAACTGGGAGATGTTTGAACGACCGCCTAAGGGAGCATGCGCGAAATTTAAAGTCTAATAATAGCGCACATTTGACAACGCATTGTGATTCCTGCACAAACTGTGAGCCACGATTTTATGAGACAAAGATACTGGGAAAAAGCAGTTATCAGAAGGCCCGAGAACTGCTCGAGGCGCATCGTATAAGATTGAAGGGAAGTTACTGCGTTAGTGATACTTCGGTGGTATTGTTCAAAGCTGAGGTGCGGTTTTTAGATAAATTCTTGCGCTGACGCTGTGGGCATGTCTATTGCACAAGTCGGGATGTATGTGTAAATGTGCATTGCTGTCGTTGCTATTAAACTGTTTGAAGTGTAGCGCCTGTCCGTGTCTTCTTTTTTGCCTGTTGTGTATTTTCGCCACTCAGTATGTTCGTAAACCTAAACCAACACGCCCAGCAACACGTTCTCTTGACTTTTGAATTGATTTTTCTACTAAATAAATCGCATTTAACGCACCGAGAGTGGTCGAAACATCGCATAGGAACCCCAGACTTCGATTTGCGCAAGTAATCCCCCAGTGTTTACAAAGAACTTCAGTGTTCTTTAGCGATAGGTGCCGAACCATGCGAAATATATTTTCACAAGAAATGATGCCTCCGACTTGGCCCTAACTCCATGGCCTTACTGAAACAAAAAGGATTTCATCTCGGCCCGTTCACCACCATCAATTTCTCTGCACACCCCTCCCTGAGCAAAATTCAAAACGTCCAGGGGAGCTTCCTCGCGACCTTGAAACACCAGCTCAATTCAGCATACAAAATACCTGCCGTTTTCTCCTTGCGCTCGATGTCGATCTCTGTTGCGGAAACTGTGCAACCCAAGAGGCTATTAAGGATGTCTCGTTGCACCGCCACCCTAACCTGGGCTCTAGATCAACTTTTTTATAAAACATTGAAAGTATGTTACGCGCACGAACAAACCACTTTCGAAACAACTTTACGTCTGTGACTTTTCTTTGCTCATCAACGCCAAGGCCTAAATACCCTGACCTACCGCGGTGACGCTATGCTACTTCAAGAGCTTCAAATGTTTCTACAAAAGGAGACTCGTCGGATTCCTGTTTTGATGGTCTGACATATCGTGTTTCTTTTCTGCGGCCCACATTGGGTCTTTCTTCGTGTCCCCCCTCTCTTAACAAGGTAGTATGAAGGGGGCTTTGTGAGCCAGCTAAACACTGTTTTTTTCTAATAAAGAGATTCTCTCTCTCTCTCTTTCTCTCTACAAGTGCATATCTGGCCATCGCCGGGTCCAATTCGAGCGCCCCGGCTCCAAATACTCCCCAACCAAATTTCAGTACTGGGCCGTACCTCATAGACTCCCTCCATGAGATAGTTTTCTCATTTGCGCCACGAGTCTACGCTCCGTATTATGAGCCATTTCGGCACTCTACTCTTCGCGATCTCTGTGTTCCGGCACTCTCTAAACCAGCTTAATGTCACGGCCTCACGGTTGCGTCCCTTACTTTACGGACGCCAGCAACAGCCCTCCCTCAACAGGCATCGCTTCTTTTTTGTAACCGTCCGCTTCAGGCACAGCCTCGGTTTATTTCTTTCCATCCCGATTTATGTTGGGAAAAGCGCGAACAATACTTGGACAAGGAAGACGACAGGACAGAGCGCTACTATCAACTGAAAAGTTTAATCATGAACGCACATGCCTATATAAATACAATCAAAGCAACCGTCATCACATAGTGTAAATTAAAATGTATAACATGCGGAAAGATCTTTGGGAAAAACAAAAATTAGCGCCAATCCACCCCGTGAATGTGGTTGGAAAGCAAAGCTGCAAACGGCACCCATAACGATTACCCATGCGACGCCACTTAAATACCCTCACATCGCTCTACAAATAGTAAAACCAGAGAATAGTTAAATGCACTTAACCACACCATTTATTACTTTAAAGAGATTATCTTGGTAAGGTTAAATCAATGCATGAATGGTGTTTGGTTCAGTTGTATTGGTGTAGCAGAAGAGTGGAAACTTTTTTTATAAATTTAAAGTAAGCTCCAACCCGGGGTTAGACGATCTGACTTCTCCGTCTCTGCGCCGCGGACGGAGGCGACGAGATTTGCGGCAGAGAAGGAGGAGAAGGAGGAAAAAATACTTCTGTTCCGATTTCTGAACGGCCCAGAGTGCAGCCCAGGGGAGTGATTCCTTCTTCTGTGGGGCCCATATGCAGTCCGCGCGGCCTGTGTTCTGTCCACCCGCTGAAGCTGGGTAAGTAGAGAGGGCCTGGACAGCAGCATCTCCCATTGCTCTTGTTGGGTAGTTGACGGAAAGAGAGGACGGTGCTCAGGGCTAAAGTCGCACACCCCGATTACGGGGCGGAATGTTCCTACTTCTGAGCAAAATTTACATTCAGCGTCGTAGCGATTCGGATGATTTAAGTGAATACGCGTAGGCTCTGGGAAGGAGCGTGGATTGTGTGAGCCGTAGGGTAGTTTGTTGTTCTCTGGAAAGGTCAGGGTAAGGCGAAGGTACGGTCTGTCTCAGAAGGCGATAATGCTGGGTTATCTCCCTGAACGTGACAAGCGGGTGACTGTCCTCTTGCAGCTCCATAGCCAGGGAGGTAAAGGTGCAGGCTTGTTGGGTGGGCGTATTTGTTGCCCTCCATTGAAGCGTGAGGGGGTGTCCAGATGAGCTGAATGGAACAGTTTGGGGAGTGGTTTTTTAGCACGACACCCAACCCGACTGGTAATTCCAGTAGGCTTGCTGGGAATCGGTGACTGCCCTCCAAACCCCTGGTTGAGTGAGAGCCAAGGTAATGGCTGCCTCTTCTGCTGCCGTCAGTTCTTGGGTCCTAAGCGAGGTACACGCAAGGAGGTTGGTTCTGGAGGTAGCCACGATGATGGCGTATTGCTGCCCTCGATGTTTGGAGGCGTCTGTGTAGATAACTGCATGATCCCCACCGAGGGTGGTGTTTAGCGCTTGCGCCCGTGCTTTTCGGTGACCCTCGTCATGTGAGGGGTAATATTTCTAAGCAAAGGGAGCATCTTTAGTTTTAGTCACCAAGAGTCTGGGAGTATGTCAAGCGGAGTGACATTCTGGGCTGCGCAGCCAATCTGGTGAAGCATGCGGTTACCCACCGCAGTTCTGAGTCGGACCTTCTGGTTCGAAAGATGGCCTTCTATCAGCTCTTCCACCATGTTGTGGAGCCCCGTGCTAAGCAGCCTCTGTGCGGACGCACTCATGAGAAGACCAATGGCCTGATCGACCGCCTTTCTAATCATTATATAAAGCATCTCTATGTCATGCTTGTCGAGAAGAAGACAGGGGGTTGACGTAAGTGACTCTCGAGAGGACAAAAGCTTCAATTAATCGAAAGGTACCGGATTCCTTTAGGCCTCGCTTCTTGGTCTCAACTCGCCTGATCATGTGTATGATTTGATTAATGCTGTTTTAAAGCAAATCTTTCTACCTCTACCCCCCAAGGGTTCTTTCGCCACCATTGGTGTCACCAGAAAGCTCCCGCGAACAAATAAAAGAATTCACTGGCACCGCCAGGAATCGAACCTGGAACTACTGGTATGACAAAGTGGGAGCTTGTTGTCTTACCGATTTAGCTACGAGCCCGCGCAGAAACTGGGAAGAAAGGAGGTGCACTCACCAAGAACACCAACGTGTTTACCCTCTGCATTCTCGGTGAATGCAACGTGATAGCTTCACGCGACATCTCGCGCTGCTGTGCGCTCCACCCACGGCACGTCTAGCGGCCTGTACGCGGATTGCGCATGTGCTAGGAGTTACATTAATGGAAGCTCACGCCAACGCATGGAATCTCTCTTCTAGTACGCCAATGTGCTAAAGCCTGTGGCCTCCACTGTTCACGTAAAAAATCACAGCTCCTTGTCGTCCACCCTCGCGCCAAACGACACACCAAGGAGCACATTAGAATACCCTTTGATGGCCATGCCATCACTCCAAGCCGCAGCATCAAGATCCTGGGCCTACATCTCCAGGCCAACACCAAGCGTGACGTATCCTTGCAGCGCCTCAAACACAGCATCAATCAAATCATGCACATGATCAAGCGAGTTGCCACCAAGAAGCGAGGCCTCAAGGAAGCTGATACGTTTCGATTAAATTCAAGCATTTGTCCTCTCGAGAATCACTTACGACAACCCCTGCCTTATTCTCGGCGAGGAGGACATAAAGATGCTTTATATAATGATTAGAAAGGCGGTTGAGCAGGCCTTTCCTCTTCCCATGAGTGCGTCCACAGAGAGGCTGCTTAGCACGGGCTCCACAACACGGTGGAAGAGCTGATAGAAGGCCATCTTTCTAACCAGAAGGTCCGACTCAGAACTGCGGTGGGTAACCGCATGCTTCACCAGATTGGCTGGGCAGCCCAGAATGTCACTCCGCTTGACGTACTCCCAGACTCTTGGCGTCTAAAACTAAAGATGCTCCCTTTGGTTAGAAATATGAACCCCTCACATGACGAGGGTCACCGAATAGCACGGGCTCAAGCGCTACACATCGCCCTCGGTGGGGATTCACATTCACAGGGTGGATTGGCGCGATTTTTTTTCATGCAGGTTAGTTCCTCACCTTCCTTGCACTGTAAAAAAACGAGCAATTGTTGTCTGCTGCTTGTACCATGCCCACATGTGCTTTTGGTGGTTCGCACTGACTGTGTTCACGCTATGCCATTGCTTATTATGTCCGGTGATATCGAACTAAACCCTGGGCCTCCTAAACTGGCACCCGAGATTACCAATAGCGAAGTACTGGAAGCCATGAAATCCTTCTCGTGTACAATGGAATCACGCTACGCCGAAGTAAAGTCTTCGCTAAATGAAGTAAGAGCCAGCCAAAAATTGCTCGAAGATCGAGTAGCAGATGTTACCGAGAGATTAGCAGCGGTTGAGAACAATGTATTCACCCTGGAACGCCTTACTGATGACGCTGACATCGTAAACTAGCTGAAATCGTCAACTACGAAAATTCGGCTGTGCTGCCTCGCCTCGATGTTTTAGAAAACAGGGTTTGGCGGCACAATTTGCTTTTTTTACGGCATATATGATGTCAATCAGATACATAGGCGTCAGCTGAAGAGAAAAGAGAAAGTACGGGAGCTTTTGACCACCACCTTTTCTGAACAAGTGCCCGCTGATGGCATTTCTCGGGCACACAGAGTAGGCTCCTTTTTCGAGCACAAGTGCCGACTTGTAATTATCAAGTTTGCGTGTTCTAAAAGGGCACCCGTATCACAATCCAGGAAGACTTCAGTAAAGCCACTCGCCACTCACGCAAAAAGCTTCATGATTTCGGCAAGGCTACAGGGAAACAGTACAGCTTGCGTTATAACAAGCTGTACGTCGGCAAGCAGTGTTGTGCTAATTGCAGTGTAATTGATAGCGTCTGCGAAATTGGGACGTACAGTGCCCCTTTTTCCACTAGTGATACAGCAGCCATTAGTCCAGCCAACTCTCCGTTACCGCACCCAACCGCTACCTAGCAATCCTCAGCCGTGCAGGCGAAACCCAAACGCGACCATTCTTTTCTATTCACCAACATTAGAAGTTTGATGAAAAAACATGATGAGTTATCGTCGCGATTGACGCGTGCTCAGCCGATGTTGTGGTGGTCACCGAAACTTTGCTGCATGAAGATGTGGACAATAAGGATCTGTTGAGTTGCAAAAAAGATCACACCATATATAGGCACGACAGAATTGGGCGGAAAGGAGGTGGCATTCTTATTGCAGTATCCGATGAGATTGTTTCCCATGACATCTGCATTGCATCACATCTAGAACTTCTTTGTGTTTGTATCCAGATAAATTACGTAGATTTCTTGTTCTGTGCCTGCTCCCGTCCGCTGAACAGTTCGCCTACTTTTTGTGATGAATTCCACGATCGCCCAAACAAAGTGGTCATTAAATTTCCTAGGCTGCCTTTGTTTGTTTTAGGTGATTTTAACTTTCCGGGAATTTCGTGGAACGAGCCGTTTTCTGTAACAACCAGTGGTTCTAGAGAATGCTCGTTTTATTGACGTTTACTCTATATTTAATTTAAGTCAACTTGGTAAAGGACCTACTCGCATTACCGAGTCGTCTTCCAGCACCCTTGATCTTTTACTGACCACTGTTCTCGAATCTATTTCATCTTTAACGCTTTTGCCTGCTTTGAGTGACCACTTGGTCGCCCATTTTACTATACCGTCAGCCTCTCCGCGCCCCGCCAAACAGTTTAAACAAATTAGAGACTACGTTAAAACTGATTTCCAAGCCATAAAAAGGAAACAGGAAGTTTTTATAGATATTTTTCTTCCTGAATTTTGGGAGCGTTCGCTAAATGTTAATTGGTCTTTATTTAGAAACAAGATTCAATGGCTGACTGATAAGTACAGTGCTCACAGATTAAAACGCGACACTGCGAGCGCGTGGCCACCGGTAAATGCAGCGCCGCCCATGGACGCCCGTGGAAGCTAGGTGTTGCATTGTGGTATACCGCGAGGATGAGAGCGTGTTGACCGTAGGCTTACTGCTTCCGGTTGTCAGTGAGCGGGACTGTGGTTCCCCGCAGCGACAACGGGGCGCTGCGAGCCTGGAGCGCTGGAACGCGTTTGTGCGCTGACGCTAGTAGCCCGGCTGTGCGCGCAGCCGATTTCGCGACATCGTGTGCGTGCGCTCTTGTTACGCGTGCCCTTCCAATGAGACACAGTAATGTTCATGTAATGCACAGTCCCGCTCATCTGAATAAAAGAAACTTCTGTACCAAGGAACAGCAAACTTTATTCCAGGATGTGAACTACAAAAAAGGAAAGACGCCTTTGCAGGCCCGTTCGCGTGTGGTGCGGTACATTAGTACTTCGTCGGCTCTCCTCTATTTTTAGTTTATATCATGGAATAATGTTGGCTGTTACTTCGTGCAGACGCTCGTTTTATTCAGATAAACGTGTCCGTGCCTTACATGCACATTATCTGTGTCGAATCGGAAGGGCACGCGTAAGAAGAGCGCGCGAGCAGACGATGTCGCGAAATTGACGGCGCGGACTACCGGCGCACAAACGCGCTCCTGCACTCCAGGCTCGCAGCGCACCGCTGTCGCTGCGGGGAACCAGAGCCCCGCTTATTGGCAACCGCAAGCAGCAAGCCTACGGTTAAAACGCTCTCCTCCTCGTGGTATACAACAATGCAATACCTAACTTCCACGGGCGTCCACGGGCGGCGCTGCATGTATCGGCGGCCACGCGCTCGCAGTGTCGCGTTTCAATCCGTGAGCACTGTACATACCGCTCAGACGAATATCCTGTCCTAAACGCCAACCGCGGTAAAACGCCTCACTAAAACGACTGCTCAATAAAAAAAGCGTATTTTCCGCCGCTGTACGCTATCAAGCTCTGCTGACAGGTGGTCGGCTTATGTGCACGTCGCATCAGAATATAAAAAAGCCCTTTTACGTGCAAAAACCGAGTTTTATCAGTGAATGCTTCCATCCCTGTTATCGACTGATGCCCGCACGTTCTGGAGCGCAGTTAATGTGAGCAGATCTAAAGATGTAAAATTAAAACACCTGATGGGACACTTGTTCCACGCGAGAAGTGCTGCGTGTTGCTCTACAATATGTTTTCTTTATCTTTTACAAAAACAATTCCTACTTCTTCTCCTGTTAAACAAAGCTTAAATCTTGAGCCAATGGAACCAATTTTTATTGACTGTGCTAGAATTTTCAAGCTATTACGGGGGCTAAAATTTCTCCATCTTATGGGATAGATAGAATTAATTATAAGTTTCTGAAAAGTGCCAATGTGAACTCCTCATTGAACCTTTCTTATATTTTTTTCACAGTCATTACAGT
The DNA here is from genome assembly GCF_048455015.1 of Haemaphysalis longicornis. Taxonomy (NCBI): domain Eukaryota; kingdom Metazoa; phylum Arthropoda; class Arachnida; order Ixodida; family Ixodidae; genus Haemaphysalis; species Haemaphysalis longicornis. The sequence continues at coordinate 238,022,042 of NW_027526203.1, read as the reverse complement.
GTTCCTTACTGCCCGACGACTGGAAGGGTGGAAAGGTGATTCCAGTACACAAGTGGGTGACGTTTTCCCCACTTTTAACTATCCACCCATCCCTCTTACATCGATCCCATGCAAACTACTCGAACACACCATTTGCTCAAACTTGATGAGTTTTCTAGAATCTAATTCATTTTTTGCAGGCTACCAACACGGTTTTCGCAAAAATCATTCTTGTGAAACTCAATTGATCTCCTTTACTAATGATCTTTGTTCTTTGTTGGACCTTACGTCAGTTGTCGATTGCATTTCCATTGATTTCGCGAAGGCATTTTACTGCGTCTCCCATCCACTGCTACTTTATAAATTTAACAAACTGAGCACTGACCCTAATTTTTTAAGATAGATTGAATGTTTTTTTGCAAAATCGCTTCTAATATGTGACTATCAGTGATATCGAATCTCCTCACTGTTTTGTTACGTCTGGTGTGCCTCAGGGATCAGTATTGCGGCCTCTTCTCTTCCTAATTCATATTAATGATCTCCCTGATATCATAACCTCATCAATACGCCTTTTCGCTGACGATTGTGTTATATACAGAAATATATCTGAACCTTCTTTCCCCTCAAAACTTCAAAGTGACCTTAACACAAGTTCAGCCTGGTGCAACACTTGGCTAACGAAACTAAACGTCGGCAAGTGCAAATATATGAGGTTAACACAAAAAATCAAGCACACCCGTGTAAAGACATATTTCCTTAACGGCTCCCCTCTTTCATCGGTCACCACCTACAAGTACCTTGGCGTTCAGATTTCAGATAACCTTTCGTGGCACCCGCACATTGAATATATTAGCAATAATGCGAACCGAATGCTCGGCTTCCGCCGTCGTGATTTCTCTCGAGCTCCCACTTCGTTAAAACTGCAGCTTTACAAAACCCTTGTACGGCCTGAGATTGAATACGCCTCTCCTGTATGGGATCCGCATTCCGCCAATCTCGTCTCCACCCTTGAAGCTATCCAAAATCGGGCCGCTCGTTTCATTCTTTCTGATTATTCCCGGTCATCGAGTGTCACTAACACGAAACAAATATTACAAATGCCTGATCTTGCAACCCGTCGTATGATATCCCGCCTATGTGTTTTCCGCAAAATATTTTACACCAATCAGACCTTAAAACAATCCGTTTTTTCAGTTCCATCATACGTGTCATCACGAATTGATCATCCGTTAAAAGTTGGTGTGCCAAACTTTCGAACAAACCTCTACCTGAACTCGTGTGTTCCGATGACCAGCTTGCAGTGCAATCACCTTCCAGCCTCCATCGTCCGCATCAGCGACGCTGCGCACTTCAAGTTCGCTGTCAGCAATCACTTTGTGTAACCACCCTGCTGTTTTCTTTTCTCTTGTTGTTTAATATTGTATCCCTCCTCTCTTTAACGCGTCACGGCATTGAGAGTAAATAAATGAAATAAAATGAAATGAATTGCCACAAACACATCTATTGCCATATAGGAGTTACTTCCGTCTCAGCTTCCAATCTCATTCAACATTTTACGTTGGTGTGGGTTTCTGGCGCCACCGGCATGGTTTTGAGTTTTGAGCGTCTGTGAGCCGTATTAGGCCTTGCAGTGGCTCCCAGCCTCAGTTTTGCTTTTAACAGTTCTTTCGGAGCTGTTTCCGGCGGCTTAGCTCGGCTTTCTGATCAACAGGCGGGCGATTACGGGCGAATGAAGTAAGCAGCGTTGTTGAGAAAGTACCCCTTGCCAGATTAGTGCTCCCTCCGATACTTTTTGCAATGAAGAGAAGAAATCGTGTAAGTTTTTAAAAGCGCTGCAGTATAACATAAACACAAACCCCGCAGTATGCCGAAGTAAAATCAAAGCTCATGGCCACCACGACTGAGAGATTGAAGTAATCCGCCTGGTGCATGTTAGGGTAGTCTTACAATCGGGATAACACATCTGAAGGGAGGCAGGATATACCACTCCAGAAAAAAATGTAATGAAGAAATATTAGCTCGGGAATTAAGCTTTTAGTGGAAGAGAGCGAGAAACTGCGTAAACTTCTTGTAGAGCTCAGGCAGAAGGCCAGCATATAGTATTTCACAGAAATGGCGGGAACACGTAGTGATAAAGGCAGACTACGTGAAGAAAGAAAGGGCATTGCGAGCAGGGGCGCAACACGGGCAAGAGGGGGAGGCGAAGCCGAGGTTGTTACCCTTTGGTGTCTACTTCCTGCCTGATTTTACACGTATTATATCACTGTCGGAATTATTTTCTCTAACCGAAGCTGGTTACGAAAATAATGAGCGTCTTAGGTAATAACTGCATGGCATAAAAGTCAATGGGAAACGGTGCGATGCCCGCTGCTAAATCGGTTTTATTATTGTGGTATAGTGCTCTATCAACGTTGGTAGAGCTCATTTGGCTGGAGAAAGGCTATGTGTTTGGCAGGCAACGGTTCCGCAAGTCGTATATCGGGCAACTGCACCCGCTATGATTGATGGACTTAATGGAGAAAGCAGTTGTGTTAAACCATTGCTTATGTGCATATTTTCCGAGCCGACAAGTTCACCTACTGAGCTGTCGTAGTTTTAGCAGCACAGCTGTTTAGGCCGACACAAATCTTTACGGCATAGACAGAAAACCGCGACCTCACGTGAGCGCGTGCCTCGCGGCGACCGCCCGGCGTCATCCATGATTGCGCGCCACTTACGGTACATGAGGAGCTCTAGCCTTCGTCGTTGTGGCAGTGACGACCGGTGGGCCACGGGTCCGTCGCGCCGAAGAAGATGATGACGAACCTGTCAAGCCATCCCTTCAAATCCGCATGTGGATGCGGCCACCGGACAAGCTGCCGAAGAAGTGGTGGTCTACCGATGCGAGGACGCGCTACAAGAGTATTTTCCTTACTCGGTTGTGCCGTCGGAAGACGACGACGAAAAGGATGACGACGATTGCTACTGAATAAAACACTGTACATACATTAAAGGGACCCTGCAGCACTGTTTTAAACTTTTTTTGAGATCTTAAATGCTTGCAGAACGTAGTCACCTAACCCAACCAGTACTTATATTAGGGGGTCGCAAAGTACTTCCGCTTAAAATTACTGCTCTATGCCCGTCAGATAACTTGTAAGGTCGCTCAAAAGATTTTTCTCTCTTTACCGGTCTTGACGTTCTTCGACGGCTGGAATTACGTCACTAAGGCCATGTACAGGTTGTTGGCCTGTTTTCCTTCAGTTGCAGCAATGAACGCTTTTCGATAGCAATTTTAAAAAGAACGCCACAAAAACAAAGCATAAATGGGAAGCCTTCCTGGTGCGACGAGCAAATCACGCAGTGCCGCCCCGTGCTGGCGATAACTATAGCTTTCACAGTGGTTGAAGACGTGAAGGAAAAAGTGAAAGCGCTTGACGAAAGTGTTGCAGGGTCCCTTTGCTTTACATTGCCGTCCAAAACAGCTTTGAACTGCTGGGGCCCGGCTGCTCCCTCTCTCCTGGGATCCGGTGTCAGTGTGGGGAGAAGCTAGGTTGACACCCAGCTGTGCTGCTTCTCCAGCCTTCCCCCAATAGTGCAAGCTGCACCAATTTTAACAGCGGAGCTGTTGTACAAGCCGTAAGTTCGCCGTTGCAGGAAAGAATAGTACCAAGAAAATGCCGAGCGCTCATGAGCGCGTGAATCACGGCGACCACCGAGGTCCTCCGCTCGTGCAGTGGCTTCGGCAAAAAAAAAAAAAAGAAAGAACTGGCAATAACCCCGAGGAGCGAGAAAATGGCGAGCGCTCCTGGGCGCGTGCTTCGCGGCGACTGCCGAGTCCCCGGCTCGCGCAGTCCTTTAGCGAAAAACAAAGAAAACTAACTCCAGCGTTGTCGTCAATTGCTACCGCGCATGTAAAAAAAAAAAAAAAACTCAGGCGCTAATGCACAAGAAAAAAAAAACACCCTGCTTGGGAGAGGTCACCACAGCCCCCGCATTCGCTAGAAGCCGCTATGGATAATTGGAGACATGGCTACGAGTGCGCCAATGTTTGCCGAGACGACTTACAGGTCCCGCAACAGCTGCCTCGAGTCGCTGACGAAAAGCTGGTGGCGGTCTACAATGATGATGATCACTTAGCATTTTGCGTCCACCACTCGCGGCGGTGACGACGATCCCTTCGATGCATACGAGAACGATTACTAGCCCCGCAAATATGCATATAAACAGTGATACTGAAACTGAACTACGTCTTCCGCAATGCTCCCCTACAAAAGCTTCGCCAAACTAGCGCGTTAGCGCAAGCTTCCCTGAATTTTGGGGCATCAGAATGTGTCTTCTTGAGGCCCAGCTTGCTACAGATTTCCCAATGAGCCTCGATACGAGAGAAACTATGGGAATGGTATAGGTACAATTGGTTCATATTGCGGATAATCAGCTTTCTTCTCCGGGACCATCTCGTGACACGGACTGCTGCAAAGCTAGTAAGCGACGGGCACATGATGATGTTTAGCGGCTTCTCCCTTGTAACGGGGTGGTATTGCACAGCGACCTTCATAGTAACACTAACACGTGGCGCCGTACATACACCTCGGCTTAAAAAAATATTTACCCTTTATGGTACTGTTGTGCTAGTCTGACTTATTATGTTCGGCATCTTTCCTGGCTTCTCTGCTTTTTGCAACCAACATTCTAACCTTCTTTCACTAACATCTACTCATTTCCAATTCAATTTTCCGTTGAGCTTAAAGCCGAGGACTTGCAGAAGTCTAATCAGATACTTTTGCACTCCGTTCCAATACGTCGCATGGTTTCTGATTCCCGCCTGCATCCTAGGCCCACTTCTTCCCACGCCTGATCACTGATAAGCGCTTTTGTTCGCAATCAACCTGCGCGGGCTTCAAAAGGGCAATAAACTATTTTTCTCTCGAGATCTCCCGCTTCCCGATGCTGTCGATATTTAAAGATTTCTTTGCATGCGTCCATTTTTTTCAGTTCGTTGCCTCTGAATCTTTCACTTTCCTTGTGGTTGTCTTGATAGTTTTTCCTGCGCTTCCAGGTTTCATAAACGTAGCCCTAAGCCTTTTGATTCCTTTTCTCCACTATGCATCCACCCTTTTTGTGCACAGATACCGTGAAACGTTGGACGCCTATCTCTGGTCATCCATGTTTCTACGCCCTTTTTAGAACCATCCTTTGCTCTGAGATTCTCTCACTTCAAGGTGGGCCAATCCCATGCCCCCCTCCACTGCCTCATTCGTTTCTTTAGTGATGGCTCCTGATGCCAATCGACCTACCTCCCTCTGGTCTAGACTGAATCTCTGATTTGAGACACACTAATGCTTTTGAAAAAGTGAGTCCTGATGGCCTGCCAGATTCATCTCACTACATCCCAGTTGTATCCCCGTAGTGCTCCGTGTTCCATGATACAGGCGTTTCTTTTTCCTTTCGTTCTTAAACGATTCTAATGCATTTTACAGCGGAGCTGCTATACGCTATTTGCCAGGAGAACGATGCGCGCGTACACCGAGCGCCTAGAGAAGAAGGCATCGTAGCGTGGATACAGCTAAAGATAGCTACGGTGTGCCCTCTCCACTCACCACCAATCTGACGTTGGCGCTCACATCGTAGCTACTGCTCACCCTCGCCACACAACAATAGTGCGTTGTCGCTAGCGCGCCTAAAAGCCGGGGCGCACTCTCTACATTCACCAGCTCCGCATTTTAAGTGCGAATGCACTTCTTAAGCGACCCTGAATCACGCGTCCACCGCCGTCCGTCCATCCGCACCACATACCCACTTAGGGCGATTGGCCAAGAAGAGTTTTTAAGTGCGAAAGCGACCCCACCACATACCCACTTAGGGCGATTGGCCAAGAAGAGTTCCTTCGCTACCCATTCGGCATATCTTCGTGATACTAACCACTTCCTACGGGAAATTAACAACATAAAAATCCCTGATGGCGCCTTCCTTGTAACTATAGATGTAACTTCTCTGTACACAAATATACCTCACCGAGATGGGATTGAAGCCCTGGTTGAATCCTATAGCATACATCGGGATCACAAGGCGCCAAGCCCACAAGTCATTGAAACTTTGACCAGGCTAGTGTGGAATTAAATAGCTTTTAATTCCACAATCAGTACTATCTTAAGCGACCCTGAATCACGCGTCCACCGCCGTCCGTCCGTCCGCACCACATACCCACTTAGGGCGATTGGCCAAGAAGAGTTTTTAAGTGCGAAAGCGACCCCACCACATACCCACTTAGGGCGATTGGCCAAGAAGAGTTCCTTCGCCTCACCCGTGCATTCGCACTTCCCCATGCTCCCCTTCGGGGAAATGCGGGTGAATTTTATAGGGCACGTTTCACAACTTCCGCGTACTCTCTTCGCTTACGAGCGGCGTGTCGTCCGTATACTATAGATGGCGCTATATAGCGAAGTCTCCGAACAAACTAAATAATATAAAACCGGAAATAACCAATGGTCCTCTCTTTGGCAGCTGGCGTCGCGTACTGAGGGCACGTTATGTCGGTTGCGTTCCTATACAGTGCTGCAGATCATCCAAATTTAGGGAATTCATTGGTACTGATCTTCATATCGGCCTGGTTTCCGTTTATTTACTCGCGCGGATATTTATTTTTCGTTCCCTGAGGTATCGTTGTTTGTTAGACGAGTGCCGATTTGTTAAGGTAGTCATCAATAAAAACCAAAACTCCTGGCCTGTCAGTGGCTTCTTTGCCACACGTATTTGAGTTGTTGCAGACAATGTTCATTACCTGAAAGCAGTACAATTTCGCCCATAGAGTTTTATACAAATATACGCTAGAGGGAAATCTGGCGCCATTGTCTAAGGGAGCCGCGCTTCAGCAAGCGTCCCGTCATGTACCGGGCAGGCACGTTCCACTTGCCCTTGGCATGGCTCATGAACAGGCTGGAAAGTTGCCGCTGGCAGCAAAAAAGCAACAATATTACTGCAGAAGATTAATCAAATTTGTTTTGTTATTCTAAAATTAAAGCTCCAAAGAGATTTATTTGTCAGAGATAATCTAGAAGCTTCATGCAAGATAAGCATGAAAACTTACGCCCACCTCCCCTCGCGGGAACCCTGGTGTGATGCGACGCTGAAGGGGGTTCCGTTGTGCGTTTCCGTTGGGTCGATTACTCGAATTGCGTGAGCAATCGTCGGGTAATGCGAGAGAGAGAGAAAGAGAGAGAGCACCCGTAGCGCGGACGACCGTCGACTGAGAGACCGGCCGGAGCGCGGCACTCCGCTTATATGCGCAGCGCGCCCGAAGGAGAGGAGACCGCGGAGAGAGAGGGCGCTGCACATGCGCACAGCGCGCTTGCGCCGCGCGCAGCGCCGCCCACCGGCGGAGTGAGAGAGCGCGCCGCACTGCGCGCGCCACAGATGTTGGGGGAGAGGACGCGCTATCACGGCGAGAGGAGGAGCGGCGCAGCGGTGCGGACAACCACAACGACGGACGCACGCAGGAAGGACAGGGCCGCCGACAAGAGATGCTCTCAGCGTCGCATCTGAAACGATGCTGCCCATTTTTGACGATTTTGGCTTGGAGACAAAAAACGAGCCATGCGCCTAACCAAGCCAAGTAGACAAGGAACGTCGCTAGCTGCAATGGCGCCGCCCACGGCGGCCCGGGAATGCAGTGCCAGATTCCCTTCTAGTATATATTAGTATGAAACTATGATTTCGTCCACATATTTAAGTCCGGGAATATAACCTTTGCGGCTATTGGAAGCTATTTTAGTGTCCTTGAGATTTCGTTCTAGTCTCGCCATGTATAGCATAAACAGCGGTGCACAGAAGGGAGAACGCCGCTTTAAACCTCTATTTCTAGGAATCTATTCAGTGAGATTTAGTACTTCCCAGGTAATTTCCACAATGCCCTCACTGTACGTCCCTGCAGGAGCTGTATAAAATCATGGGCCAATCCCTCCTGTTACAGTATGCTCCTTAAATGTTGTCTATTCACATTGTCATAGACTCCGTCAAAATACAGAAATTCTATCCATAAGGGTCATTCAGAGCCATTGACACATCTATGCATTGTGTTAAGAGATCTGGGTTGTCCTCTAAGCGCCTGCTCCGTCTGAGTCAATTTCGTAGTTCTCCGAGTATATCTTTCCATTCCATCCAAGATTGTAGTTCCGCCTAGATGGCTTGCATTGAAAGCCTGTATACTACTAAACTTACTGTTACTAGCCTCTAAGATTTGCATCCGCCCTGTCTTCTTTACGTGCATAGATTACCTGGATCTTGCTCTTACACCAATCGCCCGGCAATTGCTTAGTTTTTATCACTTTTTACGTGGTAGATTCTCTTGTTCCTTGCTTTTTGCTACCACCTGGTTGACCAGCTGTATCGGAATTTAATCCGGGCCTGTTGCCGGATAAGTAGGAGCCTTTTCTTTGGCTTTTTCCAGTTTTGGTGCTTCAGCTTTAAATCTCTATAGGTACCCCCTCAGTTACCCCACTTGTTACAGAATGTCCTTCTCTCCGTTCTTCTAAGCTTCTCTTGTACCACTGAACAAACGTGAAGTAGCGCTTTTTCTCTGTTAGCATCTGACCATCATCTATGACATAACTCTGTACTTCCGCCTTTTTGCCAAGTCCGTTTACATGGTTCCAAAACTTTCTCGGCGCGCCTTTACCCTCTGCCAGTATATTTGAGGCCCATCACTCACTTTCTGGTAGCATTTTTCGCTGCACTACTTTTTTTCATTTTAAGCTTCTTTTGGCGCTTCCAGTTCCACTTTAAAACAGTTTCCTCTGCCCGCATTCTCAATCGCTTGTCCTCTCTGTGCTCTCCCGATGCTTGTTGTCATTGCGCTATAGCTCCCTTGATGTACAGCTTCCCAAATTTTTGATAATATAGCGCGAGCAACGACCGAACGGAATTTCATCGCCTTACCACGGTTTAAGCGAGAGTACGCGAACGCGCATAGGGCTATCTGCTGTATGAGTGTCTTCTGCTACGCTGTTTGCTTGAGAGTGGTACACCCCTGCCACTGCATCTGAAGGACTTTGTGTCCCACGATGCTTAGCTACCTTTGGCGGTAACGAAACAGCCTTGCAAGGTAAGAAAAACAGGGGGTGTGATGCCCTGAGAAGAACAGCGGAGCAGATGACACTCCCACAACAGATAGTTCCATATATGCGCGTGCGCGTACCCTCGCCTATTTTGCCGGTAAACACAGTAATAAGGCGCTGACATGCCGATCGGTCGACGATCCCGCTATATTATTAAAAATTTGGGAGACTGTGCATGCTTCACACCGTTCCTGGCATTGTACTTCCGCTCCAGTTTTCTTTTAGGTGCGGAGTACCTTAGGACCGCGCAATGTCCGTCCACGTCCGTGCGCATAGCATTTGCAATCGCAAAAAATCACACAGGCTCCGGCAGGATTCGAGCCTGTGTCTGGTAGACCAGACAGAGTTAGTGTCAGCCGTCTTACCCATTGGCCCACGACCGTGAATTAGTACCCGAGAGACAAACTGCTTACTTCCTCACCTGTAACGGTGCAGAGTACCTTAGGACCTCCCAATGTCCGTCCGAGTCCATCCGTGCGCACACCACCATCAAGCGAAATTCGATTTGAGCCGTGAGTTGCAGTTCCATTTAGGGAATCTTCAAGGTGCAACTCACGTCTCAAATCGAATGACTGTCGGGGCGCAACTCGGATATCATTTCGAATCCCCGTACTCCGCACCCTCGCCATAATCAGCGGAGTGGAGATGCTGCCATTTTTTTCATTCTTTATCTTTCCGGAATAAAACCAATTAATTACCTGTATTCTTTGTCTGCTGTCCTCTGTCTATCGATTTCAGCCTCCAGGCTCTTGGCAATATTCGGTATCTGCTTATCGCTTAATTTTAAGTCGTGAACAACCATTTTTGGGTTCTTATCTTTTGGGGTTGGGTTTTCACCTTGGGGTCCTTAGAATAATAAATGTTCGGTAATTTCTCAAATACACCCAAAGAAAAGAACAGGCGTACTGAGCGACGAAGCATAAAACATGAAAATCTCGCAACTTGGCACACCGCAGTACCATGACACAGACACTTCTATCAAGGGATCTTAAAATCATAATAGTTCTAAAGGTAGAAAATGCATTTAGCATAGCACCCCATACGTCCCTCGAAGTCAAGTCATCTGTGCTCCGCTAACACGCACGAACGGTGGCAGCTTTACATAGTACCACCGTTGCCTTCACTGGCAGCATGACCAGAAAGTTATGCCACACCGAGTTCTAGAGAGTATACGCCTTTCCAGAGTATCTTGGTTGTGTGGCTAATATCGATTTCACGGTAGGGTTCCACCACCTTGCACCCGAGCGCGAGCTATTGCAGTACGTCAGCCGGAACACGGCAAAAAAACCCAAAATAAAACGTCCGCGTATCTGCTCGCTTCGCTGCAAATTTCGTCGAAAGAGGATAGTCGTCTGCCGCTTCTGCCATATAAATGCCTCTCTTCTCTCCCCCGCCCACCTCTACCACTCTTCCCCTCCCTTTCAGTCCTCCCACGATGGGCACGTTGCTAAAGTGAATTCGATTTTCCCGCGTTCTACTGCTCTCGCCATCTACTGGAACCTTCATTTTACTGTTGAACTTGCAAATCTACCAGGGGGTCCAAGCTATCGCGAGCTCTTTTTTTATATTTTTACATCAAAACATTGTTTTTTAGAATGCGTAATTTTTATTTGCTCTCGCAAATATTCAGTCCACATTTGTTTTCCATTAAAAGAACACTGCAAATACCGATGTTGTTTCGCCTCCAACATGCATGATGTTTCCTTTTTTTGAAACAATGTTGACAAGTATTAAGTACGTTTCCAGATTTAGGGGTTCGGAAATGTTTTGCTTGCATAAACATTTCATTAGAGAATTCTTAAAACTTTTGGCGGAATGGCTGAATAGAGGGACAGACAGTCAGGCAAGCATACATAGAGACGGAGCACAATTTTCGTGTTTAAGCGGCCCAAGAAACGCTATCCTCTTCAAAAAAAAAAAGTGCAGCACAACTAGCCGCATCAGCCTGGGAATATCAATCAGGCCTACGGCTGGGGCCGACTTTAACATTAAAGAGCTCGACCCGCCCAAAAAGCGCACCTCACGGCGCCCGTACAAGAAGTTCTCCTTAGCTCGACTACTACTCGAAATTTTCACAATCAGCCTCTTACACGTCAACGAAGGCTTGGCCACACGAGAGTCGTAGCATACTTCATCACTCCAAGAACACCTGCCTCCGACTGTTCCTGCATGCAGCTTTACCAGCTGTAACCGAAGCACCACCATACCTCCAGTACACGCCATGTGCAGCATGGGCGATGAAGTTGTTTTCTACGGGTAATCGCATGAATAGCAGCAAGGCTGCATCCGCAGGCCACTGTTTCCGACAAGCTTCCCCGGCAGGTGAAGGTCGACGCTCTGGCGTGAGTCTCCTGATATTCGGTTCACCCGTTGCCCTTGCTTTCCGCCAGCCTGCGTTAAAAGTATCCTTAACGCGCTAGTTGCTCCGGCGGCTTTTAAGTGCGAATGCACTTTATAAGCGACCCCAAACCATCCACCGCCGGCGGCGGCGGCGGCGGCGTCCGCAGTGCTCCTCTATATTTAAAAAATTCACCCGCATTTCCCCGAGGGGGAGAATGTGAAAGTGCGAATGCACGTTTGTCGGCCCGCTTGCGGCGCTTGCGCTCGGCCCCCGCAGCCCACCGCCTCGCCGCCTTCTCTTCCATCTCTTCCATCGGGTTTGTAGTATCACGTGTACACCACGCAGTTATCAAGCCGCTATAACGCCGCTGAGTCGCCAACGCACGCCGCTGACGACGTAGTTTGAATGCGTTAAAGATATAAGGCGCGTCTAACACTGATATCACCGTCGCGTCCGTGGCGTGGTCGGTAGCGCGTCGCGCTGCGGCCCGCAAAGTCCTCGGATCGAAACCTGGCGCCGGATGCTGTTTTTTCTTTAAAGAGCACTGCGGACGCCGCCGCCGCCGACGCCGGCGGTGGATGGTTTGGGGTCGCTTATAAAGAGCATTCGCTCTTAAAAAGAAACAGCATCCGGCGCCAGGTTTCGATCCGAGGACTTTGCGGCCGCAGCGCGACGCTCTACCGACCAAGCCACGGACGCGACGCTGATATCAGTGTTAGTGACGCGCCTTATATCTTTAACGCATTAAAACTACGTCGTCAGCGGCGTGCGTTGGCGACTCAGCGGCGTTATAGCGGCTTGATAACTGCGTGGTGTACACGTGATACTACAAACCCGATGGAAGAGATGGAAGAGAAGGCGGCGAGGCGGTGGGCTGCGGGGGCCGAGCGAAAGCGCCGCAAGCGGGCCGACAACCGTGCATTCGCACTTTCACATTCTCCCCCTCGGGGAAATGCGGGGGAATTTTTTTCTGCTCCCATGTCACTGCTTTTGACCGGAGATGTCATTAGGCTTGCACGTCTTATAGGGTATTTAATGAACTCCTTGGCGTGCTTTTACCCGTTGTAGCTTCACCTGGTTACCTTCGCGCCCTTTAGCTTGGACATCATTGGGAGGTTGAAAACATGCACAACATAAGCTCTTTCGTGCAGCTTTCTTTTTCAACGAGTGCAGTCTTAGCGCTTCACGTGTTCGTAAGACCCATGGCTTAGGGTCTGCGTTATATGTTCGGCCAACGAAAGTGTATAAAGCTGCTGCAGCGTTTTACTGAGACGCGGTGTCCAAGTTGAAATAAATCTCTAGGCCCGATTAGAGCCGCTGCCAGTTTTTTTAGCGGTAAGTGATGTTTGAAACTGCCTCACGTTATCTCCCGGTGAAAGCCTTAGCTCCAACGAAAACGACTCTTTAACCCTGTCTTAGCTTTCCAGCCCTGCGTTCGGAGAGTCGGGAAAATGAGCTTAATCCAACCGGTAAGAGCAGAAAAGAAAACGTGGCTTTTTACTTTTGGCGGGACCTTGCACGGGGGAAAAAACTCTCAATGCATTCGAAGGATGTCGACACTATTGAGTTCAGCCTCGTCGATGTACGACGTCAGCTTCTCATCTCTACTCTCTGCTCACCACCCCGTGTAGGCTTTCGCCGGCGCTTCTTTGCAGCTTTAGCTGCAAAATGTCTTTTTCTTCAGTGCGCAGCTGAATTTTGTTTCACCAATCTAAAATCTGCCTCCGTGTCCTCACCAGGCTTTTCTCCTGCACTGATTGATTGTAGTGTTTAACGCGCCGACGCAACCCAGGCGATGAGGCGCGCGGTAGTGGAAGTGCTCCGGATTAATTTTGACCACCTCGGAATTTTTAACGTGCGCCGGTATCTCGTACACACGGGCGTTATTGCTTTTCGCCTCCACCAGAAAAGCGGCCACCGCGTTTCCCTCTCCCTTTGACGTTCGCTGAAGTTTAACTCAAGACGAGTATACTGTCGGTTTTGCAAGTAAATACGTTCCCTTCCAATATTTGTTCTCGCAAAAGATAGACTTTTTGGGGTTCTCGAGGTCCGTCTCCAGACTTTGGCGCAATGAAAGCCCACTTCACAAAGAAACAAAGCAATGTTTAACAGACGACCTGAACACGAGTGATAGCTCTCACTGCACAATGAGCGTGTCCGGCGTTGTCTACTCATCTTTCCTGTACCGGCTAATCTTCCCTCGCCCGCTAAACTTCTCATTCACCTCCTCCTCCCATTTAATAGGGCATAGTAACCCAGTGGCCTAAAGCAGTCTCGCCGCATGATCATTTGGCCACGGGGCTCCATGACGCGGTTCCATGAAGGGGCTCCACGGCGCCCAGTCGCCTCCGGTTACTGCTAACGATTCTTCCACCGAACATAAATAATCTTCCCTGGGCCGTTCTGCTTCCTGTGGACGGACATAAACAAAACAGCCCAAGCGCAGAATCGAACAGTGCAGCCAACCATACCGACCGGCGCGGTATCATTATCGGGGGTATTTGTACAACTAACCAGTAGGTCCTCATTATTTGGTGACTGTTGGTATATCGGCTTTGTCTGCTTGTTATGTTTATCGTTACGGTGACGGGTATTTCTTCGTTTTTTCTAGTATCGAACTGTTTCGTTGCCGGAAAAAAAAAATTTGTTTCAGCTTTCGCCAGTATTCGATTTATTCGTTAGCCTAATGGTCTGATTTTCCTTCAATTTACCCTTTTCTACTGGTGGTGCGTATTCGTTGCTCCAAGGGGACAAGGGTGTTCCCTGCATGGTCTTGTCGCTGGCTTCTTCGGGGAGGCGCCCACAGTGCATCGGCAAAGGTTCTGCAGCACTGTCATGGCAGTGCCGTGGGCTTGTAATAATTTATAAATACCAATTGCGTTAGTTGAATTGGTAGGTAAAAAATCGGCATTATCACAGCCAAAAGATAGCACACAAATATGTCCGATGAATGCCCCACAAAATGACCCATGAATGGCGCCGAAAAACACCCACGGCTCAAAAAAATAAAGAGCACGTGAAGGAATGCACGAATTAACGCCAAATTTTTAATTGAAGCTTACTTAAGCAAAGTAAAGTAATTAAGTCTAAATTGATTGATTGATTGTGGGGTTTAACGCGCCGACGCAACGCAGGCGATGAGGCGCGCCGTAGTGGAGGGCTCCGGATTAATTTTGACCACCTGGGGATCTTTATCGTGCGCCGAAATCTCGTACACACGGGCGTTTTTGCTTTTCGCCTCCATCAGAAAAGCGGCCGCCGCGGCCGGGAATCGCACCCGCGACCTCGTGCTCAGCAGCGCAACGCCTTAGCCACTGAGCCACCGCGGCGGGTAATTAAGTCTAAATTGCAATTGGGCAAGTTTTGGTGGGGGTGGGAATCGAACACGAGACCTCTAGAATGCAAAACGAGCACGCATCACCAACGACCCTACTTTCTCGCTAGCTCTAGCTGTGTAAAGCTGGACCTAGTGAATGCATTGTGGACTATGACTTGAAAACATGTGACTGAGACATGAACTGAGGCCTACATGGGTAGTTTGAACAGGCTAATTATAGAAGAAGCAATTAGGCAATAAAAAAGTACGTTCCCGCGAAATATGCTCATCGTTTATAACGTGAAACAATAGCATCATCATGCGGCATACACTGAAACCTGCGATCTGCATGGCGCTGTGCCAACAGATGGCGCACGACCAGTGTGAAGACGGGAAAATGAAAGACTGAAAAAGGAAAAAATACGGGGATGACCAGAAGAGAAAACACCCGAGAACTGGACACCAATAATTTCGCATTCATTAATAAGCATAAGGAGCGCGATGTCGTCGTAATTTTTTTTTTGTTGTCGTGTACCTTTGTTGAGTAAAACCACGGTAAATCAAATCAATCGATTTTCCTCTGCATTGAAGATGACTGTGAGAAGCACACACTTATTTTTCGCAGGAAAAATCATATCCAATTAAAGAAAAATGAAAAATTTGTACGACCCGAGAGCGTTGCTTCGACGTAGATGAAGCGCTTTGGAAAGAAGCTGCTGCATTTACAATAAATGATTTCCAAACACGATGTTCACTGAAGAGAGCAAAACTAGCGTAAAAGGTTTTTATTCGCCATGGCCCAGGAAAGGCGGAGGCCAGAGCGCTTGTGTGGCTGAAGATGCCGGCGTGAAAGGTTTAAACTGCGGGGTGTTGGTCGAGAAGGCGACAGTGCTAGTGTCTCAACATGTTATTCTCTAGCATCGTAGCAGGCCTGAGAGGGAAGGAGAAAGAGAGAAGACGTTTATTAAGATGTTGTGGGAGTTCGCGAAAAGGGGGTAAACAGATGGTAGGGAGGTCAAGGCTTGAACTCGAAGTGCAAGGCTCCAGATGCAGCGGTTCTTTTCCTTGCTCCTCACGCTGACCTTCTGGTGACGAGGCTGTCAGGGCTGCCTCCCATGCTTCGACGGAAGTGGAATATGTGATGTTGCTGTTGTTATTCCCCGAGCATATCTCTAAATATGACCAGGTTGCGTGGAAGAGGTTGGAGGCTTCCCCGTATTTAACAGTTTTATGGTAATTTCGGAGTTTTCCTACAAAATATCGCGCATTTCGATTTGTGGATATATGCGTTGGTTTGTAGTATGCGCAGCGCTTACGATTCTTCTGCCCTGAGATCCACATTTAGCGCCGTGAAGGATGTGTTCGTAGGCGTAAGATAAGGATGCGTTCTCCATATTTTTCTGGGAGCGAAGTGTGGTACTCATGGTCGCAGGAAGCATGGTGTGCGCGTGATTTTTCGTCGCCTGCGGCGTAACCTTCCAGACCATCGTGTCAGGGTGTCAACGTGATGTGAACTGTCATTGTCGATGGAAGAATCTTTTTCAAACGTTAATGTATTTCGCCTGCAGGAAAAACCGAAATGGCCTTTTGAGAGGCAATATTGATACTTAAAGGGGTCATGCAGACAAAATACAATTTGTTTTATTTGAAAGGTTTAGTGTTTTATACACCATTTTCCTTTTTGGAGGGGGGTGACGCCATTTGCTTTTTCTGACCAGCCGCTAGAGCCGTCTATGAAGCGAACGCCGAAACCGCCGTGCTGGGCTTTTAAGTGCTTCGTTCTTTCCGTGCGTCTGTTGGGAGTCCGTGCGTTACCCAGTGAACCGTAGTGGTTCGGCATTACGTTTGCAGTTGCAGTGCTTGCTAGTGGGTGTTCTGTTTTCTTTTTCACCCCCTGCGGATGGATTTTAGGTCCTAATTCGATGCTAGAGTGGAAGATGCTGACGCGGCTGTTGAGAGCAGCAGTAGCAGTGGTGGTGGTGGTTGCATCGCGGAACTCCGCAGTTCCGCGATGCAAACGCTACCGGTATGGCTCAGACTGACCTAAAAATCGATATCGGGGAGACATACGTATTTTCAATGCCACCATGCTTGTTATGTTCACCGATTAGTCTTGTCTACGGAAGCGCGGACGTCCAATGAGGAGCGCGCACAGCGAGTGGGTCACGCTGACCCGCGCTAGCGATGGACTTCCCACGATGCGATTACCACGCTGTTGACTTCGCAATTCAATATAATCTTTCAGAACTAGACTTATGACGGTTACTGACGAGTGTGTATTAACTGGGTGGAAAAATAACACGACCGCACTGAATAGTAACAGGACCGCACTGGGCGGAAAAATAACACGACCGAGTAGTCAAATTACCATTCGAAGGTTATGATCATGATTGGCCTATTTCTAAGGAGCGTATGCGCCCTGTCGATCGCAGCCCATCTTTGTGAACCCTCTGTTTGCAACATGAATGCTATACCCGATCAGCAGTGGCTATTTTGTAATTCTAGTACTTTATATTCTGTGACAACGCAAAAGGATGAGAAACTTTCCCTTTGACCTCGTTCTGTACAGGTTGAGCTACTTTCCAAATGAAGCATTCGCATATCTGGAGTTGTATTTCCACATTGTGCTGCCTGCTTATCCTGCTATCGACCAGCAGTTTACGATGGAGAAAGTAATCCTTTCATATCGCTTGGCAGTGTATGCGTTCGCCTGAAAACAAAGTAAACAAAACACTGTGATTTTAAATGTTAGATTGGATGAAAAGGGGATTCTTTAATGCCAATCGGCTATAAGAACTGATTAATACACGTCATTTTAAATTGATTACAAGTAACCTGAAGTGATTACAATGTTATATTGTAACGGATAAACTTACTTCTAACATTTAAGGGGGTTCCATTTTGTCGCCCCTGTCGCAGCTTCGCGTGTGATAAATGGATGTTGCTCCGTCTGCTTGCCGTCCAAGAATTGCACCCAGCAGGCCGTAGAGTCGGTCGTTGGTACAAAGTCTTTGCGGTTTATCAACGACGTCCACCGATGTCTCAACTCGGTGTCCGCTGGGAAGCGATGCAGCAAAAACATGTCGCAATGGCACTGCATGTTCACCAGGCATTGTCGTGCAGATGTCTGCTGTCGGCGACTTTTTTTCGCTTTTTGTGGTTGTTCCCTAGTAGCCCGCCACCGCACAGTGCTCACCAAGCGACGTTTGCGCCTTGGACGGCATCACAGCATAGGCTAAAACAGTTGAAAGTTCCGCAAAAACTAAGTACACGGTGAGAAACACTCTTGCACTACGCAGTTGAGCACACCACGCCGAACGCTGTTAAGAGCCCACCCAGCCAGCACGCACAGGCAACGCTGGCCCGCCGGAAGCTAAAGGTGCCTGGGCCGCCGACAGAACTGGTTTGCGAGTATTTTCCCCCTCTCCCGGCTCCTTATGGAAAATGGTGTATAGTGCCCTCAGCGCTTGTCCAGCAGCAAAACGATGACCGTGCCGCTTATGTCAATTGGTTGTGTTGTTTCACACAAATCTAACCCGTCCGACGGCAGTGTTAGGCCGTGTCAGCCGGCAAAGTGCCGCACTAACTGCTTGGGTGTTCAGGTGTTCGTTCGTAAGTTTATTGTTCACCCCAGCATTCGTACTGCTATGAAAAGAATGTACCCTAAATTTAAGCGCAAATAGTTCATTCGGCAGCTTTTCAGACCTGCCTAATTTGCGTTTGCTTTTGCCGGCCTCAGCCAATCGCACAGCTGGGCATATGGCATCATAGGTTCTGTTGCGGGAAATGAGCTAGTGGGTCGCGTGGACATTCCTTTTTTTTCTACTGATATAGCTTATGTGAGCGAAGTTAACGTTGAAAGTGGTGTCAGTATGATTCTAACGAGGCAGTCTTTCGAATGAACCAAGCTCGTGTTGTGTCTGCATGACCCCTTTCATGCTAGTTTCAGTAGGCGGATTCCCGCCATTTTCGGTGATCGTGAGAAGTGGCAGGTTGAGGGACTGCCTTATATGCAGTCTCCCCTACACATCGATCTAATCAAATAGATCTTGTAAATACTCATGGAGACCCCATTGACCCCTCCCACTGTGCTTCCGATTTAAATAACCACTCCTTGTCCGTATTTTCCGCTGCTAACAACAACGACACCGAAACATTGTCCAATCATGCCTACGTAACAATGCCAGAAATTGAAATCAGTCCAGAAGAGATATATAAACTGATCAATGACCTCAAATTTCCATCTTCAGCCGGCTGCGACAAAATAAATAGTATATTGATAAAGAACACCGCATCAGTCTCAAGCCAAATATTGCAATTTATCTTTACCCAATCACTACAAGCAGGACACGTTCCAGACCACTGGAAGAACGCTCAGATTATACCAATTTTTAAATCAGGCAATCGCGCTTCGCCAGCAAACTATCGCCCTATTTTCATAACCAGCATCACATCCAAACTGCTCGAACCCATCATTGCGTCAAGTTTAATGACCCATTTGCAATCCATCAATTTTTGCGATCATCACCAACACCGCTTCCGAAAACTTTTGCCGTGCGAAATGCAGCTGGCAGAATTCACGCACGATATACAACAATTCATGGACGAGAACAGTCAAAGGGATGCCATATTTTTAGATTTTTCGAAATCATTCGACCGTGTCCCCCATAACCAATTAATCTTCAAGTTGTATAACCTTGGAATCCGTCTAAACATTATTTCTTGGATCGAAAACTTCTTAAAAAATGAAAGCAATACACAAGCGCAAATAACTACGAACCTCCTCTCTCTGATGTAACGTCGGGCGTCCCACAGGGTGCCTGTCTCTCCCCTCTCCTGTTTCTCCTGTTAATTTACATTAATGACTCACCTACTAACACATAAACCAGGTTAATACTTTTTGCAGATGACTGCGTTTTATAATCCCCCATCCGTAATCCAGACGACAGCACTTCTCTTCAAAAAGATCTACAAATGATTGCAACCTGGTATAACAAATCACTCATGCCGTTAAACCTAACAAAATGTAAAGCAATGTCGTTCGCCCGCAAACGCAGCAAAGCACATTACGCATACAGCATTGATTCAGTTCCGTTAGCTGTACATCTTCATTTAAATACCTCCCATTGCATATGTCATCGTCACTTTCGATATTAAAATGTTAGCTTACCAACTTTTGTGAGATCTAAACTCGAGTATGCCTGTTCAAATTGGCACCCTTGGCAATCATATCTTACTAACTATCTGGAAAGAATCCGAAACCGCGCCGCCCGTTTTGTTTGCTCCCAGTACTCTAACGATATCAGCGTCACCGCACTAAAGGAATCATTGAACCTGCCGTCATTTGAATCTCGTCGAATAGTTTGTCGGCGCTGCCTCATCCACGCTTTTTCTATCACCCACAATCACGGCACGCCTCTTAAAACCACCAGAACTTCATCCCACATAAACCACAGCCACCCTATAGCAACAAATCAACGGCCGCAACTCAGCCATGACCAACTCCTTTTTTCCCAATCGAATAACACTATGGA
Source organism: Haemaphysalis longicornis (assembly GCF_048455015.1). Lineage (NCBI taxonomy): Eukaryota > Metazoa > Arthropoda > Arachnida > Ixodida > Ixodidae > Haemaphysalis > Haemaphysalis longicornis. The sequence continues at coordinate 238,001,780 of NW_027526203.1, read as the reverse complement.
ACAACCTGCCTGATAACATTGTCCCGTGCGGCAACCGTCAAACCTTCCGAAATAAACTGAATAGTCACAAGTCACAATCTGACTGAATATGCAGCAAACCTATGCCCTCGTAGATTACTATTTCGGAGCCCTCTTTTTTGCCTTCATGTTTATTGCAACACTTTTTGTGCCATTCTGTTTTTCTTTTTTTTCTTTTTTATGCTGTTTTTGTTCATGGTTGTGCTGGAAATCTTACCTTGTACGCCCCCCCCCCCCCCTTATGTAATGCCTTCGGGTCTTTAAGGTGCAAATAAATGAAATGAAATGAAACATGCTGCCCTGATGATAGGGTTTATTTCGTTTTCTGCACTGTCAGCAAATTTCTGGAACAGCAGCCTGTAAATTATCCGTCTCGTGATGAGTACCTGCGCAAGTCGTGTATTCCTTTTTCTCTTTTTCTCTTCCCTTGGTTGGGTGTATTGTAATGCGGGCTAAATTGGTAACAATTTTCTATTTTTTGCTGATTGTGACATCGCCTCTGCAGCTTCTCTGTAGGGCTACGCCGAAGATCTTTACGTGAACGGTCACGTAGAATTTTAGGGTGATTTTTAAATTGGCCACGTGGCGCCATTCAGTGTGTTCAGCACGTAGCTCGCCGCGGTGACAGGGGAGCGATAATTTAAGAATTCGGTAATAGCACATTTATGAAAGGGTTTATTTCTGATTACAAGACGTTTTATTACGTTTTTGGTCTCACCTTGGCCTTCCTTCATTTTCGAGAGCCTGGCGTTAACCTTCGGCTCAATTTCTTAATTACGTGACACGATGTTGCCCGGGCGTGAGTTCCAGGGGCAGGGGCGCTTTGGCGTGTGGGCGTACGTTGCGCTAACGGCTGCGCACCGTATCTGCCGAGGGTGGGACTACCGACGGGGTGCAGAACAGACTTTACTGACAGGCGCGGCGCCTGCTGAAAGCACGTATCTTTGCTTTCGCTTCCGTGTTAGTATTATTGTCCCCCTTTCCACATTCCAGTTGTCGCTCTGTCGTATTCGAGTTTCGGGCGAGCCCTCCCATATTGCTGCGCCAGCAGTAGTTTCCGGTTTGCAGCGATGCCGTACTCCCGCACCCACTTGATGAGCACGGCTGATAGTGGAGGCTAGCAGGCACGGGTAAATTAAAAAATGAGCATAATAACGCTCTCGCGTTAAAATGTTCGGGCAGCTGGCATTGTATTGCGCTTATTGCATTGCATTGTATTAATCTTATTCCTGTCCTATTTTCAACGAGCCCCTTATTTCCCATTCTGATTCGCTACATGCATAGCGAGGGCCTCTGTTCTGGCAGTCTCGGTGTCATAGGGGGCTTAAGAGGGTTCAACGCTGGTCGACCACTCTTGACATGTCGTAGACACTCGAGTCACGGCCCGGTGGTTAAAAAGAAGGTCCCTTCACCCCGAGTAGTCCGAGTGGCGCTGGCTACCACCCCCAAGCGCAGGAAACAAAGATACCTTAACATAAATACCCCAGAAAGTAGAGCGGAAAATCACCCCGCCGGTAGCGTAGTGGTTATCGCACCAGACCGGTATTCTGGAGGTCGTGGGTTCGGATCCCACCTGGCGGGCATTTTTTCTCCACTTTCTTTCTTTCTTTCCAAATTCTTTATCTGTTTCAATGACCTACCACAACCTCCCCTTTGCTTTCTGAGGTTTTCTTGACTGCCAAATCTTATTTCTGTCATATATATATATATATATATATATATATATATATATATATATATATATACGCGTTGTATATGTATAGCTACAGTTTTTTTTTATTATGGTTTGCATATTATAGTTTACGTCACGCTTGCGCCCTACTGCTGCAATTTGCACAGGTTGTTAGGCCAGTAAAGTCGCTTGTGTGCAACGTTTTCCCTTTCTTTCCCTATCAACTTGTACAGTTTATGAAAAATAAACTATTACTATTATTCCAACCATAGCTCGCTGCCTCAAGGAGTAATCGTGTGTGATGAGAAGGCGTTTAATCATCAAGACACTTCAGGAATACGACAGATTACAAGCCATTCGCAGGGGCGCAGAGCGGAAGGCGCCGCACCAGAGCTTCAGAAGACCTGCAAGAAGCTCGCAAGGCACAGAGACATGTGAGACGGCCTCTTGAAAAGTCACTCAGGCAGCAATGGCAAGACTTCTGCCCAAATGTAGATGCTCACAAGCATTCGACGCCCATATAGGGCGTTGTGAACGGCATGCGCAACAATATCTCGCAGCTACGCCCATTCAGCGCGCTATCGCTGCTCGAATACATTTCCTAGATGGAAGCAGCTGAACAGTACTGCAAGCTCCTGTCTGCAACCTCCTCTACGCAGATGCACTTACATTCCCACGACATCGTTCCACCGCCTTGTGCTGCATCCGCCTTGTTTTCCCTCCCATTCTCAATAGAGGAACTGAACGCCGCGATTTCCGACTTCAAAAAAACGCTCCTCTCCTGGCTATGACAGAATTACTTACGAGGCTATTTCTTATTTATCTCAGCACTCCCGTTTATGTCTTCTAGAAAATTATAATACAGCGTGGCTACATGCTATCGTCCCCTCTGACTGGGAGCTCGCAAACATTACCTCTGTTAAAACCTGGAAAAACGTCACGACATCTTTCGTCCGTTAGCCCTGCTTTGTTACATTGGGAAATTGGTGATGAAGATTAGTGGAGAAGATGATTTTTAAAAGGGTCACTTGGTACATGGAAACCAAAAAACTCTATCCACATCAAATTGATAGATTTCGTCAAAACAGATTGGCTATCGACAACATCATTGGCCATGTATCGTCTCTAGAAGAACAAAAATCGTGACATGTACCAATTGCAGTGTTTCTAGACGTCAAATCATTCGACTCAGTTGATCACGATGGATTTCTAGCATCGTTTATTGCACTTGGACTCGGCGAAAAATTGTACGCAGCATGGATCTCAAGCTATGTTGAAGGACGAAAACTCTTGATGGGCATGGCAGAAAGTCTAACGTCATAATGAAATAAATAGAGGAGTACTTCAAAGAGCTGTATTAAGTCCTTTACTGTTTAATCTCACGCTCACACACTTGAAGCGCGTGATGCCCCGTAACGTCAAGACCCCTCTGTACACGGACGACATCTGCATTTTGGGAGTGCATCAAGATCACGGAGGGTAACGTAAAACAAACTTCAGAAAGCGCTTGCAAACATATCTGCATACCTAGTGCCTAAAGGACTGCATCTTTCCTCAGAAAAAAGCGTCGCCATGGCAGTCACCTGCAAATGCATGGATAGATATCCTTTGATCCTCGGTTGCCGGAATCTGCACTCCGTATGGACCCATAGATATCTTGGTATCCTCTTAGATCGAAACCTCTGAAGGGCACCTGAAGTAAAGAGGCTACGGACGCAAATCTCTACAGCATCGCAAATTATTGGGTACCCTGCTGGCCGACACAGGGGAAGCGATTGTCACTCTATTATTTGGCTGTTGAAGGCATATGCTGATGGATTATTGCCCAATAGCCTGCCTGTCCGGCGGCAGCTATCACCTACAAATAAAGAACAGGCGGAGGCGGCGAGGAATAACTGGCTCAGAAAGTGACTCGGTCTTCCTAAAGGCTCGTCGTGCTCTGGAAGAATTCCTGAAGCTGGTTGCCTCCTCTTGGACGTACCACGGCTTCAAGAAATGCCCTGCGCTCATTTGAGGCGCAGGCTAGATGCAAAAACCCACCTCTTGTCCTATATTAGTTTTCAATAGATTTGGGCTAACCATTAAAATTATTAATGTCACAATTCAAACTCAAGCCACTCATACCGTGCCACGCAAATTTCCGCCTTGGACTGTGACGCCCCGGCGGATCCAATCATTCATGCGTGGATTTGATTAAAAAAAAGCATATTCCTCAAACTTGCCGACTCGAGATTACGCTTGCCCACATTCACAGGCTTTATACGGCAACGACTCACGTTTATACAGATGGATCGGCAACACCTGAGTGCAGTTCCTCTGGAATTTTTATTCCGTCAGCTGACAAGGCATTGTCGTATCGGCTTGAGCGACCGACTTCACCCGCGTCGGGAGAGCTATACGGGATTATAGAAGCCCTTCGATACATTCAACGCCAACCGCTGACATACTGGACCATCTCCTGCGATTCAAGAACCTTTATTCAAGGCCTGCAACATGCTAGCTTGTCTCAACTTTCACGAACATGCCCAGAGCGAAGTCAAGTATTCACAAGACTCTGGTGCGATTTAGTTGGTTCATCATCTAGAAACTTCAACAGCGCGAACTGACAGGACGAAAGACGAGAGACACAAACGACGTAGACGGGCGCTAGTCAAGAGGGGGCCTGTCAAAGTTAGTCAAGAGGGGGGTGCGACAACCTGTCTTCAAGCTGCACTCGCTAAGTTGTGTCAGCATAAAATCGACGTCAGCTTTAAAAATCAGACTACGCGCTTAACAAACGCTGGGTATCCTGCAGCTTTTACCAAAAATGTTTGTGAAAGCCTCCTTCAAAAGGTGAAAGGAAAGAAAAAAGAGCGTGCTCAGTTGGAGCGTAACACAATGCACGTTATTCCTTATTTTCACCGCATTCCGCATAACGTCAAGAAGGCTGCGGCGAGATATAAAGTGAACGTGTTGTTTTCCGCCCCGTGCAAATTGGAAAGACTGTGTCCAATGATGGAAAAGAAAGAAACCAAGCGCGGTTGCACAAAGAAACATGAAAAACGTTACACCGATTGCGTGCGCAACGTTGTGTACGAGATACCACTGCGCTGCGGGTTTTCATATATCGGACAGACAGGCCGATGCTTTAATGATAGGGCACGTGAGCACCAACTTGCTGTACGTAGCAATCTAGGTGGTCACATGAACGACCATTGTAAAAGATGCGGGTGTGAGCCACTACTAGATAAAACCAAGTTCCTCAAACGAGCCTCTGATAAAACAGAGAGAGAGATTATCGAAGCTTTTTACATAAACAAAGCGGGTAAAAAATGTATTAGCACACCATCATTGTCACTGTACGATAAAGAGAAAATTTTTACAAGGTGTCCTTTAACCAGTTCCCTCCACTATCAAATGTGCTTTTTTCTTTTTGGTTTTAGGTTTCGTATGTGTTTTTTTTTTTTAGATATAAGCATGCTTGGACGCTCTGAAATAAACAGTTGGAAGTCAGCGCCCGTCTACGTCGTTTGTGTCTCTCGTCTTTCGTCCTGTCAGTTCGCGCTGTTGAAGTTTCTAGATCAAGTATTCACATGATCTCGCATACGTCCCTGGGCACCGGGTAACTCTCCAGTGGATACAAGGGCTCACTGGCATCATGGGAAATGAGAAAGTGGATGAGGCTGCCCGCAGGGACCTACAAATGAGGAAAAGAAAGATCTTCACGAAACATAATGCCTGAGCAATTTAGCAATTATGAAGACACTAGCATTGACGGGAAGGAACCGTTTATCGTCCCTGCCGTAGTACCATCACGGGTTTTTTAGATGGCATAGATACATATATTAGAATGAGGCTGCCAGAACGTCTGTTTGCCGACTGTAGACGTTACTCCGTAGGCTCCGTCTCAACGCAGCATTAACAAACACGTACCTACATCGGATAGGTCATACATCAAGCCCATATTGCGATAATTGCGGCTCAACTGAAACAGCCGAACATATATTACTGGAGTGCCCTGCTTATGCCGAATCACGGTGCCGCTTACAACATAAAATTGATTGTCTCCACCCTGGACCAAAGACACTAAGACTATTACTTGGACCATGGCCCCCTCCATCTGCTCAACGCAAAGCCCTGTCTGCAGTATTGGAGTTTCTCCAGGACATTGGTGCCTACGACGTTGTAGCCTTCTCGTCATTTGAAGAAACTTTTAACTCAATGCCCATAAGAAGGACTGTTTTTTTTATTTTTTTCTCTTCTGCTACTCTTCTTAATAACACCTACTACCTCTTTCACTCTCCCCCTTCTTTTCCTGCATATTAGCATGTCGGCTAACTCATGTCGCCAAACCTGTTGCGTTTTCCTCTAAAAGAGTCTCCATGTAGCGTGGGATAGGGAGAACATTGTTAAGTAGATACTTATACAATTGTTTCTTAGTGACTGAAAACAAATATTTAATAGAGAAACGTACTTTAACAAACTCAAACAAAAGTACAACTTCCCGCAAGTGTCCTCGTACACCCGCACAGAATACATCACTGCAGGATACAACAAACTCCCGCAACCTTTTTAGCCAGGGCTTTCAGTATATAAGTACATATTGTATAGCCGGCTTACATTTTTATTTAGTTTTATATTCCAAGCAGCTTAGATAACTATTTCTCGAATAACGCTCGTGCAGTAGGCGTACCCCAAATTCCCACAAATATCGCATCCCTAGCGACTGTATTCCTTTTCCGAAAAGCCATCGCAAATGTGTGGTCGTGCTGCTAGGCGCTATGCTAGCTCACCCAGTGCAAAAAGTGCTTTCCGCACCTTGGTTTTATGCTGTAAATAAAAGTTTCGGTTCAATTTATTTCCTTAGTATCTATATTAACTTGGCTGACTGTTCTCCCTGTTTTAATTGTGTTTAGAATTTTGCTCGTACCAGTCAGCCACGCGTCGCATGTGCGCTTGTGTGGAGCTATTTGGACTTGGAGCTTGAGACAATCTACAAAATAACAAGCTAAGGGTACATTCTTCCAGGTACAAACGTATCGTGGCTAGTTTTGACTGAGCGAACAAATTGCGGCGACCCGGCGGTGGCGGACCGACTAAACGCTGGGACAACAGATTCTGTCGGAGGGTTGGTATGCCGTGCAGTAGACCGCAGTGAAGCCAAGACATCTCGTTTTGACGTTATACGAAATGCCATAGGAAATCGGCAAGGCAGTTGCAGAGAGGACAGCACTTTAGAATTGATTTTTCTACTTCATAAAGCCGCGTAAACGCAGCGAGAGTGGTCGAAACATGGCCTAGAGACTGCAGACTCCGATTTGCGGTAGTAATCCTTTTGAATGTATACAAACCACTTCAGTGTCCCTTTAAAGTACAGATGGAATTAAGTAAGGTAGAGGCAAACAATTTATGAGGAACTCTTGTTATGCAAAAAAGGAGAAGAAAAGCGGAAGAAAAGATGGACGATGAAAAGCAAAGGAGGCAAATCTGAGGACAGAAAGAAGTAAGCAACGCAATAATCGAAATCACAGACTGTAAGAAAGCAAATATTATGCATAACTGGTATGCATTAGAATAGGTTAATAATAATTTTTTGCTAGAGACCGAAAGTTTAGGCAAGATGCCTATTTTTTCTTGAGTCCGTATCAAGCCTATTTCCCATATCAGCACAAACTAAGGGAAAACATTCTAAGCAATCATTTATTGCTCTATTAGTCCCTATTTCGTGCTCCATGCCTATATGGGCTTTTTAGCGACTAAAAATTTATTTTGTATGCTATATATGTCCTAAAAATGGCTTTTTTTACATGTCCCTTTTTGTGTTTCCGAGACTATGTTCAGCCAGGGGCGGTCTCACTTCATAAGCCTGCAGTTCGGCGTTTGTCGCACGCTGTTAATTAGTAGAATCCGCGTGCCCTGCCAAACACGCCGAGACTTGAATACCGTGTTCAAGCTGCCGCCACGTCTATCTGACGTCCCGAAAAACTAGGCTAAAGGCCCGTACACAGCGACACCGCAACCAACCTCGCCGCCGGTTGGGCTTGACGTCACCCATGTCCCCGTCAGCTCTTTCATTCTATGTTCTTTGGGTAGGCTGTGTCTGGGCATCTACAGCGAAAACTTTTGCCGACATGTCCTACCGATTGCTAATGCAAATAAAAACAAAAAGAAAATAACGTAACAAAGCCGCGCATGTGCCACTCAAAGGCAAAGACGCCTCCCGGTGGATGACCACGTGAGCATCTGATGCGCGAAAGTTTCAAGGTGGTGAAATAAACACGTGCACAGGCAGCCGTCGATCCCGCGGGTACACTGCCGGTTGGCAAGATGCAGCACATATAGTACAAAGAAGGAACAAGGCACGGAGGTTACAGAACGAGCATCCTGGTGCACTTTTCGAGTTGTCTGGTCGGGAAAGCTGTCATCTGCCGTGCCGGTAACTTTCAAGGGCGTTGGCAACCTAGCTTTAAGGACTCGCCGATTAAGGTTGTTTAATCTGTATATAGTGCATAATACTGAATGGCGTTATCTTCAGCATCTTCGCGAGACATCCCCTTCTGCAGCACAGGATGACACCGGCGATTTGTCCGGAATTATTGCAACTCTGTACGCATTAAGCGGTGTTGTGAAGAGTTCAGGATGTCGTTCAGTTCTTTCAACGAATAAATATCTGCAGTCATGATAACGTATTTCAAAGCTCGTTCATACCTTCAAGGATCAATCACCGAATCTCTCTTGCACCAGAGTCCGTAGTTACCCGCTGGGGAACTCGTCTAAGGTAGAAAAACTGCTACGGCGAACACTTCGGCGGTAGTGTAATAGCTTTGCAGTCAACAAAAGCGTCGCAGCCCGAACTATTCTACACGGTTCTACAATTAACGTGCCTTCGCACATGGTGCTTTGTGGGCTTATTTCACATTCCTAGTAAAAATCATTCAGCAGCCAAGAACTTATGCGCCACTCTGACTCAGAATGGCGACGGCGACGCGGCGATGGCGCAAGCGTTGTAACCGAGTGAGCGAAGACCGAAAGAAACCGGTGGAGGAAAGTGTGGCGAAAGTGTAAGGGGGACGGCATTATGCTGAGCCCGCACAAGACGCTCGCTGGCGGCGACGCTTGGCGAAAGCATGAGGGAGAGACAGTGAAACATGCTCCGTGTTTGGTGCCTTATCAGAACTCATCATAAATACGATCGGGCACAATTCCACACAAACCAAATTAGATGTGCTGTTAACCTCTAGTGGTCTTTCAAATGTGATCAACCTTCCTACTAGAATAACGGCAACTTCGTCGTCATTGATCGATCTTTTCATAAGGAAGATAAATTCCCACAAATTAAGAAGTGGGGTAATTGCAGCGGAAATAAGTGATCACCTGCCGATATTTGTATGCTCGTTAAAAAATATGACACTCAAAAAACATCAACGAACACACTCATTTCAATGCATAAATGAAAAAAATCTTTCTATATTCAGCGAAAAAATTTCGAGTGCAGTTTGGGAGAGTGTACTTAGAGAAAGTGATGCAAACAGGGCGTACAATGAATTCATGAAAATCCTCAAGACTATTTACTCCGCACGTTTTCCTTTTGTGCTCCCTGAACAGAAACGAAAGATTCGAAAGTCCTGGATTAATTCTGAGCTTGGCGCGAGAATACGAAAGGAAAATGTCTTGTACAACAAATTTATTAGAACAAGAAATCCAGTTTTGTTAAAGCAATTCAAAGTTTTCTGGAACCATTTAGGTGAGGACTTAAAAAAAGCTCGACGTGACTATTACAGCAACATGTTCACACCAGCGCTTAGAAATACGGCAACAATGTGGAAAAAATTAAATTCTCTATTAAAACGGAATATTCCCCAAGACACTACTCACACCATTAAGCAAAACGGCATCGAACTTTCAGGAAAGCCGCTTGCCGATGCCTTCAACCGTTATTTTATTGACGTTGTACGAAGTGGCAATGTACAAAAGACCTTGAAAACTTTCGGTACGTAGATAACTCCATATTTCTTGATCCTGTAAGCTACCGTGAAGTAAGTGATGCAGTGTTAGGGCTCAACAATAGCAGCGCGCTTGATATCGATGACATACAAGTAAAACCCTTAAAATACGTTATCTCTTTCGTGACACCATACATTGCTCACATCTTTAATTTGTCTATTAGCCAAGGTGTTTTTCCTTCAAAAATGCAGACCGCTCGGGAAACAGTGCTTCATAAAAAGGGAGACAAGAATGATATGGGAAATTACCGACCAGTTTCTATACTTCCAGTACTCTCAAAATCACTTGAAAAACTTTTTCTAAAACGCTTGACTAGATTCGACCAAAAACATACCATAATAGTCGATTGTCAATACGGCTTTCGTCAGGGCCTTGGAACGGAGCTTGCGCTTATAGATCAAAAAGAATATATCTTGTCTCAATTAGACCGAGGAAACATGGTGCTCAGTCTATTTATTGATTTAACAAAAGCATTCGACCATATCAACCACAATTTGCTAGTACGGAAGCTAGAGCGCACTGTATACATGGTGTGGCAGCCTCCTTCATTAAATCTTACCTGAAAGATCGTAATCAAATCGTAGCCTTGGATGGCTTTTCGTCAGAACCTTGTCGAGTAAAAAGTGGGGTACCGCAGGGCAGCATTCTGGGACCCTTTCTTTTTAATATCTAGGTAAACGATATAATTGGCGTATCATCATGCGCTAAGTTTATCATCTATGCCGATGACACGAGTATATTCTTCCATGGTAAATCGGCGCACGAATTAATTGTAAATGCAAACTCAACTTTGCGGAAACTACAATCATGGACAGAGGACAATAGTTAGAAGATTAGCGGTCCAAAGACGAAAGCAGTATTGTTCCGCGCCAAAAATAAGCCGATAATAATTGACAATGTTATTTCTTTAAACTCTGCTAAAGTGGAGATAGTACCGTCAGTAAAAACACTCGGAGTCATATTTCATGAACATTTATCCTGGGATGAGCACGTAAAATTACTCGCAAAAAAATTGTCTCAAATAGTTGGCCTTCTATACCGCCAGAAACATATTCTACCGCCTAAAACTATATTGCTCATATATAACACATTGTTTTCTTCAAGGTTAAACTATTGCCATTTGGTGTGGGGAACAACTACTCAGGAAAACTTGCGAAAAATTCACCGGCTACAGAAAAAGGTCATTAGGATGCTCGAAAACATTTCTTTCCATCACCACACACAACCTTTATTCGAAAAATACAATGTATTGCCGGTAACCACAATATTCGAGTACCGTCTGTGTAAGGTTTATAAACAAGAAGTAAAAATGGGCAGATCTTTCCTTAAGCACCTGGCAAAACTAAAACCAAACGATATTGTGTACAACACGCGACACACAGAACATTGGAGCGTTTTGATATACAGGACATCTTACGGACAACAAATGCTCGAAAATCGACTACCAAGAATGCTCAACACATTTCTTTCAAGTATCACCTTTAGGAATCTACGCAATTTCTTCATCTCCTCCTGAGAATGTTGTTTGTTTGTGTATTTTGATGTGTGCTTGATTTTTTTTCCTTGTAGAGGTTTCCTTGCATTTTATGTTCTTAGGACTGACGAAAGCGGCAAATATATGTCTTTCCGTTGTGTTTAATGCTCTTTTTAATGCAATCGTCGAGCCCACACTTTCTGTGGTTGTTTTCCCCGTGTCACTGTATTTTATTCATTATCTATTGTATTTTAATGACATTTATGCTGTATTTTAATGATGTTCCTGTGTCACTATATTTTAATGATTTTCTACAAACCCGATTGCTGTAACGAACAGTATTGTTTGATTTTCGGACAACGTTTCCAAATGCCGTTCAAGCGGCCAGTGGGGGAAATGGGGGGGGGGGGGGGGGTCTGCGGCTCCGTCAAGCTGACATCTAGTCGGCTTTTTCTGCGGACCTCCAGCATCATGTATTTTACTTGATGCGAATAAATGAATGAAACCACATGATATTTGTGCGGAAGGTTCAAACAAGATTTACAACAGCATGCTCGGCGGCGGCGACGCGCTGCGAGATGGCACAGTGGCGCGTGCCGCCGTGCGTTCGCTGATCACGCGATCACTTCCTGAGACGGAGCAACTATGCCCCGTGACCGAGGAGACTGCAGTTCATGCTGCGCACAAATTTCGCATTGGAGTCGTGGAGCGTTCCGGCGTTCCATGGAGCGTAGTAATCGTCAGCCATTTTTTTTATTTTCGCACAAAAATATCAATTGATATGAAGTACAACTTCAAGCCGTAAAACATTGAGATGGGGCTGCTTTGTGATGGCTGTTAAGCCTTTGTTTTAGTGTCAAATCACCTTCCATTCTACACGAATATGTTAAAATGTCCCCGGAAAAATAAAATTTCCTTCTCACAGCACGATATTTGCCCGCTGTTTTTATTCCAAGTAAAAAATTTGTCCTGACGTACACTGCTGAAGAGAATATCAATTAAACATATAAATGTGTAAAAGATTATGTATGACGCCTATATATCCCTTGATGACATTTCTGCCCCTATTATAGGCGCCTAAACCCTGGATTGTTCATGCGTCAAGTTATAGTCTATATTTATTACTAACAGGGTTCAACTAGCAAGTGTCTTCGTAACAAAACCTTCTAGGTCACATGAAAAAGTTAGTTCGTCGCGGAAAGTCGTCCGGTCGGCGGACGAAATAATACTGTCTAGGAGAGTGTTCCACAGGGTTATAGCATTCGGAAAGGAAGGAGTTTTCATCGATGACGTGCGGAAACGATTATGTGCGATTGGATTGCTTCAGTTGATGCGCGGTGAGATTCTAGGCGGGACTATAGTGGAGGCTGTCTAGCTAGTGGGGGATAGTATAAAGTGTAAAGTTTCATCTCCCATCTACGCATCACAGACGCGAGATTATTCGACGTGTTTCGAGGCTGGAAAAATCAAGTTCGCGTTTTAGTTCTATGATGCTGGTTTTACCTGAGTAGTCTGACATGATGAAGGGTGCAGCTCCATTCTAGATGGCGTCTAATTCGTAGGTGAGATATGCTTGTGAGGCATGGCAGAGAGATGAAGCGTATTCCAGCGTAGGCCGAACGTAGTCTGATATGCAAGCTTCAACAGCTCAGCTGTTTTAGAAGCCGTAAGTTTGTGTGTTGCAGGGAAAATACCAAGGAAATGCAGAGCGCTCGTCAGCGCGCGCCTGGCGGCAACAGCCGAGCATTCCCGGCTCGCGCAATGGCTTTAGCAAAAAAGGAACTCCAGCGCTCTCGTCAAGCGCTACCGCGCATGTAATGCTTGGCATGAGGAGCGCGACGATATCGATGCTTATTGCCGTGAACCATGCATTAGGTTTGTTTGATTATGTTTTGTTTTTACAGCCCGGCCACGTCCGGCTGTGTTATCTGTGTCACAAGCGAAGCGCGTGTTCCATTCTTTATTTTTATGCCGCACGGGTTATCTCATTCTGATGCGGGCAGCATTTCGCCCTAACGTCACTAGCCTAGAATAATCTTGTTTGATCTACAATGTTCTGGATGTAAATCGAAGGTTCGAGAAGCACTCGCTCCGAAAGATAAAAGCCTGCAGAACACACGACGTGGTATTCGACTCGGCGACGCTCGCTTGCGCACGTCACTTTGCTCTACGCAGCCTGTGTATTCTTTGAGTTTTTAGGGGAGCAAAAAATCGCTCCAATAAACTTGTTTTGCTTGAACACAACTGCGTAGTCTTTGGCTTCGTGACATCTGGGAGGTGCTGGGTACGCACCCTTTATGCTCCCAACGCCCTCTGGAGGCCGCCAAGCCAGTCCAACTAGAGCCAGCCGCCGACTGCAAGGTCTGCCGCCCGAGTTTGGTCTCTGGCCACACGGACCCAAGAGAACGACCGCTGCAACCACGAACATGGTGCATGAAGCCACTCTCCCCATCGTCCTGCAACAGCCACAGGAACCACCCTCGTTCCGCGGATTTCCCGCTGAAGACCCTCAGGACTGGTTGGAGAAAGTGGAGCGTGTCCGCATCTTTAACAGGTGGGATGACGAAGAAACTTTCCGCCATGTTTTCTCCTATTTGGAAGATACAGCCCGAACATGGTTCGAGAACAATGAAAGCTCGCTAACCGACTGGGCTCTCTTTAAAAGCGGGTTCCTTAAAACATTCGCCACCGTCGTGCGGAATAAACGAGCCGCAGATTTGTTGGCAGCGCACACGCAGTACCTCAAGGAAGGGGTCGTGATTTTCGCTGAGGAGATGAAGCAACTATTTAGCCATGCGGACGCTGAAATGACTGAATAAAAGAATCTCAGGTTTCTAATGCGAAGAGTGAAGCAAGAACTCTTTGCCTGCCTGGTCCGCAAGCCCCCTAAAACGGTGGCCGAATTCACGTCCCAGGCTGCTGCATTGGAAACACGCTGGAAACTCGTACGAGACAGTACGACCACCCCATCAATGCGCTAGGTGCGGAGACGATCGGCGCCGGGGCTATTAGCTCCGATACACTGCGCGAGACAATCCGCACGATCGTCAGGGAGGAGCTTCGGAAAATGTTTCCAACGATGCCGCAACCTCAAGTCTCTTCCCTGAATGACATCATCCGAGAAAGCGTCCAACGGGCACTGGCGACTTCAACGCCATCCGAAGCATCCCGCGAGCAACAAGCTATGACCTACTTCGTAGCTGTTCGTCGACTCCGCCCTGCTCCAACCAATGCTCAAGAAGTCCCACCGTACCGCCGTCCCCTGTCGCCCGCCCGACCCCCTGCAGCCCAAAACCAGACGCGGAGGAAGACGGACGTATGGCGAACCACCAATATTCGCCCGCTCTGACACCACTGCAGAGAGGCCGACCACATCTACCATCGCTGCCCTTACAAAAGGCTGGGTTTGCGAGAGTTCTGCGTCGACGCACCACGCCCCCAACTGGGCCAGCGCCCATTTGAGATCGAAGAATGTCTGTACAACACCAGGCGTGGACCAACCCGTTTTAACTGTTCACAGTCGCCCTACCCATACCAGTCCCCGAACCGCCGTAACAATGCTGTCTTCACACGTGGAAGGTCCCTCAGCCCACACAAGGGAAACTAAAAGAAGCAACTTCGGGAGGTAAAGTTGCAGAACGGCGGAAAAATGAAAACCCTCCAACGACGCACCGACTCGCCGTAGACCATGATTCACGATATGCCCCGAGCCCGACGACCCGATCTAACCCTGAGGTGACTCCAGAACACGACGACAGCAAAACGGCAAGACGCGTACCTCACATGACCGAACCTGCCGATGAGAATACGATGGAGACGACGACGCACAGTGCCCGAGCGTCAACATGCACAAGCCGAGATACGAAGCCACGACGCACCCGGAACTCCAAGTCCGACGTTCAGCTGTCCATCGATGGCTTTGATATAGTCACCCTCATAGACACGGGAGCCGACTACTCAGTCATGAGCGGACCATTAGCGTTTAAACTGAAGAAAGTTATGACAACATGGGACGGTCCGCACATACGGACCGCAGGAGGCCACCTCCTGAAGCCAAGTAGAACGTGCCCATCGCACGTCACCCTAGACGGCACAACGTATCCTGCGGCGTTCGTCATTTTGCCTGACTGCTCCCACGACGTATTTCTTGGAATGGAATTTTTGACGAACAACGTTGCAATAATTGATCTACAGACCAAGTCTATAACTCTATCCTCCGATCACTTTATAACGCCGGAACCGAACCCCTAACACCGTCCTGCTCTAAGGATAGCCAATGATCATGTCACCCTGCCACCCCGCGCAGGCTTGATAATTATCGTCTAATGTGAAGATGCTGTTCCTGAAGTTGACGTTCGTAGCGAGTGACCAAAGGTTTCTCCTCGATCGTGGTGTCTCCGTCGCAAGAGCCATTGCTCGCTTTAAGCAACGCCAATTCCAAATTTTGATCACTAATATCAGCGAGGAATACCAGCATTTATTGATTGATTGTGGGGTTTAACGCGCCGACGCAACGCAGGCGATGAGGCGGGCCGTAGTGGAGGGCTCCGGATTAATTTTGACCACCTGGGGATCTTTATCGTGCGCCGAAATCTCGTACACACGGGCGTTTTTGCTTTTTGCCTCCATCAGAAAAGCGGCCGCCGCGGCCGGAAATCGAACCCGCGACCTTGTGCTCAGCAGCGCAACGCCTTAGCCACTGAGCCACCGCGGCGGGTGAATACCAGCATTTAAACAGAGGCGCTGCAAATGCGTTCCTCGAAGAAACGCAAGAAGCCAGTGACGTTATCACGGTTGCCGACTTGGAACGCGCATCCGCAGATACCTTCAAGCTTCCGAATCCCTTCGACGTGAATCCGGCGTTACCGCAAAAAGAACGTAAGAAATTATTGGCTTTGCTGCGTCGCTACAGAGATTGTTTTTCGTCGAACTCAAAACTACGTCAGACATAGCCAAGCACCGAATAATAACCAAAGATGCAGCTCGACCCACCCGACAGTCACTGTACCGCGTCTCTTCACACGAGCGTGAAGCAACCGGAATCAAGTCGACGACATGCTCAGCGACGACATTATACAGCCATCGAAAAGCCCCTGGGCGGTGCCGGTCGTACTCGTGAAGAAAAAAGAAGGCACATTAGGGTCTGCGTTGACTAAAGGCGACTGAACAAAATCACCAAAAAGAACGTGTACCCCTGCACCAAATCGACGACGCCCTCGACCACCTCTGCCACGCGAAGTACTTCTCATCGATGGATCTGACGACCGGCTGCTGGCAAATCGAAGTGGACGAGAGAGACCGAAAGAAAACTGCATTTATAACCCCGGACGGCCTATACGAGTTCAAGGTGAGGTCTTTTGGGTTGTGCACGGCGCCACAAACGTTTCGAAGAATCATGGACACTGTTCTAGCTGGCCTTAAGTGGCACACCTGTCTCGTATACCTCGACGACGTTGTGGTATTCGCATGGACTTTCGACGAACACCTTGCAAGGTTGGAGTCTGTACTCGAGGCCGTTCATTCGTCGGGGTTAACGCTGAAGCCTTAAATTGCCATTTCGTGTACGAGGAACTCAAGTTTTGGGGCCACGTTGTGAACGCTGCAGGAGCCCTGCCTGACCCGGCAAAAACTTCAGCGATAGCGAACTTCCCAAGACCCAAAGACAAGAAGGGCGTGCGAAGGTTTCTCGGACTGTGCGCATACTACCGGCGCTTCGTCGCAAACTGCGCCCGCATGGCAGAACCACTCACGCGCTTGACGAAGGATAGCACCCCTTTCAGCTGGGAAAGTGCCCAAGAAAAAGCATTTTGTGAGCTGCAACAACGGCTGCAAAACCGCCCGTGCTCCCTCATTTCGACTAAAACGCCGAAACGGAAAGGCACACAGACGCCAGTGATATAGGCTTGGGTTCCGTCCTCGTCCAAAAGCAAAGCGGTTGCGAGAACGTAATTGCCTATGCCAGCCGTGGTCTGTCGAAGAAGGAGAAAAACTACTCAGCCTCTGAGAAAGAGTTCCTCGCTGTTATATGGGCGATTTAAAAATTTTGCCCATGCTTGTATCGTAGACCTGTAATGCTGGCTTGTTTCTTTCACAGCGGATAGTGGGAGAAGCAGAGAAGTAGCAAAAGGATCGGCGGCCCAGCCGGCCGAATGTCTCGGGCACTTTGCGACCTTCACGCCGATGACGATGCCGCTGCGGTGGCTCACCCTGTTTCCTCGTCGTCATCTGCACAATCCGAGTGGTCAGTCTCCTTGAGTGGGCGCACGCCAATCACAAGGCCAATGCTGACTGTTGTTGTGGCCGCGTAGCTTACACATTGTTCGTAGCTTACACATAGTGCTCTCACGGTGGATTCGCGCCACTTGCTCGTCTTTCGCACTACAATTACCCCCCACCGCGAGGGGAGCCACCGTGGCGACCTAAGGGCACGTCACGACGGAAGGGTTGTTGTACGGCTTTAGGCGATGCACGTGTACTGTTTCGCGGCCGGGGAAGCGCAGGTCAGACGACGGGATGAGCGGTTCCACAACGTAATTTACAGGGGAGGTTCGTTCGAGTACGCGGTATGGTCCATGGAACTTGGAAAGGGGCTTGCTAGAATGTCCAGGGGTAGTGGCTGGTACCCAAAGCCATACGAGCCGGGAGAAAAAGTTACTTGTGGGGTGTCCCCGCCACGCCGATGGTTTTGGTGGAATTGGTCTTCGGAGGTGAAATTGCGAGCAAGCTGACGACACTCCTCAGCGTGGCTGCAGAGCTGAGAAACGGGCGTGTATTCGGTAGCGTCGGCTCGGTAGGGTAGAATGGTGTCGAGAGGGCAGGATAATTCAGGGCCGCAGAGGAGGAAGCACGGCGAGAACCCTGTAGTATTCTGTGTCGCAGTGTTGTACGCGTAAGTCACAAAGAGGAGAATCGTGTCCCAGTCGGAGTGGTCAGAAGACACGCACTTGGCGAGGATATCGCCAAGGGTGCGGTTAAATCTTTCCGTCAACCCATTAGTCTGGGAACGATAGGCTGTAATGCTGCGGTGTTGGACGTTGCATTCTTTGAGAAGAGCCCCGACAACTTCTGAGAAAAATACTCGCCCCCGGTCAATTAGAATTTCCCGTCTTGCTCCATGACACAGGATGAAATGGTGCAAAATAGGTAGCAGCATCGCGCACTGTGGCAGCCTGTAACACGGCAGTCTCAGTGTATCGCATAAGGGGATCGCGGCGACGATATCCCAACGGTTGCCGGCAGCCGTCAGGGGCAGAGGGCCGGATAAGTCTATCCCGACGCGGTCGAAAGGGCGCGCGGGGCAGGGCAAAAGCTGGAACGGGGCGGTTTGTGACTGCGGCGGAGACTTGTGACATTGGTATTCTCGGCATGATTTGATGAACTTCGTTACAAAAGAATACATTCCTCGCCAAAAGTAGCGCTGCCGCAACCGCTGCTACGTCTTAAAGACTCCTGCATAGGCGAATTGCGCATTCGTGTGGAAACTAGCCCAGATTGTAGAGCGCAAGTGACGAGGGATCCCCAACAACCGCTTACGGCCTTCGGGTAGGTAATTCCTGCGATACAGAAGCCCGCCACGAACAGAAAAATGTTCGGCCTACCGTCGCAGCACCCGCGAGGCGCTACGTTCCATAGGGTTCCAAATCAGGTAAAAAAGTGAAGAGATCCAAGGGTCCTTGCGTTGCTACGCTGCCATGCCCTCAAGTGGTTCCTATGCCTGTATGCTATCAATGGCTGTAATCTCGGACGAATCAGTGGATAAAGGTGAACGAGACAAAGAATCTGCGTCGCTGTGCTTTCGTCCATACCGATATATCACTCAGATGTCATATTCCTGAAGACGAAGGGACCAGCGTGAAAGGCGACCGGAGGGATCCTTCAGTGACGATAGCCAAGAAAGGGCATGGTGTTCTGTGACTACATCGAAAGTTCGACCCTAGAGGTACGGTCGGAACTTTCAAATAGCCGACACGATGGCCAAACACTCTCTGCAACAGAGTAATTACATTCCGCCTTTGTAAGAGTGCGGCTCGCGTATGCGACGGCGTACTCGTCGAATCCCGCCTTCCGTTGGTCAAGCACTGCTCCCAGACCTAAACCGCTGGCGTCGGAATGGATCTCGGTGGTCGCGGAAGGATGAAAATGGGGCAAAATGGGAGGTGACGTTGGTAAGCGGCATAGCGTCACAAAGGCTGCATCGCCGGCGGGAGACCAGGTAGACAAGTTGTGACTTCCGCTGAACAACTTCGTTAGAGGAGCAATAACGGACGCAAAGTTGGGCACGAAGCGTCAGAAGTAGGAACAGGCTCTGACGAAACTGCGCAGGGCTTTCACAGTAGTCGGTTTAGGGAAGTCGGCAACAGCTTCGAGTTTAGCAAGGTCGGGAAGAACGCCATTCTTTGAAACAACATGGCCCAAAATTATCAGTTCGCGGGCAGCAAAATGACACTTTTTACATTCAGCTGTAGCCGAGCATCGGTAAGGACTGCAGAACTTGTTCCAGGTGACTGAGATGGGCGTCAAAATCAGGCGCAAATACAACAATGTCATCCAAGTAACATAAACAAGTTTTCCCTTTGAGGCCACGCAGTATGTGGTCCATTTCGTCCAAAAGTGGCATAATGTCAAAAGTGGCAGGCGCATTACATAACCCGAACGGCATCACGTTGAATTCGTATAACCCGTCGGGGGTCACGAACGCGGTCTTGGGGCGGTCGTTGTCTCCCATCCGCACCTGCCAGTAACCCGAGCGGAGTTCTAAGGAAGAGAACTCGGCACCTTGCAGATAATCTATTGCGTCGTCGATGCGTGGCAACGGGTAAACGTCTTTCCGGGTGATCTTGTTCAGTCGTCGATAATCGACACAGAAATGAATAGGGCCATCTTTCTTGGCAACAAGAACAACCGGGGCAGCCCACGGGCTGTTAGAAGGCCGAATGATACCACGCTGAAGCATTTCATCAACGTGGGTTTCGATCATGGAACGCTCTTTGGCGAAAACTCGGTATGGTCGCTGCCTCAAAGGTGGGTGAGAGCCAGTGTCGATGCAATGTGTGACGGTCTGAGTGCGGCCCAAGGAAGTGTGCTGGCAGTCGAAGGTGGATTGAAAACGGTGAAGAAGGCTGAGCAGCTGGTTCCGCGGGACAGGATCGAGGTTGCCGTCTATGGAAAGAACGAAGGCGACCGAATCGGATGCACGGGGAGAGGCGGGCTTAGCGAACTTAGCGAGAGAGCATAGGATGCATCCGGGAAGTCGTTTTTGAGGCGATTGTCAATAGCTCGACAAGTCCAAGGGACTCGCCACGTTACACGGTAGGGGTGAAGAGGAGGTATTGCAGATGGAGATCATGCTGGCGCCATTTTCGATAGCAAGAATGGCGTAGGGAAGAGGGGTGCCCTGTCGGCTCATACAGATTTTTATGCATCATGCCAATGAAGGGGCCTGGGGCCTTGTCAAGCTGACTTATTCAGGTTTTCCGCAGGTCTACTGCATCATGCAAATGATGTGAAATAAATTTGTATTCTATTCAAAACACAACAGTTGTAGCAGGCACCATATCACAGATTACTGGTACGATAACAGCAGAGGCTTGATGGATTGTGGAAACTTCGGTGGCGCCAGATTAAGAGTAGTGGGCACCTTGTCCATTGCAGTATCACTCAGCGGAAGTAAGGCGACCTCGGCGCGGGCACAGTCAATAACAGCGTGGTGACGCGACAGGAAGTCCCACCCCAGATTATGTCATGGGAGCATGAGGAAAGAACGACGAACTCAATTACGTACATCGGGTTTTGTACAAAGGCACAGCCTTTCAAACGGCTGAAGGCTCGACGGGATGCGCCGTAGCTGTGCGGAGACAGAAACCGGGTATTGGGGTCGTCACTTTTTGTAATTTGCCGCAACATTTGTCGGCTAAAACAGAGACGGCTGCTCCCGTGTCTACAAGGGCGAATGTGGTTATTCTATCAATAACTACTTCAATCACGTTCGTAACCGACAGACCAGGGCTTTGGTATTTCGACGGCGCCGCAGTTCTTTCCTCCGGAACTGCGGCTATCAGTTTTCCTCCTGGGCATTCCGACGACGGCTCAGCGGCGAGATGGAACGGCGACGAGGGGAGGACGACCGATGAGTATCGGGTGCTTCGCGAGGAGGCGAGCGATAGGGCGGCTCGGTAGGGGCATTGTTGTACGGGTGCGGAGAATTGTACACCTTAGCAGCAGACTGGCCTTCGGTAAGCGTCTCCGGGCAGCGAAACTCGACTGCGGCAATAGCGCGCTACGTGACTAGGAACTCCACAGGAATAACATATCGGCCGGTTATTGGGAGTTCGCCATGGGTTGCCGTGGAGCGATGCCGAGGAAGCCGGAGAAAGATAAGGCGCCGGCTGCGGGTGGCGTAAAGGCACGTAAGCGGTAGGCGGAGCCTGCCGCGCCGTAACTTCAGCGTACAATGTCCCCGCAACAGGCAACGGCTGGGGATCAGCTGCGGTGGCCGGTAAGGCTTCAGAGACTTCTTCCCTAATGATTCGACGGAGCGGCGACGACAAGCAAGGATCTGGTACCGGCGACGGCGGCAGGAATGTACAAGGCAGGAGAGAGATCTGCCACGCCACCTCCTCACAAAACAAGCTCCTGGATGCGGTTCAGTAGCGACGGGTTTTCTTCGAATGCCAGTCCACAGAGAGGCTCCTCATGCTCCAAAGGGCGGCGACGAGTGAGGGGACGCTGGCTGCGGAACTCGTCAGAATTTTGCAACAAGCTGATCATGCCCCTCACGCTCTGAGGGTTTTTCGCCAGCAGCATCTGGAACGCGTCCTCATATATTCCTTTGAGTATATGTTTGATGGTGTCTTGCTCAGGCATGGAAGGATCCACGCGCCTGCAAAGGTCGACCACATCCTCGATGTAGCTGGTAAAGTTCTCACCAGCCTCTTGATCTCGCTTTCTCAAACGCTGCTCCGCGCGAAGCTTGCGAACCGCTCGCCGATCAAATACCGCTGAAAAGTTCGTTTTGAAGGCCGTCCAGGTTGCGTGATCAGCTGGGTGGTTATGATACCATTTTTCGGCAAGTCCCATCAAGGAGAAACAAGTTATTTAGTTTCGTGACATCGTCCCACTTATTGCGCGCGCTTACCCTCTCATAAGAAGGAAACCAATCTTCGACGTCCTGGTCGTCTGCGCCAGAGAACATTACCAGGCACGCTCACGGATCGCCCCGGAGCAGATGACAGCCGATGGCGAAGGCGATGTCGTGTATGTGGCATCCCTAGTCATGGCTGACTCAGCAGTAGAAGGCAGGGTGCAACTGGAGTTCCAGGCTTGCGGGTACACGGGGTGAACCTGAGGCGCAGGACCAGGATTGAATCCGCACACTCCACCAAAATGTAATGCGGGTTTACTGCCTTGACAGCGGATAGTGGAATAACCACAGAAGTGGCAAAAGGATCAGTTTTCCAGCCGGACGAATGTCTTACGCACCTTCACGAGCTTCACGCCGATGACGATGCCGCTGCAGTAGCTCACCCTGTTGCCTCATCGTCATCTGCCCAATCCGAGTGGTCAATCTCCTTGAGTGGGCGTACGCCAATCACAAGGCCAGTGCTGACCATTGTTGTGTACGCGTAGCTTACACATTGTTCGTAGCTTACACATAGTGCACTCACGGTGGCTTGAAGGTTGTGACAGACCACCATGCGCAGTGTTGGCTCGCCAATTTGAAGGACCCCTCTGGCCGTCTTTGGTGGTGGAGCTTCTACTTGCAAGAGTCGACGTTACAATCGTCTACAAATCTGGCAGGAGACACTCCGACTCGGACTGCCTGTCCCACGCCCCCGTCGACCTACCACCACATGACTCCGATGAAGACAGCGCGTTCTTCGGAGTCATGACTGAGAGCGAACTAGCCACCCAGCAGCGTGCCGACCCCGACCTATGCGTCATGATCGACTACCTCTAAGGACGCAACGCCGCCGTGCCCAAGGCCTTCAAACGCAGCTTATCCGCATTCCGCCTGAAAAAATCCGTCCTCGTGAAGAAGAATTTCAGCCCCGGAACGAGGCCCAATTATCTTCTTGTCATCCCAGCAGTCTTCGTGACGAAATTTTGGAAGCATCCCACGACGACCCGCCTTCCGGACACCTCGGCACAGCTCGCACAATTGGAAAAATAAAGCCGAAGTACTACTGGCCCCACCTTACATCCGAAGTTACCCACTACGTCCGGAGCTGCCGTGACTGCCAGTGACAAAAAACGTCGCCGACGATACCCGCCGGTCTTCTGCAGCCGATCGCTGTCCCATCGAGGCCCTTCCAGCAAATTGGAATGGACTCTCTGGGGCCATTTCCTAAGTCGCCATCCGAGAACAAGTGGATTGTCGTAGCGACAGACTACATGACGCGTTACGCAGCGGCCGCCACTCTTCCGAAAGGGACTGCACAAGAAGTCGCGACGTTCTCATAAACCAATTTGTGCTGCGACGCGGCGCCCCTGAAGTCCTAATCACGGACCCCGGAACCGCCTTTACTGCGTAGCTTATGCAAGGAATCTCACGTTACAGCCACAAATATCACCGAAGAACGACGGCGCACTACCCCCAAATTAACGGACAAACGGAACGTCTGAACAAAATGATCGCGGATATGTTGTCTCTGTACGTCGATGTTGAACATCAGACGTGGGACGAAGTCCACCCGTATATCACGTTTGCGTACAACGCAGCGATCCAGAAAACTACGCAGATGACACCGTTCGAGCTTGTCTACGGAAGATGACCAACTAAAATGCTGGACGCCATGTTCCCGCCCGTAGAAGACGACGACCTCAACGCCGACGCCCAAGGATACCTTCAGCGTGCGGAGGAGGCCCGCCAGCTCGTTTGATTTCGTACAACGGACCAGCAGCAGGTGGATGCGGGACGCTACAATCTCCGACGCCGACACGCCGAGTACCACCCAAGCGATCGTGTGTGGGTTTGGACTCCCACCCAACGACGCGGATTCAGTGAGAAGCTTCTGCAACGGTATTTTGGACCATACCATTTTCTAGGACGTGCTGGCCAACTTACCTACGAGGTGATTCCCGATGGTGATTCCGGCCCACCACGACGACGCACGCGACCCAAAGTCGTCCACGTGGTTCGCCTCAAATATTACTGAACGGACTTCTTGTTGTTTGTTCGGACTGTCGTTTTATGTGAGCATCGGGTCGATGAAGTCTAAGAGGGGGTGTAATGCCGCGTACCATGCATTTGGTTTGTTTGTTGATGTTTTGTTTAACAGCCCGGCCTCGCCCGGCTGTGTTATCTGTATCCCAAGCGAAGCACGTGTTCAATTCTTTATTTTGTGCCGCACGGGTTATCTCATTCTGATACGGAGAGCGTTTTGCCCTATCGTCACTAGCCTAGAATATCTTGTTTGATCTACAATGTTCTGTATGTAAATCGAAGGTTCGAGACACACTCGCTCCGAAAGATAAAAGCCTGCAGAGCACACGCCACGGTATTCAACTCACCGACGCTCGCTTGCACACGTCACTTTGCTGACTGCTGCTTCGCCGCCTGTGTAATATTTTGGTTGTTAGGGGAGCACAAGTTCGCTCCAATAAACTTGTTTTCCTTGAAGACAACTGCGTCGTCTTTGGCTTCGTGACAATATGACAATAACTACTACAAGCACAGTGCAAAACAACGACCAAATATGCGAATAAACAATTTCAAGCTTGTACATATGCGTGGTTATGTGTCCTTCAGTGATCACGTATAAATGAATCGTGCAGTTGCGTTATGGCTCAAGCCTTGCGCAATTTATTGCAATATTCGCCAGTTGAGCTGGTGGAAGTCTACAATGCTGAGGATGACGTTGCATCCAACACTCGCCGCGAAGAAAGCGATGGCCTCTTCGATGCGTATGACGACGATTACTAGCACAGCAATTATGCAAGTAAACAATGATGCTAAAGCGTAACTATATGCCCTGCAATGCGCATCTAATACAGCTTCACCGTTGAAATCTTGAGCGTGAGTGCAAGCTTCCCTGAATTTTTTTAAAAATAAGGGGCTATGCGGACCTCGGATTGCGACGCAAAAATTAAGTCTCGATGATAACCAAGGAATCACTTCTTCAACGGGTTGTTGGGGGCTGTTTTAGGTGTTAACATGCAGGGTATACACCGGCGTTCGTTGTTCGAAATGAAAGTGGCCACTTTGGGTGGTCTGCGCTGTAATATGCCACATCCGCGTAGTTGGCAGACAGTGAATCTCCGTATGCCTTAAAGATCACTCGGTATCGGGATTTCGTGTGTCCAGTTAGTGACGTTGCTGTCTTCTTTCAGCAGGCACACTTACCTACTTCCCATCTTTCCTCCCTCTCTATGGAGCGAACTTTTGAAATTGTCCTGTAGAAACTCAAACACTAGTGGAAGCCATAAGAAATATTTGCCTGTACTCTGAAAGTCTTTGAGCATACTTTAGAGCCTAGCTGAGCGTCACACGCACCGAGAGTAGCACATATACACAGTGGGCTTTAGACCAACAGTTTATATACAGGAATTTATGCCGCTTTCTCGCAGTATTCCTTGGTTGGAGCAGCGAAGCCATCCATCAATGTCTTGTGGATAAGACCGGAAGAGGTGTTTCTGTTGACAAGCTTTAAGATACGCGCAGCTAGTGCGCGGTGCATCATACTATCAAGGCGATAACAAAAAAGAGCGCTCGTGGAGTGATCCTATAGAGTTCGGTGTTCGTGATACTCGTCTTATTGGTTTGATCATAACTTCTTTTATACTTCGAAGTTTCAACTACCTGCGCGATGCGAAGAATGTTAGCGCTAAGTTCAGGGGCACCATAACCCCATGTGCTACTGTTTTGTAGACGTGTGCCGTCGATATTTTTCTGCCAAATTTTCGACCACCATGTGACTGCAAAATGGTGTCAGCTAAAAGTTTTTTCGTGCTATTTGAAACGATGCGAAGTGAAGATGACTGCTCCTAAATGAAACAGGGACAAAATCAAAGGAGCTGAAATAACAAAAAAGTAGACAAGACCACCCTTCTCTTTATCTACAGAAGTTTATTACTTAGCACTAAAAGTTTAGGCGCCAGGCAAGCACTAACACCAGATGCAAAGCTCTTGAGGGCATAGCTCATCCCCCCCCCCCCCATGGTTGCCAGGTCTGGCGATTTGTCGCCAAACTGGCGACTTTTAGAGACTCGTGGCGACGGAAATTTCCGTGTGACAATTTGCCTGCTTTCTGGCTCCTTCAAGCATTGGTGATTTATACATTTCCAAGCCCTTCCGACCCCCCCACTTTACGCAAAAACGGCCTTGTATGGCCTATTAGTTCATTTCAGCTGTGGAGACAAATTGAACAAACAGAACAACAAACTATTAGGCCGATAACGGTGATCTGGCAAAGTCTAGAATAGGCCCCAACGAATCAGTCACTCAAACACACCCCCTTACAGCGCTATTGACCTGCACAAACCAAAATTTAGGTTGCTTTTTTAATATCCGCACCCAATATCGTATTAACAGCGTCAAAGCCTCCAAACAACTCCATCGGATTAAGTTGTCCCGCTTCAGTAGTTTACGGTAGCTTGAGATTTCATGCGGAGTAGTTGGTAGTGTGTATGATAACGTATAGTAGCCACGGGAATGTAAAGACACAGCGAAAGTAATGCAACGTGGTGTGCAGCCAACGCCTGTTCTATGTCATTCATATTCTTTGAATACTTTACCTAAACCTGCATATTTTATTTTCTTTGTATACAGTAGTCAACCGCTGTCGCTTTCCCGCACCACAACAAAAGAATAAAATTTGTGATATGGTTTTCTTATTCCCGGAATTTCTGCATTTGCTTTGGCGAAGGTAATGAAAAAGTACTTACTAGCATCGCCTTACTGAAAAGGGCTGCTTTTTTTGGCTGCTTTTCAAACATTCACTTTATGTTGGCGACTTTTTTGGCTACTTTCGGCAACTTACCGGCGACTTTTTCTTCTGAGGACCCGGCAACCCTGCCGTCACCCATTGACCAATTACAACGCTGTTACACCGCATGCAGCGTTCTCGCTAAAAGGTCGTCATGAAACACGGGTTGACGCTTTCTAAAGCCTTTGTAATCAGAAAAAAAAGAAAACCTTCCCGAGGCAGAGGACGACGAGCAGGTGTCACTACAGGTCAGTGCACACAGGATTAAGCTACAACTAAATGCCAAATCCTGTAAATATGGCACCCCTCGAGATTCCTTGAATGGTTTCTAGCACGTCACGGCAGGCTTTTTTATGCAGAGAGAAGGCTTTAATTTTTTTACTGCCACGAGAATTAAATTGTGGGCCAGGAATGTGTGCAGGACGAACAAAATTCGAGTTGGCTGTGATTTTTCTGCCTACTCATGTAAGTCGCGATGACTGAGTCCACGTGCCACTGCGTTGTTGTAGGGTGCTGCTGAGCACCACGTCGATTCGCTCTGCTGGTTTACAACTGCGTCCACAGCTCTTTCTGACGTTAATTGCGTAGATTGTTTCCTACTTGACATTGGTAACTACGTTCTGCCGGCATCGAGACGACATGTGTATGAATGCGGTGTGAAATGATTGTGATTGATTGTGTGCGTTTAACGCACCGACGCAACGCAGGCGATGAGGCGTGCCGTAGGGGAGAGCTCCGGATTAATTTTGATCACCTGGGGATCTTTAACGTGCGCCGGAATCTCGCACACACGGGCGTTTTTGCCTTTCGCCTCCATCAGAAAAGTGGCCGCCGCGGCCAGGAATCGAACCCGCCACCTCGTGCTCAGCAGCGCAACGCCTTAGTCACTGAGCCACCACGGCGGGTCGCGGTGCGAGATGAGGCGCTCCGTTGTGATGATTAGTGAAGAGTGGAAATTGCGAGCACTTGAACAAGAATCTCAAATTGTTAAATTTAAAGTGTTATACACGGCGGAGCTAAACTGGGTATTAAGGTGCGCCGTAGGGAGAGCTACGAATTAGTGTAGACCGCCTGAGGGCATCGGCCAAAAATTTGGTTGGTTGCAGTATACTTTTCGTCCTCCCACCATACTTGAGAACCGAACGCGAAAGTTTGCGGCGCCAGTGCAGGCCCCTTACCGGTGATAGTGACCTGCTAGTGTCCAAATTCGCCTGAACTTGTTCTTCCGTTGTACAACACGTGGTGCATTTTGGTACCGCATAAAACATTCCCTTAATTTGATGCTGGTATAATCTTCAGGGAGTCGCTTTATTGGCGACAAGGCACGCTACTGAGAACTTAGCTCTGGGGCGAAAAAAAAATTACACCATCTTCCCGTAGGGGAACCCTGAGTAGTATGCGAAGCAGCCATGGGGTCGACTGAAGTTCCCATTAGTTTTCAGTTCGTCGTTTCCGTTGACGTTCAGCTTCGCGTGCCTTCATTGTATCAGTAGCTTCTTGACATAGTTTGAATGAGTGAATGACATAAGGCGCGTTCGTAGCACATGCTCCCGCCTCGGTTTGTAGCGCAGTGGAATAGCGCCACGTACCTCCGGTTGCGGCCAGAGAATCATGGGATCGAAACCGGGCGCCGCCTATTTCTTTTTATAGTGGACTGCGCTGACGTCAGCCCAAACGCTGACGGGGCTGAAGAGACACGCATGCGCAGTGGAGTGCGGACGGCGGACAACGACAACGATAACGAGGGAGGGAGGGACACAGCCCCGAGCATGAGATGCTTCGCATCTAAAAAATTTACACCATCTTCCCGCGAGGGGAACCACATGCGACGCATCGGGGGTTGCCGTTGCGTTATTCAAATCATCGGACGATGTCATCGGAGCGCCGGGGTCGGAACGACTGAGCGGAGCGGCGCACTTACCGCGTTTATATGCAGCGGAATGAGAGAGAGCAGCGCATAGCAGCGCATAGCAGCGCATGCGCATGTGTTAACCGAGCGCAAGCGCGAGCGCAAGCGGCGCGCTAACGCACAGCTGGCACGGCGACGGGAGCGAGCTGACCGCACTGACACACAGATGGCGCTGCGGTGAGAGCGGCGGAGCGCACAGCTGCCCGGCCGAGGATGCGGACTACGCCGGACAACGACGCGGGACAAGCCGAGTTAAAGAGATGCGTCGCATCTAAAAAGATAAATCACTGCGCACATCCGGCTGTAACAGAAACTATTCGAGCCTTAGAACTCCATGGCACGGTTGTCTGTTCTTCCCCTTATTTGTATTTCTTGCAAGCACAGCCAAAACTGGTTGTGTACGATGGCCGTCGTTTCGAGTATTTCGTTCGTGTTAACTGTCGAGCAGATTCGACTTACAGCCTGAAAAGGGTAGCTTGGAGGCTCATTCCTAAGCAATTACGACAATTAAATTTATTCATTTTCTGCGGACATTATACCAGCTACCATCACGCACATAATTCTGTCGCACTCGCCACCTACCACTTAGTATTCTTTTGCCCACACAACCCCGACCCTCCACCAAACCACACCTTTGAGCGATGGGAGATCGCACCGAGCAAACCATCGCCAGAGCAACAGATAGCCCTCGCGACTGGACCCTGGAAGCAGCATAGGCTCGCGGCCTCGTGGACTCAGAAGGCTGAACTGACATCCCTAACCTTAGAATTGTGTCAATAAATTCCTGTCACTGAAAACATTTATGACAAGGCCCCGGCCGATGCTTCCAAGAGGCACGCGCCCACGTTGAATGATGATCGCCATATCCTCAAGCTCTTTTCAAGCCAAAATGGATTCGCGACCCGTTGGTCACCTCTCTACACGTCGTGAACTGACACTTCTAGTCGTCAGCACGTGTGATCACTCGTATAAAATTAATATAAACGGTAGGCGCGAAACTGTACACCTGTCATGAAGACGTGAAATATTATGTTTAGAAGCAACAATACTGCTGGCTTCGCCTCTGACACGACTTTATAATTCCGTCACCTTTTCTTCACCTAGACGGCGCTTTGTCGTACTCCTGATAAGGCGAAAGGTGCCGCAATGCTTTACCTTTTTTTCATTCTTCATGCTTGGCAGGCGGCCCTCAAACGTCTTTCCCTAGCTTCAACCTGTAGCTGGTAGACCTGATAGCAAGCAGTCCACGAGAGTGGTGAGCTCAGCCAAGGCACAACGGGCCCGTAATGCCGCCTTACCCCTCACTGCATTGTGTTTTTTCCCTCTTTCGTTTTACTGGCCAAGGGGCATTACTGCATTCGTCCGGAATTTAGATGAGTTCTATGTCAGGATTTGAGTGGAAGTTTCGTCGCTTGATTTCCGGCACCTTCTTTTCCCGAGCGATATTAACTGGCCCAACGTCTCCTACGCGCCATTGGTTTATCTTCCCGGCACTTTCCTTCTCGCACACTAGCAGTATGTCGTTTCCAAAGTCGACCATCGGAGGCAAAGAAATCTAGTAGGTGAGTACATACAAATGAAGTCAATTAGGCCTGTGGTTATTGTGCTACTGCGGTCGCGATAGCGAAGTTTGTTTATGTCATTTGTGGGGCTCAGCGCTTAATGTGCGACTACTGCCCAAAATCGTTGTGCGACTTTATTGAACTTTAGTTCCTTCCTTCGATACAATATAAAAGCAAACGTATGGAAAAAGAGGTTTATGACAAAATGTG
Source organism: Haemaphysalis longicornis (assembly GCF_048455015.1). Taxonomy (NCBI): domain Eukaryota; kingdom Metazoa; phylum Arthropoda; class Arachnida; order Ixodida; family Ixodidae; genus Haemaphysalis; species Haemaphysalis longicornis. The sequence continues at coordinate 237,971,029 of NW_027526203.1, read as the reverse complement.
CAACTGTCATCGCTGGCATCAATTCATCAGAAATAAAAATTGACACTGCGCTATAAGTCATTTTAAGGAAAATCCATTCTGATGACGTAAAAACATTATTTGCTTTCTCTCTTCAAGGGCAGAGAAAGGAAGGCGACAGGTTCGCCGGCATGACGCCGCGGCACGGGATAGCCATCATTAGTTGTGGTTCGATTGCTACGCGGTCTCTTATAATCCGATGCCTTAGTTCGTCCGAGTGTTATACCCATTTGCGGAGCTCCATTCTTGCCTCGGCGAATGTCTTCCGCACTTCCTCGTACACCCTCAGAGCCTCTTCCACATTAGGTAGCCAAATTAGGCGCAATTTTTTTCTTTTTACCGCTTGGTACAACAACACAAAACAACGAGGCATGCATAGAAAATCTTTAAGGTAAATAAAAAAACAACACGAACCAATACACTTTGCCTGTGCGGTTATGCTGAAAGCGTATCATGGTTATAAGGTTGTCTAGTATGTGCACCCAGTGGTGTTGCTCTTCCTATAGTTTGAATACATCTCTGACGTAGGCCACACTCTATGCCAAATACTCCTAGCAGGCAGTCCCTTTGGATTTGCATACCTGACATCCATACGAGGTTTCCGTAGGCTATGAAGGCTCAGGAGCATGAGCATGTCCAAGGGAACACCCTCTTCATTGTCGGTACGCAAGAAACGTATGCCATACGGTGTGACGGGTAGTGCCCAGAGTTCGACGATTCTAGCTGACTATAGTGAATGGGTTATAACCTGTAGTTTGACCTATAGTGCATGAGTTGTGGCGTTCGACTTGGATGTACTCAGTACTACATATATGTACTACAAGATATGTACTCAGTACTACAGAAAAAAATTGAGCATGGTAATTATTTGAGACAGGAAATTTAGGCACGAAAAATCAAGGTTTTAGGCGCCCATGATAGGCACTAAAAAGTGTCGTTTAGGCATATATAAGATCAAATTATATTTTTTTCAGCAGAAAATTTGAGGATAAATTTTCGTCTTACCATGGAAATAGCGGACAAATCTTGCGCTGTAAAAAATAATTTTCTGTATTTCCTGAAAATAGGCCAGACATGTATACCCATTTCAACAGCTTCACGTGAAATTAATCGGGATTTGGCACTGCAAAAATAGGCTATAAAAGCTACGACAAATCCGCACAATCTTAATATTTTACGCCTTGAACTTGTGCCCCCTTTCAGTAGATACTCGTGTGCCAAAAAATCAATGCTCAACGTCCACTGAAGTTGACGGAACGAGTTCGTACTTCGCAACGCTCGATGGTCCAAATCTATCTAGAATGTCAGAATGTTTGTAGCTCAGAACCAGGCCCAGTTCTTTTAGCACAGGGAATCCGGAAATTTTCGTCCGAGACAGATTTAAAGGAGCCATGAAGACAAAATACAAGCTGGGTTTATTAGAAAGACTCTTAGTCCCGATAACAATGCTACCAATATCATCGCAATCTTCGAACAAATAACGGAGATATTAAAGAAAACGTGTGAAGCCGTGGCGACCCCCTAGCCAATTTCCCGCAACTTTTCTATGACTTCACGGAACCTTGTTTGTGCGATTGGCGGCCGCCTAACTGACCAGTCGCGACGACACATGACTGGACGTCTGTAATGGGGCCTCTAGTTCCATTTGACCGCATCACTTGAATGCTAACGTGCAGTTAACGCACTGAAAATTGTGTTTTATTGTTGGCCCGTATGACGTCATTCTTGCTCATAACACGTCACTGTGGCGCAAAATTTGAAAGTTTTTAAATACTTCTTGCTTTTTTTAGTTAAAAAAACCTGCTTTGTGGCTATAATGGAGCTGGGTGAGATACTGAATCCTAGTTCTTTCAAATTAAACGAAGTTGTATTTTCTCTTCATGGCTACTTTAAGCTTCAGAAGTGCTCTTGGAGCAACCAGTCCGACGGGGACTGCGGCGGGCCTGTTTTGGACCTCCGAAATGAGCTCAACATTCTGAATCAGAGTGGCGCCCAAGCTTCCAGTCGCTCAATGCTTTCACGCTAATAATGTGAAATAAGCACACGAATGTGCCAAGTCACGTTTAAGTGTAGCGTGGTGTCGAATAGTATGGGTTGCGACGCTCTTGTCGGCTGAAAAGCTGTTAAAGAGACCCTGCAACGCTGTTTTCAACTTTTTTTTTCTAAATCTTAAATGCATTCAGAACGTACTCAATGAACACATTCAGTACTTGGAAAGGTGGGTGGGGGAGGGGGTTACAAACTACCTCGGCTAAGTAATGCTGCTCTATACCCAACAGATGGCTTCGAAACTGGCCTAAAAGATTTTTCTCTCTTTCCCGGTCTTGGCTATCTTTGAGCGCTCGAATGATATCATAATATCAGTGTAGCGGCTATTGCGCGGATTTATTTAGGTTGCAGCAATAAACGCATTCAGTAGCCACTTTAAAAAAATCGAAACAAAAGCAAACCAGAAACGGAAGGCGGATCTGCTGCAACGAGCAAATCACGCAGTGCTGCAGCGTGCTGGCGATAACTATAGCTTCCCAGTGCTTCCAGACGCGGAGGAAAGAGAGAAAGCGTTTATCAGAAGTGTCGCAGAGTCTGTTTTATACTGGCGCAGTGTTTTTTATATTGGGTTCCCCCTTTTGCCGCATTCCCCAGCCAGGGTGTAACAACGGGCTCTAGGAGAAGATGCACGACCAGTGACTGCTCCTGGAACACAAACGCACCGAGAACAACTCTTCATGGCTGCAGGGGACGTCCTCTGCGTCGGATCCCGCTCACCGGCTGCTAGGCCTAGCGCATCACTCGCAGTCCAATTGGCGGGTACGGCACCGCTCAGCTATGTCACACATGTCAGCGCAACTGGTGGCAACCCTTGCTGCTTCAGATGCGACTACGCACTCGACAGTAGATGATTTTCCACCAATGCAGGTAACGCCACCGTTCCCGCTACCTCCGGCTGAGCCCTCCAGTATATCGAAGCGTCCATGTGACCAGGGGGTACCCCAAGTCACTACTGGCGACTCAACTTCACCTGCGGCCAAGCGGGCGTGTTTTCGGACACAGACCAGCCACTTCAGCGGTCGGAGGAGCGCAGTGCACAACCAGCAGCCGCTCCACCCCGTGCAGCGACCGCCCCTCCGCAGAGCTTTACAGCGGCAGCCAGCTCCTCTACGTACAAGCTCGTCATCAAACCTCGAGAGCGCTTTAACATCCTGTCTCTTCCAACGAAGTTACTACAACAGACTCTCGACAGCTGCCTGGAAACCTCTGGCTTTACTGGCTACGCCTACCACAGTCGCACCAACACTATATCGGTGTGGATGCCTTCTCTAGAGGCTGTCCAGCGGGTATGCTCCCTGCACCGTATTCCTCTCGCGGCTGAAAAGCAGCTTCCTGTACAAGTGTACTTGCTGTCGGGAAGTGACATCCGGCGATATGTCGTTTCTGGGGTAGACCCGGGAGAGGATCCCGAAGTCCTCCGTACCAGCCTCCGGTGTGCCACTCACCAGGTGCTTCTTGCCCGCTACACGGGCTCTGGCCGCACGTGCCTTGTTACTCTGCCTGGTCCACTCGAGCCACTGGAACGACTTTTGTACAATGGCTGCGTACTTCGGCCCCGCCTGTTCAAGGCCGGAGTGGTCACTGTTACCGATGCTTTCGTCAGGGGCACATGAGCAATTCGTGCCCCTCCGCGGCGTCAGAGCCACTGGCTACCTCTGAATCGGAACCACCAGCTACCCCGTCAGCCGCACCGCCAAAGGTCTCGTTTCGATGCGGTCTGTGTCGTAGCGATGACCATGACATTACGGATAAGAAATGTCCTACGAAATGCAAATCTGCGCTCGCTAAACGACGAGCGTGGCGACGCCGGTCTCAGCCCAAGGGAATCCATACGTCCAACCGCTTCGAGTGTTTGGCGGAGGATAACGAAGACGCTATGGAGGAAGTAACTGCAGAGACTGCTGATTACACACAGCCCTCCTACCGTGATGTGCTCCGTCGCTCCAGCCGCCGAAAGAATAAGCACAACAAAACTGGGAAGGCATCTCCAGTTACGGACGAGCTAGTGGAGGTGGACCAACAGTTGGCTGTGCTGCAAGCCGAGGTCACCAAGCTCAGCCAGCGCCGTGCTCGGCTAATTCGTCGGTCACAACGTCAGCCGCCAGAACAACAAAGCCATTCTAGTCAGCCCCGTCTCTCACCACCGAGCCTGCACCAGCAAAAGCCAGTCCCTTCCATCCTCACCCACCAAGAGCTCCTACAGTTTGTGGTTAGCAGCTACAGAACTTGGTGTCTGTGTTAGCAGCCCAACTTCGCTAGACCCACTTTTACTATGCCTGACCCACAATATATTGTACAGTGGAACTGCCGGGGGCTCACAACAAAGGTTGGTGAGCTTCGTGAACGTCTTCGCCTAGGCAAACTTCGAGCTTGGGCGTTCCTGCTCCAAGAAACGAACGGTTTACCTCGCCTCCCAAATTTCAGAGGCTATGCTACGCCTTCCATACCTGATGGGCGCTGTGGCTCCAAGCCGCAATTTATGTGCACACGGTGTATCCACAAACTTCGATTCCACTAGAAGCATGGTGCACGGCTTGGCAAGAAGTGGTTGCGGTAAAGGTGAAACTGCCCAGGTGTGCAATAATTCTTGTATCGTGTTATGTGCGGCCTCACAGCGGACGTGCACCCCGGCTACGATTGGGCTGGCTAACATCTCTGCGCCGTTCGAACGCTGGCTGTCCCATACTTGTAACTGGCGACTTCAATGCGCCCCATTGCAATTGGGGTTAACCTACCTCAAGTGAACGCGGACGCATGTTACTTGAGCATTTCAACGATGCTCAATTCGCCCTACTAAATGATATAGCATGCCCTACGCGTCGATGCACTCATCCCCGGATGCCGCCCTACTCACCCGACTTAACCTGGTGGCTTGGGAGTGCAGTGGTATCTTGGCAGCGAGAGGCTGACTGCTGGGGTAGTGATCATCACCCTATCAAGCTTGGCATTGCCCCGAACTCGACGTGTCGGCTTCGGCGAAGCTGCACTCTAGTAAACTGGGATGAGTTCCGGTGCAACATCAATGCAACCATGGCGGCCCCAGCATAGACCCCACCACTGTGATTAAACAAGCTCTGAGCAGTGCCAGTCGGAGGACGTGGGTAGAGGAGTCCCGGCCAAAGCCTAACCTCCGACTTTTTCAGCTGTGGGCCCAGCGCAAACAGGCTGAAGTGGCTGCCTTGAGAGATCCCTCGTGTGCGTCGGCTCGAATGCGCTTGCAACGCTTGATCGCTGCGGCCAGACGACATGAGAAGCGTATTTCACGACAACGATGGTTTAGCTGGTGCGAGTCACTCGGCCCTTCGTCCACCACATCGTCTATTTGGCGCACTTTTCGGGCAATCGAATCAGGCGGCCGCACTCCGGATGCAGCAGCCAGTGCGTGCCTGGCATCAGGCAAGAACCCGGGCCAATTTGCCTTCGATGTGGTTCGCGCCTTGTACCCTGCATTTGACATCCTCCCGGCTAGCAACCCGTGCCCGTTTCCTCTACCGTGCCACGTCGGTGCCTCTCCGTCTGATGATGTAGTTCGTGGAATACAATCAGCTTTCACTATGGCAGAGTTCCTGGCTGCGAAGACCAGGCGAAACTTCGGTCATCTCCCGGCCCAGACGGCGTTGTGTACGAGGTTTATAAAAACCTCGACGATTCGGCCCTGAGCCGTCTCCTCGAATCCATCAATGAGGTGTGGCTCTTGGGCCAAATACCACAGTCATGGCTCCGGGCAGATATCGTCGCTATACCGAAGCCAGGCAAACCACCCGAGCATCTCCCCAATTTGCGCCCAATTGCATTAATGTGCACCTTGTGGAAACTTGGAGCGAATGCTGGCTACGCGACTTCTGTGGTTGATGGACACTTACCAGTGGTACCACCCGACATAGATTGGGCTGAGACCTCGTCTGGGGACAGAGGATGGACTTGAGCACTTATCATCAATGGTGCTACTTGGCGGCCGATCTCACAAAGTGCGGACGTTGCTTGCCATGGACATTCACAAGGCATATGACAACGTCAGCCACAGCGCTATCCTGGAAGTTCTTCAAAGCCTACTTGTCCCGGAAAAGGTCCGCTCTTTCATCCAGACCTTCTTGACTAAAAGATCATTTTCCGTACGGATTGGTGGAACTAGTTATGGCCATTTTACGGCCGTCCGTGGAGTGCCTCAGGGGTCGGTGATTTCACCCTTCCTCTTTAATGTAGTTATGCTGCCGCTTGCCTGGCATCTTGGCTCCATATCAGACCTACACCTTCTGGTGTACGCGGACGATATTACAGTATGGACTGTCCACCCACACCTGTCTCGGCAAGACACCGGCCTGCAACAAGCTTTACCGGACACAGAGAAATGGTGTAAATACGCTGGTCTCTCGCTTTCAGCTGAAAAGACAGCCATTCTGTCCGTGGCCAATGCTTGGGGCCGTCGTAGACTGGAGATGTCACCGATCTCGCTACAACTCTCCGGCCAGCCTGTGCGCACTGCCACCTCTCTTCGCGTGCTGGGATTGGAGATTTCATCGTCAGGGTCAGCTGCCTTGTGCCTTCGATCTGCCCGCCAACAAGCAGGTCAAATGCTACACCTTATACGACGCATTTCACAAAAGTCTGGAGGCTCCTGCTTCAAATTGCCCGACTCTTGGTGCGGTCAATACTTCAGCCTCGACTTGTCTACCAGGCTCAATTTCAGCATATGACCCAAGCGGAGTGGGCCCGACTGGAAGCAATTAATAGAGCTGCAATGCGGACGATCACCTGCCTCCCTCAAATAACGCCTATACCCGCTCTTCAGGCCGAAGCTCAACTTAACGCCCTGGATGAGCTTGTACATCAACGCCGCTCCGCACGCCAGAACAAACTAAATTTTGTTCCGGAGGCAGCGGCGTTGGCGATCTACATGGGCCGTTCTCTACCCGCCTTACCAGCCCACCCTGTAGCTAGGCCGCCCTGGCTGTACCATCAAGTGACCGACAACCGGACTCTCATTCGACTCCACAGTCTGTCGATGGGAAACGCAGTCGAGCAATCCGCGAGCGTGCCATTACTAGCGACTGCGAACCTGCCCTAGGTTGTAGAGGCATTTGTGAACGCTGGGGCCCAAGACGGCGTTTTAACTACAGCGATCGTATGCCCCTCTCATCCAGAAGCAAACCAAAACTGTGCTTATGAAACACTCCGCACCTGGCCTTCTATGCTGGCGGAGCTTACAGCCATCCGGGACGGACTGCAAGCTCTCCTACCGGCACTTCTTGAAGTTCCTGGAAGTTTTACGGCAAAAATTTACACAGACTAAACGGCGGCCATACGGGATTTGCGACGTGTAGCCTCCAACTCGTCTGTCTCAAGAGACATTCATGACCTGCTGGACACGTGGTCCTGCCCTCTCCGACTGTCGTGGTTACGGCGTAATACTATCACCGGTCATATTGCAGCGGAGAGTTTCTGTCACGTTACGTCGGTTCCACGGCCCCTGCCCTTGCTGACAGCTGACCCACATGACCAATTTGTCCAACTAAAGGAAGATCTGCGTTGCGCCACACGTACTCTCATCCCACCGTGTGGAACAGACCTTCCCAGTGGGCTCGCTTACTGGGAGGAGGTCCTGCTGCGTAGACTACGAGTTGGGGTGGCCCTTTCTCCTGCGGTAACCCGGGCGTGGCCACCGCGATACCATGCGCCGTTTTCCACGACCTGCCCCTTCTGTACGGCTCCCGCCGAAGACGCCGACACCAACCACCTGCTATGGACGTGCCCTTCACTGAAAGGCATTTTAAAAGGCCTTCAAAAAGGCATTTTACACCCCAAAAAGGCATTTTCAGGCGCTGAAAAACCCATATAGGCACGAACCTCGAAATAGGCTCTTATAAACACAATGCATGATTGCTTAAAATGTTTCCATTCCCTTAGTTTGTACGTATATGTTAAATAGGCTTGATACAGACTCAAGAAACAAACAGGCATTTTGCTTAAAGTTCCGGTCTCTAGAAATAACACAAAAGCATTTTGGTGAGTAGTTAAGCACATTCTCTTTAATGGCGTGCATTTCCGGCTAACAGGGGCAAGTGCCCATGCCTTAAGGTCACAGCAACCGAAAGAGAAAGAAACAGGCGCAAGAGGAAAGCGCTGATGACTACAATGAAATGGTCCATGCGCACCACTAGGTGCGTGCCACAGCAGTTACCGCGCCTTTACCGTGCATAGGATGTGCTCGCGGCTTTCCACGTGACGCTTCTTCTGCAAATTTCATCGACATGATGTAAAGGCTATAGACTCTCTGAAGCGTATACATTAATAGCAGCTTGGGTACATCACGACGATCAGTAAATTCAAGACACTCAGCGCAATACCTACTGACACAATTAGAACAGCATATGATTAAAGCTGTGCAATGATTAGTGCAGCGACGTCAACCATGCACGAGTGTTGATCTAGGCAGCTAGTCAGCAGCTCTACTGTTTCACCCATTGCTGCCTCAAGAAACCTTAATATTCCTCGATATCAAAGTGAACCGTCCGAGCACAGAAACAGCGTTGATCGGCATGTCACCTGCTGTCGGCAATAATAATAGCGCATGGAAGCTACGCGGATGTCTCCGCCACGTTGGCAAAATAGGGAGTCGAGACGTTCAGCAGCGGAGAAACGCCAAATGCAAGTTGGGAGGCTCACAATTAGTGCCCCAGTGAGTACTCCCGCTTGTAATTTCTTCGCTCTCCCTCTTACCTGTGGTGGTCTGTTGATATGACGATTAGCATTTTGAACACGCCCCAACAAATATTCAAAGCGAATGAGAACGAGAGAGAGGATGGTGATAATAATCTGAATCATGAAGCCTCCCGCATGAGTGCTTAGGGAAATTAAGAAATTCGAAAGGCAACAAAGAATACGAAAAATGCTGGGAAACACCGGCATCCCTAGAACTGTTGCATGAAATAGAGTGAGTATTAGAAAAACGTCCTGCCGCACGCGATATGAGACGAGGGTGGCTTGGGCAATCCACGAAAAGCATGGATTGTGTAAAGAAATGTGCAAAACTGCTAGACGCTGCATTCCAAGAATTTTCTGCCGATGTTGAAATACCTATTTCTTTCGAGCCATTTGCGATGTCTTTGAAAGCATATAAAGCAGGGAAATAAACTGTAGGCGCAGGCTGTTTGCCGGGTAATTGGCAGCCAAAGTGTATGTGTCATACCATTCAATGCAGCTAACTCCTGATAAGCATTGGAATTACGGCTTACCGAAAACAGCTCATTTTGAAGAGGAAGCACTGAAAGTCATTCACTATAGAGAGACTTCGACGAAGCCGTAACAGGCATAAAATATAGAATGCCGTTACAGCCATGACAGGCATAAAATATTTTTGAGCAGGTGCTGAATTGCTGGGACAGTCGCTTTTGGCAAAGGCCAAATACAAAAACAAGCCACCAGTATGTTTGGTTGATTGGGATCGCTGGCGGATGCGATTCTAAATTTGTCCAAGACCAATACTCCTACGTCTTGTTTGTCTTAGGAACATTTGTCCGAGACCAATTATCGCAGGAACCAATTTTCCCTGTAGTGTTTCGCAGCGGGAACAATACAATCGCAAGCCATAATCATAACTCGGCCTCGTTCTTGACTCCGCCACGAAAAGTGCCTGTTCATGAAACTGTCGATGTATGCTTTAATTTTTCAGAGGTGTTGTGGATATGAGTATTACATACCGTAAACGGTGTTTACACCCATAACGTCCGCACAGTAAGTGAAACTGGTCTTCGGCTCCAGCACCAGCGAGCAGATGGGATGTGTACTATATTGGTCACATTGTGGCAGCTTTGGTATCCACAGGAAACAGAAACAGAAGGTCCCGGATAAAGCGTTGGCCATATACCACTATCGGTTGTGTTCCCATCTTCGTGTGTAGCGCGGTAGTAAACTCAGAAGTGTTGGCCACTACACCTCTGCGGGTATGCGCTATGACCTTTGTTAAGACTAATGATAGATAGTCCTAACATTGCGCCTAACGATGTGCTAAAAAATAACAAACTCATTGTGCGCCAAGCTGCAGGTACGTACCGACGTCGTTACACCTCAAAGTGCACCTTTAGGCCCCACGTACGAGAAAGCGCTATGGTCATTCTTGTCTTAGAAATAGTAACAAAAGGTAGGTTAGATCACGTGTTCAAGAAGAGAAATAAAACGTCCGGCAGATATAGGATGGATTAAGCACGGTTTAGCCCCCTTTCGAGGAAGAAGCGTGTGCTGCGGGATGGTGCTCTGGTTAGCCACGTCCGACAAAGATTAAGCGAGGTGTCGCGAACTCTTTTCTGTAGATATGAGAACGTGAGTATTGGGGACGGAGGTTCGGGGTAAACAGCTCCGCCGTGAAACAAAGATCTCTTCTTTAGCTCTTTTCCCTTGATTCTTCTTGTTTTGATTCCCATTATTTCGAAAATGCTGAAGGATCGTCTAGGTGTCTTTAATACAGAACTTAATACGTTGCCTCATTTAGTTGCTACCAAACAGTTACATGTTGTACAGCGTTTGCATTTCGAAAATCTGGTTCCTGAGAAACGTCTCTAGACTTTGCCTTATACCGTTCCGTATGCACCGGCGGTTTATACGCAGGAAAAAAAGGCCAAGCAATCTCCGTAAAGAACTTTAGGTTCTCGCAAGGAACACATTTCGTGATATTTGCCTCGAGCTGTGCAACGGACGCTTTTGTTGCAAATCAATAAATGAGAAGCAACAAAGCTGATCTCATTGCTTTGCATTAAATAAAAATTGATGTTGATTCCACAACGCAAATGCTTAAAAGGAAGGCGTAGCTTTGTCTGTGAGTTGGTACAGCCACGTCTGGGGGGCTCCTTTGAAGGAGACGTACGAGAGCGTTGATCCTTCTTGAAATGCAAAGCAACAGCAACTTCCAGAATGTGTGGTTGATTTGAATTTCAAGGAGGATCAAGTCTGATTATACTATTTATGCGCAAAAAATTGTCTTCTAAATTTTGGAGTCGAGTTAGCTGCGTAAAGTGGGTTCCTCTGAAACAGCTTTACGAAAGCGAAAGGGTGCGCATAATCAAGCCCATTATCGCACGGCTCCCGCACGATTTACAGCAGCCGGCACTACCGGCAATGTGAACTCCCTCAATCTCTTAATTGTTTTCGGCGGCTGAAAAACTGTTTTACAAGTTCTTTCGGGACCATTCGTTGGAGACGTTTTAGTGTGTGTGTTCCAGACCGTGGTTCACTGCAAACCCACGACAAATCTCTCCGGCTGAAAGTTCGGCCGTAGATCGTGTCCTTAGCTGCCAATATACCTACTACATAACTGAATTGTCGCCCACTCGCCAATGCATAACACATTCTCTCACATTTTTTTCAGGACGGAGGTAACAACCTTGCCCAAAGGTTGTGGTCAAACCGCAGAAATAACGACCATTTACGACTGACAAGTTATGTTAGCCCGAAAAGTTTGTTCTTGAGAGCTCAATCTCTTAAGCAGCTGCTGCACTGGCTTCGCGTCGCCGTTGACCTAGCAGTAACCGAGCAAACGAAGAGAACCCCGAAGATAGACGAAATAGAGCGAGCATGAAACTGGAACAGGAAAGTATGGCGAAAGTGTTTGCGTGTGTTTAGGGGGGGGGGGGGGAGTGGTATGCTGGCCGCGCGAGGTATAACGTGTGCCGCCATGAGTTCCACGATAACGCGATCACTTCCTGGAACGAAGGAAATGCGGCGTCTGCCGCTGCAGCTTGCGTATGGGTCTGTCGGTAGTCAGGATTCACCCACGGCAATGCTCGTCGAATTGGCCCGTCTGATTAAGTTGGCGAGCTGTGTGCCGCAAGGTTGGACAGTGGCTTTCTGGTGGTAGCCGTCTACTTCTCGCCTACCACGCTCCCCAAAGACGTGGTGCACTTCCTGCGTCTCTCATCAACCCGCCATTTGTCTATGCTGATCTTAGTAGATATCAAGACAAACAGGAATTCCCTCCCACTAATGTTCAAGAACATCGCGTTCCTCTCTCTCGTAACGGCTTCCAAGGGTGCCACCGCCTCGCGAAATACTTGCATAGACCTCCTCGCCTTTGAGGACCAGGCATTGGTGCAGCAAGTCGAACATATACCCGTTCATTTCTCAGAACGCAAGGCTTCCTTCATGGCAATCAAGGACTGGGAAAGGAGTGTTTCTTGAAGGAGTCATGTAAATAATACAAGTGGTTTGTAACCATATATATACGTCTGTCTGAAATTCCGTTCCTCAACATATTTTCCACAGTCGCAACAGCTAAACCCTGTTGATCAAGCTGGACCCAACACACTTGCCGATGTCGCCTCTTCTATACCTTACTTGCTCGACCTCGAAACCGAACAGCACCGCGACCCGTCTCTGCGATCCATCATTGAACGACTAAGCTTCAGGACGGCGTACTCTGTATCAAAACTTCCACACTGATGGCCCTGACTTCATCCCTGTTGTTCCCATGCACCTACGTTCGTCCGTCCCGTTCCAACGGCACAACGCCCCCACCGCCGACCACCTCGGCGTCACACGAACCTTTGACCGTGTGCAGCATCGATTCTACCTGCCTGGCCTCTGCCGCTCAGTACGTCGCTAGGTTCCCTCGTGTGCCAACGCCATGAAAAGCCCGCCACGCTTCCTGTCGGGGAACTTCAGCCTATCAAAATTCCTCGCGAACCATTTTTCGAGTGGGCTTGGATTCATTGAGTCTTTCCCCACTATCCACTTCAGGACGCAAGTCAATTGCGGTGTCGATGGATTACGCGATGAGGTATGCGATCACACGTGACCTCGCAACCTCTGTGCCACAGACGTAGCCGACTTCCTTCTACACGAAGTACTTCTACACCATAGCTCTCCTTGCCAGCTTACCGAACGTGGCCACAACTTTTTGTTAAAAGTCATCGACAACATTTCGCAGTCCTGCTCAAAGAAGCACAAGCATGCTGGGCTCCCGGGCCCAAATGAATGGGCTCCCGGAACGCAACACGACGCTGACGGAAATGATATCAATGTGCGCGTCTGCCGACCACTGTGATTGGGGCCTATTAGCTACTTTTAGCTGACCGTTTTTCACGGTCCGCTGCGCTCCGATAGCAAGTGCGAGCGTGATTGCGCATGCGTGGCGCGCTTTCGCTGAGCGCGCCGCCGGTACCGGAGCGGACCGTCCAAGACGGTCAGCTAAAACTGTCCATTGTTACCATATGTAACCTTTGCTTAAAATAGCTCTCGCCATGATACATACGTCCGGGGTCTGATCATTTTACCTACTCTTTGGTCGCGACCCAACTTTACCTTTGGACACCTTGCTCCCTTCCTCAACGACTGAATACGCTCGAGATGCCATTGCTCGGACACGTAGAGCCCGCCAAATTGCTCGAGACCACCACAGCGGATCGCAGATGACTCAAAAGAATCGCTTCGACCGGCGCCATCGCACGGCTCACTTTTATACGGGTTTACTCGGGCTCCGCCTTGTGGGTTTGTGCGAGAAACTCCTGAGACCTTACTCTGGACAATACAAAGTGTCGCATTAAGTGACAGACGTCACATGCGAGATTGCTGCTGCCCTGCCTACAACTTAAGTTGTCGAACCACGAGAATTGGTCACGTGGCGAGACTAAAGCCGTACAATTGACTTCGAACCGGTTCCCCATAGAAAGCACGGAGACGATGCTCTTTGAGCCGGAAGTCATGTAGCGCGGTAATCTTGACTGGAGACGAGAACTAAGGCGAAGCGAACGACTTGTGAGTGAAACAGAGCGATAGCGAAGTTGATCGGTTTGTGACAGCCTAATCGTTACAGGCAGCGATTCAAGGTCAATAACCAACCAACCGGCTCCGGTAGGGATTCCTCATCAAGACATCGCTGTAAACGTGTTTGTAAATAACCTGTAAATATACCTCTTCGCGCCAAGCAATAATGTCATTTTTTTTTGTTTCAAGAATAAAAACACATGGTAACTAAAGCTAGCTCGCAAAAGATGAAGTGACTTGTGCGTTTAGGTCTTGAGATGTGAGACGTGGCAGCGTAACTGTCACCGAAAGAGTGTTTTGGAACACAGCTTCTGCATTCACCAAGCAAGGTTTCGAAACGCTGAAGGCCGGTTAAAAGAGCGAGACTGCAAGCAGCAGATACAAAGGTACCATGCACTGTACAGATGACGGTGAGAGTGCACCACTTTCCCTAATAAATCTGACTGCAGTCCATGCTAGGGTTTCGTTAATGCCGGGCAATTTCTTAACCGCAGTTATCCCCCACTACCTGAAGCGGAGCTCCAACGTTTTAAATGCAAAGCATTTCAGTAACTCACGATGTCACCCGCGTTGACGTCCGCAGTCGTAGTCCGCACCGTCGTTGTCCGCACCCCTCCCCCTACACTATATAAAAAAAATACTATCCGGCGCCTGGTTTTGATCCCTCGACCCTGCGGGCGGAACGCAATGTACATGGTGCTCTACCCACTGCGCCACAAAGCCGACACAGATTGGGCGGCTAGGGACGCGCCTTATATCCTTGAATCATTCACGCTATATAAAAAAAATAATATCCGGCGTCTGGTTTCGATCCCTCGACCCTGCGGGCGGAACGCAATGTATATGGTGCACTGCGCCACAAAGCCGACACAGAATGGGAGGCTACGAAGGCGCCTTACATCCTTGACTAATTCAAACTATGTCAAGAAGCTGCTGATACAACGCATTCACTACCACCAATTCCCAAACACTAAACGTTAACGCAATACACCCACCCCCTATGCGACGCATTTACTCGAGTCCCCCTCGCGGGGAGATGGGCCCAATTTTTTTGCGAGTCTCGCTTTGTAGGACCAGTAGTAAAGGGTGCATCGACATCTCCTGTCCCTTTGCAGTGAAGCTGTATGTAGTTAGGGAAAATTGTCAGCGTGTCGGCGAGCATACCCCCCTCCCACCCCCCCTCGGAAGCATGGACTGCGCATACGGAAAAACTGAGTGCGAGGGGCGCCATGCCACAGAGGGAAAGGGAACGTAAGGGTCTCTCGCGGTGAACCGCGCCATGGCCAGGTATTTGAGACGCAGTTGGTGAGCCACAAACGAAAAGATGGCTCACCCGCGGCGGTTGGCGCGTTGGTACCACGAAAGACGTCGCGGGCTGATGCGGCGTCGTTACTCCTACCACCTCATTCGTACCAATTGAAAAAAAAACTGAATGTGGTGTAAATGTAGTCGTACTGGCATATCCCCTTGTCGCCAACATCGCTTCTCTGCTAAACCGCATTCACAGACTGGAATGACCAGCAACGAGAAATGCTTCTGACGTCTTGTGATCTTCCCACCTTAACTAAACCATTATGTTTTTACGGCTTTTGTTATCCCGCCGTTACCCTAGATGCTCACTCTTTGGCGGGTTGGGGTGGCTTAACACGTGATGAAGGCAGCTGTTGAGAGCTGAAGCCGAGTGGTTGCGTGCTTACATTAAATTTCAAAAACAATGGCAGTGGTGAGCACACCATCTTTCGTATAAAAAATTACGCCGAGCACCACTGATGTGCTTAAAACATGCTGATCGGGGAAAAAATCAGTGCAACGTGACGATACGCCGCTGCACAAGAAAACAATAACTCATCTGATCTGCGTAAGCACGGACGACGGAAGGGGAGACCGAACTGCACAGGAGCGGCGCCGGCTGAAGTCACTAATTAAAGCGGAATGGTATTAGGCTACCCTTTTATCGATTTTCCATGTCCGAGACCCAAAACACGCAGCGCGTAAAAAGAAAAGAAATTTAACTATATCTCTGTCCAAACGACAACGAATGGGGAACGTGAAGCTTTCCAAAATGAAGTCCAACACCAAATGAAGCAACCCAGAAACGAGCGGACCCTGTTGGTCAAGAGTATGACGAAAGAGTGAGCGCTCTTTATGCGAACACCTGTTTCTTATCGCGACGGTTTACTGAACTGCGATTGTGCTCTCTACGGCTTTACTGATACGGGCATTCCATGACTTTCCCTAGCGTTCAATCATTGTCGTCGTAAAACGGAGGGGTGCATTTTCTGTATAATTTTGCACGTCCATGCACCCCTCTCCAAATGAAACCTGTTTCGGCCGTGCCGTAATGTTTGTTTTAATTTGTCTGTACAATCTGTGGCGGTGTCGCTAATCTGATAGGCATGGCGAGCCACCCAGATCAGCAAAGTCGTGTTGACGAGGAGCTGTGGCGTTTATACATAGTGTGTATAATTATTTCGACCAATCACCTGACTGGTTCCCTCTTTTGAACGGTTGTGTGTGAGCCTGATTTTTTATGTATTTGTGCGTGCCCTAACTTTCGTGTATTCTCTTCTTTGCTTCACTACGTAGTGTCCTCGTACTATTTGAACACATTCTCGCATGCAATAAAAATGGCACAATTGGATAGACGTCGGCTTCATAACGCGTGGGACGAAGGTTCAATTCCTACCGCGGGACGCGTGCCAATTTTTCTTCACTTCGGCCAGGATCATCACCATTGTCAGAGGAACTTGGCTTTCCTGCCGTGCGTTTTGAGTGGACTATAGAGGACCTTCTTTAGAGGTGAAAGCTTCGCTTAAACACGTTGCGTTCGTGTGTTGGGTTGTGGGCACGAGCAGCCAGCAAAACCAGGGTATCCTAACCACGGCCTGCGATCTCCCCATCATGCAAAAATGAGCTCGGAAACAAAGAAGTTTATACCCTTTCTCTCTCTCAGCCATTTCGAGGGAAAAAGTGGGGTGGGGGACGGACTATGAATGTGGCCCTTAGGGCCGTATTCTGAGTCCCTCTTCCACTCAGGGACTCAGGTGGGAGTGGAGTCCCCGAGTCCCTCCTCAGTCCCTGAGTCCGTCCTCCACTCAGGGACTAAGCAGGGACCCAAGAGGGACTCAGAATACGGCCCTTAGTCGTATTCTGAGTACCCTATCCATTCTATTTGCTCCCTCCACTCGGCTGAGTGGTGGATTCACCAATGCTATCCATGGTGAAATCGCTTTCGAGCACCTCCTCCACTGGAGGCTTGAGTGGAGGAAGTACTTGGAATACCAGGATTAGGGCCGTATTCTGAGCCCTCCTCCACTCCATTTTCTCTCCCCCCACTCAGCTGAGGAGAGGATTCCGCAATACTTATGCATGGGGACATCGATTTAAAGTATCTCCTCCACCGTAGGCTGACTGGAGTTGAGGAAGGACTCAGAATGCCAGAGCTTGGGCCGTATTTGGCCTCCCTCCTCCACTCCATTTGCTTCCTCCGCTATTCTGAGGGGAGCATTCCGCAATGCTTTTGCATAGGGACATTGATTTCAAGGATCTCCTTGACCAGAGGCTCGAGTGGAGGAGGGACTCAGAATACCAGGGTTAGTTTGCTACGTGTTGCGCGACAGGTGAACGGAACACAAACTGAGTTGAACAACTGTACGCCAAACACGGAGACATCTTATTCTGGAGAGCTGTCGCTTGAAATGTGGTCAGCACAGTCGCAGAAGTAATTAAGGCCTATCAAAAGACCACGAGACGAAAGCGAAGACATAGACGCCAGGGCGATCTAACCTGGTATTCTGAGTCCTTCCTCGACTCGAGCTTCCAGTGGAGGAGGTCTTTGAACTAGATTTCCCCATGCATAACCATTGCGGGATCCTCCCCTCAGCCGCGTGGAGGGGTAAAATGGAGTGGAGGAGGGACTCAGAATACGGCCCGTAGTATCACTAGGCTTTCGGCTTCAATGCACGTCACAAGGCTTAAACCGGCCATGAAGACAAAATGCAAGTTTGGTTTATTCGACCAACTGCCCGCATTCGCCAGAAAACACTGACACTGACGTTTACTCAAGCTGTATAATGAGGGAAACAGAGAAAAAGCATGTGAATCACCAGTCACTTTTCCGCACTGAACCTATGACGTATTATTGGCAGTTTCTTGCGAATGGCAGAGGCGGAGAATGCCCAACGCAAATTGAAAAAGGGTGCTAAGCTTGAAGAACGAGGTGTTGGAACTTAAATCTAGTGCACATTGTTTTATCGACGAAACAATGATGGGATAAACAATGTAATATACCAACGAGCACGAAAACCTATAGAAGCACCAGCGCATATACGGCGCGCACTATGAAGACTGGCAGTACACAGCCGTTGGGCTCGTTGGGCTTGTCTGACACGACACTGCCTAATTAGCGTAATCGCACTGCCAATTACGTGACCCTGCCTGTCGAGCCATGCCCAATGTTCCATGACATGATTATTATCAACCTTCAGTATAAGCAAGGTACAAGTCCGCTCAGGAGAAAGCGTGGGCGGAGGGGTATTGATCGATATTATAACGCCATCAATGAAGCCAGATAGTACTCAGGCAAATAAAAGCAATGTTTTTTGCCAGTGGCGGCAGCCTTAGTCAACATGCTAACTCCTCTTGTTTCTTGGTACGTGACCTATTTACGTTATTCTCGACGTCACGAAACATACGATGCAGCGGGAGAATTGAAATTTCGGCTTAAATTACGTACTTTCTCAGTGAACAAAGCATCCTATGCCGCTGTAGCAACGGTGAGTGCACTATAAAACGCCAAATTTTTCGTACAAAACAAACTTGTATTTTGTCTTCATGGCCCCTTTAAGCGCCCGAGTATTGTTTTCAGAAATCATGGTAGATTAGAGCACACACCACTTCATTGTAGTTTAATAAAGTACCCTAAAATACCGGAAACATACCTAGGATGTTTTCAGAGGATAAGGTTTCCAAAAACAGTCTGGAAATTTTCATCTGAGAGTCACCGTTAAAATTTACCGAGACAAATTGATTCTAAAAAACGTAACGACTTCAACTGATAGGTATCTGGAACTAATTGTATAACAAAAAATTTTGGCATGTAGTGGCCATCCCACTACCGAGTAAAATGCTGAATATCCGAAGTTTGAAGGGAAAAATAATGGGTAAATAGCCCTAATGATACCCCACTTCATCGCAACGGTTCCTATCCCCTGCGTTGAAAAAACTATTATCAGATTTTAGTAGTCATAGTCCGTTCCGGGCATGTCTACTGCAGCTCCGTTAAAGGGAAAACATAATTCATAAAAATTTCAAGACAATAGAGGAATGGGAAAACATCGAGAATAAAGGCGGAATCCGAGGCAACTGTTCTGCGCGCATAAGCTGAAAATGAGGTTTCGGCTTTTTAGCAGCAAGGCAATTTAGAGCAATGGCAATTTGAAACTCATTAACTCAAATTAAGAGCAAAAGACCTTATCCCCACAGGCACGCCGGTGGGTGCAACTTATATCTCGTTACATTTGCCCAAACTATCACTCTCAAAGTGTTTCCAGGGAATGCGTGTTGACAACAAAATACCTCTCAAGCAAAGCTCCCATAAGAATTCTTGAACTATTCCTGGCGAATAGAGACGTGCCCTCACAGTTGGAAAAAGAGAGCGGCGACCTACGCTGCAGGTGACAACAACCCTCATTGTCGCAACAATATGTATATATGAAACAGACCTTTGGTCTAAAATTGCCCTTCAAAATGGTTTGAAGTTCAAAGGAAGCACATCATTGCGGTGCGTAAAGCACCTGCCCGGGCAAAGGGCTATTCCTCAACAGGAGCTTTTACCGATGAGCTGACTTGGAATCGAAGTCGTCAAAGCGGGCCAATAAGGGAGCTAATTTTCGAAACACACACTACCGTGTTCTATCTCAAGATTCACCGTGAAGACCTTTTCTCCTTATTCAATGGCATTTACCGCCTGTCCAGCAAATACAGTCCCAGACAAGCTGTCACCAGTAATGGACGCAAAACAAGTATTGGGATACACTTCAGTTCCCAAAGAGCACTGTCACATAAACATTGGCCTTAAATATCCCTGTTACTAAGTTTTACGGAGGACTTCCCGTTTATCTTGCCTTTGATGTGAGTGCATCATGTCACAACCTGATGAGAATTTGGGTTACCTAACTACGAAGTTTCTTTAGTGGAAGTTAAGTTTAGGAATCCTACAGGAGAGTGGAAGTGAATTTGCATTGAAAGTTGCCATGCTAAGCACTTGTAGCATCTGAATGCTCAGGATACGTATCGGGGATATATACAGACATGAAATAGCTCTTTTCACGACTTTAGGCGATGCACTGTCTTGTCCTGAACGGTTCCTAGAACTTTGTCCTAAAATATGAAATAAAATTAAAAGTACGCCAGAGTGTGCCAGAGTAGGCCAAAAGTAGTAGGCCCGAATAACATCACCGGTGATCATTAGTGAAATCCGACAGAATAAAACAGCTTTAAACGCCACACTGTCCTCGATATTAAATGCGAGCCTACTTTCAGAGAAGGAATAATGTGAAAAGATGCTGCACAGAACAAAATAATGTTTAAATACTGCGTCCCTAAGCACCGTCATACCGATAACTGTTACCCAGTTAACAAAAAGGAGCCTATAACACTACATCTGCCCCTATTTCAAATACAGATACCCGCCGCGTAGCTCAGTGGCTAAGGCGTTGTGTTTCTGAGCCCAAAGACGGGTTCGATTCCCGGCCGCGGCGGCCGCTTTTATGACAGAGGATAAAAGAAAAAAAATGTCTGTGTGTTGAGATTTAGGTGCACGTTAAAGTCCCGCAGGTGGTCGAAATAATTCCGGAGCCCTCCACTACGACGCTTCCCATAGATCGGGTGTACTTCAGTTCGTTAAACACTACAATCAATCTATTTTAAATAGGGATATAAGGATCGAGACTGTTGTCATGGAGGAACTCGAACAAATTTTTCTCCTCTACCAGGTGGTATAACCGAAGTGTGAAGGGAACCGTTACTGACGGCGTTATCCTGTTGAAGGTGCCACCGCGGAACAAGGCTACACCCCTATACACGGCTACAAATTAATTTATAGTCATTGAATTTCATTGCTTCTTACCATAATCCGGCACCCATAATATGTCGCGTTCTTCGCCACTAACAAGAATAGTCTCCGCGGAAGAGATTCAGGTTTTGCTAAGTTTTGCTAGGGTTTGCTAGGCTTTGCCTGGTTTTGTTAAGTTTTGCGATGTTCATTCTAGGCTAGGCTAAGTGTCGAGGGGTGATGCCAAGTTTAGCCTGATTTTACAGGGCTGTTCCGGTCGGTCCCCCACACTGATACCGGATCCCAGGTTGGTAGAAGCTAGGTCGACGTCCTGCTCGGCTGTTTCTCCAGCCTTGCAGCGCTAGTGCAAGCTGCATCCATTTTTTTTTGCGTTTTAGTAGCCCAAGAGAGACTACCACCTCCAGAATGGTATAGTAGGGGGTGCGCATACACATATGCCCCTTGTGGTCACACTCGAGCGGGCGCGAAAGCCGGCTTCACTGCTATAAAACCCTATCTACGGCGGTGCATCCTTTACAGGTGACGCAGTTTTTTTCTTTGTATTTTTTATGCGAGCGCCGCCGGAACACGCTCAAGCTTAGAAAGTTCCGCTGTTAATAGAGTCGCCCGAAGCATAAAATATGTACTCGATGCTAAAACGAGTCTCTAAGTGGCACGCGTCAACAATTCTTTGAGAAGACCCCATGGACTTCGGGCTGCTTCCACAGACATCGAAGACCCAACAATATGACAGAGAAACGGGTGAGACGTGCTTGCAGTACAATTCTCGAAAACAGATGTTGAACATTTCGAAATTACAATAAACGTGAAGCAAGCTGACAAACATAAAGAGGAACAAGTCCAAGTCCCCCTCGCACAACCGGATGAAAGAGGGTATCACAACGCATAGGCTCATTACGCGAACACCAAATGGAGGTTGCGAAAATCCGGGGAGACGCCTGTACACTGATGCGAGAGCAATGTAACACCTGCTTGACAAAGAATACTGGTTAGAAGGAACATGTTGCACGTTTGAACACTAGAAAACATGGACAGCTGCGGTCCACGCCAATCATTCGTTTGGCGCTGTACCTTCACAGCCTTCCCCCTCACGTTGGCGGCGGCAGGACAAAAGTGGCCCCTGTTGTTCGTTTACTAACCACAAACCCACATACCCTACATACCACGTACTTACCCAGAGTGGGCATTTTTCTACGACGTACTCAATCGGGAACCGACCAGGAATTGGGAGCCAGATTCACAAAATTCACAGAACTACAAAGTGCAAACGTAAAAAAATGAAGGAAACTCACACTAACGCGGTAGACTTGAAGGTAGCCAAGCTGTACGCAACCTTGACGACCATCACGACAGTTTAAGTCAACGATTGCAGCAGATTTGATTCTTCTTGGCTGCCGCAACGACCTTTACTCGATCATTGTTGCTATAAGTGTGACCTTCTCTCTCTTTTTTTTGAAGTAATTATCATTGGACATCAACTTGGAGGGGCGTATTCTATGACGTGCCTTTCTCATTTCGAGCAAGTGTTTCCACGATTACGGCGAACGCTGGATTTCTTTTTTTTTTTTTTTTTTTTGGCCAGTCTGGAACAATCTCCTGAAGTGGGTATGCTTGGCTTGACAAAGGCGCGCCGATGACGTTGGACGATCTCCGCGAGGCACGCACACAGGAGCGCTCGCATTTTCTGTTTTTTTTTAACTGCCTAGTGGTCGACGCAATCTTGGCCAATCTCCTTAAGTGGGTATGCTTGGCTTGACAAAAGTGCGCCGGGGACGCTGAGCGGTCGTCTCGAGGCACGGACACACGAGCGCTAGGCAGTTTCTTGGTTCAGTTAACTGCCGGGCAATCGCCGCGAGGCCCGTGCTCACGGGCGCGTGCTCGGAAATTTCTTCGTATTTTTAGGTTCGGACACAAAAAAGTACCATTTTATAAATAGCTTCGCTGCTAAACGTTTTAGGATAGCGCGTACCGTATGACACTTGATTGATTTTGGGGTTTAACGCGCCGACGCTACGCAGGCGATGAGGCGCGCCGTAGTGGAGTGCTCCGGATTAATTTTGACCACCTGGGGATCGTTAACGTGCGCCGAAATCTCGTACACACGGGCGTTTTTGCTTTTCGCCTCCATCAGAAAAGCGGCCGCCGCGGCCGGGAATCGAACCCGCGACCTCGTGCTCAGCAGCGCAACGCCTTAGCCACTGAGCCACCGCGGCGGGTCGTATGACACTTGAACGCCAATGCACGTCAGTAGAACAAGTGCACACCACCCGCGCAGAACCGTGATCCTCGCGAAGCTATGGAGTGTAACAGTATGCTTTATGACGTAATTCGCACCGTACAACGAAGAGATGAAGCAGCGAAGGAGACGCAAACATCATTAACGAGAAACTAGGCCGGTCGAAATAATACACTAAAAGACCAAGAAATAAAAGCGTAGAAAGAGATGCAAATATAATGTAGCAGTAAAGAATTGGTTAATAAGCATCACCAGTCTTCCTCTCGCAATGCGCGCCAGTAGACTTAAGTGGCACAAAAATGTTTTAAATGCAGAGCATTTCAGTAACTCACGATGTCAACCACGCTGACGTCCGTAGTCCGCACCGTCGTTGTCCCTACTATATAAAAAAGAAAATACCATCCGGCGCCAGGTTTCGATCCCTCAACCCTACGGGCGGAACGCAATGTACATGGTGCTCTACCCACTGCGCCACAAAAGCCGACACAGAATGGGACGCTACTAATGCGCCTTATATCGTTGACTCATTCAAATTACTCCTGACGAGCGCTGTCTCGTCAGCAGTTGCCACAAGTGCAACAACATTAACGTAACGCAAACTACTTAACGTCGTGCGCCCCCGGAAATGCTCTGCATTTGATCGTGCCCCTCGCGAGGGGTATGTTTATACAGGAACTCCTACTTCTAGCGGACTCCTGGCGCCCTCTTTCTGCCATTGTAGAGACTATGAGGTGGTCTTCCAAGGGCGCCAAATTTGAATTCTACAAAATCGATTTTTGTCTTCGGTTTCTACTTCGGTGTAGCGAGTAGGCGAGGGTAAACTATTTTTTTTACCGTGCTCCCGCTCCCCGCTACCAATTTTCTCTTTCACTCACTTCCCACTGAACATTCTTTTGTTTGCGGTTGAATCCCTATCCTAGGCTGCCTATCATCAATAATCATAGCTTGCTTGATAAAAGTGACTATAGGATTGTAGTGGCTGCTTTGCACAGGGTCGTGGGTTTGATTTCCACCTGCGGCAACCGAAATAATGTGAAAACGTTTGTGTGCGAACAGGGTAATTTTTTTCCCAAAGCTGTTTTCATGCACACTTCATCGAAAAGTCGACTTGGAAACCAAAAAAAAAAACTGTGTACGCATTTATATATGTTCAAATCGCGATGACTACATGCAGAATTCCCGCAATTGGATGCCTTTATTGCTCTCCCTAAACGTAGTCCTCGCAATGTCATTTAAAATTATTAATTCACTCCCAACAGTCCGTCGCTTCTTCCTAGGCGCGAATTAAATGACTTCGCCAAAACTTCGCCGTCATTGCGCATGTGTAATGTCCTGAAAGACCTCGAGGAAAGTAAACTCCATAAAAATGTTGAAGGAACTACGCAATAACTAAGGATTGGTGGTCGAAATCACTAGTAATTTTCTCTTAATGAATGCATGAATATGTAGCATACGAACAGATGGACAGTGGAATAACAGTTCTGAGTGCACGGTTAGGTGATCTGCAAAGCCACGCAGGGACTTCTCGGTTCTCAAACGGCCATATTGTGTTCATCACGAAAGCGTAAACAGGGGCATGATGTATAGTCATAGGAAAATGAATCGCGAAGAAGAAACTTTAAAGCGTAATCCACAAAATAATGTTTCCTCTGGTGGGCATCAGATTATGCCGTGTTACGGCGACAAGAGGAAGTTGAATCACGGGACTCTTGAGTAACTGTGCAGTGCGATATGTTGGCAGAGGTGGAAAGTAACAACGCACGTCTGTGTTACGTTTCATACCTGTCTGTTGCTGTATTTATTTTCCAACAATTCACGCTCCAAGCAAGTGGAAAAAACGCATGCAGGTTGTGAACTGTACGATAGGGTTATTTTTCATACAAATGTACAAACAGAATCACGTAGTATATGTACTATATAACGAACCAGCGAATTCATTTTTAAACCAGTAACTCAGAACATGGTCGATCCGGAGGCACGACGGGGCCATGTAGGTTAAGCGGTGTTACTTAGAAGAACTTTGGCACATCGAGAAAGCGTGATGTCTATCTCTTCTGCCCCGCTTGCACTAAAAACTCGTGTATGTGGGAAATCTTACTGTGCACAGACGATTTTGGCGCATGCAGCCCACAATGCCCGCCGAGAGCAAGCGGTGATACCAGGCATGTTCCTTGGGTGACTGGAGGTGTGCACTATTTTATGGTAGGAAACTGCTGCCCAGAGAGGTGGACACCTCATCCCAGCGACAAAAAAGAGCTTGCCACATCGTAGATCAGTTACACCCTGTTAGAATGGTGGAAAGGCGCGTGAGGCTGGAAGTTCCCACATCAACGTTTGGTGAATAAAACAGAAAGAAAATGAGTCACGGTAGCTCAAACGGCAAAGCTACTCAGATGCAGATGTATACTATGGGCGGGTTCCCTCATTTATGTTTCTGGACTCAGCCACTGAACTCTGCGGTATACCTTTCCATGCTGTGAGTTTATGCACCAGCCGAGTAAGAGTTCCTTTATATGGCGAAAGCCTGAAGTGCCTCATTCTGCGAAAAAGCGTGATCGTCGTCGTTCTTGCTGCATTCCTGTCGGGAAAACGGCCAAAAAAAAGGTAAAGAAAAGAACGCACACACCTGATCCGATGGGACTTTAACTCGGGTCTGCACACTCTGCAGCAGCCCAGAGCTCTACAACAACTGGGCTATCTCCGCACGTTGACAGCGAAGGACAAAAAAATGGCTGCGGCTTAGCTCAGCCAACCCTGGATATGCAAAGCAAAACCTTAATTTAGCCTGGTTAAGTTTTGGTTTTACTTGGTTAACCTTTGATTAAGCTGTAACTGTTATACTTAGGTATACAGTCATCTTCAAGCCAGGTATGACGGCTGCGCTTCTTGCTGTGGTCCCACTTCCGGCGTTTTGCGAGCCGAACGTCTCGCGCTTCCTCAATCTCCGACACTAGCTTCACGCGCTTGGCATTCCGGACCCTCTCCGGTGAAGCAGCTCACCGGTCGATATCCGCTGGGTGGCCAGACGCCCCTTGCCGACAAGGGGCGTCGGAGTATCCGTGATCCTCAGCGGGATCGGGGTGTGGGTCTGAATCGAGCCGTGTGGTGATCGACTTGGGTCCAGCGAGTTTCCGTCGTTTTCTCAGTGTTTTCGCGGGGCGGCCCTACGTTTGCGTTGGGTAGCCCCTAACCGCCCTCCCGCGTTGTTGGACGTCTGCTGCCGTCTGGACTTGCCTCATCCTTGACTTGTGGCCAAGATGGCCTCTCCTCAGCCCGCAGCCGTGCACTACCGGCCTCCAGTGCCGAAGTCACAGTGCTTCAAGTTTGATGCGGCGAAAGACGCCTCTGTTGACGACATCATCGATGCCATAGAAGACGTCGTGGGTCCCCACAGCTTGAAGGGTCTCCAACACCAAGGAGGCATGAAGTTTTGTGCCGCGGTCACGTCCGCTGCTGCAGCGAAGTCCCTGAATGAGCGTTCTGCCATCGTCGTGAATGGCATTTCGTGCCCAGTTACATGCATCGGACCCCAGATTGTGTACGTAACCGCGTACCGTTTTCAGTGGTACATGAACGACCAAGACTTGGGGGCAGCCTTGCGCCTTACGGTCGGGTGCTCAGCATTCAGTACTCGAATTTCAATAGTCGGCCGCGCATTGAGAACGGCATGCGCCTCGTCCGCATCGAGATGAAGTCGCCCATCCCGAACTTTCTGTCGCTGCGTGGGTACAAGGTGCAGTGTGAGTACAGGGGCGTGAAGAGAGTTTGCTCTCGTTGTGATCTTGAAGGTTACAACGGCACGGACTGTAAAACGCCGTGGTGCCGTAGGTGCGATACATTCGGCCACGAGTTCAACTCGTGCTCGGCCCGATGTCGCCGTCGTCGGGGAGATCACGCCACAGCCGACTGCCTTCGTCCACGTTCTTACGCGCAGGCGGCAAGCTACTTTCCCGAACTGCCCCGAAATACCAGCGAGACCCCTCAGGCAACTTTGACCCCCCTACAGGCCCTACCTGCCGATATCCCCTGTAGCCCTGCGCAATCGTCCAACGATGATACGTCGCAGGACAAAGCTACAGTTGATGAGACGCCGATGGATGAATCTCCCTCCTTACCGTATCCGGACAAGGACACGTCATCATCTGAGGAGCAGACTAGCCAGCCCAGTGCAACGACGGAGAGCAGCTCACCCTCTGATGCTTCCATTTCGCTGCCAAGCTCTTCGGATATCGAAACAGAGGAAAGTGGCTCTACTGACTTTCTTACAGCCCCCGCACCACTGAAGTCAGTGGATTCTGCTCGTGCGACCAAGCTTCCCCGAGGACCTCGCAGCCGTGGTCTCCGTGCCCCATCCAACGAGGAGGAGGTGAAGCCCATTCGTCGTGAGGCGGCAAAACCCTACCATCGGATGTGACAGCAGCTGACCATCATGGCGCCCCGCCTAGACTCTCCGAGGATGCCTCCCTCCCGACCGACCCAGCACCCCCGAGCGAACCGGACTGTTCAACGCAAGGCAAGGACCCGCGCCTGGTCAACCCAATTAATCAGGTGTGGGACTTGCTAGGAGCCTCACGAGTGGACAGCATTGATGCTCCCATTGATGCTCCTTTCATTGCCATTTTGATGTTCGATTTTGTTTTGGGTTCGACGGCCATTTTGGTCGCCTTTCCTCCTCAGTACGCACATCATGTGACAGCGTTCTTCTTTGCACACGGCCTCTGCCAGCTCCCTCAGTTGCTCCGTTCCGGCATCACGTGCATGTCGTGGGCTCGTCCCACGCTAGGAGTTTGTTTAGCGTTGGGCACGCGAGACGCAGGAAGGCTGCGCCTCACGAGGCCGTATGCTTCGCCTTCCTTTAAAGGTGTAACGAGGCCAGCTAAGCGCGTGATCCGCGTCGCTGATTGCTGTAGAGGAGTAAGGGATTGACAACGGAAAAAAGGCCCTAATTTTACTATTGATTGATTGTAGGATTTTAACGCGCCGACGCAGCGCAGGCGATGAGGCGCGCCGTAGTGGAGGGCTCCGGATTAATTTTGACCACCTGGGGATCTTTAACGTGCGCCGAAATCTCGTACACACGGGCGTTTTTGCTTTTCGCCTCCATCCCTAATTTTACTATATCCTTTAATGCAAGTGCATTTACTTTCTTTAAATGCTCAAGGCTTCTGCAGCCTTGACAAGCAGAGAGAGATCATGCATTTTGCGCGAGCAATGAAAGTTGATATCCTTTTTTTGCAAGAGTGCCATTTTCGCCCCCCGCATGATGTTAAATTATTTAAACAGCATTTTTCAGTTCACGCCTTTTTTTCGCTAAACGACTCTATGGCCTCAGGCGTTGGTGTTGTCTTTTTGAGTGCTTACCTTCGCGACAAAGCACATGTGACTTTTGGCTTTGACGGCCGGGTAATTGCCATTGATTTTTACCTGTTCTCACGCCGGGTGAGGGCAGTTAATTTGTATGCGCCTGCACCGCGCCATCTTTCCGACAGTTTCTTTCGTTCGCTAGATATGTTTTTGCTGGATGCCTACCCAACTTTTCTAGTGGGCGATTTTAACTGTGTTGTTGACCCCGAGTGAGACGTTAGAGGGCCAGGCCGAGGAAGGCCGTATAGAGGTGCGAGCGCGTTGCGCGACCTGATGGATCAGTTTCGCCTCTGCGATGCGTGGGTTCATCTACACGGAGACGTGTTTGTTGCAACATGGTCCGGGGGTCGATCGGCCAGTCGTTTAGACAAATTTCTTTTTCCGCCTGAGTTAAGTGGCTTGGTAGAGAGTTGCGAAGTGTTGTCCTTCCCAGAGGAGGCGCCCAGAATTTCAGATCACGTGCCAGTTTCGGTGAAACTAAAATCCCATACAGGTGATCCTAGCCCAAATATGTGGCGAATGGATCAATGCTTGCTTACTGATGCCGTTAGCGTGGCAGGAATTAGGGCTTCTTTAGTGGAGGAAAGGAACACGCATCAAGGGGAAGCCGACTGGGACTGCTTGAAAGCTGGATGGCGTACACTTCTTACCCAAGCAGGGCGTGAGCGCAAGGTTCGCATCACGCGTGAACTAAACGAAACCCTCAGAAGGTTACGAATAGTTAAGAGCACGGATACTGTAACGTTTGGTATGCGAGACTACATGGATCTGCTAAAAGCACGTTACGAGCGCCTTTTGCGCCAATCGTCACGCGCGGCAAGCAAAGCGTCCGTTTTGGGGCGCCCAGTTTCAGATCCGTCTGTCTTAAGGCACGTTAAAGCAGGCTCAATAGATCAGGCATCGCGTGTTCAAGTTCCATACGTACAGTCACCGAATGGTGAACGGAGTACGAATAATGAGGATATCTGCAGGACATTTGCCCAGTACTTGCAAGAATTTTTCAGTTCAGGGAAGGCTTGCCTTGATGAGAACAGCTTCAAACATCACGTACGGAACTTTTGCGGGGCACTGCCCAGCGTCCCTAGCTACTGGCACGAGCGTCTCTGTGCCCCTGTCACGGCGGAGGAGCTATGGAAAGTACTGAAAGATATGCGTGACTCCTCCGCTCCTGGTCCTGACGGAATCCTGGCGGGGTTTTACAAAGTGTTTTCCCGGTCCTCAAAGAGCAGATGCTAAGAATGGTGAACGCATTCTTGGCTGAAGGAAGGAAACCTGACTCGTTTCGTGCAGGGAGGGTAGTTCTAATAGCTAAGCCCGGCGGCGATCCTTCAGAACCGCATGCCTACCGGCCGATAACTCTGCTGAATGCGGACTACAAGTTGGTAGCGTCTGTGCTGGTTAAACGCATCGGCATGGCGCTCCCGGAAATAGTTAGCTTAGCGCAGACGTGCAGCGTCCCCGGCCGCACTATATTCTCGGCGCTGACACTAACTAGATACCTTTTCACTTTCACCACGCGGACGGGCATCTCCGGCTGTTTTGTCTCGGTCGATCAGGCGAAAGCCTTCGATCGGGTGGAGCACCAGTACTTGCTCGCCGTTCTGGAAAACTTCGGCTTTCCTCGGGACTGCGTGGCAAGGTTGGGGGCACTGTACACGGACATGACATCGCAGCTTTTTGTGAACGGGCAGCTCACTGAACCCTTCCCCGTCACTCGTGGAATAAGACAGGGTTGCCCGCTGTCGCCCCTCCTCTTCGCCCTATGCCTTGATCCGCTTTTGCGTCGAATAATTGACTCCCCTGCGATACGCGGCTTCCCGTTGCCTGGCCAGGGCCAGGTCAAGATCTCGGCGTACGCGGACGACGTTTCCCTGTTCTTAAGAGACGAAGACAGTTACGCAGCGTTTTTACGGCTTTTCACGGAGTACAGCGAGTTATCTGGTGCTCAGCTGAACAGGGGGAAAAGCAAGGCGCTCCGCTATGGCGCGTTCGCGTCGGACCTGCCTGGCGGCATTGAATGGGTTGCCCGAGTGAAAGTGTTGGGGGTCCTCTTTCGCGCGTCGGGCGAAGTGGCGAATGAGACCTGGAGGCAGTTGAAAGGAAAGGCGGAGGCGCGGGTAGCGGTAGCTGCATCCTTCGACCTTTGTTTGCAGGAGGGCAGCTATGTGATAAAAGCTGGTGTGTCGGCAGCCTACTACTACGTAGCGAGGGTGGCGCGGCCACCACGGCATGTACTCAGGAAACTGGGAACTATGCTCGGCTCCTTTTTCTGGGGGGGGGGGGGGGGGGGGAACTGAAAAAGTGGCCCGCACATGCTTGCCACTTCCAAGCAGCATGGGCGGTTTCAGTATCCCCTGTTTAGAAACCATGAGTAGTCTCCTCGCAATACATTGTTTTTTGATGGTGTGTGGGTAGGACCGTCAGCCGAGCAGCCACCCCCGTTTTATAAGCACTTAATAAAGTCGTTCAGAAATTTGAGAACGCAACTCCCTGACATTGACGTCCTCAACACACCGCCGAGTAAAATTTGCGAAACCCTCGCAGTGACGCAGCTCACTCAGGAGCAGCTCCGAAAGAGCACAGCGGTAAGGTGGAAGCAGCTGACGGCCTCTTTTTTACCGGCCGACGTCAGAGATTTCAGCTGGCAACGCGGCTGGGGGGTCCTGCCCACGGCAGACCGCATTGCAGCATGGGGTGTGGCACCCTCCAACATTTGCCCACAGTGCGGGCAGCGTGAAACCCTGCAGCATGCGATGTTCGATTGCCAGGTTGCAAAGACCTACTGGAAATTGTTGGTTTGGATGTTTGGACACAAACTCGACGCACGCACAAAGTCGCGCGACGCCTTTGTTCTGTTTTTACTGTGCGTTGGTGCCCAGATCATCTGGAAAAGGCGCGGCTTTGCGGCTCTCAGAGCGCGGCCGCAAAAGTTCATGTTTCCAATGCTTCGAAAAATGCGCTCGCGTCTATTCGATCACCTGGAGGCTGAGCTCGCCGCGCTGGGGGAAGAGCAGTTCCTTCAGCGGTGGTCCACTCGGTTTATCCGTGTGATAAACAAACAAATAGAAGTGTCTATTCTACCCTATTGACTGTTGTATTGATCGTGACGTATTGTCGTGAACTTTCGGGGATGTGATCGACAGATCTTTCAGAGTAATTGTGCTTCTAATAGTGCGTGTACTAGTGAACTATGGAGAACTGTGGAGTGAACTGTGTCTGTAGTGAGTGGTGTAGTGAGTGAAGTGATACATGCAGTGTGTATGATTTAGGCGACCCGTGTAGTATTTAGCACAGCGGGTCTTTGTATCGGTGATTAATAAATTTTCTTGAAGGAGGAGTCAGAGCCTATAGCTGCCGCGTAGGGCATGCGTCAAGCCGGCGGCTAGCGCCATTTCCTCCATGGCATTTCCTCCATCTCGACACGGCGAGTCACATGATGCGTTGCCAAGGCTACGGTGACGTAGCGGTCAAATGAAGGTGAAACTGCAAGCGACGGCGAAGCACAGTTGGACTAGGCTAGTGAGGCTTCGCTTTAAAAGTTGTTCTGTACGAGCACTTAAAAATTGTTCTGTACGAGCACTGACGGGAACCCCCAACAGCGCTCCAGGCCGCCGACACCAAACAGACTTTATCCAGTCAAGCACCAGTTGCTTTCTCCACCTGCGAATGCTGCCTTCGGTGACGCCGAACTGCCGTCCTGCGGCGCAATTCCTGATTGTCTCGGCACATAAAATACCTTTTCTTTTAATTGCAGCCGAATACTCTCTTCGTGCACCCGACATCGTGATGGACTTGCGGTAAACGTGCCGACCCTACGCGTGGTCAAAACAATCAAAAGGCACCCGCCGCGGTGGCTCAGTGGCTAAGGCGTTGCGCTGCTGAGCACGAGGTCGCGGGTTCAATTCCCGGCTGCGGCGGCCGCTTTTCTGATGGAGGCGAAAAGCAAAAACGCCCGTGTATACGAGATTTCGGCGCACGTTAAAGATCCCCAGGTGGTCAAAATTAATCCGGAGCCCTCCACTACGGCGCGCCTCATCGCCTGCGTTGCGTCGGCGCGCTAAATCCTACAATCAATCAAATCAATCAAATCAACAATCAAAAGGCGCCGGCTGAGAGAAGCAGCAGCCAGCCAACGCAACCGCAAGAAGGCGCACCCTCCGCTGAAACCGAAACCGAAAGTGCAACTTTTCGGCTGAAAACTTTGGGATCCACATATAATACGAGGCACAAATTTTACATAGTAAAATTTGGAAAAAAAACCTCGTATTATACGCGGGTTTTTACGGTACTCAATTGAGGGTTTGCCATGAATAAGTAGCTTTGATGGGGGATGCGCCAAATTTACAAATCACAAAACTATGAAATGGAAACTCAAAAGTTGTAGAATAGTGCGTGCCGCGTCACAACTGAACGTGACGGCACGTGAGTAGAACAGGTGCATACCAGCCACGCAGAACTCTGATCCTTTCGGAGCTGTGGTGTGTGCCAGTGGGTTTGATCACGTAATTCGCGCCGTAAAGACGAAGAAACGAAAGCGAAGAAAGAGACGCATACATGGTATAACA
This sequence comes from Haemaphysalis longicornis, assembly GCF_048455015.1. Taxonomy (NCBI): domain Eukaryota; kingdom Metazoa; phylum Arthropoda; class Arachnida; order Ixodida; family Ixodidae; genus Haemaphysalis; species Haemaphysalis longicornis. Next base: position 237,937,971 of record NW_027526203.1, on the reverse strand, counting down.
GAAAAGAAGCCGGTAGTAGTAATCCGCGCCAAAAGACACAAAAAACGTAAGCGAAGACAGAGATGCAAATACGCTTTAGCAGCAAAGAAGTGGTAATAAGTATCGCCAGGCTTTCGCCTTGAAAGCACGTATGAATTTTTTAGCGGGGAGTTAAATCCTAGGCGCAGCGGCAGAAAGGTGCCATGGCCGGATGGTTTGGCGCTCTCACCGGGTAGATTGTACGTAGATTCCCCCTTCGTACGAATATCGATGAATGGGCGCACGGACTCTGAGTGAAGCTTCCAAACCGGCAAAAACGGTGCATGTCGGTTGCGGACACACTGAGTGGGGTGGCAGCAGCTTCCGCACCGCCAGAGTTCGCAGGTTACGGGTGCGCTAACGGAACAGGAGCACTTAGGTTGCCTCGAAAAAAATCGGCATTTAGGCGACTGACGCAGAAAAAGCAGCATGTTCGTTCCAAACATGCGACCACCGGTTTTTTTGTTGTTGTTGTTATTGTTGTAGACGCACAGGACACGTGGTAATTTGTTATTGAGGCCAATTATGACTTACTGTGAGAACCTCTCCGTCGAGGAAAAGTTTGGCCCGGGATTAGAACACGGCACCTCTTATGATCTAGGACAGTACCAAATGAGCCATCAAGGAGGCTAGCCATTGTAGCGGGAAAACAAATCAAATGACAACTCCACTCCAAGTCAGTGTCAAGTGTTACTGGCGCTGTTTAATGGGCAGCCCCTCAGTTGGAGTTCTACTCCTCCCAGCTTAAAATATCGAATTACCAACGCATAAAATTCTTTTCTAACCGAAATTTTATTAGGTGCTAAATGTAATATACCAGTATGCGTCACCCAGGCTTTGGGTTATTGGCTTCCGGTGAATCAGGCACTCCTTGAGTATTACAAGTGGCAATATAATGGCCTTACTTTCATGAATTGGGTATGAAAGCTATGCTGCTGGGCAGCAGAGGCTGGTACGGGATGAGATATCCATGTTGTTGTTTTTTTACATTTGTATACGCGTTAGTTTCACTGTAGCGAAATAATTCGCCCTTTCGCTGCAGTTGCATCTTGCTGCTGTGATGAAGGACTCCAGGGAGAATGGCGAGACGAAGTGCGGGAAGTTTTCTCCTTTTATTTATTTTTATTTTTTTGAAGACGATAGTCCTTCTTGGGATACTCAAACGCAGAAATTTTGGTCTATCTGTTTGTCTGTTTTTCTGTGTGTGGGAAAAGAGAATTTATTATTAAACCATATATCAGCGCGCAGCGACTAGTGGTAACAGCGCTGCCCTAAAAACAGAAAGAAAAAGCCAACCAGTTTCCAAGTACTCCAGGCAGTCAACACTTTTCACAACAAATATCTCTGGTGTTGAAACAAGCTACTCCAAAATCAATCCACAAAAACTTCACAGGTGTTCACAGAAAGAGTTCAGAAACTCGTTGAAACTCAATGCCGTACAATAATGATGCTCAGGGTGTGGTTCCTGACCACTATAAAGTGCATGGACCAGCGTAACAGGAAGTCTTCTTCACCTAGCACTGCCAACTCATTTTCTAAGTTAATCAGAAGGATCGAACGCACACGCCACAGCAGTGGAAACGTCGCCCGTTGCGGTCGGGCGCGAAGACACGCGGCACCACGATTTGGCCATAATACAAATGCACCAGCACACATCAGGAAGTTCACCAACGTGTCATTTGATCCCGTGCTCATTCTAAGTGTAACACCAAACAACCTGTTAAGCACAGTCCAAAACGTTACCGCTACACGACACTGAAACAAGGCATGTTCCAATGTTTCAGTGTGCCCGCAGTGCGGGCACCGTGAGGAACGCACAACGCCGAATCTCGCCAGACGGTGCCACCAGTCACACGTAGGAAGAACTTCCCAGCCGCGCAACTATCCGAAATCCCGAACATCAGACCGAAGTGCCGCCGAAGTCAGCTGATGCCAACGGGTTCCGCGTGATCTTGTTATTTGTAAAGAGGTTTATTTGTCCATCGAAGCGATGAATAAGATGCCTCGATGGAACTAAGCATCAGATAACAAATACACATTACAAAAGGGAAACACATACAAAAACAACAATCCAGAAATGGCTACCGCTGGCCTACTAGAAGTTGCAACATTTTGTACCACACAGGGTACAACATAGATAGAGTGCAAAGTTAAGTTGTCGACTAACGCGAACCGTAGCTTCAGGGTCGAAACACCACGAATGTAGGTAGCAGGGCTACAGTCTTAGATAGTTACAGATACACACATGGTAAAGTGAACACTGCAGATAACTATGTATCTTATTTAGTCAGGTTACTAGGCTAATATTCTACGTTTCAGTATGGTTACAAAGATAATATTCAACTACTGGAATTTCCAAACATGCGTTGTAAACCTTGATGAAGCGGCACCACCAACGCAGGAGGAACGCCTGTTCCCCCAGCGTGGCGAGCTCCGCTTCCAGGTGTTCGAACAGACGCGTGCGCATGCGCAGTAGTATTGGGAACATAGCTTTGTGAGACCGGGACCGGAGTGCCGCGACACCACGACGCCTCCGTGCAACCAGGGCCCCCACACATAACAGAAAAGTCACTAGGGCATCACGCGATTTTGCGCGCTCCCCTAGGCGTACTGTTGATTATCGAAGCCAACCGGCCAAAGCGAAACTGAGGTCTTATATACCCACAGCCACATATGTACGTCTAAGTCCGGTAGCAATCTGCATACTTGTCGACATTGTTGAACAAGAACAAAACATTCCGCAAATGTGAGGCAGAAAATCAATACATAAGTGATATTTGCAGTGTTCCTTTATTGAAAAATTCATGGATGATTGATTTCTGCGGTACCAAAAGAAATACTATATCAACTCCAGAAAGGTGTCACCTGCTGTTGCCCGCGCCACTATAGCTCCTGGCGGAATTTCAAAATCAAACGGCAACAGTAACGAAAGGTTCCACTAGGTAGGTTCCACGTTCCGTTTGGAATGCACGTGAAGCAGGGCAACGTGATTCTATAAACATTGTAGTTGGATGCCTCTAATCATGCGTCTCGCCCGTACGGCAGCACTGGCATTGAGGCACCGTGCCTGCAGCAATAGAACCCGGTAAATTTATATTGACTTGAGTAAACCTCTGTAGCGTGTTAGCTTGGGAGGAACGAGACGGGAGAGGAACAGCATGAGAGGTGATCGGGAAAGAGAAAGGAGGCGTTTACATGGCAGGGGCGGCAGTCGACTATCGTCTTTCGTCGACATTTCCAACGCAAGGAGCAAATACGCGGCAATTTTTTCGGGGGCCGTCGCGCGGCATCACCGCCTCGCATGGCTCCTCGTGTTTATCCGCGAAAGCGAGAGATGGCGCCAACGTTTCGGTGACGGCCCAGACGCAAACTCATTCTGTTTTCATATTCCTTTATCGGGCGTCCAAGCTATTGAGAAGAGTGAAAAGAAAATGTATTACAAAACCACATATCAACGAGCAGCGACTAGTGGTACCAGGGCTGCCTTTAAAAAATAGAAAACACCCAGTCAGTTTCCAAGTATTCCGGGCAGTCAACACTTTTCACAACAAATGTCTGTGGTGGTGTGAAACAAGCTACTTTAAAATCAATCCACAAAAAGTTCACAGGTATTCACAGAACGAGTTCAGAAACTCGTCGAAACTCAATACGGTACAATAGTGATGCTCAGGATGTTGTTCCTGACCACTATGAAGCGCGTGGACCAGCGTAACAGAAAGGCTTCTTCCCCTAGAGCTGCTAACTGATTTTCTAAGTGACTCAGAAGCATCGAACGCACACGCCACAGCAGTGGAAACATCGCCCTTAGCGGTCGGGCGCGAAGACACGTGGCACCACGATTTCGCCACAATACAAAAGCACCAGCACACATCAGGAAGTTCACCAACACATCATTTGAACGTCTGCGCATAATAACTAAGAGGCCAAACAACCTGCTTCACACAGTCCAAGACGTCGCCGCTACACGAAACTAAAACAAGGCATGTTCTAATGTTTCAGTGTGACCGCAGTGCGGACGCCGTGAGGAACGCACAACGCCGAATCTCGCCAGAGTGTCACACGTCCTAAGAACTTCCCAGCCACGCAACCATCCGAAATCCCGAACATGAGACGGAAGTGCCTCCGAAGCCAGCTAATGCCAACGGATGCCGAGTGATTTGCTATCTGTTGATTGTCTAACTGGTTTATTGCCAATTTTTCGCACAATTCGCTTGCCGTACTTTCCCTAAAATTTAAGCTTGCCAAGCCGTCTAGTCTACCTTGCCAAGCCTGGCTTGGCTAGGTATACTAGACGCTTTTCATCGTTTTGACAACATAGGCCTAAATTGGCGGTGACTGCTCGGCAGAGCCTTAGAGTTTCCTAGTAAGTATACTAGAGAGAAAACTGCACCTCGATAAAAATAAGACCAGCGTATAATGAAATGACGGCTCATGACTACACAGACGACACAGACGGCCTTGATGTGAGCCGCATAGACGCTAGCGCCAGATACTTCTCTAGTTTTTATTGTAAGAAACCCTATAATCGATAGATAGATAGAAGCAACTTTATTTAGTCTCCTGCAGAGCGTTACCATGAATAAATGGCGCCACGACGCGGGCCCTTGCGTCTTCTCAGCGGGCGTCTTTACTTGACTACGGCGCGTGAAACTCCCGCGTTCGGTCGCCCTTGGGGGCAACGTCCCGCCTGTTTTGCCCGGCCTTTGTCTTTCAAGAGCCGCCGAGACCTGCTGGACGGCCCAGGTTTGAATTTCTTGGCGGTAGGACTTCGCCGAAGCCGCGAGCCGCGGCGGAATCGTTGTACTTGTCGACGCTTCGTCGGGGAACTTGGAGCAGTCCCATAGTATGTGCGTCAGAGTGGCCCTCTCCCGCTGGCACACGCGGACGCGGCACACATCACTCACATACACTTGCGGGTACACATGCTTCATCAACCCTGGTATGGGTAAAAACCCAGCCTGTAGTTGTCTAAACAGCACCTCCTGCGCTCGGCTCAGCCCCGGGGGCGGGGGTGGGAAAGTCCTTTGAGCCAAGCGATGGAACTGTGTAAGTTCGTTGAACGTCGTCAGACGGTCCTTGGCGTTATACCACATTTGACGGTCGGTTGCAGCGCCGCGGTTGGTTAGCGCTCGCGCCACTGAGTGTGCCGTCTCGTTGTAGTTGTGCTTGTCCGACGCATCGTTGCCTGCGAGCGCCGGGAACCACTTGATTTTGACACACCTGTTCCCTCGTTGGAAGTCGGCCGAGCACAGAAAGCGCACAGCCTCACCACACACTTTGCCCTTGGCGTAATTCCGCACTGAACTCCTCGAATCACACAACACTGTCTGGAACCCGGGGTCGGCAATGGCCACGGTAATGGCCACCTCCTCCGCCTGGGACGCCTCTTGGACCCGAACGGTCGCCGCCGTCCTCGTCGCGCCGGATGACGCCTCGATGACGGTGCCTCGCTTTCTTCCTGGTATTCGGCCGCAACCGCGGACCTTGCGTGCTCGTCCTTGGCGTGAAAGTCGATGAGGGTTTTGGCCCTCACCGCTGTTCTCTCCTGGTTAAACTCCGAATTCATGTTCCTCGGGATGAGGTCTACCCGAATCCGGCGCCGGGTCTCGTCCGGGAAAGAAGCGTCGCTGCTCGCCTTCCTCGCCTCAGGTATGCGCCTACTGGCCTCGGTCGTAGAGAGCCGCTCCAGCTGGGCGGACCATTGCGCTTCCACAATTTCCTCGAGGGTATTGTGTACCTCCCAGCTCAGGAGCTTGTCGGTTCTTGTACACTGGAACAGCTCGAGCGGCGCCTTGTACGCTCGGCGTATCGGGGCGTTGATCTTATTGTTTTCGCACTGCATCTAGTTGTGGAAGGCTGCAGCGTAGTCGACGTGGCTGATTACGAAGGAGTGCACAAGCCGAATAAAGCTCTCCTCCTTCATCCTGGCCTTGCGGTTAGCGAGTCGTCTGATGAGACGCATTCCGTTGGTGACCTTGGATGCAAGGCGGGCAACAGTCTCGCCGTTGCCGGGACGCTTGTCTATAATCATGCCTAAGACCCGTATCTTGTCAATGTCCGCGATCACCTGGCCGCTCCTCGTCACGATTTTTATCGCCTCGTAATCCCTCGGATCGCTTTTATTTCGTCTTACGTATTTCGGTGGTTAGACCAGCTGCTCCGACTTGCTCAGCGAGCAGATCAAGCCGGATCCGTTTAGCTGGTCTCCCAACGTGTCGACGGCCTGTTGCAGCGTGCTCTCGATATGACCATCGCTGCCTCTCGTAACCCACAGAGGGATGTCATCGGCGTAGATGGTGTGCCGGACACCTTAAACTCGAGTTTCGAGAGAGCCGCTCAGCCATTCCGATCAAAACAAGGTTGAATAACATCGGCGACATGACCGAGCCCTGGGGGGTCCCGACCATGCTGGGCCTCTTCTCTTGGAGTCGCAGATCGCCGCGCAGAGCTCGATGGTCCGGCGCGTCAGAATGTTTTTGATGAAGTTATACCTTCTTGCGCCCATATTGAGTCTGGATGTAACCGTGCGCAGTCATGCACGCTTGCCTGTATCTTGTTATACGCCCCCTACCGAGCCGTGTATATAAGCGCCCGCCTCTGTCAATAAAGGCTGATTGCCAGACCAGCCTTCGTGCGTGCTACATGGTGGCAGCGGTGGCCGATAAGAGCGACGACGGCCGATAGCAAGAACGGCAGCGGCGGCCGACAGCAGCGGATCTACGAGATAGCAAGCCACGCCGGGCGGCTTTCAGCCTTTGAGCTTCGCTTCGCAGAACTTTGCCATGGCCGACCCACCACGCCAGCAAGCAGCCCCGGTCACCACGCTACTTCCACCCCCAAAAGCCCTGGATACCTCCGCAGACGTGTGGCAGAGCTGGACAACGTGGAAGCAGGAGTTCGAGCTGTTCGCCGCGGCTACCTGCCTGAACCAGCAGCCTAAAGAGGTACAGGCCACCACCTTTCTCATGGTTATTGGAGAGGAGGCTCGTAGAACCTACAGCACGTTTGTGTTTGAGGAAGGCGAAGAGAAGTCGGACATAGCAGTCTTAAAGAAGAAGCTTGAAGCATTCTACAAGCCGTCACTTAACCTAGCGTACCACGAGTATCGTTTTGGAATACGCGACCAGCGGGACGGAGAAAGCTTTAATGACTGGCTAACCGAACTGAGGGTATTGGCCAAGAGTTGCGAATTTGGCGAAATGGAAGAACGCATGCTACGGAGCAGAATTATCCTTGGCGTGAACGATAAAAAGCTTCAGGAAATGCTTATATCGGAGAACGGGAATTTTGCCAAAACAGTGGAAATATGCCGCACCCGAGAACAGGGCAAAGAGCAATGCGAGGCAATTCAAGTAGGTACGCATGGCAAATCGAATATCAATGCAGTCTCCGAAAAAGAACTGAGGCGTTGCGGCAGGTGCGCCAGAAAGCACGAGGCTAATCGCAGATGCCCGGCGAAAGGACGCACATGCAACAAGTGTGGCCAAAGAAATCATTTCGCTGTCGCGTGCAGAACGAAATGTGATAAGGCGCGCGTAAGCACAGACAGGCTTGCAGCAGTTGAAGCCCAGGAAGAAACTTTCTGGATTGACGCATTATCACTTAACGCCAAGAAAGGCGATCGCTGGTCAGCGACAGTGGAAATAGAAGGGACGCCCGTCTTGTGCAAACTTGACACCGGTGCAAATTGTTCGGTGATATCAAAAAAGAAACTGCATGAAATAACCGACAAAAGAGACGAGAGTTGCGACGTCGTGCTGAATACGTTTTTTGGCCACCAGAAAAAGGCAACACGACGCATACGCCTGGTTGTCGCCGGAACTGAGTCTAGCCTAGAAGTTAACTTTTTCGTCGTTGAAGACGACGTTCCCGTAACACTCAGTGGTTCTGTCTCAGAACAGCTTGGGTTACTGCGCAGACTCGCGGCGGTGGAGCAACCACAGCTCTACGAAGTTGCGAAACCTTACGAAGACGTATTCAACGGCCTAGGCATGCTCACAGGAGTTACCTATCGCATGAAGCTTAAGCCAGAAGCCCAAGGCGTGGTTAGGCCGGCAAGAAGGATTCCAATAGCGCTACAGGAAAAAACTAAAGCGGAACTCGACCGCATGGAAGAAGCGCAGGTGATCAAAAAAGTAACCGAGCCAACGGAGTGGTCCAGCCACATGGTGGTGGTCGAAAAGAACGGCAAGACGCGAATTTGCATGAACCCTACAGAACTAAACAAAGCTCTACTGAGGGAGCACTACCCCATGCCGACTTTGGAAGATATCGCGCCGTCCCTTGCCGGTGCTCGCTAGTTTTCAACACTAGACGCTGCGTCAGGGTTCTGGCAAATAAAGCTCGATGATGAGAGCTCTCGAATTTGCACCATGAGCACTCCTTAGGGCCGTTACCGGTTTCTACGCATGCCTTTCGGGATCTCGTCTGCTCCGGAAGTTTTCCAGCGTACAATGCACAAGGTCATGGAAGGCCTCGAAGGTGTTGCCGTCGTAATGGACGACATTCTTGTGTGGGGCCGTACCAAAGAGGAACATGACAGGAACCTGGAAAACGTTCTGCAGCGATGCCGACTGCACAATTTGAAGCTAAATCGAAAGAAGTGCCGTTTTTTGCAGGACACTGTCAGATACCTAGGGCACGTTCTGACACGTGATGGGCTGAGCTTGGACCCGGACAGGTTGCACGACATCCTACAAGTTAAAGCGCCAAGCGACAAGAAAGAGCTGCAAACCTTCCTGGGTATGGTAAACTTCGTCTCCCGGTTCATTCCGAACATGTCGGCGGTTACCGCTCCATTACGAGAGCTTTTGAAAAAGGATGTCGCATGGGTTTGGGAGGACCGCCACCAACAGAGCTTCATGGCTCTCCGAGAGGCGCTTTCAAAAGCTCCAGTGCTGGCGTACTTCACAAAGGGCCAACCTATCACATTGTCAGTCGACGCAAGTCAAAGCGGCGTTGGTGCAGTAATAATTCAGAATGGCCACCCCCTAGCGTATTCGTCTCGTTCTCTAACGGAAACGCAACAGAGGTACGCTCAGATCGAAAAAGAAATGCTGGCTATTGTTCACGGTTGCGAAAAATTCCACCACTTCGTATTTGGGCAGCCACAAGTTGTAGTGGAATCGGATCACAAACCACTGGAAGCAATTTTTTGCAAACCGTTGTATCAGTGCCCCCTCCGACTGCAGCGCATGCGCCTCAACCTGCAAAAGTACCCGATAGTTGTCAAGTGCACGCCGGGGAAAGATCTTTTCATTGCTGACGCGTTATCGCGCTTTCCAAATGCATCCGTTCTAAAGGAGCAGGATGAACACTTTCACGTCAACGTCATCGCTAACCTGCCCATTTCAGACAGGCGCCTGATGCAGGTACAAGAAGAGACGGCCAAGGACCCAACAATGCTCCAACTTCACCACTACGCAAGCACAACTTGGCCAGACAACAAAAATGACGTCATCCCGGAACTACGCAGCTACTGGGCCTTCCGAGAGGAACTTCACACACAAGAAGGTTTGGTTCTACGCAGTAACCGCCTTATCATCCCTCCAAAGATGCGTCGCGAGATTATTTGTTGTTTGCACGCTGCGCACGGTGGATCGGAAAAGATGAAGGCACGCGCGCGAACTGCACTGTATTGGCCAAACATAAACAATGACATTGAAGAAGCAGCGCGGCGTTGCCCGGTATGCCAGAAGCACAGGCCCAGGAATGCTCGAATGCCTTTAATGAGCCACGAAATTCCAAGTTTACCGTGGCAGGTTGTTGGCGCCGACTTTTTCTACCACAACGGAAACGAGTACTTGGTTGTCGTTGATTTCTATTCTTTCTTCTTTGAAATCAGAGCAGTGACGTCTACATCTGCTAAACATGTGATTTCCGCTTTCGCAGACATTTTTGCGACTCATGGGTTTCCGCTCCAACTCTGCACCGATAATGGACCACCGTTCACCAGCCAGCAGTTTCGGGACTTCATCGGTAAGGTTGCCACCAACCACGTTTGCTCCAGTCCATATCACCCGCGCTCAAATGGTATGGCGGAAAGAGCCGTACAAGAGGCCAAGAAACTGCTAAAGAAGCATCCATTTGGATCGGTAGGCTTTTGCGCGGCATTGCTCGAATGGAGGAACTCTCCCCGTGACCCATGTTTGCAGTCTCCAGTGCAACGACTCATGGGAAGGTTGACCAGGAGCCTGCTGCCCGTTCCTGCCATCCACCTCCAGCCACGGGTCATACCACCTCGAGACGTGAAGCAGCGACTGCAACAGATCCGCCAGAAACAACGGACCTTCTACAACAGAAGCTCCAAGCACCTGCCAGAGTTGCAACGTGGATCCAGTGTCGCAGTGTACAACATTCCAGCAAAAACGTGGTATCCCGCACAAGTCGTCCAGACTGCTTCTACTCCACGCTCCTACGTCGTGGAAACTGAGGACGGTCGTCAGCTTCAACGCACCCGTGAACACCTCAGGCCAGCGCACCAGCCGTCCGCACCAGTCGGCGCGCCTACCGACGCGTCTGTTCCTGCGTCTGCGTCTCCGCAACAATCGGAGCCCGAACCGTTGCGAAGAAGCCAGCGAGAACGACGTCCACCGAAAAGATACCCAGACAGAGATTTCTAACCCCTCAATAAAGAGAACTAAAAAAAGGGGAGATGTAACCGTGCGCAGTCATGCACGCTTGCCTGTATCTTGTTATACGCCCCCTACCGAGCCGTGTATAGTATAAGCGCCCGCCTCTGTCAATAAAGGCTGATTGCCAGACCAGCCTTCGTGCGTGCTACACTGGAAACCTGGGCTAGGGTCGCAGAGTGCTTCACTTTGTCGAAGGCGTTCTGCAGCTCCAGTCCCAGGATGGCCTTGTTGTCTTTCGTTAGGTTGTTGACATCAATGATCTCATTCTTCAACAGAATCATCGCGTCTTGGGTGCCGAGGCAACGCCGAAACCCGATGAGTGTGGCGGGGTGCAAACCCGACTGCTCCAGGTAGTCCTGCCACCGACACATTAGGAAGTGCTCAACACCTTGTCCACGCAGGACGCAAGCGAAATGGAACGGAGGTTGTCCCTGTTCGGTGGCTTGCCTGGTTTGGGGATGCGGATGGTTTTGGCAGTCTTCCACGGCTGGGGAAGTGACCCCGCCCTCCAGCACTTTTTGTAGTAACCCGTGAGGTTCTCGATGGCCGCATCGCTGAGGTTCTTGAGCGCTCTGTTCGAGATGTGATCCGGGCCCGCCGCCGAATTGCTGTTCAGGTCGTGCAGAGCTGCTCGCACCTCCTCGACGCTGATGTCGCGGTAGAGCTTATCGTTGGCTTGACCCCCGTACTCTGGATGCCTTTCTGTGGATGTGACCGGGAGGTACTTGCTATATATGCGTTTGAATACTTCTGGTTCCCCGTGTTCCTTAACTGCTCTGTTAATGGTATTTGCGAGGTGGTCACTTTGATCGGATTTTGTTTTAATCTCGTCAAGCAGATGCCGCATCAAGTTCCAGGTCTTGCCGCAATGCATCTACCCGTTCAGAGCGCTACAGATTTCATTGCACTGTTGCGTACATAGCACGCGACAGTGGTCTTCGATGGCGCGATTCAGCTCCGCCACCTTCTTCCTCAGTTGCCGATTCAGCCGTGGTTTCTTCAACCTGTTTAGGATGGGTTGTTTCGCTTCGATTAAGTGCGCCAGGCGGCTGTCTATCTTATTGACCTGCGCGTCAGTTTCTATGATCTTGGTCGCCCCCTTGATCTTCCCCGCAATGACGGCCGACCATTCTTCTATGTTCTTGATGTCCTCCTCTTCCGCTGGTAACAGGCTACGGAAGACACCCCAATCAGTAAATTTGTGCTTTTGGTGTCCTTCGAGGCGTTGACCTCCTCCTGTATGATGACCTCCACGATGTAGTGGTCGCTGCCGAGCTCGGACCCTATGTTGCGCCAGGTGATCTTGCCCTTCTCGTCGTTGTTCACAAACGTGATGTCCGGCATCGTGTCCCTGGCCACGGAGTTCTCGATCCTCGTAGGATCCGTCGGTTCCGTGATGAGGGTGAAGCCCAGGTCTATTGTGTCTTGAAACAGATCTCGCCCCTTGACAATTGCTTGCTGTATCCCCATGCCGGGTGCGCCGCGTTCAAGTCACCGCAGGCGACGAGCCTGTGGGTCCACGCCGTGGTGCTGGCTCTGTGCAGGAGTGTCTTAAACTTTTATTTCAAGTGCGAAGGGCTACTGAAGTCGTTAAGCAGAAAGGTGTTGTTCTTGTGTTTCTTGCCCGAAACAACCTCGATGAGAGTGTACTCTATTTACTCTTGTGCAACTCGTGTTCAATAGAGGTGAGTCCGTTGCTAACCAATGTGCATACCCCTGTACCGCCAGTGACGTCTGGAGACTTGGTGTAAGCCCTGTACCCGGGGAGCGATACAGCGTCGGTGCGAGAGTCTCTTGTATCAAGATTATATCAGGCTTGCGTGCTACTTGTGTTATATGTTGCTGCAAGACTGCCCTTTTGCTAGCGAAACCATTACAATTCCAGTGCCAGGTCACCAGACCCTCCTCTGCTGCTGTTGTTGCTCTTGCTGGAGCGGCCATGATTGTTGCTGATTGTACTGCTGCGTTGTGATTTGCTGTAAGGCGTTCGCTTCCTGCTGACATGTCTGCTCGATGTCGGCGAACTTGTCGAAAATCATCTTAGTGAAGGTTGTCTATATATATTCCTCGTGCCCGTCAAGGTGTTTCTCGACTGCGTCGACCATGTCTTCCAGGTTGTCCACCCGGTAATTAAGTTTGCTCTCGTTCAGGTCCTCGATCCCTCGTCTCTTAGGTGCCGGTTCCTTCGCTGCGGATGTTGGTGGTACAGCACTGCTGGTGCTGGGTGTGGGTTAGAGCACTGCATGGGCCCGGGCCGGCCCGAAAGCCCGGGCACCACCCGGCCCGCGGGCAGGGCCGGGCCGCCCGAAGTCAATTATCGGCGGGCCCGGGCCGGGCCCGGGTTCAGTGCCGCGGGCCCGGGCCGGACTCGGGCTCGACGCCATGGGCCCGGGCCGGGCTCGGGCTTGAATTCATAGGCCCGGCCGTTAAGACTTCGGACGTGAAGTGTAGAAAAGAGCATAAAAATTAATATGCTGAGTTTGCTTTTACGTGCTTCTTGATGTTAGTTGTACACATTGTCTTAAAAACGTGTTTTGCTAGGTTTGATAGTCACTATACTGTAATTTTAATGACATTTCATGTACTGCATCAAGATTTTGTATTTTGGTGTATAACATATAAAAGATACGGTTACAAGGAATGCCCTAGCGGGGAAGGAATTAAGACACCCTGGAGCTGTGCACCTATGTCTATGTACGTGTGTTTTTGATGTCGAACCAATTTAAATGCGGCTGCCATGGCTCGAAATCAAACTCGCGTGCTATAGAAGCGCCACCACTTAACAACTACTGCAGGGAAAATATTTCAACGCACGCACATACTCGTGGATTCAAATGGGGAGCAAGAAATTTCAGCAATACCAACTTGTGACCGAGACAACCACGTGAAGTTGCCAAGAGTCTGGTCATCAAAGGAGACGGTGCCTCTCGTGTAAGAATACGAGCGCCGATGTGGCGTGAACTGCAGACGGTGTAAGCTAAAGTAGGTGCACTTTTAAACCCTTATTTTTTGCGTTTCAGTTCAGGACGTGCTTGTACAGACTATATGCTCCGTCTGATTTCCCGCTACGAAACCGGCGGATTAGACGCCATGATCAGTCTTTAGATTTGGTGTAGACCTTGCGCCTCGGATAATTGCACTAATGTACTGGGTTCGATTACCCCCGGACATGCTTTTTTTGCCTGTTTGTGCCAGCATTTTGTAACAGCTAACTTCGCGCCCACTTTACAATTTACGCGGTGAGAGCAGTCGGTCTTCATGTTGCAATGAACCGGCCACTCCGCTACCGCTCACTAGAGCAAAGGCCGACGTATCCATCGCCATTTCCGATCATCTGTACTTCGTAATGGTGAATAATAATTAACGGTTATTCTAGTAAATGAGCCGAAGTGGTTCGTTCGGCTGGGTAAATATCAAGAAAGACTGCTCTAGCTGATTGTTATGAAGCTTGGCGGTTCGTTTGACGGCCTATTATCTGTAATTAGTGAGAGTGATTATTAATCAAATGTGACTCAGGCTAGTCAATGAGCGGAAGCGGGTTTACCGGTTGGGTAAAAATCAACAAAACTCAGGAAAGGCGATCGGACTAACTCTAACTTCGTCAAACGGAACTCCAAGTCACTACCTCGACCACGCCCGCTTCACAAGAAGCTTCACAACAACCATTTTTATAGCTTTGCTGTAAAAGTCTTGTGCCTTTGAGGAACAAAGGGTTCTAGCGCGAGGCGTAAACGAGTGTCTTTCGAAGTGTTCCAGTGCGATGCGTAAAGGAGTTGTGGCGGATCCAAGAGGGAAGCACGACCCAGCACCCCGTTCTCGTAAGGCGACGGAACATACTCTGAGCGAGGCAGTGGGCGCAACTTCGTCTTCCTCTTCTCCCCGCTATCGCCCTCTGCATGCGCCTGTCTCATTTATTTGCAACACACTCCCCCCGGCCAGAGGGCAAGGACTGGCCTTCAAGCTGAACGCTCGTATGCGGCGCCTAAATGTAGTCCCAGTGATCAGGCGGAAATGAATGTGGACGATCTGTTCGCTTCGCCGGTGGTTGGAGCGATGACTCGCATCTGATGTCGAGTCCCCCAGTTGCTCTGATGTTCCTTGTGCAGCAGGACTACACGCTTCGCACTGTTGGTAATGGGGTAACCGCCGGGGTCCTAACGGAATCCAATTAGCTGGGGTGGTTTGATGTGATTCTTGATAACGACCACGTTGCAGAGGTGCACTGCTTGGTCTGTGGGCAAACGACTGTAGCTGTGACAAACAGGAGGAGTCTAGCTTAATTCTTGGTGTCGGGCTGGCTTCCATCTGCGGTTCTCAAGCTAGCTAGTTGAAATGATGGTGATTCCGGGCTGTGCCGTATTCGACCCCATCGGGGGAGGCGCCAGATTCGGAAGCGGGATGCCGGCCGGAGCTTCAAAACTTGCGAAGGAATCGATTTTGGCAGGCATCTGTATACTCGGTGAAATATCCTGTGTCTAGCTGGGATGTGGTCGCGGTTGTCCAAAACGTGACGCAAGGCGTGGCTACTCAGCTGCCTTCGGGTTGGTAGGCATCTATTCAATTCCTTCCATCATGACTTCAAACGGACGGTTTTACGACCTTTAAGAGCGTCATCTAGGTGCATGCTGAGGGTCGTGTCACCAGGCAACGATATCTTGGGCTGGCAAGGAAGCCCGCTGTGCTTGCTCTCGCCTGAATCACTGAGCTCCTTGATCTGGTGCGGACGCGGATATGCCTCACGAGATGGTGTGAAGCCATGGTCATCGGTTCCAGAAGAGGACGACAGGAACGCGTGTGCCTCATCGTCACTCTGTGTCTCATTCTTGTCGCTCGAAAGCAGCATGCTATCACTGTCGGAGAAGACGGCGAGGCTTGTACTTGACAGTAAGATCGGGACAGTCATTTGAAGCTGGGTGAGGTCCTCTGCTTTTATTGTACACGGTCTCGTTACAGGACACTCACCGTGAGTGGCGTTGACAGTAGAGTCACCAAGAGCCATCCAAATGGACGAAGTTATCTTGGCTGCGTGTTCGTCGCGCATGATGTGCTCGAGCTGTTGTTGGTGCGTCTCTGGCTTCACCGTCGGAAGAGAGACAAAGTGGGTGTTTGTGGTGTACGATGGGAACACCCATGCAATCTCTATTGTCACTCCTCTCCATGGTTCGTACGTAGCCACCGGCGGCTGAATTCATACTGGCTTTGCCAACCGGGTGGAGCAGCACGCGCATTTGACACGAGCGCATTTTGTCGGCGAAAGCTTGTCGCCGGTCAGGTTTCTTTGAATTGCACCATCGAGGGCCCGTAACTCGATCGGCGTGTTATGGAAGTGGTAGACCTTGGCAATAAGATCACTCTCGTGCGGAGCCGGGTACTGGAGAAGGCATCGATTGCCGCAATGAGCCCAGTGATTTTCTCTCGCAGGAGCCTGTGGCGTAGCTTCAGGCGTTCCAACGGAAGGGATGGCGTACCAAAACGAAGGTCTGCTTGGGCACGAGCCGTGACTGGCAGCGGTCGAGGGCAAGGCCTCCTGGATCAAGTTGCGCGAAGGTTCCAGGCCTCGCGATCCTCGAAGCCGCTGCGCCGTCAAAGTCAGGTCCGCTCGTTCCTCGAATCCCGGGTTTCACGGCACCAGCGTGTGGCGGATCCAGTGTTGTACGGAACGGCGTTCCTGGAACTAGTTCCTTTTTGGAGGAACGGAGGAACGCCACCGTTCCATTAGGGGTCAGTGGAACTGTAACGGTAACTCGTTATGTTTTTGAAGGAACGGCAGGAATGGCGTTCCTTCTACAAACGTTACATCGCTAGGAATTGACTGTTTTTGATTCCAAGGCTCGACAACAAAAATCCACAAGTCGCTTCTATGTTTTCCCGCCCTTCAGCGAAACGTGCTTCCTCGAAGGTCAAAGGCAGAAGAATAACCACGCAGTGCACCACAGCATGTGCTTGCTTCCATGCCGGTTGAGCTTACGCGGTGCTCGACGGGTGAATAGCGCAGCCGTGAGAATGCTTTTCACCTTTCATCGTTTGTCTCGGGATGCCAGGATGAGCGCATGGCCTATAGAATTGTTCCCTGCCGGGGAAAGGTTTCGAAGTTGGAGCGGCGCTTCAGGTGCTTCGTGAAACCACCGTATATTGTCAGGGGTAATTACCGTATTAGTGCGCGCAAGCCGCGGGTGCGTTGTTGTCGAGGGAGCTGCTCTTGCTGTGAGGTCATTCGAAGGGTCACCGGGATTTCAGGGTCACCGGGAATTGTTCGGGATTGCAGGTTTGGACCCCTCAAAGAAAAAATCGCGAGCTCGTTGTCGCCAGTTGCTTAACCCCACGGTTTAAGCTATCATTGGTGCCAGACAGTTCTATGCGAGACAAGGCGACCAACGGCATAAACAGTGCTGGCTGCGGTGAGCGAGCCATCCAGCGCATTTTTTGCCACCTCGTGTGCGCCCGAGTATTTCTTTTCCTTTGGGCAGCAAACCCTTTCATCTGAGGCACAGGATGAGCTGTCGCGGTACCTGCTGGTACCAGTTGACTACCCGATGTCGCAAATGAAGAAGTTCGAGGGACTGGACCAACTTTTCTTCAAGTACAACACGTCAGTACCCTCAAGCGCCTACGTGAAACGGTTCTGGAACATCGACAGCGAAGTGTTGACGAAAAAACGAGGTCGTCTGTTTGAGTACAACATCGAGATGCAACTCTTGCTGAGTTCAAACAAGGGACTCTACGTAGTTGCGACTACGCATTCGGGCACTTTTTTCCCATTTGTTTTCACATTTTGTCATTTATTCGCCATTTTTCTTTCTCTTCTGTCATATCCTGTAACTTTTTTATGTACTTAACTTTTTTCTGCTTGAAGAACCAAAGAATCTATCGTTTCTGTACCACGACGCATGTTTTCTTCTTTTTTAATTACTTTGTATTTATTTGTGCTTGTTTCTGTCATTTCTGTACCACGGCATGTGTTTTCTTGTTTTTTAGCTACTTTATCTTTATTTGAGCTTGTTTCTTTTTCTTTATAGTGTCGCACTTCATGTCCTATTGTATTTTTTATAGCGTCAATGTTTTTTACGCGTGTTATTAGGCTCAGTGTTATTTCCTGTGCTTTTCCCTTACCCGTATTTCCAACCATCGAAACTCATTCGTGCGTGGCGTCCATATACTTGGCTATCTTTGGTTGTTTCCTTTATTTACTATCTTGATTGTGTTCGGCATACTTCGTAATTCTTGTGCGTAGATTTCGTGTGTGACTACACTGTTGGCTTTTGTTTTTTTTTTCTTGTCATCGTCTTCTGACCTATACTTGGATTGAAAACCTCGTAGCCATTACTGATTCTACTGTGTTTTGTGACTCGCAAACTTGTGCTGTATGATCCGCAAAGCTTCACTTTTGTAACCCTCTTACTAACTTCCCTGCGAAGGGGCCTGGAAGGTATTTTACATGAACTGTGAAATTGAATCAGCATTCATTAAAGACCTATGTAATGTTCCTTTCGACGCGGTTTCTAATGCAAGACATTCAATTACGTTATTTTCTGTTCGCATATCTAAAGCGCAGTAACCTTACTGCGAATTTGTAAGGCCGAAGTGGGAAGTATCATATGTTTTGCACCTGTAGTAGACGAGCGCGAAAGTCGCAGTTAGACATGTTTGGAGTTTGTCCGGTGCTCCCTGAAAAAAAAATCATCTAGGGGCGTTTCTTTGGTTCTTTTTATCTCCAGATAAACTGTTGCCGGCGGTGTTCATATTCCTATCATATACGTAGTTCGATGTGTGTTTTAAATTTTTCCCTTTATTTCGTCTCAGGAATTTGACACCATATTTTAATTTAAAAATGAAATGTAACGTTAATTAATGACACGTTCAAATGTTCGAAGTGGAACTGGAACGCGTTTCTTTCGCAATAAAGGAACGTGTAACGGGAACTCGTTTCAAAATTGGGAAGAAACGAGGAACGGGCTTTCGTTCCTGTTTTTGAGGAACGTGTACAAAACTGGGCGGATCCCAGAGGGAAGCACAACCCAGCACCGCATTCTCGTAAGGCAATTACACACTCTAACGACGAGGAAGACGAAGCTGCGCCCACTGCCTCGCTCAGAGTATGTTCCATCGCCTTACGAGAATGCGGTGCTGGGTCCTGCTTCCCTCTTGGATCCGCCACAGGACTGCCCCGGTGTTTTTTTAGTAAGCGTTACGAAGCGTTCCAGCGCGAGGTGTAAACAAGTGTCCCCGTATTTTTTTGATTACGCGTTACGTTCTAGCGAGAAGCGTAAAGAAGTGGGTCCCGGTGTTTAGTACCGTGACTACATGAGACGACGTGTACAACGACGACATGAAACGCCAACAGGCCGGGCCCCTAAAATGCCTTGTCTCATTCTTTCACAACCCTCGAGGCGCAGCTAAAGTGGGAACACCTGTCACGTTACGTAAACGTCCTTCAATTTTTCCCTCTAAGCAGGTAATTCGAACTCAGCCATCTTTACACACATAGTGGTTCTCTATCACGTTATTTTATTTTTCGTTCTAATAAACGTGTGAGGATTGCTAGAAAAACAAAAACAAAAATAAAGTAGCAATCTCTCACGAAGCAGTTAAAGGCAGCCAAAATTACCTCGGCGAGGGAGCCAGATAAAGAAATGAGGCTATGGGACAGCGAGGAGGCGAAGGGCCGGGACAGCCGGAAAGCTTTGCAAATTGGGAAGGCGGCGATGTCTTCATAATTAATATTCCACGTGACGAAAATAAAGCACCACCAGCGAACGACCACGAACGAGCCCTTTTGTGGTTGCAAGCGTCATTTCGGTTGGTGCGCTCGAGGCGCGGGCCCGTGGTAATTAGCCTCAAAGCACCTTTGTTCGCGAGAGAGATCAGATGCTCTAACAAGCGCTGAGTGCAGGGAAAGCCAGAATGGCGCCTTTGTCCTCTGAGCAAGAAAACAAAAAATTGGCAAAAAACGGTGTCTCCAATCGCGACGTGTTCAGCGGCATGAACGAGAGCCCACACCCAAAGCGTGTATTGTCACAGCGCCAAGGCGGCACAGAATGAGAGGTACTACAGCGCGGACGCCGACCGAGGCTCGAAGGCAATTCGCTGTGTTGCACAGAATAAGAGCCACGCGCCGTGTCGATTCAAACGTTCTATAGTTCCCGTTTCTTGTTTCTTTTTTCTCGCTCGACATCGACATTCCGGTGGTGTTGAGTATAAATTGTCAGTAGCGGCTGGCTTCATTTTTCTTGTATATGCGGTCTGGCCCGCCATTCTTTGGTAGCTGCGCTCTCGGAGAGGGAAGGAAATCTCGATATGCTGTGGCGCCTAATTAATAAAAATCTGCGAGCATCACCAAAGCATTGCTTGGATCAGTTGCCAAAAATGTGACATCCCCAGATCCCCGTAACCCAGTAGCGTGACCAGAACCTAGGGAAAAATGGTAGGCTGAACCATGGATACAGTGGCTTACCCAGTGAATCTGTTCCGGTTGCATTGGGTTGCACACATTAGGAAATCAAAACGCGATTACCCGACGAACAGTACAAGAAAGTGCACGAAACTGCTGCGCCTTGCAACGCCGCCCGGAGAAAACCACGTTCCTTCCTTCCCCTCCTTCCTTGCAGACCTTCCCTCCCCTCCCCCAGGTTTCCGCTGCTGTTCAGCTGTAGCGCTGACATGCAGTTGTAAAGAAGAACCTTAAAAGCATGGCGAAGACGATTCAACTTGAAATGCACCCCTCTATGTGACAATTCTCAACTAGAAAGTTTTTCGCACCAATAATGTTTTCATTGTGTAGCATTGCCAGGTGACTTTTAATGTTATGTCTGTAGTCGTTAAAACATATGCCGGCAAAATTTATTGCCACCACCTGCAGATCTTGAACATGATTTTCAGATCCAGCGCCTATTAGCTTTGCTATTAAGTAGTCATTACTACCCTTTCGTCGCTCTGACGCCTGCATTCGTGAGTATCTAATCGAGACGCTGGTTGACATATTGTAGCGTGTGCCCCAACCTCATGCACCGGGAGCGGCTTAAGGCATGTAAAACATTATCAGCCGGTATTGACCAATATGCATTCATGTCCTCTCCTTATTTCGTTTCCCTTGAGGAAGGAGTTATTGGTTCAGCGAAACTGCATATAGAAGGAGAGTTTGTGCACAATATCGGTGTTTTTTGTGTGGCTCTGGGCAAGATTATTGTTAACGCTACGAAAAAAAAAAAAACGTACCGCCAAACATTGCGGTTTCGTTCTTATCCTGGCTTTCTATGCGACACCATACACGCAATAAGGCTGGTGCTGTCGACCAGTGCGCCGACGTTTTTAATGGTTAGTAGCACAATTGTTCGTGAGATGTCAACTGCAAGTGATGAACTCTGGTGTTAGCTCAATGAAAATGCAAGGTATTTTGGGATCTGCCAGAGCTACGTACACGCGACTGAAAACACTTATTAATGCATAACAGGTCTCCCTTTATTTACGCCGGCGTAGCGGCTCTTCAAGATGGCGAAGAATACTTTTCCAATAAAACAGGGCCAAGCCTCCTTCCTTACAGAAATTTGAAACTGAATCACTTTTTTCTCTTTAATGAAAAGATCTAGCGCCATGCAATCTAAAAATTGGCCGCGTATCTGCTCCTTTCGTTGCAAATGCCGTCAAAAGACGATAGTCTTTATCGGCTTTTGCGAAGTAAATGCCTCCCTTCGTTTTCCTGCTCACCTATCATGTTGTTCCTCTTGCGTCGCGATCCTCCCAAGGTAAAGACGCCAAAGGTTTGCTTAAATCACTTTAAATTTCCCGCGTTCCACTGCTCCAAACCGGACGTCTCGATGCGAACGCTGCCGTACGGCGAAGACGCGCGTAAGTCGAGGCGCCCTACTTCAACGTTTATAGAACCGCGTTTCCATACTGCACGTGCCCTTCAAGCAGAACGTGGAACCTATCTAGTGGAACCTTTCGTAACTCTTGCCACTTGATTTCTTCAAATGCCGCCAGAAGCTATATGGCGCGGGCAACAGCAGGCGACGGTGGAATGATATTTTTTTCTTCAGTTGATGAAGTCTTTAATCTCGCCAAAATCAAACATGCACGATTTTTTATGAAGGAACGCTGCAAATATCACTTCTGTATTAATTGGTTGTCTTATATATGCGTAATGTCTTGTTGTTCTTCAACAATATTGACAAGTATGAAGATTACACCGGACCTAGACGGGCACATTTAGCTGTGACTATATAAGACTATTGCGCAGGCATTGTTTTACTTTGGCCGGGTGGCTGAATCGAGTCACAGACAGACAGACAGACGGACAGACAGACAGACAGACATACAGACATACAGACAGACCAAAATTTCTGGGTTTAAGTAGCCCAAGAAAGACTATCGTCTTTAAAAAAGTCGCGAGTCTGTTCATCAAAATGCAGTTGCAAGTCCAATCTTAGTGATCGAATAGGTGAATTGGGCCAATGGTGAGGGTCAGTATAAGATTTGCAGAGAGAAAGACTTTCGGCGCTTGGCTTTGCACATTAAAAATGGTGGTTTAAATTGACCGATTCCACAAGGCAGACCACATGTTTTTACTGTAATGGTGGAGCGAGCTTCTCCATTCGCCAAATTAGCTTCAGTGGAAGGAGCAATCGACCACTCGGGGGCAATTGGGCAAGAACACCACCAGATAAAATATATATATATATATATATATATATATATATATATATATATATATATATATATATATATATATATATATATATATATATATATATATATATATGTGGGTTGTGCATATGCTTTGTGCTTATTTTATTATTACCGGCTGATTCGGTATGCAGACTCGGCCCAAGTTTTCTTGCGACCAGCGTTGTACACCCCTCGCTGGCAGAAGTACCATCATTCGAGTTCGGCCGGATTATCCTAATGCCAACAGTGCCCGCAAAACCAAAACAACAGAGCAATAATAGGTAGTCATCAACGGCACCATGGGTAGTGCAGTGGGCCAAAATGAGCAGTTCGACGACACAAGGCGTAGCAATGCATTTCAAATACTTGGGGGTTCTCCATGAAAAAGTCGAAGTTGACGTCGTGTGCCAGAATTCTCAAAGGTCCTCTGCCCTCTCATGAAATACCTTTGTTAAGAAAGTTGGATTGGATTTCAAATTAGATTCAAATGTCAAACCTGATGCAAATCTTTTTAGTACTATGTGGTTACTAACAAATAGTTGAATCACCTAGGGCGCATGGACTTCCAGTAAGGCGTTTGTTTCATAGATACTAATACACCGTACCTACTAAAGAAGATGCTGTTAATGAGGCCCCGTCAAAAGGATCGTATTTAAAGCAACACTGATACATAATTGTGTGGAACAAGAGCCGCCGGCCTAGGTGAAGATATTTTATCTGCTTGAAGAGAAATACTGTCCAAGATTTCGTGAAAATCCCCAGGAGGTTGAAACGCATTCGGTGCCTTCATTATGGCGCGGGGTAACTTCGGCTCGCGTAAACGAGTAGACTTCAAAATTAATCACTTATCATGTGTAGCTTTCCCGCTCATGGCAGCCCTTTCAACAGTGATTACTCTGTAGTTGTTTAGCGAAATGTAAAATATTTTCGCGCAGCTAGTATTGGGGGTGAAACCTTGCCTTGTGCACAGTTTCAAGTCTTGCACGTTGCGCGACTAAGCTCCAGAACCACGGAAACTATACCATACAAATGCGTGGGGAGGAATATTTCACAGCGAATTACACACAAAAAAATTCAGAATCCTGGAAAATTATTTTAGAGTTTTCATCTCCACGTTGACGTCTTGCTTTATGGCAATGTGCCTTTCATGAAGGGGTTTTGCTAGGTTCCTGAGAGGTCGGAATTTTGAGCGAGAAAGCTGGGTATGCAGAGTTTCAGCATGAAAAGCACATCTCAGCCCTCGGAGTTACGTTCGGGAATAACGAAATAGGGGCTGGAAATTCTAAGGCAATCACCTTTGTAAGGACTGGTAACTTTTTTTACTGCTCCTAAATTGGTGAGCCACGGTAACAAAATCATCTGTTTCACGCCAAAGCTTAAGATACATCGCACGCGATGAATCTACGCAGACCCGTATTGAACAGTATTGTTCAATACGGGCCCTGAGGAAAGCAAGTTCTCTTTGCTGAAACGTAGGCCACAATCGTGCTTTAACCTTGTTCGAAGTTTTTCTTCTCTTGTGTTCTCTACCATCTTCAAAGTTCTACTGCTCCCTATATATATATATATATATATATATATATATATATATATATATATATATATATATATATATATATATATATATATATATATATATATATATATATATATATATATATATATATATATATATATATATATATATAAAAAAAGAAGGGGACCTTCTTTTTCAACCCGGGGGTTGAAAAAGAAGGTCCCCTTCTCCCCGTGTAGTCTGAAGTGGCGCTGGCTACCACCCTCAAGCGTCAGATACAGTGTAAATATAAATACCCCAGAAAGTGAAGCAGAACACAGTCGCCCAGATAGCCGAGTTGGTAAGGCATTCGAGATCTAATCGAAAGGCGTGGGTTCGGTCCCCATTCTGGGCGCGTGTTTTTCTTTCTTTCTTTCTCACGTAATTAATAAAAGTTAATAATAATGTAACGTCACTAACGGTAAAAAAATAGTCTAACCTTCCCCTATGCCTTCTTTGGCGTTGTAGACTGCCGGCATTTCTTTCTGTATTTCCTAACGAGCCCCTCATTTCCAAACCCTATTATCGCGCGAAAGCTTAGCGAGGGCCTCGGTTCTGGCAGCCTTGATGCCAAGGTAGCATAAGAGGGTTTCCCGCCAGTTGACCGCTCATGACAGGCTGTAGACGTTCGCGTCACGCCCCGGGGGTTGAAAAAGAAGGTCCCCTTCTCCCCGTGTAGTCTGAAGTGGCGCTGGCTACCACCCTCAAGTGTCAGATACAGTGTAAATATAAATACCCCAGAAAGTGAAGCAGAACACAGTCGCCCAGATAGCCGAGTTGGTAAGGCATTCGAGATCTAATCGAAAGGCGTGGGTTCGGTCCCCACTCTGGGCGCGTGTTTTTCTTTCTTTCTTTCTCACGTAATTAATAAAAGTTAATAATAATGTAACGTCCCTAACGGTAAAAAAATAGTCTAACCTTCCCCTATGCCTTCTTTGGCGTTGTAGACTGCCGGCATTTCTTTCTGTATATATATATATATATATATATATATATATATATGTATATATATATATATATATATATATATATATATAGAGAGAGAGAGAGAGAGATCATGAGGTTCGATGGGCCAGTATAAAAATAGTGAAAGAAGTCGACTGACACGTTTCCCGTTTTTTGCCGCCAACAGTTTGGGAGTTAGAAACTCCTTCTTCAGGGCTGTATTTTAATTTCTCACATTTCTCCTTTATACAAAAACTTCTGTGAGGGAGGGTCACTTCCCTCATCCCTCCAGGAGAGGTCGCGGGTGAGGGGTGTTTCAAACAGTTTGAGAAAGTGAGACATTCCGATTGGCTAGAAAGGTGGAGGTGAGGGAAGGGGAAAGAACACGGAGGAAAAGGCAGCACGAAAACACGATTACAAGAAGCACACAAGCAAACAGAAAATCAAAAACAAGAGTGAGTCCTGCGTGCTCCGTAAATGGTGTAAAAATAGTCAGCGGGAAGGGAAAAGGGGCAAAAAAGGGGGGTGAAGGGAGTCGGACATAAGATGGCGGCACAGGCATAGATCTTCGATTCGGTCAAACTGCAAGGCCGCATGCATGCACAGCCCGCCCAGTCGAGGCATGGTCCCCGCGCCATACTCGGAATTTCCTGTCCCATTTTCGGTTTTGTTTTACTCCTGGTTAAGCCTACAGCAGCTCTCGTCTTGGCGCCACTTCGACGAAACCGAGTGGTGTAGCAAAGCTTTGCCGCGCGGCCAGGAAGCGGCGGTACAAGTAACACTAGGATT
The DNA here is from genome assembly GCF_048455015.1 of Haemaphysalis longicornis. Classification (NCBI taxonomy): domain Eukaryota; kingdom Metazoa; phylum Arthropoda; class Arachnida; order Ixodida; family Ixodidae; genus Haemaphysalis; species Haemaphysalis longicornis. The sequence goes on along the minus strand of NW_027526203.1, from coordinate 237,912,369 downwards.
TGGTTTCGTTTGCGGCGCATTCTTCGGCCGTTTGTCTGTCAGCGGTGCAGCGGTCATAATTCATGCCACTGTGCGTCGGCGGGCCCGCGGGGCGCGCTCACAGCTGTTTAAGGTCTCTGATGAAACGGGTGAAGGTTGCCGAACGGGCGGGAAAGGGTGAGCGGGGAGGGGGGGTGGGCGGGGGGCGTTCTATCACGTTTGTTTTGCTTGACTTAGTCCCTAAAACGGAGTTTCCTTTGCCTTCTTGCTTTCTTTTTTTAAGTTTATGCATGATCCCGGTTCCGCGCTCACCCCCTCCATCGCCTGCAATGCCCCGATGTTTCCGCCTAAGGCGCAGCTTTTTGCCGCAAGAATGAGAAGCGGCCCGGATCCTCATGGATGCCATTGGTGAATGCCTGGAATTTATGTATAAAGTAAAACTCCCTCTGCTCGCGTTCGAGACAAAGTGAGCACCTGTCAGCTATCTTCCCCGAACCACCCTGTGTAGTGTACCGTAAAGACAAAAACTTAATAGAATGCTTGTTAAGGCTAAAATTGCAGTCACGAAACAACACTCCGGCTGACGCCCATGCGGGAAAACGCGCTGCAAAAATTTTCCCCTCATCACCCCAACCGACACGGCAAAATCTAACTTTTGCAAAGTTTCCTTCCGAATAAAAGAAAGCCTCGACTGTGATTCCAGTAACGTCGTATACAGACTGCACTGCGAAATGTGTGGCAAGGACTATATTGGCCAGACGGAGAATGCGTTCCGGATCAGATTCAACAACCACAAATCCCACGTCACCTCACAGCCGGATCTACCCTTTTCCGTACATATGCGCCTGCCGGACCATTCCATTGAGCATATCAGAATTACCCTCCTGCAGTCCGGCTTCCGCTCCTCCCTCTAACGCGAGCAGAGGGAGTCCTACGTTATACATAAATTCCAGGCATTCACCAATGGCATCAATGAGGATCCGGGCTGCCTCTCATTCTTGCGGCAAAAAGCTGCGCCTTAGGCGGAAACATCGGGGCACTGCAGGCGATGGAGGGGGTGAGCGCTGAACCGGGTATAATACCCTTCTGAAGTTGTTAAATCAGTTAATATTTAATAATTGTGATATTAATTCGTTGTACTAGATCTGCGCTGTCTAACATCTTTGTTCGGAGAGAAAATTGTGTTTTTGTTTTAATTCCTCATTTCCTGTACAGTTTGTTGCATATACTGTATTTTTGATAGCTACTACTTTTACGATGTTAACGGCTCTGATTGATGTGCTATTCATTGTACTCTAAAATGTATTGTATGTCTGTGCTATAAATTTTAATTAGCACCCTCAAGTTGTTGAAATGTATTACGTTTTCTTTTTGTTTCCACCTCGCTGTTACCTTGCCTCTATGAAGGATGGTAGGGCATGGTCAAGTTGCGGAGTGCGACATTTTACCTTATTGTCCGCCATAACGTGTGTACGTTTATGGAAACAAACAAACGAATCAATGTCGCTAAAGAGCCTTCTCATGCAAGTTGAGCAACATTCCCCTACCTAATAAGTAAATTAATCATAAATCTCTTTCGCAATGTGAGTGGGTGGTTTTGCTGTGTGCGAACTATCATTCACGAATAGAAAAATTAAAAACGAAAACATGGCCCCATTATTTTGGGCATCCTGCTCGCAAACTCACGCGCATCTAGACGTTCGCGTGGGCACAGCGCATACAAAATGAAAAAAAATTGACCGCGTACCTGCTCACTTCGCTGCAAATATCTTCGAAAGACGATAGTTTTCTGCCGCCCCTGCACGTACATGCCTCTTTTCTCTCACCCGCACACTCCTGATGCTCCTCCCTCCTCTTTCTATCCCCCCATAATAAACACGGAAGAGGTTTGCTAATGCCAATTCAATTTTCCCACGCTTCAGTACTTCGGCCATCTACTGGAACGTTTTGTTAATGTTGAACTTGGAACAGTGCCACGAGGTCCAGGCTCCCGTGAGCTCTTGTTGTATTTCTGAGTCAAAATGTTGTTTTCGATGCAAATTTTTTTATTTCCTATCAATTACAAGGAGACTACGAGTACCGGTTGGGCCTTGATGTTTTGCCTCAAATATGTCTAAGTTTTCGTTTTTCGCAGAACAACATTGACAAGTATGAAGCATGGTTCCAGATTTAATGGTTTGGAAAGGTTTCGCCAATATAAACTTGTCGTCTCACAATTCTTTTATATCTTGGCTCGATGGCTGCATGAAAGGACAGACACGGAGAAATACAGACCAAAGTTTTGGGATTTAAGTAGCCCAAGAAGCATCTTCAAAAGCAAATCGAGCGACAAGCTTGAGCAAAGTACCGTTAGCGATATCGTTTAAAAGCTTATTTTAGAGTTCCTCCGCATGGCCCGGCATTCCCGTTAAGATACTTACTTTTAAGCGGGACGACGGTGATTAGCTTCGGAGTCGAGGGATTGGGGCAGCTGGCTTGAGCGAACTCAAAGAATTGCGAAATGCCATTAAATTTCCGCACACAAACACAACCACTAAAGAGCAAAGAGAAATAAAGACTGCAGACGCCTGAGCTAAGGCAATCCTTTTTTCCGGTCAGAAAATCGCTGCCCTTGCTGCCAGCAGCGCAGCTGCCGCCTTGAACTTAACTACGCACAATAGCAGCGGGACACTACTCCGACGGCACCAGTGTCTCCCGGTGCAGCTTTTCCTCTCGAGAGCATCCCTCATTAAAAACCGAGTGCTGTTTGCGACAAATGCGGCAGAGCTATAGGCTTCAAACTCACGTGTCTGAACTAAACTGTACCCAAAATCCAACAACCCTGGTTCCCTCCCCATTTCTCCCCATAAACGGCAATACCACTCCACCAGTTGCATGTTTTTTTTCTTCGTGTTTACAAAAAAGAAAACTGTTGTTAAGCGCCCCGTGTAAGCAGCTCAGCACAAACTCTTGGTGTGGTGCGGCGAAAGTCGGCTAGCTTGAAGCAATTGGTGAGGCCCTGCAGTTTATTTCCGTCAAAGAAGACAAATGTAACCTGACTGAGGGGTCCATTATCTCCCGTCAAGTGTGCAAACATATCGTCTGGTGGCCACGGTGTGGGTTTTGCTGATTTTATTATTACCGGCTGATTCGGTATGCAGACTCGGCCCAAGTTTTCTTGCGACCAGCGTTGTAGACCCCTCGCTGGCAGAAGTACCATCCTTCGAGTTCGGCCGGATTATCCTAATGCCAACAGTGCCCGCAAAACCAAAACAACAGAGCAATAATAGGTAGTCATCAACGGCACCATGGGTAGTGCAGTGGGCCAAATGAGCAGTTCGACGACACAAGGCGTAGCAATGCATTTCAAATACTTGGGGGTTCTCCATGAAAAAGTCGAAGTTGACGTCGTGTGCCAGAATTTTCAAAGGTCCTCTGCCCTCTCATGAAATACTTTTGTTAAGAAAGTTGGATTGGATTTCAAATTAGATGCAAATGTCAAACCTGATGCAAATCTTTTTAGTACTATGTGGTTACTAACAAATAGTTGAATCACCTAGGGCGCATGGACTTCCAGTAAGGCGCTTGTTTCATAGATACTAATACACCGTACCTACTAAAGAAGATGCTGTTAATGAGGCCCCGTCAAAAGGATCGTATTTAAAGCAACACTGATACATAATTGTGTGGAACAAGAGCCGCCGGCCTAGGTGAACTTATTTTATCTGCTTGAAGAGAAATACTGTCCAAGATTTCGTGAAAATCCCCAGGAGGTTGAAACTCATTCGGTGCCTTCATTATGGCGCGGGGTAACTTCGGCTCGCGTAAACGAGTAGACTTCAAAATTAATCACTTATCATGTGTAGCTTTCCCGCTCATGGCAGCCCTTTCAACAGTGATTACTCTGTAGTTGTTTAGCGAAATGTAAAATATTTTCGCGCAGCTAGTATTGGGGGTGAAACCTTGCCTTGTGCACAGTTTCAAGTCTTGCACGTTGCGCGACTAAGCTCCAGAACCACGGAAACTATACCATACAAATGCGTGGGGAGGAATATTTCACAGCGAATTACACACAAAAAATTCAGAATCCTGAAAAATTATTTTAGAGTTTTCGTCTCCACGTTGACGTCTTGCTTTATGGCAATGTGCCTTTCATGAAGGGGTTTTGCTAGGTTCCTGAGAGGTCGGAATTTTGAGCGAGAAAGCTGGGTATGCAGAGTTTCAGCATGAAAAGCACATCTCAGCCCTCGGAGTTACGTTCGGGAATAACGAAATAGGGGCTCGAAATTCTAAGGCAATCACCTTTGTAAGGACTGGTAACTGTTTTTACTGCTCCTAAATTGGTGAGCCACGGCAACAAAATCATCTGTTTCACGCCAAAGCTTAAGATACATCGCACGCGATGAATCTACGCAGACCCGTATTGAACAGTATTGTTCGCATATTACGGCGAACATATGCCGCAGAAAATGCGCAGCAAAAAACAAAATAAAATAGTTCCCAATAGAGAAACAGCAGACACAGCTCTACGTGAACCCCGCAGGTAGTCTCGAGGCGATGCCTGTCGAGCCCCATGTTATCAATCTCAACAAGTGCGGCCCGGCTGCTTGTTGATGCCGAGCACGTTTTCCCCCACGTAGGCCGCACTTGTGACGCGAATATAAAGAAGACACCGTTCTCTCCGCAGAAATACCCCACACACCGGACCTGTGAACACACACGTGGAATTTTGCAACCTTTGGTAAGAGAATGAACGAGTGTATATATTTTATTTTGCTCTTTTTTTACTTACGTTATTTTTTTCCTCGACGTTCAATAGTTACAGGATCATTCTTAAAAAAAATATCGTAGAGAGACGGCTCCGAACAGCCGTCTCTCTAAGTAGTCCGGCGTACTTATTCCTCAGTACTATTTTATTTAATGTGCTTACAAGTGGACTATTTCCTCTCTTTTCGCTCCACATTTAGGCTTATGCTTTACGCGAATTAGCAAGCGTAGCATAGAGGGATTAATCATATTACAAGAATGTGTTAGCCGTACCCCAAGGACGGCGCTCGTCCGGATAGAACGAAGCTATCCGATGTGCTTATGTCTCTGTCAGGCATAGCGCTAAAAACCGGCTAGAGATTTTCCACTATTCGCATCGAAAAAGACTGCGTACTACTGGGCGGGCATGTAAAGCCGCAAGCAAGGAAGAAAGGAACATGTAAAGGGTGGTACAAGAGAGTGCATTGCCTACACTTGCCAAGTTACTCCAACGGGCGCTCAGAAGCCATGTGCCGCGACTTGAAGTGCCTCCGGTAGTACTGAAGACGAAATTTTTTATGCACGCTGACCTGCTTTCTGTACACCTACCCTCACGTCAGCTATATATAGGAGACAAACTGAAGGGGGCAGGTCACGGTCTCTCGTGTTTCATTTAGCAGTGCACCGCACTCTCAATAAGACAGTTAATGTAGATCAGAAAAACAGTAACCCACGGAACACGGCGCAGAAACGAGTTGATTGATTTGATGGTTTTTCCAGAGTTTAACCGCCCGAAGCTACACCCGGGCTGCGAGGCGTGACGTAGTGAAAGGCTCTGGATCAATTTTGACCAGCTGGGGATTTTTAACATGCGCCGAAATCTGGACACACGGCTGTTTTCGCTTTGCGCCTCCATGAGGTATCCTATTTCGTACGTTTATCGTTCTCGCCAATGTAAGTTTAAATTCAATACAATAAAGTTCATTGTCTGTCTGTCTGTTTGCCAAGCAATGCCTCAGAACATACAAGAGCACAAAAAGTAAAAACAAATGCAAGATCACCCACCGGGTCATTAAAGGAGAAATGAAGAGAAAATACAAGTTTGCTTTATTCGAAAGATTTCGTGTTTTATAGTGCCCCCAGCGCTTGTCCGGATACAAACGGTGCTTTATTCACTGAGAAATTGATCAATTTAATTTCAAATTTCGATTTTCCCGCTAAATCGTTTGTTTTCGTGATCTGCAATGACATCACAGGAACCGACCGCTCTGCAGCCTAGAGTACCTTCATTCACGCATCCGCCGTACAGGGTAGAGACACGTATACGCTGGCGCCGCCATTTTGGGTTGCTCGCTCGCCGCCGAAGCAAGTCATTGTGTCAAAAACGCGCTAAAATTATCGACGCAACGCGGTTTACTGAAGAAGTTTGAATCATATTGTCTGTTTCGCGTTGCTAGGTCTCGTGGGAAACGAAAAGAATAACGCGTTGAGCCCGTTGGCCCAATTGCGGCGGCACGGGACCGTTCAAAGGTTGTCTCCACCCTGTACAGCGGTGTTGGTTTGTTCCCGCGTTTCTTTACGTTACCCGAACCTAGATGGCGCCACCATACCGTGGCAAGCGTTTGGTTTGTTTTTGCCCGCATATAAACCTGGCTTGTTTTTGTTCTGGGAGAAAATATTCGTTCCCTGAAACAGTGCTCGCTCGACAAATGGGGTCACGTAAGACACCGTTGCTTGCGTCAATCGGCCAGTGTCGTCTGAGACAACCCCAAGCCCCGTAGTGCTGTGCAGCTAAACCAAGCATGCTGTGCGCAGTACGAACAGCAGAACGCATCAGTACTTCTATGTTTACATGTGCTTTCGTAACTTCCACTGTTTGTCCCATCATTCTAATTGCTTTGTAGAGAATGTGCCCTAAATTTAAGCGGAAATCGCTCGTTTGTCTAGTTTGTAAGCTCTACCTAATTTGCGTCTGCTTCTGCCAGCCTCCGCCAATCGCAGAGCTTAGCTCATGTGACATCATAGGTTATGTTGCGGGAAATGAGCTGGTGGGTCACATGACCATTCCCGTTTTTCCTAATTATGTAGCTTATTTGAGCGAAGTCTGCGTTAAAAGTGGTGTCAGTATGATTCTAACGAGGCAGTCTTTTGAATGATGTATGTATTTATTGTTCTTAGGAAAAGGAAGATCCACCAACAGGCGTAAATTGTCTCGCCTAGGGGGCGGACACCGGAACGCCTGCTGGTGTAGGGGGGAGGGGGAGAAAAGAATACATAGGAATAGGAGGATAGGGGAGAAGGTTGACATTACAATGTATATAACACACACATTTTGAATGAACCAAACTTAAGTTTTCTCTTCATGGCTCCTTTAAATAATCGTCTCTGTGTTAGCAACAAAGAGCGATGGTGCAGGTGTTAGAGTAGGCCGTTATAGCCTCTTTAAGGCATCAAACGGAACGATGAGCTCTTACTTAGCGTAAACAAATCACCTTTTCACGATTTTGCCACGTCGACCGCACGTCGCGTAAGGCGGCAACGGATAGACTTGTCGGTGGAATTGAATAATAACCGTGATTACTTACTTGGCGATATATGATGCGTCGCTTGCCTTGTAGCTAGTCGTTTAGACGGCAATTAACTGCAGCACAGCCTCCCTGCTTAGGTCTCACGACACTCCATCGCCGACTCGCAAGCAGAAAACACTCGTTCGGGACGGCCGGCTGATATAAACTTAGCCGTGTACACAGATTACAAGTCTCGTCCCCTCTAATGAAATTAATGATCTAGAACCAAACATAAAATTTGCATAAAGTAGAAGTTGTTATACACAAATAACAATTTATGCAGTAACCAACATTACTTATAACTTTTGTCTTTCAAAAAAAAACTTTTAAATTCAAGTCAAGATCAAGCTGGGTCAAGGCAAGTTTGCAGGAGAGCTTGGTGCTGGGCCTCTTGGTACATACTCGGAAGAACGACTGAACCTACCCTTGAGGATGTGTACGCAAGGAGAGAGTGGGCCAACACACACGCTGGGACTAGCAATAGTTTAACGGTACCCTGAAGCACTTTCGGTAAGCGCTTTCACTCTTTCCTTCGTGTTTCGAACCACTGCGAAAGCTATAGTTATCGCCAACACGGAGCGGCACTGTGTGATTTGCTCGTCGCCCCAGATACGCCTTCCATTTCTGCTTTTTTTGTGGGTTTTGTTTTGAGTTGCTATCGAAAAGCGTTCATTGCTGCAACTGAAGGAAAACTGACCAATAGCCGCTACATGGCCTTAGTGACGTAATTCGAGCCGTCAAAGAACGTCAAGACCGGGAAAGAGAGCAAAAACTCCAGCGAACAATAAAATAATATACTGGCACCGCCGGGAATCGAACCTGGAACTAATAGACCAACAAAGCGAGAGCCCGTCGTCTTACCGAATTAGCTACGAGACCACGCGAAGACTGGGAAGACAGGTGGTGTACACACCAAGCACATCTACGGGTTTACCCCCAGCGTTGTCGCTGGATGCCACGTGAAAGCGTCACGCGACCACTCATGCGCGTCTAGCGGCCGTGTGCGCACCTTGCTCATGGGCTAAGAGTTACAAAAATTAAAGGAAGCTCACACCAATGCATGGCATCTCACTTCTAGTACGCCAATGAGCTAAAGCCTATGGCCTCCAGTGTTCACGTAAAAAACTACAGCTCCTTGTCGTCCGCCCTCACGCGAAATAAAGGAATACATACAAATACTCCTTGATGGCCAGGCCATCACTCCAAGCCCCAGCATCAAGATCGTGAGCCTACATCTCAAGGCTAACACCAAGAGGGACGTCTCCTTGAAAGCATCTCTAAAACAGCATCAATCAAATTATACACATGATCAGGCTAGTGGCCACCAAGAAGCGATGCCTAAAGGAATCCGGTACCTTTCGATTATTTCAAGCTTTTGTCCTCTCGAGGGTCACTTACGTCAATTCCCTGTCTTCTTCTCGACAAGGAAGACTAAATAATGATTAGAAAGGCGGTCGAGCAGACCATTGGTCTTCTCATGAGTGCGTCCACATAGAGGCTGCTTCGCACGGGGATCCACAACACGGTGGAAGAGCTGATAGAAGGCCATCTTTCGAACCAGAAGATCCGACTCAGAACTGCGGTGATTAACCGCATGCTTCACCAGATTGGCTGGGCAGCCCAGAATGTCACTCCGCTTGACGTACTACCGGACTCTTGGCGACCAAAACTAAAATGCTCTTTTTGCTTAGAAATATGAACCCCTCATATGAAGAGGGTCACCGAAAAGCAAGGGCTCAAGCGCTAAACATCACCCTCGGTGGGGATAATGCAGTTATCTACACAGACGCCTCCAAACATCGAGGGCAGCAATACGCCGTCATCGTGGCTACCTTCAGAAGCAACCTCCTTGCGTGTACCTCGCTTAGGACCCAAGAAATGACGGCAGCAGAACAGGCAGCCATCACCTTGGCTCTCACTCAGCCAGGGTTTCGGAGGGTAGTCACCGATTCCAAGCAAGCCTACTGGAATAACAAGTCGAGTTGGGTGTCCTGACCTGTACTGCGCGTGCTAAAAAATCACTCCCCAAACGGTTACATACAGATCATCTGGACACCCCCTCACGCTTCAATGGAGGGCAACAAATATGCCCACCCGACAAGCCTGCGCTTTTACCTCCCGTGCTATGGAGCTACATGAGGACAGTCATCCGCTTGTCACGCTCAGGGAGATAACACAGCATTATCGCCTTCTGAGACAGACCGTACCTTCGCCTTACCCTGACCTTTCCAGGGAACAACAAACTACCCTACGGCTCATACAATCCGGGCTCCTTCCCACAGCCTACGCATCTTCACTTAATATATCCGAATCGCTACGACGCTGGATATAAATTTTGCTCAGAAGTAGGAACACTCGGCCCTGTAATCGGGGTGTGCGACTTTAGCCGTGAGCACCCTCCTCTCTTTCCGTCAACTACCCAACAAGAGCAATGGGAGATGCTGCTGGCCAGGCCCTCTCTACCTACACAGATCCAGCGGGTGGACAGAACACAGTCCGCGAGGAATGAATATGGGCCCCACAGAAGAAGGAATCACTCCCCAGGGCTGCACTCTGGGCCGTTCAGAAATCTGAACCGAAGTATTTCTTCCACCTCCTCCTCCTTCTCTACCGCCAGTCTCGCCGCCTCCGTCCGCGGCGCAGAGACGGAGAAATCAGATCGTCTAACACCGGGTTGGAGCTTTAATTTTATAAAAAAAAGTTTCAACGCTTCTGCTACACCATACAACTCAACCGAACACCGTTCATGCATCATGCATTGATTTAACCTTACCAAAAATATCTCTTTGAAGTAATAAATGATGTTGTTAAGTGCAATTCACTTTTCTCTGGTTTTACTATTTGTAGAGCGATGTGAGTGAATTTAAGTGACGTCGCATGGGAAATCGTCATGGGTGCCGTTTACAGCTTTGCTTTCCCACCACATTCACGGGGTGGATTGGCGCGATTTTTTTTTTCTTAGTCGACGCTTCGCCTCTGGCGCAGCGAGCCGACTACGCTCCCCACGCGTGTTATGGATCTGCCGCGGAATATCACCGGTACCAATGAATACCTCGGCTGCTATATATATCACCAAAAAGAAGACTCGTTGTGCGCTTCAGTTGCATGATTAAGATTTTTAGCTGTATGTTTTTTAAAATGCGCTCCGCTGCCGGCGGCCCACTCAGCCCGACTGGAGCGTGAGCAGCAGAAACACACTTTTAGCTAAGCGATAACTGTATCTTCCTCGACGGGAAGTCATTCGCGTCACTGGTAGTACAGTGTGCGTGTGCAAAACAAAACGTCATCCGAAAAGAAAAATAAGAATTGATATTTCAGTGACGGAAAATGCCGTGTTTATTGACTGTCTCACTATTTTCATATAATACAGTGGCTGATAGGCTAAGAAGGCCTCGCATGTTTTCCTTCATGTACTCCGCGTTAAAATGTTTCTTTCAAATGTTTCATTTGGCGCTTCCGGATGATACGAGACCGAAAATTCAGAAGGGGGAAGGAATCGCCTATTTTAAGGACGCCCATGCAAATTAACACGGTCAGCTATCACCTGTAGCCACGACAGGGCTAGGGCCACGGCAAATGCGCGCTCGCCGCTCCTCTACTCCGCCCATGCTGTAGGTGAACTGGCGAGGGTTGGGCCGCAGCGCCACGAACTAGCCGCGATGAAAGATGGGAACTATACCCGAAGCGCAGGCCGCATAAAAGTGCGCGCTCGCCGCTACTTCAGTCCGGTCATGGGTAGGCAGAGAGGGGCTGGACAGCAGCATCTCCCATTTCCCTTGTTCGGTAGTTGACGGAAAGAGCGAAGGGTGCCCAGGGCTAAAGTCGCACACCCCGATTATGTGGCGGAGTGTTCTTACTTCTGAGCAATATTTACATTCAGCGTCGTAGCGATCCAGGTGCATTAAGTTGTAGGCGCCGATTTGGTCGTGCGGCAGGGCCTACATTTATTTGCATGCGAGTTTCGGTGGCAGCATGAGCCTGCAAGTCGGAGAGCGCCCGTAGAATGCGGCAAAGCAGCGCAGTAGCCTGGGTGTTCTTTTATGTCGCGTGGCTCGTCCTACATTTACTCAGGTGGGCAAACCCCGGCCAGAACTTAGAGAGGCGTAGACATGCGACCGCCCCTGGAGCGCAGCCGTGTTCTATCTCTGTGGCGCGTGGCACTGCTGACCTGCCCAGGCACCGCTGATGATGATTGTGGGATGCAGTGGTGATGACGACAGTGGCGCTGATTGTGGATGAAGCTGACGCCACTACAGGGCTCCCCCCTAGCGCGTCAAGAAAGAAACCAAAGTACAAGCTATGTGCAGATAATCAACTAGGCCTATTTATGGTAAAGGTCCTTAGACGGTCCAGGTCAAAGCGCGGGTAAACTATGGGAGCAGTCCTGGTCAGTCCGTTGTGGGCCTCCGGAGCGTGGATTGGCCTCAGGTGGCCTTGGCTGGGAGTGCAAGGTGGGACGAACTGGTGTACGGTGGAGTAGTCCCGAAGTGAAAGAGGCACGAACCGTGGCCACAGTGTTGCGAGGCCGGTAGAACGGGCGCTCCACGAGCAGCTTCTTGCTGCGCGTGTACACTGGCGTTCGGGTGCCGGTACGAGGAGGCTTATACTCTCGGCAGTGACGGTTTGAGCACGGTGTCTCGTGCGACATTGTTGCGCATGCTCTAAGTGTAACCGCAGTACGACACCTAGGGTGGCAGCGGCTACAGCGAGCCACCCACGTCCCGGAACGCCGATGAATATGAGCACACAACGCTGGTCGTAGCCGGCATGGAAGACGTTGTTTGGCAAGACGGCACTGACGCCTGGTCGATGTGCGCCGAAGAACTGCCAGGGGTGAAACTCGCTTTCTTGACTGGTGCTTACGGCGTCGATGGCGACGTCGGCGTCGAGTTTCGGGACCGCGCTCCTCTGGTGGCGACATCGGCGGGTTATGAGGTTGGACGTCTGTCGTCAGTGGGTAGGGCTTTTCCTGGTAATCGTGCACGTCACGGTTGACAGGGTGTTCGCAGGGTGTTTCATGTAGAGCAAGGGTCGTGGCTGTGTTGTCGGTGCGGCGGAGGGTGCCGCGACGTGCGCTTCGCCCGAGTCATGCTGCGACAGGAGTAGAGCGGGGCTCTGTGTTACTGTCGTGGTGGACTTGACGTGCAACGGTTGTGTAGCGGGCGACCAGGTTGGGAAGGATGGAATGGTCACGTAGCACTCACCGGAGCCCTTTGCATGGTGTGGTAAAAGGGGAAGAGGAGGGCTGCGTCTGGTTGGCGTCCGTGACGTCATCGGCTCTAAGTATTGTCGGTGTAGGTGTGGCGGCCGCGCTGCAGGTTGAGTCTACGACGGCGACACTCGTGGCAGGAAACGACGCCGATGGAGGCGAAGGTACGATGTGCGGCGGCGAAGCGTGCGCAGAACGCGCGGGTGCCTTATCTGCTGCAGGCCGAAAGCAGTCGTCCCCGAAGCCGTAGTGCGCGACCACGGCAGTGTGAAGGTCATCGTAGCGTGTTTCGCTGGGCGGTGGTAGGGCGAAGACGCAGCGGAGCTCGAGGGGAAGCGTCTCCTAGAGGATGGAGTAATTGAGCGGCGGAATGGTGCCGTAGTTCAGCGAGAAGGTGGCCTCAAGCTTGAAAAACCAACCTATTAGTTTGCGTGCGTCGAACACCGTTATCGGCGGGTCCACCCCACGTCGCAATGTCGGTGTGCCGCTGGCCGTGGATCACGTCCGGGTCACCACATGTAGGAAACGGAGCCGTGGACTTGGTGATGCGCTGTGTCTCTGCTACATTTATTCAGGTGTGCAGTCCTCGGCCAGAACTAAGAGAGCGGCGTAGACGTGCGACCGCCCCTGGAGCGCAGCCGTGTTCGATCTCTGTGGCACGTGACACTGCTAACCTGGCTAGGCACCACTGATGATGATTGTAGGATGCAGTGGTTATGATGATAGTGGCGCTGATAGTGGATGAAGCTGCGGCCACTACAAAGTCAAGACGCGTCGGGTGTGGGAAGGAGCCGGATTGTATGTGCCGTAGGGTAGTTTGTTTTTCTCTGAAAAGGTCAGGGTAAGGTAAAGGTAGGGTCTGTCTCTGAAGGCGATAATTCTGGGTTATGTGCCTCAACAAGACAAGCGTGTGTCTGTCATTGTGCAGCTCCATAGCACGGGAGGTAAAAGCGCAGGCCTGTTTGTGCGCGTATTCGTTGCCCTCCATGGAAGCGTGAGCGGGTGTCCAGATGAGCTGAATGGAAACGGTTGGGGAGTGGGTTTTTAGCCCACACAGTGCACGTCGGGACACCCAACCCGTCCGGTAATTCCGGTAGGCTGGTTGGGCATGGTTGAGTACCTTCCTAATCATTGGTTAAGTGACAGCCAAGGCGATGCCTGCCTTTTCTGCCTCTTAGTGAGGCACACGCAAGGAGGTTGGTTCTGGAGGTAGCCACGATGATGGCGTACTGCTGCCCTCGATGTTGGGAGGCGTCTGTGTAGATAGCTGCATGATCCCCACCAAGGGTTGTGTTGAGCGCTTGAGCTCATGCTTGTCGGCGACCCTCGTCGTGTGCGGGTTCATATTTGTAATCAAAGGCAGCATCTTTAGTTTTTGTCGCCAAGGGTCCGGGAGTACATCAAGCGGAGTGACATTCGTGCTGCACAGCCAATCTAGTGAAGGATGCGGCGACCCGCCACAGCTCTTCTCATTTGCAGCTTCTAGTTAGAAAGATGGCCCTGTGTCAGTTCTTACACCGTGTTGGGGAGCCCCATTACAAGCAGCGTCTCTGTGCACGCACTCATAGGAAGACCAACGGCCTGGTGAACCGCCTTTCTAATCATTATATAAAGCATCTTTATGTCCTCCTTGCCGAGAAGAAGACAGGAGGTTGACGTAAGGGATTCTCGAGAGGACAAAAGCTTGAATTAATCGCAAGGTGTCGGATTCCTTGAGGCCTCGCTTCGTGGTGGCAACTCGCCTGATAATGTGTATGATTTGATTGATGCTGTGTTTGAGGCGCTGCAGCGATACGTCACTCTTGGTGTTGGCCTGGAGATGTAGGCCCAGGATCTTGATGCTGGGACTTGGAGTGATGGCCTGGCCATCAAGGAGTATTTGAATGTGTGCCTTGATGTGTCTTTTGACGTGAGGGCGGACGACCAGGAGCTGTGATTTTTTACGTGGACACTTGAGGCCACAGGCTTTAGCACACTGGCGTACTAGAAGTGAGATGCCATGCATTGGTGTAGCTTTTTTTTAATTTTTGTAACTCCTAGCACACGTGAAACGCGGGCACAGGGCCACTAGACGTGCCGTGAGCGAGCGCACAGCGGCGCTAGAGTTCGCGTGACGCTATCACGTGGCATTCAGCAAGAATGAGGGGGTAAACCCGTAGATGGGTTTGGTGAGTGCACCACCTGTCTTTCCCGTCTCCGCATGGGCTCGTAGCTAAATTGGTAAGACAACGGGCTCTCGCTTTGTTACTCTGTTAGTTCCTGGTTCGGTTCCTGGCAGTGCAAGTAAATCCTTTTATTTGTTCACGGGAGTTTTTTGTTTACACCAACGGTCGCGAAAGAACCCTTGGGGAGTATAGGTAAAAAGCTTTGCTTTAAAAAGTTGAAAAAAGTGTTGCAGGGTCCTATAAGAAGGAAAATGCGACGGAAAACCAAGATATGGCATGCTCCGTAAGAAATAGGATATACTGGAATGCTTATGACGCATTTCAATATCGGTGCTTTTCCAAATAACCGGCTTCTTTGCCTGATAGCGTTACTGAGGGCACACTCGCGCACTCATTATGACCGTGCTTTCGCATTTGAAATGTTTCTTTCAGCTCCCTCTCGAAAGAGAGGGGTGCAGCCACCCCCTCGGCAATGGGTAGGCAAGTTTGCCCCTCCGCCTGACCTGACAGATGTTTCATGTTCTTCTAAACAAACATTGAAACAGCGTCGCAGCCGTATGCCCTGTAGTGTATACACTTTATCGTACTTCAGCGGTATATGGTAGATAACAACTGAAGTGCACTTGAATTTTGTGGCAGGGCGGGTTGTGCACACGTTCCTTGGTTTCCGTTTTTCAAACATGATACTAAGGCTTGCCCGCTTGCATGGTGCCGAAAACACTACGTGTATCCTGCGCCGGGTGGCCAGATTTTTTATATTGTCCGAAATCTGCCCACCCGGCACGGGGTGCACGTAGTGTTTTTGGCACCGTGCAAGAGGGCTAGCCTTAGCCCCATATTTGAAAACCAGAAACCAAGGAACGTGTGTACAACCCGCCGTGCCAGAAAATTCATGAAGTTCACTACAAATTTTATCTACCGCATACCACTGAAGTACGATAAATTGTCTACTATAGGGCAGACGGCCGAGACGCCCTTTCAATGCTCGTCCAAAAGAACGTGAAACATGTCAAGTCAGGTGGAGGGGCAAACTTGCCTGCCCATTTGCGAGGGTTTGTCTGCCCCCCTGTTTTTTGATAAAACCGAGATTATTGGTACGGTATCCACAAATTGTGTAGGGAGCTGATAGGAGCATATTAAATGCGAAAGCACGGTCATAAAGAGTGCGTGGTGTACCCTCACTAGCGCTATCAGGGAAAGAAGCCGGTTATTTCGAATAGTGCAGATACTGACACATGTCATCAGCATGCCGTTTTAGATGTGACGCTGAGAGGAGCATCTCTTGCCGGTGGCCCTGTCCTGCGTGCGTCGGCGTCCGCGTCCGCACAGCTGCGTCTCTCCTCCGCTCACCCCCTCTGCTCTCTCCAATAGCGAACACTCTCTCTCAACATCTGCGGGCGCGTGGCGCAGCGCACTCTCACTCCGCCGGTGGGCGGCGCTGCGCGCTGTGCGCATGTGCAGTACTCTCTCCCGCGATCTCCTCTCCTTCGGGTGCGCTGCGCATATACGCGGAGTGCCGCGCTCTGGCCGGTCTCTCAGTCGACGGTCGTCCGCGTTTGCGCTTGCGCTTGCTCTCTTGCCGTACCCGATGATTGCTTGATGCGACGCCAATGGAACCCCCTTCAGCGTCGCATCGCACCAGGGTTCCCGCGAGGAGAGGTGGGCGTAATTTTTTTTTATTGCGGAGCCGTATATGTCTCACCCCCCCCCCCTTCCCCCCGCAGTTTTCACTCCGATGAAGTCGATTTACTCGGCGCCGCTCCAGAGCCCCTCCTCGCCACCGCCGACCCCTATTTCACAGCGTTTATAACAACGGTTATTCACCTCGCCACCACCGACGCTTATTTCACAAGTTGGACAGCGGCCGCAGCGCCCTTATCAGATTATTGCAGAGAATCAACAGCAGTGTGAACTAAGGTCCCTAAAATTATTAAGGTAGCGCCATCTCGGCGCCTTTCGCCCTGGTCCGCGCTCCTTTCCTCCTTCGTTTTTTGCCATTTTCTTTTTCGCCGGCGAACGCCGCGCGCCATTGGCCAACAGAAAAGTCACGTGTTTTTTTTTTTTTTTTTTGCCCCGCCGCCGGGTCGCCTCGCCGATGCCTCGCCGGCTGGGACATTGCGCAACGCCGCCGCCATTGCTGGCTTCCGAGCCACGGAGCTTAAGTACCGGCTTTATCGTAGGCGCCAGCTAATAGCAAAGTAAGAATTAGCTGCTCGTTCCGAAAAAATGTCGCACCGGTGTCGCTTTATGTTGCTTCTCGGTGCCGATGTGTTGTGCCTTAGGCAGCACTAATATCGTCAGGGAGGGCAAAAGACTTCGTTATTCCGTACGGGAAACGCGACGCAGAAAGGAGAAAAGCTTGGTTGCATAGATTTGAACGGGCATACTTCAGGCCCATGCTGCCATCAGTCTTTTGCGCGTTAAGTTTCTGAATGCTTGTTCTTGCTCTGTTAAATTCTGCGCGAGCTTGTGCGGTCACTTACGAAGAAATGCGTATTCCCTCCGCGACCGTCGTCCACCCTTTGTTCTGAGTAGGCATTGCGCGCTGCGCCGAGTTCGTCCCGTCGTAAGCTTTGCTTTGGATAAGAGGCCGTGTATTTGTCATGTGCGCGCTTAACTTTCAGCATCATTATCAGCGGCGCAGCATGTTCAGTCGGTTGACGTAAGGTTTTCGTGACGCCAGAATTGTTCACCTGAATTCGTGCTTGTTTTGGCCGACGGCAGCTTGCGTCCGACCATGTAGCGTGTGCGTTCCCAGTGCGTGTACGCTCTTTTTGGCGTGAAGTCATGTTTTGTGTGTTAGCGACCCGGGTGGTATTATAATCCCGTTGTTATGACATTGGAGTGATTTGCTGCGTAATATGGGCTTGGTCGGGGCGGCGCAAATTGAGGCTGTCGCGAGAAAAAAAATTGCGGCTAGGTAAAACAATATAAGGCCAGCTAATATAGTGACCGCGCCGTTGACGTACGTTTGATTCGCAATTTCTGTTATCGCTTTGTTAAATTCTCGCACGTTTGAATGGGCACTTCAAATGCATATTCGCACCGTAACGGCTGTACGTCCTTTCTTCCGTGTATGCACACAGGAACGTTAATTACATCTTACGTTTGCATTACACGTGATGCGTGTAATGCATTACACGTGATGCGTGTAAAACACACTTGGCGACTATATTATTTTCAGCAGACATATTTTTGTCCAGCAAAGCGCTTGCTAAACGGGTTTAGTTTAGCGAGTTGAGCGGACGCGGCACTGAGCAGATGCGCGAACACGAATTTGACCATTCTACGGTAGAACGGTCACTAACTCTCTTCTGCAGTGCATTATTGCCTATATTTGCGGAGTGTTTGTGGCGCATCTCGAACTCGGTGGCGACATTTTTTACCCTTCTCAATAGGATTATTTCACGGATCAATTTGAGCAACGGATATTGGAGAAGCTTGGTGTTAAAAAAACTAAACCCAAATGCCACTTCCAACATTTTTTCTCACAGGAAGCCACGTCAGCAGCACAAGCCACCTGCGCGGACGTTTGTTCCAATAAAATATCTATTTGGTGGCACCAATTCATTTTTGTGATTTATTGTCTACTCTTGATAGTCATCGTTACATTGGTCCTCTTTCGAATTTCTTTCGGGTCTATTCCTGTGTTAGTGCAATGTACAAATATGCCAGAGTATATCCCAGCACAAAACAATTCTGTCCAGGCACCTTCATTAATAACGGCTGTAAACGACCGCGCCCGGTAAAAAAACATATTGCATGATTAATTAACTGCAGTAACTAGTTACATAATTTGTACCTAGAGGGATTCGATCTCTGGTTCGTATGAGAAATAAGAAACCACAAATCTGTAATTTCAGTTTACCCGATCGATTGATAGCAGTCTTCTCTGGCGCGTATTCCCAGAATTACAAGCCTGCGTTTTTCACTCTGTTCGCACATGAACGTACGGCCGCGAGTGCAGTTTAGTGTATCCGGCTGCGAAGTCGGGGAAGCAGGGACTTTTCACGTCGCTGTACGTGCACACACGCACAACAGCATGTGTATGTTTTTAATCTATTCACAGCAGCCTATAACGACATGAAGGTGAAGGAAACATTTCTACAAAAACGGCAAAGCACTCTAAACTGCGCGGAATTAAGGTAGGATGTAGGTCGTTAGTAAAAGCGGGCGCAGAGTGAACACCGCTGAGGATTCACAACCATCGCAAGAAAGGCGAGTGCAAGGACGCCAGCGCAGCGCTCGAACGACGGCATTTGCGAATGAAGCGCTCTGTATACTGCCGCGAACCGTGCGCAAGACCTCTATGCAGTGATTGCACGACCACAGTCACGCGCATGCAAGAACGGAACTACCGTAACAGAGCAGTTTGAAATATCCACGCTCGATCTTTTCGCATTCACGAGCTATCCTGAGATGTTACAGAATGCTGCACACGTAAACAAAAACCGCGCCGTACGTATGCGCCAGCGGCATCCGCCCCGCAAATATCACCTTGTAGACAAAAATATAAAACAAAACACTATCTCTCGGTGCGTGTTGGTAAAACGTGGCTCTAGAAATCCTATAAATGCTACCAAAGAGAGATTTTGGCGCGAAAACAAGAGCAAACTGCACGAAAAACTGCAGCGAGCGCCCCGAAGCGTTGCGAGGGCGTCTGCTCTCAAGCGGCCAACAAAAATGGCGGCACCGCCGCGGAGTTAAAGGGACCGCGGCGCCGCGGGTGAGGGGAAAGAAAAAAGAGGAGGGCAGCGGAGAAGGAGGGAGCAGTTGGCGCTACCTTAGTAATTTTAGGGACCTTAGTGTGAACGAGTGTAAAAACGCCGGAAAGCCGTCGCTGCCGAAAATGTAGCTGCGGCCGTTTCGCCTCAAATTCCACTTCGCCTACTAGCTTCGGGTCCCTGCCAGTTGAAAGCATCTTGCCTCTTTGGAACGCCGGCGTGAGCACAAAATTCTTCTCTAACTTGAAAGGCATTCCGAACGGCATTGTCGCGTCAGCGGCCCTGGTTGACCAGCTGGTCATAGTTCTTCTGGCGGGAGAATAATAATGGATATTAGTCTGACCACATATAAGGTCTTCCTCCCTCCTTTGTCCCGTATATTTCATGCCTAATTATGTTCCCAACCCCGGTTGCCAGTTTAGGCGAGCACAGGGTGGAGGTGGTGTATGGAGGGGCAATGCACGCACAGCAGGTAGTAATGCCGCTACCCAACACATGCCCGTTGTGGTGGTAGGAGGTATAAACGTGGCAGTTGCATTGCTCGATGGGCCCTGTTAGCTCTCTTCCGCAATCGAGCGGTTTGGGTCTGGGTTGGTGTGTTGTACAGTCAACAAGATGCGTAGGACTGGCAGCGAAAGGGACACCCACGTGTGTGTCCGCTAGAATAAAGGTCGAGGTCTTGAGAGGTGTCAACTCGCTATAAGACGGGGGCATGTCGCTCGCTTGGAGGAAGTAGACCGGAAACTGAGGAAGCCTCATCCCCAGCCGCGGCGGCCGCTTTTCTGATGCAGGCGAAAAGCAAAAACGCCCGTGTGTACGAGATTTCTGCGCACGTTGGTCAAATTGATCCGGAGCCCTCCACTACGGCGCGCCTCATCGCCTGCGTTGCGTTGGCGCGTGAAACCCTACCATCAATCAATTAAACCCTACAATCAATCAATCAATCAATCGATCAATCAATCAATCAATCAATCAATCAATCAATCAATCAATCAATCAATCAATAAGGAAGCGTCAGCCCGAACGGACGCGTGGATGTGCGCAAAAACAACCGAAGGCCGCTGCCGCCACCGTTGCCATCTCAAGTTCCAGCTGGTCGAGTATCTGCGAATCCCTCTCGGATGAACAGCAGCTGGCCCGCTTGGAACGCTGACATGGACCAATATCATTTTTTCAGCTTAAAGTCCTTTCGGAGAGACATACATTGTCGACAGAATCTTTCACTTCTAAGCACCCGCTCATGACCGGTTGCCGGTTTATGTGTGCACGGGTGTGGAGTGGAGGGAGGGGTGGCGGGGACACGCAGCTGTAGGTTTCATGCCCTTACTGATGATGAGATGTCATTTCTGTTGGCGTGATATTTAAACGTGGCTGTCAACAGCGCAAAGCCACAGGTGCGGTGTCCGCAGTGGCAGAGTCGATTAAGTTGGCGTGTTTCACAAACAGTAAGGTGCCTACGACGAAGGAGGGAAAGAGACAGGTCTACGTTTGTCCGCTAGGATAAAGCTCTTGTCTTTCCTAATTTCATTCAGGTAACTGGCTAGGAAGTATGCTCAGTCGTAAATTACAAACAAACGTGTTTTGTTTCGTGCACTCCGTGAAGGGCGTGCAGCTTCGCAGGTCATCCGTTTTCACAGAGTGAAGGGCGCTAATATTTTATTTCTTACGGCGGATGCCCGTTCTGGGTTTTACTGCATTTTTATTCCTTCAACTGTTGATAGTCCCAGCGCGTGTGTTGTCCGTCCAGCTCTCTCCTTGTGTGCGCGTCCTCAAGACTGGGTTCTGTCGTTTTTCCAAGTTCGCAAATCACGTATCCTCCAGGCATGGCCGCCTCCATTTGGGTTGAAGGCTTCGGCAGCTTGCGTAGACACTAGCGCCAGTGTGCCCTCTAGTCTATATGAGCATGAAACTATATATGTGCTCTCCTAGCGCATTCATCCTCCCTCTCAAACAAATTTATGTTCCCTCTCAAGCAAAATGCATTCTCTGTTGCACTCAGCATTCGTTCTCTTATTCTCCCCTGTGCCAATAGATTATTTGCTCGGTCACGCAGACGCCAAACACAAGAAACAGGATTGGAAAGAAACGTCTTCATAGGGAAAAGCCACAATATTCGCTGAAATATGACGCATGCCTCCATGAGTTCCTCCCAGAAGTGCTGTGCCAGTTTTTTTGATCATAGGCTAATTAGACGACTGGTGAGTGAGATCAGCCCGGTGGGTGTTTTTTTTTTCCTCTCCCCTGCGTCCTCGTCTATTGCGCTACGAACAGCGTAATTTAATGCGGTTGGGCACGCAACAAATGCAAGTTGTATTAACAAAATTATGGAGACAATACCGCCTTGCTCCCTTTTTTTCTGTGTTTGAAACTCGAGTCATAAAAATCACCGGGAGGGGGTGGGGCGCCCCCTAAAATATGAACATGAAGGTCGCTTGACGCAGAAGTGGAATGTGATCTTCTACGGGAGATCCAGTCGGAAGAAACTTTTCCCACTCCCGTTACGCTATATTGAAAATGACCTGCTATTGAGATGATCGAGTATCAAAGCCAAGGGAGATTTCATAACACTTGGTAGGAACTACGTAAACATATATTTTTACCAAGCTTCGCAACCAAATTCGCTTGCCGGGACGGGAAGCAATTGAATCTCTCAATTTTCTAAATTTGAACATCGCTGGCTATGGTAGCTTGATTTCTTTAAATGTTAGTTCTCATACCTTTCCTCGTCCCCATAACACTTTGTCGAGATGCAAAAAAGTATTGAATTCTTTTTTCTTTACTAATTCATCTAGCTTGCCTACTTTTCTACGCGTGAACAAGGAATCCCAAATTTCCTTTGAGAAGCTCCTTCAGGTAGCCAGTTTTTGATGGGCTGCCGTCACAAAAGGATCTTAGTCCATGAGAACACCGCTCACTAAAGTTACCAACGCATGGGATAAAGCTTCTATAATCGTTATCATACCCACAAGAGACCAACAAAATAACAGCTTGCCATTGCGTATCAACACTCGGGGCGATAACCTCAAGCAGATTCCTAATACATAAAGCGGTCATTTTCCGCGCCCAATCTTTCTACAGAGGATTACTGAACACGCGCACACAACGTAAGGACGGTGAGTACACAAGTGCGGGGGCATATCGAATGACACCAGGACCAGTGAAGACGCTGCTACTCGTTGAAAGCTCGTCGCCAGTAGGGCTATCGAGCTCTGTATATACGTTTGAGTGCTCTGTAGTGTTCACAGGCAGGATTGTATTGCAGCTCGCGTCAGGTTCGCTGCACTTCCGCATGACACGAAAAACGCCTATATAAGAGCAGCGCCATCACTTCGTTTCTTTTTGTTTCGTTTTCGACATGCAGGAAACACACCCTACGCCTTAAGTTGTGTCATAATTTTCTTTCTGCTCGTGTTGCCATGTGCTTCCGTGCGCCGTAAATTAATCCCGTAGCCCAGACAACCAATCTCGTTGAGCTATATATACGGCTACGGCCTAGGGCCCGTCGTAAGGGTATACCATTATAGCCCACCCACGCTCAGGCGGGTTGCTTTGAAGGGTCATGTTCCCTTCGGTCGATTTTCACCCCAAGTAGACATGGTGAGTGTTCGCGAGGGAAAGACGCAGCGCCACCCGCTGGTCAAACCCAGTATTTCTTAGAGCTGCGCAGGTGAAGGCATACGTCTTCTATACAAGAGTCATTGATACAAACCTAACATAGATGTTATCTGTACTGGCGAGCCCTGTCTCCTATTTCGCACTCATATTTTTTGCCTCCTCAAAGAAAAACATAGGAAATGTCGCTTTAAGACGCTTTTTAGTCGTGCATAGTCATGAAGATCCCAAAATTATGTCAACACATAACAGGCGCCTAAGCAAGTGGTTGAGAATTTGCCCACGAGGTCTTTCAGCCCGTTGTATCTCGCAAAACGGTCCGTACCTAATGCCTTTTCTGAGTCATGTGTCCAGGCTAGATGAAAAGTGTAAACAGCCTCGCGTTGCCTCAGGACGTTTTAAAGCAAAGCTTTTTACCTCTACCCCCCAAGGGTTCTTTCGCGACCGTTGGTGTCACCAGAAAACTCCAGCGAACAAATAAAATAATTTCCTGGCACCGCCGGGAATCGAACCTGGAACTACTAGACTAACAAAGCGAGAGCCCGTTGCCTTACCGATTTAGCTACGAGCCCACGCGATGACGGCGACGACAGGTGGTGTACCCACCAAGCACATCTACGGGTTTACCCCCTGCGTTCTCGCTGAATGCCACGTGAAAGCGTCACGTGACCGCTCACGCCCGTCCAGCGGCCCTGTGCGCACCTTGCTCATGTGCTAAGAGTTACAAAAATTAAAGGAAGCTCACACCAATGCGGTTTGAGATAGGTGGCGAGGCAGTGGAAGTGGTAAGCGAATATGTCTACTTAGGCCAAGTTGTGACCCCAGATCCCAACCATGAGGCAGAGATAATTAGAAGGATAAGAATGGGGTGGGGTGCATATGGCAGACATTCTCAGATAATGAATAGCAGCCTACCATTGTCCCTGAAGAAGAAAGTGTATGACAGCTGCATCTTACCGGTACTCACCTACGGGGCAGAAACTTGGAGGCTCACTAAGAGGGTTCAACTTAAATTGAGAACGACTCAGCGGGCAATGGAGCGGAAAATGATACGTGTAACATTAAGGGACAAGAAGAGAGCGGAGTGGGTCAGGGAGCAAACTGGTGTTAAAGACATATTAGTAGAAATTAAGAAGAAATGGACGTGGGCAGGGCATTTAATGCGAAGGCAAGATAGCCGCTGGTCATTAAGGGTAACAAAGTGGATCCCCAGAGAGGGCAAGCGTCGCAGGGGGCGGCAGAAAGTTAGATGGGCAGATGAGATCAAGAAGTTTGCGGGGATAAATTGGTCACAGTTGGCACAGGACCGAGGTAATTGGAGAATAATGGGAGAGGCCTTTGCCGTGCAGTGGGCGTAGATAGGCTGGTGATGATGATGATGATGACACCAATGCATGACATCGCACTTCTAGTACGCCAATGTGCTAAAGCCCGTGGCCTCCAGTGTTCACGTAAAAACAATCACAGCTCCTTCTCGTCCGCCCTCATGCCAAACCAAGGCATACATTCAAATACTCCTTGATGGCCAGACCATCACTCCAAGCCTCAGCATCAAGATCCTGGGCCTACATCTCGAGGCTAAAACCAAGAGTGACGTCTGCTTGCAGCGCCTCAAAAACAGCATTAATCAAATCATACACATGATCAGGCGAGTTGCAACCAAGAAGCGAGTCCTAAAGTGTCCTCTCGAGAGTTACTTACGTGAGTTCTTCTCGACAAGGAAGACATAGATATGCTTTATATAATGATTAGAAACGGGGTCGAGCAGGTCATTGGTTTTCTCATGAGTGCGTACACACAGAGGCTGCTTAGCACGGGGCTCCACAACACGGTCGAAGAGCTGATAGAAGGCCATCTTTCTAACCAGAAGGTCTGACTCAGAACTGCGATGGGTAACCGCATGCTTCACCAGATTGGCTGGGCAGCCCAGAATGTCACTCCGCTTGACGTACTCCCCGACTCTTGGCGACTAAAACTAAAGATGCTTCCCATTGCTTAGAAATATGAACCCTTCACATGACGAGGGTCACCGAAACGCACGGGCTCAAGCGCTAAACACCCCCCCCCCCCCCCCCCGTGGGGGTCATGCAGTTATCTACACAGACGCCTCCAAACATCGAGGGCAGTAATACGCCATGATCGTGGCTACCTCCAGGACCAACCTCCTTGCGTGTACCTCGCTTAGGACCCAAGAAATGGCGGCAGCAGAAGAGGCAGCAATCACCTTGGCTCTCGCTCAACCAGGGGTTCGGACGGTACTCATCGATTCCCAGCAAGCCTACTGGAATTACCAGTAGGGTTTGGTGTCCTGACTTGCACTGCGGGTGCTAAAAACCCACTCCCCAAACGGTTCCATTCAGCTCATGTGGACACCCCCTCACGCTTCAATGGAGGGCAACGAATACGCCCACCCAACAAGCCTGCGCTTTTACCTCTCGTGCTATGGAGCTGCACGAGGGAGCTTGTCACGTTCAGGGAGATAACCCACCATTATCGCCTTCTAAGACAGACTGTACCTTCGCCTTACCCTGACCTTTCCAGAGAACAACAAACTACTGTACGGCTCACACAAACCGGGCTCCTTCCCACAGCCTACGCGTCTTCACTTAATGTATCCGAATCGCTTTGACGCTGAATGCAAATTTTGCTCAGAAGTAGGAACACTTCGCCTCGTAATCGGGGTGTGCAACTTTAGCCCTGATTACCCTTCTCTCTTTCCGTGAACTACCCAACAAGAGCAATGGGAGATGCTGCTGTCCAGGCCCTCTCTACCTACCCAGCTTCAGCGGGTGGAGAGAACACAGGCCGCTCGGACTGCATATGGGCCCCACAGAACAAGGAATCACTCCCCGGGGCTGCACTCTGGGCCGTTCAGAAATCTGAACAGAAGTATTTGTTCCTCCTTCTCCTCCTTCTCTGCCGCAAATCTCGTCGCCTCCGTCCGCGGCGCAGAGACGGAGAAGTCAGAATGTCAAACACCGGGTTGGAGCTTACTTTAATTTTATAAAAAAACGCTCCACTCTTGTGCTACACCAATACAACTCAACTAAACACCGTTCATGCTTCCTGCATTGATTTAACCTTAGCAAGAATATCTCTTTGAAGTAATAAATGGTGTGGTTAAGTGCATTTCACTTCTCTCTGGTTTTGCTATTTATAGAGCGATGTGAGTGATTTTAAGTGACCTCGCATTGGTAATCGTTATGGGTGCCGTTTACAGCTTTGCTTTCCAACCACATTCACGGGGTGGATTGGCGCGATTTTTCAACACGCTGAGTTTATAAAAAACGTTGAGCTTGAGTAGCCATCTAACGTATTTTTTTTATAATAGAAGCTTGTTCTGGGTGTACATGTCTGTTGCTGGACACGAATTGGATATTGATCGGAGTATAAGCTCGGTTCTTAAACAGGTCTGTTTTCTGTATTTTACAACTAGGTCAAGGTATGAATGTCTATCAAAGAAAACGGAGTAGAAATGTAATGTATAAAAAGAAAACGTCCCATTAGGAGCCTTCACACCCGGCCTTATTTCTACATGGGTATGTATCAGGGTGTCGAATTGGAACCGAGCCGAGCTAAAAACCGGAACCGAACTGGTAGTCAACGCAGAAATTTGGGCTAGTTGGTGATACGACTTTGGCATGGTAAAAGGCGCACTAGACGGGGACACAAGAAAAGACATTGACACGGGACGAGCGCTAAACATCAACTGAGGCTTTATTGACAAGATAGGCTGTATACATACACACAAATGCGCAGAAACACTAAAAAAAATCGCGCCAATCCACCCCGTGAATGTGGTTGGAAAGCAAAGCTGTAAACGGCACCCATAACGATTACCAATGCGAGGTCACTTAAAATCACTCACATCGCTCTATAAATAGCAAAACCAGAGAGAAGTGAAATGCACTTAACCACACCATTTATTACTTCAAAGAGATATTCTTGCTAAGGTTAAATCAATGCAGGAAGCATGAACGGTGTTTAGTTGAGTTGTATTGGTGTAGCACAAGAGTGGAGCGTTTTTTTATAAAATTAAAGTAAGCTCCAACCCGGTGTTTGACATTCTGACTTCTCCGTCTCTGCGCCGCGGACGGAGGCGACGAGATTTGCGGCAGAGAAGGAGGAGAAGGAGGAACAAATACTTCTGTTCAGATTTCTGAACGGCCCAGAGTGCAGCCCCGGGGAGTGATTCCTTGTTCTGTGGGGCCCATATGCAGTCCGAGCGGCCTGTGTTCTCTCCACCCGCTGAAGCTGGGTAGGTAGAGAGGGCCTGGACAGCAGCATCTCCCATTGCTCTTGTTGGGTAGTTCACGGAAAGAGAGAAGGGTAATCAGGGCTAAAGTTGCACACCCCGATTACGAGGCGAAGTGTTCCTACTTCTGAGCAAAATTTGCATTCAGCGTCAAAGCGATTCGGATACATTAAGTGAAGACGCGTAGGCTGTGGGAAGGAGCCCGGTTTGTGTGAGCCGTACAGTAGTTTGTTGTTCTCTGGAAAGGTCAGGGTAAGGCGAAGGTACAGTCTGTCTTAGAAGGCGATAATGGTGGGTTATCTCCCTGAACGTGACAAGCTCCCTCGTGCAGCTCCATAGCACGAGAGGTAAAAGCGCAGGCTTGTTGGGTGGGCGTATTCGTTGCCCTCCATTGAAGCGTGAGGGGGTGTCCACATGAGCTGAATGGAACCGTTTGGGGAGTGGGTTTTTAGCACCCGCAGTGCAAGTCAGGACACCAAACCCTACTGGTAATTCCAGTAGGCTTGCTGGGAATCGATGAGTACCGTCCGAACCCCTGGTTGAGCGAGAGCCAAGGTGATTGCTGCCTCTTCTGCTGCCGCCATTTCTTGGGTCCTAAGCGAGGTACACGCAAGGAGGTTGGTCCTGGAGGTAGCCACGATCATGGCGTATTACTGCCCTCGATGTTTGGAGGCGTCTGTGTAGATAACTGCATGACCCCCACGGGGGGGGGGGGGGGTGTTTAGCGCTTGAGCCCGTGCGTTTCGGTGACCCTCGTCATGTGAAGGGTTCATATTTCTAAGCAATGGGAAGCATCTTTAGTTTTAGTCGCCAAGAGTCGGGGAGTACGTCAAGCGGAGTGACATTCTGGGCTGCCCAGCCAATCTGGTGAAGCATGCGGTTACCCATCGCAGTTCTGAGTCAGACCTTCTGGTTAGAAAGATGGCCTTCTATCAGCTCTTCGACCGTGTTGTGGAGCCCCGTGCTAAGCAGCCTCTGTGTGTACGCACTCATGAGAAAACCAATGACCTGCTCGACCCCGTTTCTAATCATTATATAAAGCATATCTATGTCTTCCTTGTCGAGAAGAACTCACGTAAGTAACTCTCGAGAGGACACTTTAGGACTCGCTTCTTGGTTGCAACTCGCCTGATCATGTGTATGATTTGATTAATGCTGTTTTTGAGGCGCTGCAAGCAGACGTCACTCTTGGTTTTAGCCTCGAGATGTAGGCCCAGGATCTTGATGCTGAGGCTTGGAGTGATGGTCTGGCCATCAAGGAGTATTTGAATGTATGCCTTGGTTTGGCATGAGGGCGGACGAGAAGGAGCTGTGATTGTTTTTACGTGAACACTGGAGGCCACGGGCTTTAGCACATTGGCGTACTAGAAGTGCGATGTCATGCATTGGTGTCATCATCATCATCATCACCAGCCTATCTACGCCCACTGCACGGCAAAGGCCTCTCCCATTATTCTCCAATTACCTCGGTCCTGTGCCAACTGTGACCAATTTATCCCCGCAAACTTCTTGATCTCATCTGCCCATCTAACTTTCTGCCGCCCCCTGCGACGCTTGCCCTCTCTGGGGATCCACTTTGTTACCCTTAATGACCAGCGGCTATCTTGCCTTCGCATTAAATGCCCTGCCCACGTCCATTTCTTCTTAATTTCTACTAATATGTCTTTAACACCAGTTTGCTCCCTGACCCACTCCGCTCTCTTCTTGTCCCTTAATGTTACACGTATCATTTTCCGCTCCATTGCCCGCTGAGTCGTTCTCAATTTAAGTTGAACCCTCTTAGTGAGCCTCCAAGTTTCTGCCCCGTAGGTGAGTACCGGTAAGATGCAGCTGTCATACACTTTCTTCTTCAGGGACAATGGTAGGCTGCTATTCATTATCTGAGAATGTCTGCCATATGCACCCCACCCCATTCTTATCCTTCTAATTATCTCTGCCTCATGGTTGGGATCTGGGGTCACAACTTGGCCTAAGTAGACATATTCGCTTACCACTTCCACTGCCTCGCCACCTATCTCAAACCGCATTGGTGTGAGCTTCCTTTAATTTTTGTAACTCTTAGCACATGAGCAAGGTGCGCACAGGGCCGCTGGACGGGCGTGAGCGGTCACGTGACGCTTTCACGTGGCATTCAGCGAGAACGCAGGGGGTAAACCCGTAGATGTGCTTGGTGGGTACACCACCTGTCGTCGCCGTCATCGCGTGGGCTCGTAGCTAAATCGGTAAGGCAACGGGCTCTCGCTTTGTTAGTCTAGTAGTTCCAGGTTCGATTCCCGGCGGTGCCAGGAAATTATTTTATTTGTTCGCTGGAGTTTTCTGGTGACACCAACGGTCGCGAAAGAACCCTTGGGGGGTAGAGGTAAAAAGCTTTGCTTTAAAAGATACATAAGGCGCAGCTTTCACAGAACATGTGATTGACGCTGTAGATAGGCTTTTTCTTTTGTGTGCAAAGCCAGCGACGGAGTGATCACGCATTCGTCGTTTTCCTTGATAATGCAGAACCGTCTCGAAGATTTCTCTTTGTAGTTGCGTTCTAAAGCTGCGCAGGACGCGTGTTTCCTGAAAGTCAGGCGTGCAAGTGCACCGCCAGCAGTGATCTGCCAAATGTGCTCCCCCCGCCAATGAGTTTACGGCTGCGCGGTGCTCTCTCAGTCTTTCATTAATGCAGCGTCCGGTCTGTCCGACGTAGCATTTTCCACAATCTAGTGGAATCCTGTACACCACACCTATACTTTACATTCCACGAAGCGTGTGGTGTGCTTAGTTGTGCAGCCAGCCATCCCAGCTTCGTTGTTCACGGCTTTGCACATACGTGCAAGCTTGCCTGGCGCCGAAAATACAACCTGTGTGCCGCACCTTCCCGCCACTTTTTTGAGCCGTTGGGGCAGGTTGTGCACGTACGGCACGACTACAGGCCACGCCTTCTGGCGTTCAGGTTGGTTCACTGTAGCATGGTTCCCTGAATTTGCTTCTTTGATCAAGCTTCCAGCTATGGAAGCCAGCAATTCTGCAGAAAAACCGGCATTGCGCAGGCGTCGAGCTTGCTGCTGAAGGCTGCATGTCACTTGCTGGCAACATGACTTTTTGAGAGCAGCGCGCATGCAGTTTTTGGCGATACCCCTTTCACAATCTTGCAATGGGCCGAATCGTAGTAAAGGACCGGTTTTTTGGACCGGGGATGGTATCTCCAGCACACCTGACCGTTATGGAAAGGGATGCTTAAATCGAGGAACTGAAGGCATCCCTCTTCAGGTAACTCAAAAGTGAATTTGAGCCCTGTTCACATTCACTTTTGAGTAAACGCAGCTGTAACCCGACGCGGTGGCTCAGTGGCTAAGGCGTTGCGCTGCTGAGCACAAGGTCGCGGGTTCGATTCCCGGCCGCGGCGGCCGCTTTTCTGATGGAGGCGAAAAGCGAAAACACCCGTGTGTACGAGATTTCGGCGCACGTTAAAGATCCCCAGGTGGTCTAAATTATTCCGGAGCCCTCCACTATGGCGCGCCTCATCGCCTGCGCTGCGTCGGCGCGTTAAACCCTACAATCAATCAATTAAACGCAGCTGTAAACTCATTGGCGGGGGGAGGACATTTGGCAGATCACTGCCGGCGGTGCACTTGCACGCCTGACTTTCAGGAAACACGCGTCCTGCGCAGCTTCAGGACGCAACTACAAAGAGAAATCTTCGAGGCGTATCAAGGAAAACGACGAATGCGTGAGCACTCCGTCGCTGGCTTTGCACACAGAAGAAAAGGCCAAACTACAGCGTCAATCACATGTTCTGTGAATGCTGCGCCTTATGTATCTTTTTAGTGTTTCTGCGCATTTGTGTGTATGTATATAGCCTTTCTTGTCAAAAATTGCGCCCACCTCCCCGCGAGGGGAACCCTGTGTAGATGCGACGCATCGTGGGGTTCATTTGGTGTTTCCGTTGGATTGATTCTGAAATCGCGTGAAACGTGTCGGGAACGCGTATAATTATTATGTTTTATGATTATTATTATGTTTTATTGGCCAATCTTGGTCAATATCTCTAAGTGGTATGCTTGGGGCTTCGCTGTCGCAACGACCTTTACTCCATCATTGTTGCTGTAAGTGGGAGCTTCTTTTCTTTTATTGCAAGTGTTAATCATTGCCCCATCATGCGTTGTATCAGTAGCTTCTTGACGTAGTTTGAATGAGTCAAGGATATAAGGCGCGTTCGTAGCATTTGATTCTGTGTTCGTTTTGTGGCGCAGTGGGAAGAGCACCGTGTACCTCGCGTTCCGCCCCCAGGGTTGTGGGATCGAAATTGGGCGCCGCTAACTATTATTTTTTTATAGTGTAGGGGGAGGGGTGTGGACGAGAGAGGGGCATCGGAGAGGAGAGGGGGTGAGGGGCGGAGAGCGCAGCTCGCGCGGCGAGGAGAATGGGGGAGGGGCGGACGACAACGACGCCGACGCTGCATGGGCAAGGCGAGTTACTGAGATGCAGTCGCATCTAATAAAGCCTCAGTTGATGTTTAGCGCTCGTCCCGTGTCACTGTCTTTTCTTGTGTACCCGTCTAGTGCACCTTTTACCATGTCGAACTGGTAGTTTTCCCGGAACTAAGCCTGAGTCCGAACCCGAACCATTATTTTTTGAGCGCGCTGAACCCGAACCGGAACTACACCGAAAAAAGAAATAATGCTTACCGGTTTACGACATCACGGTTCGACCATCCCGTTGTTGATAACTGGTTATTCACATGCAAATACAAATCGAAGGTGTGTGCTAAGCCCCCGCGAAACACGGCGCAGACAACGTTGCCCAGAGTACTCGATGGAGGCTTTTGTGCCCAGAATTTCGATGGTAACCAGTGTTATCATAACGAACTGCCCTTCACCCCGAATGGTTATGACATGATCACGGTGTTGAAGGCTTGATATACTCGTTAACGAACGCAACAAATTGCATACGTGCCGGTTTCTAGAACACACACACACACACACACACACACACACACAGATATATATGGTGGTTGTGAGCAGAAGACCAAATTAAACGCAAAGGAAAGCATATAAGTGTTTTATTTGTACAGTGCTCCGTATGCTTCGTCCGCTGCCGCGAAGTCTTCGTCCACCGCTGCCTCACATTTGAAGACCTAAACTACTACTTGTTCTTCTTGGAGAATGCATTCTCGCGTGGCAGCGTAACGCGCTTCCTGATAAGCGGCTTCTTCTTCAGGCGTCGGGATCTTTTTAAAGCAAAGCTTTTTACCTCTACCCCCCAAGGGTTCTTTCGCGATCGTTGGTGTCACCAGAAAACTCCAGCGAACAAATAAAAGAATTCACTGGCAGCGCCGGGAATCGAACCTGGAACTCATGCACTAACAAAGCGAGAGCCCGTTGTCTTACCGATTTAGCTACGAGCCCACGCGAAGACGGGGAAGACAGGTGGTGTACTCACCAAGCATATCTACGGGTTCCCCCTTGCGTTCTCGCTGAATGCCACGTGAAAGCGTCACGCGACCACTCACGCCCGTCTAGCGGCCCTGTGCGCACATTGCTCATGTGCTTAGAGTTACAAAAATTAAAGGAAGCTCACATTTGGCATCTCACTTCCTTACGCCAATGTGCTAAAGCCTGTGGCCTCCAGTGTTCCCGTAAATATCAGAGCTCCTTGTTGTCCGCCCTCACGCCAAACCAAGGAATACATTCAAATACTCCTTGATGGCCAGGCCATCACTCCAAGCCCCAGCATCAAGATCCTGGGCCTACATCTCGAGGCTAACACCAAGAGTGACGTCTCCTTGCAGCGCCTCAAAAACAGCATTAATCAAGTCATACACATGATCAGGCGAGTTGCCACCAAGAAGCGAGGCCTCAAGGAATCCGGTACCTTTCGATTAATTGAAGCTTTTGTCCTCTTGAGAGCCACTTACGACAACCTCCTGTCTTCTTCTCGACAAGGAAGACATAGAGATGCTTTATATAATGATTAGAAAGGCGGTCGAGCAGGCCATTGGTTTTCTCATGAGTGCGTCCACACAGAGGCTGCTTAGCACGGGGCTCCACAACACGGTGGAAGAGCTTATAGAAGGCCATCTTTCTAACCAAAAGGTCCGACTCAGAACTGCGGTGGGTAACCGCATGCTTCACCAGATTGGCTGGGCAGCCAAGAATGTCACTCCGCTTGACGTACTCCCTGATTCTTGGCGACTAAAACTAATGATGCTCTCTTTGCTTAGAAATATGAACCCCTCACATGACGAGGGTCACCGAAAAGCACGGGCTCAAGCGCTAAACACCACCCTCGGTGGGGATCATGCAGTTATCTACACAGACGCCTCCACACAGAGGCTGCTTAGCACGGGGCTCCACAACACGGTGGAAGAGCTTATAGAAGGCCATCTTTTTAACCAAAAGGTCCGACTCAGAACTGCGGTGGGTAACCGCATGCTTCACCAGATTGGCTGGGAAGCCAAGAATGTCACTCCGCTTGACGTACTCCCTGATTCTTGGCGACTAAAACTAATGATGCTCTCTTTGCTTAGAAATATGAACCCCTCACATGACGAGGGTCACCGAAAAGCACGGGCTCAAGCGCTAAACACCACCCTCGGTGGGGATCATGCAGTTATCTACACAGACGCCTCCAAACATCGAGGGCAGCAATACGCCATCATCGTGGCTACCTCCCGAAAGAACCTCCTTGCGTGTACCTCGCTTACGACCCAAGAAATGATGGCAGCAGAAGAGGCAGCCATCACCTTGGCTCTCACTCAACCAGGGGTTCGGAGCGTTGTCACCGATTCCCAGCAAGCCTACTGGAATTACCGGTCGGGTTGGGTGTCCTGACCTGCACTGCGCGTGCTAAAAAACCACTCCCAAAACGGTTCCATTCAGCTCATCTGGACACCCCCTCACGCTTCAATAGAGGGAATCAAATACGGTCACCCAACAAGTCTGCGCTTTTACCTCCCGTGCTATGGAGCTGCACGAGGACAGTCACCCGCTTGTCACGTTCAGGGAGATAACCCAGGATTATCGCCTTCTGAGACAGCCCTGAACATCCTCCTCTCTTTCCATCAAGTACCCAACAAGAGCAATTGGAGGTGCTGCTGTCCAGGCCCTCTCTACCTACCAAGCTTCAGCGGGTGGACAGAACACAGGCCGCGCGGACAGCATATGGGCCCCACAGAAGAAGGAATCACTCCCGAGGGCTGCACTCTGGACAGTTCAGAAATCTGAACAGAAGTATTTCTTCCTCCTGCTCCTCCTTCTCTGCCGCAAATCTCGTCGCCTCCGTCCGCGGCGCACAGACGGAGTAGTCAGATCGTCTAACACCGGGTTGGAGCCTACTTTAATTTTATAAAAAAAGTTTCCACTCTTGTGCAACACCAATACAACTCAACCAAACACAGTTCATGCATCATGCATTGATTTAACCTTACCAAGAATATCTCTTTGAAGTAATAAATGGTGTAGTTAAGTGCATTTCATTTCTCTCTGGTTTTACTATTTGTAGGGCGATGTGAGTGAATTTAAGTGACGTCGCATGGGGAATCGTATAAGTCCCGCTTACAGCTTTGCTTTCCAACCACATTCACGGGGTGGATTGGCGCAATTTTTTTTGGTGGCCCCGTCCCCCGTGTGTGCGGCACAGATTCGGAAAGAGTTGTGGCGCCCCCGCCGTGGCGATTCCGAGTTTTATCAGCGCAGGTGGTTGCCCCTAGTAACGCGGAACCACTGACGTCACCAGGAGACGACAGTCGTTTTTTCAGCTACGCTGTTTGCTCAAAGGCTGATTGGCTGGTGCACTCTGTATTTTTTCTTTTCTTTTGCGAGCCCCTAGCACACGAGCAAGCCCGGACGACGTTGGGTGCTCCTCACGAGACGCACACTCACGTGCACTAGGTGTTTTCTTGGATTTTTTTCTGTTCATGGATGGCGCAACTAAGAGCTTAAACATCTCTGCTGTTCAAACTGCCGCTTCAAGCTTTCCGTCCCATTGTCACCAACATGAGAGGCCGAGTGAAGAGGCGACGTAGACGACGAGAGGGCAATGGGGAGCTTCGTCAAGAGTAGCGCGAGCTAGGACTTTTGTCCCAGGAGTCTGGAGGAGCTGGCGAGCGTCCGGAAAATGGCTTTGGCTCAGGGTAGTAAGCTCTACAAAGTTTGCTTCGTGAAACCGTGGCAGAGGCACGCCTCTCATTTTGCTGGTGTTTCCTGAAGAAGCATGATGTATGGCCCCGGATACCACTAAATAGCAGATTGGCCGCGGTGGGCACTAAGCGGAGCAGAAAGAATGCTAGAAAGAACTCATGGATACAGGTACGAAGTCTGAATGTGTATACATACGGTTCGAATAGTGCTGAGGTCGCGGAAGGGGCTCTACAGACAGGCGTCAGGTGAGGATGCGCTGGCTCTGGAACGGATTCTCACGTCGGAACACGAGCGGCGCGTAGTAGATCATGAACTTCGGTGTGTGGCAGTCCCAGTCTAAAGTCTGATTTAGGCGATGGGGCACATACAATTGAACCAAGTTGTTCTCTCATATTATCCCCCAGTGCTGAAGCAGGCGCCTTATGTTGTATAGGGCGACAAGCCAGGTGATATCTGTCATAAAGTTCCCCTCGAATGATAGGAGGTATCAGTACGCGCATTTGTAGCGGAAAAAAATTGCGAAGAACATCAAAGTAAGTCTGCTTATCCGTGGGTCGCGAAAGCGTAGGGTTACTGCGCAGTGATTACAAATGTTTCCGTTTTTAACGGCAGAGCTGCTTAAGCTTCCAGTACCGCCGTCGAGGGTTACCAAAAAAAAAAAAAAACCTCAGCCGAGCACACGTGAGCGTGCGCCTGGTGAGGAGCGCCCGGCGTCGGCCACGCCGACCTTCGAGAACACTCTGCCCAGCGTTCGTGGCGTGATCTCCCGCGTGCGGTTCTCCTCGCCAGTTCACGTGTGTTGGCACCTGAAGTGGGCAGCACCCGCCGAGTTCGCGCTAGAAAAGCCGAGTTTGCGAAGCCGGTTGCTGAGGGTTCTCGCGCGCTAACGCGGTCTAGTTTGGGAGAGGTGTGAAAGGCTGCGGGCAAACCGATTCGGGCCTGCCAGTCATGGATAACTTTCAGTGGCGTGTTCGGAAATCCATTTGAGGTGCAACAGCCGGCTCTCCGACTAAGGGAGCGGGCGCCGCCAGTTCTGTTGTTTCTCCGCTGTTTGTCTGCTGTTTCTCAGCTGTGGCACCACTAGTGCAAGCAGCACCAATTTTTTTTTTTTCTACCCACATGCGCTTTCGGGTGCTCCGCTCACCGTAACGGATTTGGAAGAAGCTGTGGAAGTGGAATTAGTCGATTTCGAAGGAGCGACGAGCAGAAGAGGCCGGAGTACGAAGCTGTTCATGGCGAGTGCTGAAATTAGGCGTCCTCTGAGCATAAAAGCGTAGAGTTGTGCGTATCGGTAGGTCGATGCAAGTACCATCTCGTTTTTATGAAAATTACCCTTTTGTATAGAGACGTCCACATGATATCACAAGTATTTGCGCCACAAGAAACGAATAATTGCCCTCGCACAACTTTTTAACACAATAGGACGTGTTTTATTTCCGATATATCCCCTGAAACCACTCGTTTGTGGACCGACGTACACTTGGCAGGCACAAAGAACAGCACTGAATTTCTTATAATGCACTGAGCCCTAGTAGTACGTGGTGACGATTTTGGCCAGGCTCACGTGGAAGCACTTGTTTATTATTCGCGCTTATTGGACACAAACTACAAGAGCTGAAATGTCAAGAGCGCTTGATACTACTCTGATTTCATCTCTTGATCTTCTGATGTTGCTTCATTATAACATAAATTACTGTTGTAGTATTATCAATTCATACTGGTTTCGTACATTAAAATGGTTTCGCACTTCATATCTCCTGCACACAGGAGTAAACTGGGCTGGTGGTGGGGCGATTGAAATACTTTATTGTCTAGTCAATCGAAATTTGAGGGCCCTAACCTCACCTCGGTTTTGTAGCTGTCCGCGCATAGTTAGTAAGGCCTGTGGGGGTGAAGGAGATCTTCCCATACCGTAGACCTCACACAACGCCTTGCTTAAGCAGGGCAAGGAAAGAGAGAAAAATAGTGAGTGGGAAAGCGAGAGAGAAGCCAAAGAAAAGAAGACGTTGGAGCAGCGCCAAGCCGATTACATCTTCTCCCATAAAACTCCACTCTCTTCGCGCTCGGGGCCCCCCGGGCTCCACCTTTGTCACGTTCAATCCTCGCAGTTGTGAATTCTCAATTGAAAAGCTTTTATCTAGGCGCCCCGGCCGCAAGGGGAAAGCAAACCAGCAAACGACAACGGACCACAAAGTTCGTTCACTGCGCATTTTCCTGGTGCAGGAAATCGGCCGTGGGGCTTCTGGGGATAATAGATAAAAGCCGTTCCGGAGCGCGGTTCTACCAAAAGGACAGATTTAGAACAGGTGACGTCTTTGTGTCGCCCATAGATTCGAATTCTTTATTCTTCTTTTTTTACGTTGTGTACTCTCCTGGACCTGCAGCCGCCCACACTTTCCGTTCAGACATTTTCGTAGCCCCTGGTATGATCACACCGGCTCGACAGCGTGGGCCTCGGACGAATTTGGAAATAGAGCGCAGTCAGGGCGGGTACTTAGGGCCGTAAATTTTCTAAGCAAAGAGTGAACGTAAATTTTGGCATTAAATACAGGTCCGCATTTTGGCTGAACGCGAGTAGTGCTGGCTTTTACTATTCACTGCCGCATGAAAATTAAGCTTTGAAATTCCCGGCTTCAATGTCAGCACTTTTTATCAAGCATAAATGTAGAAAAAAAATCGCGCCAATCCACCCCGTGAATGTGGTGGGAAAGCAAAGCTGTAAACGGCACCCATGACGATTTCCCATGCGACGTCACTTAAATTCACTCACATCGCTCTACAAATAGTAAAACCAGAGAAAAGTGAATTGCACTTAACAACATCATTTATTACTTCAAAGAGATATTTTTGGTAAGGTTAAATCAATGCATGATGCATGAACGGTGTTCGGTTGAGTTGTAATGGTGTAGCAGAAGCGTTGAAACTTTTTTTTATAAAATTAAAGCTCCAACCCGGTGTTAGACGATCTGATTTCTCCGTCTCTGCGCCGCGGACGGAGGCGGCGAGACTGGCGGTAGAGAAGGAGGAGGAGGTGGAAGAAATACTTCGGTTCAGATTTCTGAACGGCCCAGAGTGCAGCCCTGGGGAGTGATTCCTTCTTCTGTGGGGCCCATATTCATTCCTCGCGGACTGTGTTCTGTCCATCCGCTGGATCTGTGTAGGTAGAGAGGGCCTGGCCAGCAGCATCTCCCATTGCTCTTGTTGGGTAGTTGACGGAAAGAGAGGAGGGTGCTCACGGCTAAAGTCGCACACCCCGATTACAGGGCCGAGTGTTCCTACTTCTGAGCAAAATTTATATCCAGCGTCGTAGCGATTCGGATATATTAAGTGAAGATGCGTAGGCTGTGGGAAGGAGCCCGGATTGTATGAGCCGTAGGGTAGTTTGTTGTTCCCTGGAAAGGTCAGGGTAAGGCGAAGGTACGGTCTGTCTCAGAAGGCGATAATGCTGTGTTATCTCCCTGAGCGTGACAAGCGGATGACTGTCCTCGTGTAGCTCCATAGCACGGGAGGTAAAAGCGCAGGCTTGTCGGGTGGGCATATTTGTTGCCCTCCATTGAAGCGTGAGGGGGTGTCCAGATGATCTGTATGTAACCGTTTGGGGAGTGATTTTTTAGCACGCGCAGTACAGGTCAGGACACCCAACTCGACTTGTTATTCCAGTAGGCTTGCTTGGAATCGGTGACTACCCTCCGAAACCCTGGCTGAGTGAGAGCCAAGGTGATGGCTGCCTGTTCTGCTGCCGTCATTTCTTGGGTCCTAAGCGAGGTACACGCAAGGAGGTTGCTTCTGAAGGTAGCCACGATGACGGCGTATTGCTGCCCTCGATGTTTGGAGGCGTCTGTGTAGATAACTGCATTATCCCCACCGAGGGTGATGTTTAGCGCTTGAGCCCTTGCTTTTCGGTGACCCTCTTCATATGAGGGGTTCATATTTCTAAGCAAAAAGAGCATTTTAGTTTTGGTCGCCAAGAGTCCGGTAGTACGTCAAACGGAGTGACATTCTGGGCTGCCCAGCCAATCTGGTGAAGCATGCGGTTACTCACCGCAGTTCTGAGTCGGATCTTCTGGTTCGAAAGATGGCCTTCTATCAGCTCTTCCACCGTGTTGTGGATCCCCGTGCGAAGCAGCCTCTATGTGGACGCACTCATGAGAAGACCAATGGTCTGCTCGACCGCCTTTCTAATCATTATTTAGTCTTCCTTGTCGAGAAGAAGACAGGGAATTGACGTAAGTGACCCTCGAGAGGACAAAAGCTTGAAATAATCGAAAGGTACCGGATTCCTTTAGGCATCGCTTCGTGGTGGCCACTAGCCTGATCATGTGTATAATTTGATTGATGCTGTTTTAGAGATGCTTTCAAGGAGACGTCCCTCTTGGTGTTAGCCTTGAGATGTAGGCTCACAATCTTGATGCTGGGGCTTGGAGTGATGGCCTGGCCATCAAGGAGTATTTGTATGTATTCCTTTATTTCGCGTGAGGGCGGACGACAAGGAGCTGTGGTTTTTTACGTGAACACTGGAGGCCATAGGCTTTAGCTCATTGGCGTACTAGAAGTGAGATGCCATGCATTGGTGTGAGCTTCCTTTAATTTTTGTAACTCTTAGCCCATGAGCAAGGTGCGCACACGGCCGCTAGACGCGCATGAGTGGTCGCGTGACGCTTTCACGTGGCATCCAGCGACAACGCTGGGGGTAAACCCGTAGATGTGCTTGGTGTGTACACCACCTGTCTTCCCAGTCTTCGCGTGGTCTCGTAGCTAATTCGGTAAGACGACGGGCTCTCGCTTTGTTGGTCTATTAGTTCCAGGTTCGATTCCCGGCGGTGCCAGTATATTATTTTATTGTTCGCTGGAGTTTTCTGGTGACACCAACGGTCGCGAAAGAACCCTTGGGGGGTAGAGGTAAAAAGCTTTGGTTTAAAAAAAGCGGACGTCGGCGTGACAACCCTGACCGTCGGGCCCTCACCTGACACCTGAATGATGACAAGGCTGTTCTATCGCACAACTGGCAAACAATCGCATTTACGCTGCGTTTTGACAGCGAAGCGTAGGTAGAGATGAATTTACAGCCATGCCAAGAACCGGTGCTTCGGCGGTCGCGCGTTTTTCAAGTTTCCTGCCACGCGCTAAAGCAATTGATTGATTGATTGTAGGGTTTTTAACGCGCCGACGCAACGCAGGCGATGAGGCGCGCCGTTGTGGAGGGCTCCGGATTAATTTTGACCACCTGGGGATCTTTAACGTGCGCCGAAATCTCGTACACACGCGCTAAAGCAAGAGGCCTCACTAATACCGGCCCACATAGATAATACTTCGAACGTTGAGAAGTCCTAGCTTGCTATATTGAGTTGAGCCTAGTGGTATTTTTCGCGACTTTATTTGCTGTGAAAAAAGCAGGAATTGTTGCATGGTTTTTTAGCAAGCGGCGTGATCTTAACTAGTCACAAATATGACCGACCACGCAGGTTTTCAAAGTCCACGCGTTTCTTCCCGTACCATTAGAAATGTTCATGCAGCCCTAGAGTTTCCTAGTGAGTATACTAGAGAGGAAACTGCTCCTGGGAATCCATGTTGGCGTGGGGGGTTATGGCATAGAGAAAGACTAATGTTTATGGTAAGGGCACATCTGCTGGCTTGGCATGTCTATCAGATTCTTAAGCGTCTTCTTGAGTTTGCTTTCTTCACTATCCATTGCTATGACAACTAGGTAGCCGAAATGGCCGAAGCTCGCTTCGCTTCTGTCGCGCGGCTTGGAAACTCGAAATTAGCTCCATTAGTTTATGCTAATACAGCAGTGCTTCATTATAAGCCAGTGGGAGGACTAGTGCCGGTGAGCGACTATCACTGAATATTTAGATAAGTACAAACACACAATGCTTATACGTTAGTTTCTGGCAAGGAGAGATTGGTATCGGTTCTTTTTTTGCAGCAGCAGCAGCAGTACATATGTTAACCGTGCCCAGGCACCTTTACTGAGCGGGCAATTTGCCGCCACGAAAGTTATAGCAGACGGTCTGTGCGCCGGTTCACCGCGAAGGCGCTGTTTTCATAGGTATAGGAGGGATTAAAAGAAATACGAACAGAGCACACAGCCTCCGACGCATGCCGTACCGCCTGGCTGCACGGTCAGTAAACTGCGCGCATGCGCAATTCTTTTAGAGCGTTTAAGAGTGCGGCCTACTCTTAGAGGAAATGCTTGATAAAGTAACGACACCGGTCTTTATTTTAAGGCTTCTTTTTATGCTCGGTTGCCTCTGAGCATCCTGTTATCTACTACAATCGGGAGCCAAGTGCGCTGCAGACTGATTGCAACTAGCGTGATTCCCTTCAGTGATCATCCTGCTCAGTGGCGATGCAGCGTGAAAAGTTGCATGAAAATAAACGACCGACGTCGCTTTCTAATCAAGCATTTCGCATAAATGTAGTCCGCACTCTCAAACGCACTCGAAGAAGTGCGCATGCGCGTAGTTTACTGACTTTGCAGTTAGATGGCGCAGCATGAGTCGGAGGCTGTGCGCTTCTCTGTTCGCATTTCCTTTAACCACCCCCCCCCCCCACCCTCCCCCTGTACGAACATAAAACCTTTCTAAGCTTTTCAAACAAGTTATTGTTGGAAATATTAACACAAGAAGAGTCTTTAATAAGGTACCCCCAAAATTATACATTATTGATACCTATCAGCTCGGTCTGCAGAATTGTTCATAAAACAGTTCAAAAAACAGTTCATAAAGTATACTGAACTCAGTACGGCACTAGAGAAACGCTCAGGAGGTTGCTCCTGACCACTATAAAGCGCGTAGACCAACGCAAAAGGGAGGCTTCTTCCCCTAGAGCAGCCAACTCATGCTCCAAATGACTCATCAGAATCGACCGGACACGCCACAGCAGTGGGAACATTACCCGTTGCGACCGGGCTCGAAGACATGCAGCACCACGATTTCTCCACAAAACAAAAGCACCAGCGCGCATCAGAAAGTTGACCAACACATCTTTTGAACGAGTGGTCATTCGAAGTGTGAGTCCGAACATCCTGCTTAATACAGTCCAGAACGTTGCCGCTACACGACAGTGAAACAAGGCATGTGTGAGAAGAGAATTTATTATAAAACCACATATCAGCACGCAGCGACCGTGGTAACAGCGCTGCCCGATCAGTTTCCAAAAAATCCAATCAGTTTCCAAGTACTCCGGGCAGCCTACACTTTGCACAACTATTCTCTATGGTGGTGAAACAATTAAGCTACTCTGACATCAATGCACTAAAAGTTCACATGTGTTCAAAGAAAGAGCTCAGAAACTCGTTGAAAGTCAGTACGACACAATAGAGATGCTCAGGATGTTATTCCTGACCGCTATGAAGCGCGTGGACCAGCGTAAGAGGAAGGCTTCTTCACCTAGAACTGCCAACTCATTGTCTAAGTGATTCATAAGGATTGACCGCACACGCCGCAACAATGGAAACATCACCCGTTGCGGTCGGGCGCGAAAACACCCGGCACCACGATTTCGCCATAATACAAATGCACCAGCACACATCAGGAAGTTCACCAACGTGTCATTTGAACGTGTGCTCATTCTAAGTGTAACACCAAACAACCTGTTTAGCACAGTCCAAAACGTTACCGCTACACGACACTGAAACAAGGCATGTTCCAATGTTTCAGTGTGCCCGCAGTGCGGGCACCGCGAGCTGAATGCCGAATCTCGCCAGGCGGTCACACGTCGGAAGAACTTGCCAGCCACACAACCATCCGAAATCCCTAACATCAGAAGGAAGCTCCGTCGAAGTCAGCTGATGCCAACGGACACCGCGTGATCTTGCTATCTTCTGATTATCTAATTGGTTTATTGCAAATTTTTCGCACAATTTGCTTGCTGTACTTTCCCTAAAATTTAGGCTTGGCAAGGTAGACTGGACGTTTCTCAGTGTTTTGACAACGTAGGCATAAAATGGCGGTGACTGCTCAGCAGAGGGACCGGCAATGCGTTCGTCATAAAACATTGAGCGGTAAGTTCCCAGAAAGTACTGCAGCAGCGCCCTCCCTGGGTACTCAGTTGAGTCCACAAGGTCGAACACTGCGCGTACGGCCTGCAGCACGCTACACATGGTTTGCAAGCAAGGCAGACGGAAACCACCCAATGACTTGGGCAGTCTCAACAGCGCGTGCGACACTGTTTCTGTCTTGCCCGCACAAAAGAACGATCCAAACTTCGTGGGGAGCTGACGGGTGAAATGGCGCGGCGGTTTCACTACGTGTGCTACATAAAAAAGCGCCGCCGAGACAGACGACTTAATTATGTAGCTGCGCTCTGCGAGGGAAAGTCTGAACTTAAACGCAACCGCAAGACGCTGCTCCGCTTTCTCGAGGAGGTGCTTCCACGTACTACGCGCCACTTCACCCGAGGAATGGAAAACCACAACAAGTACTCGAACACCCGTAACCCATTCTACGTCGCCCGCCAGGCTAGATGCAAATGTGTCGAAGCGCACCGCCATACTTTTGCCCCTGTTCAGTCGAGCTCCAGACAGCTCACCGTACTCATAAAATAGCCGCATAAACGCTTAGTAGCTTCCCTCGTCCCGAATGAACAGGGGCACATCGTCCGCATACGCAGACACCTTGGCTTGGCCTATGCCTGGCAACAGGAAGCCGCGGATAGCGGTATTTGCATCGATACAGCAGAGCAGCGGGTCTAGACAAATGACAAAGAGCACAGGCGACAAGGGGCATCCCTGCCTTATCCCACGGGTGACGGAGAACGGACTACTTCTGATGTTTCACGGGCGGCGCAAAGCCCGCTGGCAGATGCCTGGCATGAAGGATTTTTACGTTGATATTTAGACCGCTCGCGTACGGCATTACTCTACAGTGACAATTGCGAAAAACGACATGTTTTTTTCCGCAGTTCCACATCCAGATCCAAAATAGTGCAAATGATTCGGTTGAATGTCGTTTTTACGTCAAGTTTTTGTTGAAACCAACCCTGCTACGCTACGCCGGTAG
Organism: Haemaphysalis longicornis; assembly: GCF_048455015.1. Taxonomy (NCBI): domain Eukaryota; kingdom Metazoa; phylum Arthropoda; class Arachnida; order Ixodida; family Ixodidae; genus Haemaphysalis; species Haemaphysalis longicornis. Next base: position 237,868,008 of record NW_027526203.1, on the reverse strand, counting down.
TCAAAAATGATAAAAGGAGGCCTTAGAGTTTCTGCAGAAAGATTGCGCCTCAGAAAGCGGCCACGTGAAAGAGAACTTCTTGCACTGTGACCTCGTCTCAGTGTGCATTCCGGCGCGAGGGGCGGCTGAAAAGCAACGGGTTCTAAACTAACGTGGTGGTGGTGGTGGTAGAAACTATTTTGAGCTCAAAACGACGGTGTCTTCCGACACCGGACGGGGCGGTTCCCTTGTCTCGGGACCCGTATGCGGCCAGCAACTCCTGGCCCCTGGCCGCCAGTGCGAGCTGGGTCGGCAGGGTGGGGATGGAACGCAAGGTCTCCCATCGCTCGTGGAGTGTTGGAAGGAAGGGGGGTGGGAGATAGGGCTGTCTTGAGTTTAGTGCAACCTGAACGTTCTCTGCGCAAAATAGGCATTTGTCCTCCTCTCGTTCTGGATAGAATTTGTGTAGTAGGACGGGGTGTGCAAGCGACCCCGCCTGAATTCGCCTGATTATCGTTTGCTGGTCCCTGGTCAGGGCGCGATGAGGCTCAGGGAGGGTATACCGCTCTTCTCTGTAGTCGTGTGTAATCTCTTTATATGTGAGCATCGGGGTTGGGGTGCTGGTGTCCTGCCCTGCCCGTAGGGTCATTTCTCGGGCGTGGTAGTCGGTGATAACGTCGCCAGCCACCTTTCCATGGGCAGGCACCCACGTGTGCTCTAAGGCGCGTCCCGGTGCTCTACTCTTGGACATAATTGCGGCTGCCTCTGAGGAGATCACCCCTTTCCTGAAGCCGCCGTACGCTCTTTTCGAGTCGGTAACCACTACCTGGACGCCCGGTTGGACGAGCGCCAGGGCTATGGCCACCTCCCCGGCCGTCGTTGGGTCCTTGGTCTTAACCGCAGCGCTGGTGACCAGCCGTTCATCGTCGGTGACCACTACCGCCACGCGGTTGCTTCCTTTCGCGAGTGAGGCATCCACGTAGAGCACACCGGTGTCTTCACGTAATCGCTGGGACATCGCCTTGGCACGAGCTTGTCTCCTTCCATAATCCTTACCCGGGGCCATGTTCCGCGGTAGGGGCTTAGTTTTTATAGACCTCTCCCACTTTATTGGTATGGGATCCTTTATCGTTGCATGTTCCTTGCGCCAGCCTACCTTGTCCAGCACCGCGCGGCCGTGGATTGTTTGGCTGAGGCGGAGACGCTGGTTGGATAGATGGGCCTCGATGAGCTCGTCAACCATGTTGTGCATGCCCATGGCCTGTAAGCACTGGGTCGACGAGTATATTGGTATGCCTAGGGCTTGTTTGGTGGCCTTTCGGATGATAGTGTCGAGTGTAGACTTCTGGGTCTTATTGAGGTTAAGATAGGGGCAGAGTATGTGATTCTTGATATAGTGAACGCTTGCACCAGCAGGAGGGCGTCTTCTTCTTTCAGGCCCATATTCTTGGTGGATACTCTTCGCAGCATTGCGAGGATCTTCTCCTCGCTGTTCTTGATTTTATTGACAGCAGCGTGTGCCTTTCCGTTGTGTTGTAGAATTAGCCTGAGGATACGACATTCATCCGTTGGTTTGATTTCGGCGTCTTCAATTTGGATGGATATGTCTGGTAAGGGCGTCTTGTCGGGTTTGCCGGGTTGGACCACGAGGAGCTCCAACTTTTGCGGCGCGCAGCTATGTCCGCAGGTCTTTGCGTACTCGTGTACGGTCAGCGCTGCCACCTGGAGGGTCTCTTCTATCCAACCGTCGGAGCCCACTCGCTCCGTCCATATTGTAATGTCGTCCGCGTAAAAAGCGTGCCCTATCCCTTCTATTTGGTCTAAAAGGCGTGGCAGGGGTAAGAGAGCCAAATTAAAGAGAAGTGGTGACAGGACAGCCCCTTGAGGGGTGCCACGTTGACCTAGCTCAATACGTTCCGACTTCTCATTGCCCACCGAGATTGTGCCATTCGGGAGGCCAGGAAGTTCTTGATGTATCCGAATGTGCGGGCGCCACACTTCATTACGTTGTTTGTTAGAATGCTTGCATGCGTGACATTATCAAACGTGCCCTTCAAGTCGAGGGCCAGGATCGCCCTGGGGCTGTTCCGGGTGGCCTTCTTGACGACCAGCTCCTGGAGCTGAAGCATTACATCTTAGGTGGAAAGATGCTTCCTGAAACCGAACATAGTCCGTGGCATTGTATTTGTCTTTTAAGTGTGTTTGGAGTCGACGGAGCACCATTCTCTCCATGACCTTCCCCACGCATGAGGTTAGAGAGATTCGTCTCATGTTTTCAATGGCTGGGGCTTTTCCGGGTTTAGGGATGAAGCGCAAGTCTGCTTCTTTCCATTCCGGCGGGAGCTGCGAACTCTCCCAAGCTGTGTTGATGTGCTCAAGGAGAGTCTGCGCCACTTTGTCGCTCATGTTTGTAAGTAGCCTATACGTGATGGCGTCCTTCCCAGAGGCACTCCTCTTGTTACTCTCGTCGATTGCAGACGAGAGTTCCGAGAGTGGGAAGGGCCTGTCGAGGTTTTCGTTGTTCGGACCCGTATATTCTTGCGGGGTTGGGTGTTTTCCTTGTTCTGTTTCTAGGTAGCGTTCATCGGGGGCCTTGATCAGCTTGTCACCATCGCCGTTGTATGCTTAGCACTTTCGTCAGTGGGCGGTTGCTTGCTGTTTTGCTGCCTGTAGGGTCGATAAGATGACGTAGCAGCTTCCATGTCTTCCACACCGACAGCTGACCTTGGAGGCCGTCACAGATCTTTCGCCAATTCTCCCTTTTGAGTTTGGCCACGTACTCGAATATTTCCGTTTTAAGTTTTGCTATGTGGCGGGCTAGCTTTCGGTTTCGCCTCTGCCGTTTCCAACGTTTCGTTAGTGAGTGTCGGCCCGCCCACATGTGGGCGAGTCTGCTGTCGACGAATGTCGCCTGTGTCGTTGTAACGATTGTTTGTGTAAACTGGCCTAATGTCCGTTTCTGCTTGTCGGCCCACTCCTTGTACGTTTGGCCGGTTGACGATGTTTCGTCTGTGTTTTCTTCTTGTTGAGTATGATTCCGCATCTTGTCCCAGTCTGTGATGTGGGCTGTTCCCAGCTTGGCTCGGTAGTTGGGACCCCGCATCGTGATTGTTACGACGCTGTGATCGGAGCCCAGATCCTCATCTTCGCACTTCCATGTAACGTCGAGTGATCCGCTGAGCCACGACAGGTCCGGTGTTGTGTCCGTAGATACACTGTTTCCTCTGCGTGTTGGTACCCCAGGTTCGTTCAGTATGTTATATCTTGGTCGTCCATTCTCTTGACTAGAGCCTTTCCTTTCTTTGATTGAAACTTGTACCGCCACAGCGTGTGCGGTGCGTTGAAGTCCCCGAGGATCAGGAGCGGTCTGGTCCCCGCAAGCTTCCTCGCATCCAGCACGACGCGGTCAAAGTCGTATTGTTTTTTGACGGTCTGCAGTAGACGCTCATAATGAATATGTTACTTTTTCTTCCGATTTCCCTTGCATGTATTAAAACGAGCGTATGTTCCCATCCCGCTTGCGTTGTAAGGTGTTGGGTGGCTGCTATATGGTTCTCTACGAAAATCGCCGTTCCCATTTTAGTGGGGTCGGTATATGTTACATGCCCCGGGATCCTCGGAACTCCTCTTGTCTCCTGCAAGACGACGATCGCTGGTCTAATTTCTACCGTGTTCACGTATAGCGCGAGTTCCATGTCCTTGTAACGGAAGCCCCTGCAATTCCACTGAAAAATCGTGAGCTCTCTAGTGCCCTTCCGCTTACTGCTCTCTGATGTTTGTGTTCGGTGTCATGTTCCGTGAGGGTCTTGAGCCGGCCGCGTCGTTTCGCTGTGGCCTCTTTGAGCCTTCCTATGCGATCCCTTTTTTTGCGATGCATATTTTATCCTTATTTATAGTGTCGTAACTCATGACGCGAGCTTCTCGTGCTTAGCTTGTAGCGTGTTCAGCCGGTCCTCGATTCGCCCCAGTGCCGTAAGGATGCCCGCCTCTCCGTGTGTTAGCTGTTTCTTTCCCTCGGCCGGCGGCTGCGTGTTCCCCTCACTGGCTGAAGCCTCTTCGGCTTCCATAGCCTCTTGCTTTTGTTGACCTGGAGTATTGCTGATCGTCGGAGGGGGTGACCTCCTGCGGGGCTTTTTTCGCGGGCCCTCTATCGCTACTGCTGTCTCTGCCTGGCCATTCGCTGCACCCTGCCCTGATTTTGAGACCAGCTGTTCTATCTTGTTCATTAGACCTTTTATTGGAGCGTTCTGCTCTTGGATTTGTGCATTCTGTTTTGCGATGATTTGTGTTAACTCAGCTATCTCTACATTTTCTCTAGTTGTTGACTTGGAAGTGGGGGAGGAGGGGTTAAGGAAGGGAACTCTGATTCGAGCGTTGGAGCTCTGGGAGACCCGCTAGCCCAGCCCACCTTTGTGGTCGCTGGTCCGCGTTGATCACCGAGTCGTCCCCTGGACCTCGAAGCTGCCTCCACCCTGGCACCTCACCATCCTTTCCTTCGGTGTTCCCGCGCTGGTCCGCAGGTCCGCCCCGTGATCTCGAACTCCCTCTGGCGTGTCGTCCGGGTGCGCTCCGCGCCTCCGACGCCACTCGGCCAGCTGTCTCCCAGCGCGCCTGTTCCCGGTCGGTGTAGTCCTTGAACTGGAGCGCTCCTTGCTGCCATTCGCGCTGCTCCGTCCTCTGGAGTGCGGCTCCCGGCTGGCGCTGCGCTCTCTCTGCAGCGGCGGAAAGTCCCCTTCGCTTTCTTTCCTCTCTTGCTCTTGCTGTTGTCGTTCCCATTGCCGTCTTCGCACCGCGTACAGAGTCTTCAATCTGTTGCTACATTCTTGGCCGCCCGTGACATGCTGGCCGCCGCATAGTTGACACTTTGGTTTGTAGCTGCTTCGTGGTCGTCGCCGGGGTTCGGCTGTCTGCACCCGATACAGACTCTCGTGTCGGGGAAGAGGCAGGCATCTCTCCTGTGCCAGATCTTGCCACACTGTCTACACACATCATAATGGTTGCGGTATAGGACGCACCGCATCAGCATAGGTCCATACTTGACGTAGCTTGGCGCCCTCGTCCCATCAAAGAGGACTAAGACGGCCGACGTCGGGCCGATGCGGTGTGCCTGTAACGCCGTTGGATTCAGGTCGTTCACGATGTTTTCGTTCATTTCTTCGTCCGTGTGGGTAATGTCGACCACTCGTATCACTCCTTTTGCCGTTTCTTCCGGTGCGGCCCTGTAGGTCCACACCACGTGTGTGGTGCCCCCCACGATCAGTTCCTTCATCCTGTTATACTTGATTGCTCTCTCCTCGCTCGACGTTCTGACCAATGTAATATTCTGGGTGGGGTTTAGGCGCACCGTGTCCAATCTTGCCTCTTCCTTGCTAATTTGGGCTTCCGCAACAACCGCCACCATTATTGCCGTAGCGTCAGTGCGTGCAATGTTTAGTCCACCTCATGGTCTAACGATAATTTTGGCTTCTTCCCGCGGCAACGCCGGCATGCGCGCTGCCCGCGTTATTCTGTTTGTCACTCTTCTTGCATAATCTGCTCGTTCTGTCAGTCGCGATTGCCGTCCAGTTGAAATAGTGGACTCACCGGCTTTCGATTGCGCATCTAGTCGCCGAGTGCGCTTGCCCTGGGCCGTCCACCCACCGTGTCTCCCGGCACGAAGTCTTCTCCGGTTACTTCAATACTCGCTCGGCCATCACGGTTGCCGAGTCTAATTTCCTTGGTTGTTGGTTCGGTCAACTTCACTTCCATTGCTGTTGTTGCTTCCATGCCTTACCAATAGAGCGGGCCGCCAGGGCCGGGAGCCGCCCGCGACGTAGGCCAGTTGGCCGTGCTAAGCCGAGGCGTGGTCGGCTGGTTTCGTAAAGTCCCGTAAATTCAAAAATCCGGGTGCCTTCGCCACAAATTTGGTGTCAGATCGCAGCGGATGACTTCCGACGACTCGTCGTATCCTTGATTTGGCACAAAAACTAAGGTAGCGACAACTGCTCGCGAGCGCCAGACTAATAGACGATGGCATGCTGCAAACGCGCCCAGCGCGTGCACATACCGGTTAATCACTTCTTACTGCGAAGCAGTATATGTCTCACCCCCCACTTCAGTTTTCATTACATAAATCCGCTTTTCTCGGCGCCGATCCAGGGATCCCTTGGCCCACACCCCACCGGATCCCCTGCTTGCCACAGCGACACCGACCCAGACCGCCCCCAAGAAAGGACACCCGAACCCTTACAATTCTACAGTGTATCCCGAACTCGAACCAACTTCAATCAGTCTTCGGTAACACCGCCGCCTCCAACAAGGCCTCCCCCACAACCCATCGCAGAAGGACTTTCCTCTACTCTCAAGTGAACATCAACTACCTGTGAGCCACCCAAAGCAACACCACCACCCCTCTCTACAAAACGGTCGCGCCGGCGGCAGCGACACCAACACGCCGCACACAGGACTTCCCAAGGCACCAAAAGCAACCTACTCCCAGGTGAGCTCCCGTCGCCTCCCAGCCACTCCCACCTCTTACCAACCCTCCTCCGCTGCCAACGCTCGCGAACCCATCCTCCAGGAATTACAGTTACTGAGACAAGAAGTTGTTCGCCTCGGAGCCGAAAATGCGCAACTACGCACTCACCCTTCCCAAACCACAAAACCACTACAACCCTCTAAAATCGCTTGCAATCCAAACAAAAAGAGAGCCTCCGAATCCCAAGATCAATCCCCTCAAGACCGCATTACCAATCTCGAAGAACAACTAAATGCACAAAACGCAAACATAGCTGCCCTCCTTGACACGGTTCGCGCCCTCACCGAGCAGACATGCTGCATGCAGTCCCACCTTGAAACCCAACTTTTCCCTCCCTCTACTTCCCACCCACCCATTCCAAATGTCCCACCCAACCACCTCCTCTAATACTCTGCGCGTATGGCAATGGAATTGTCGAGGATTCCGGCCTCAACACGCAGCGCTGCAAGCCCTTATCGACGGCACACCCGAACCCCCCGGCGTTATATCCCTCCAAGAACCAGGACCAGAACCCAAATGTGTTTACTTCCGCACAATTCAAAAGGACTCTTACGCCGCCATACTAGTCAGTAAAAAGCTCACAGCACAATACCTAGAACTACGGCACGACCTCCCCCCTCACACATTCATACGCCTCATACCCAAGACCCACACCACACAGCCCACCTACATACTGAACGTGTATAGCTCTCCTCGACTGTCACACACCTTCCACTATAAGAGAGGCGAACAAAGCCCCCTTAATAATTACCCGAGATTTCCATGCCCCTCACCCCGCTTGGTGTTATTCAACTAGGAACAAAAAAGGCAGACTCTTACGGGAAACCTTACAGCATCACCGCCTCACCATTGAAAACGAAACATACATTCCCACCCGGTACGGCACCAGTACACAGCGGGACACATCTCCAGACCTCTCCATTACCAAACATACCCACCGCACCACGTGGCAACGCTCGAACCCCTCGGCAGTGATCATTACATCCTTAACATCACCACTACTACAGCACCCCTTACAGCGAAAAAAACCCGACCGCACACAATAATCAGTTGGCACCAATTCCGAACTACCCGCATGCAAGCACTTCCCAGCAATCCAACACCTCAATCATTTAACCTAACGGAGTGGATACACGGAATACACACCGATATGCAGAAACATATCTTTACGATTACAGCTTCAACGCCCACCGTAACTCTAGACCCCAGACTCGCAAACCTCCTTCAGGCGCAGCAGGGTCTCAAGAAGAGGTGTAAAACGCAACGCCACAATAGGAAGCTACGCCGCAGAATTGCCCTCCTAGAACGCGAAATCGAACATCATAGCATGCAACTGCAAACGACCCCTTGGGGACGCATTTGCGACAGCCTCTCTAAAGGCCTCAGCATGAAAAGAACATGGCGTATACACAGGCACCTACTCGACCCCTCTACATCCAAAACAGAATACCCAGCAAGCCCCAAGCTATTAGCCCATAATAGAGAGTTATAGCAGATCGGAAAAACGGTTCCGGTACGGTACACGGTAGCCGCTACGGGACCGTACCGGGAAGGCTCGTTTGTAGAGTTATAGCAGACCGTAACTACCGGCCATGCTACCGTGACTGGGAGCGACTTGTGTTGTACGTCGTTTGGCAATTTTTCGCGAGTCTGTGGCGCTTCCTGTTCTCAAATATTAGTTTTCAGTTCTCAAAAGCGCTGAAGACAGTATTAGAAAAAAAAAAAAAAAAAACATCCAGCGCCCCTACGGAGATTCGAACTGCGACTGCGTGAACATGGAGCGGCATTTTAACTCTACGCCATTTCAATAGATGGCGCCAGTAGGTCAAGCTTAGTACATACGGCTGGCTGTTTCTAGTTTTTCGTTGTATTTGAGAGTCCCTCGCACTGATACCGCCTGTTCCTCCCTCGCCGATTTGTAAACGGGCCCCATGTTGCTGTTAATACTAGTTAAGTAGCCGTATCGCCTTTATTTAACCTAAAAGAAGCTATCGGACATGCGTCGTTCGACGACACAAGCCACGGCAGTTGGGCCGGGACCGTGTTTTGCTTGCTGCTTGAGCTGTCAGAATCGCGTGGATTTCACTTGCTGCAACCTCATTTTTCTTAAACGATCTCATATTTACAATCCGTTCGACTAGGCGTGAGCCAATCGTACGTATCCTAAACTCTTCCAAAGCGGCCGCCCGCTTCCGAACGACGGACACGGTATGTCTCGGTACCGCGCGGCCAAGTCGCTCCGGTATACGGTAGGGTTCTGCGCATGCGCGGTGGCGTCCAGACGGTAGACGTTACCGTACCGCAACCGTTTTTCCGATCTGCTATAACTCTCTAATATCACGGGAGACGACCATACGTGGCCGTAAATTCTTACCGACACTTACATTTCGCCGCCGGAACCACAAGCGCCTTCTGTAACATACTCCGGCACACCAAACCCCACTAGACACCGCATTCACATTCGCCGAGCTGCAATCTGCCCTACATACCCTCATCCGCACCACGACGCCTGGACCAGACGGCATAACATACACTACCCTCCGAAACCTAGAGCCTCACTCACACCAACAACTCCTCGACTACTACAACCACTGCTGGGAAACCGGGCACCTACCAACAGAATATAAACATGCCACCATAACACTGATCCCCAAGCCTCACAAACCTCTCTCAGCGTTCAATTTATATCCCATTTCACTCACTTCATGCATCTGCGAACTCTTTGAACAGATGATAGTATCTCGCCTTAATCAGCACCTCGATCAACAGCGTCTTCTCCCCGATAACAGGTTCGGATTTCGCGCACATCTCGCAACCAACGACATTCACCTCCAAATTTATCATCAACTACTCAAAGCACTCCCGAATCGAGACACGTCGGCAATCCTTACCATAGATCTAACAAAAGCTTTTGATCGGATCTCCAACTCAGCTATTTTGTCCTCATTAAATAACTTGAAAGTAGGCGCAAATCTCTTGAATCTTGTTCAATCCTTTTTGTCTGACCGTACAGCCAACCTTAAACTCCGCAATAGACAATCCCCAACGCTGCACCTCCCCAACCGTGCACCCCCCAAGGTTCAGTCTTATCTCCCACACTGTTTAACATATGTCTCATCCCTCGCGTTACCGCGCTCACCAATATTCCCTCACTCCACAGCAGTATATATGCCGACCATATAACAGTGTGGGTAACTCACGGCAGTGACACCCACATTGAATCCACCCTTTAGATCGCAACGGACACGATAAACAAGTTCGCCCACTCAGCAGGCCTATCATGCGCCCCTGAAACTTCCCACATGCTCCTACTAACTCCGCGCCGCCAGCCCACCCCTTGGCCTCCCCCCATACAAATCCACATCAATGACCAGTCAATAACACCTACGCCATCCCTCACCATACTTAGACTGACCCTACAGCAAAATCTAAGCAACTCTTCCAAATACACACACTCAGTCGACACGCGACACAAATAGTAGGACTTGTCCGTCGAATCACCGCCCGCGGCAATGGCCCTTCCGAGAAAGAGAGATTACAACTTGTGACAGCTCTCTTCACCTCACGACTCGCATACTCCCTTCCTTACTTATCGCTTACAAAAGCGGAACTCGACAAAATGGAAGCCTTGCAGCGCAGGGTATACAGAGAAGCACTTCTCCTTCCACCCAACACCTCTACCATCCCCCTCCTTTCAACTGGAACATTTAACACGATCCCCGAGCTCCTCGAAGCCCACCATCTTAGCCAACTTCTCGTCTATCCACAACTCCCACAGGTTCGATCGTCCTGCACCAACTCAACCTCACTGCTCCAGGCCCCCCCGCCCACCTTCACCCCCCACCCCTATCTCACCGCGAAAACTTCGAAATCCTCCCCCTTTCCCGTCACATGCATTCTACCCACCACGTAGCCCGACGAAGGGCCCGCGCCTTGGCACACTTACGCCTATTTCCCCCATTTCCTGACTGCATTTGCGTAGACGCCGCAGAATATAGACACCGATCAGCTTTCGCTACTGCTATTATTACAGAAGACAGATCGATCCCAGCAGCGGCAGCCACCATCAGCACAGCCCAACCCCACGAGGCCGAGGAAGCGGCAATAGCTCTGGCCATAACACACCAACCCCCCTCCCCCCCCCCCCCCCCCCCCCATCTCACATATTCTCCGATTCTAAGACTGCCGTACGAAATTTCGCACGGGGACACATCTCCTTCCCTGCTCGCCAAACTCTCCTATCCCGCCCTCCTCCAAACAAAATCATAATCCTGCACTGGACCCCCGGTCACGTGGGCTTTGGCGGTGCGGAAACGGCCCACCTGGCCGCTCGAGTACTCATTTACTGAGCACCAGATGTGGACGTCTCACAGCACGGCGCACGAAACGCTCGGGAACCCCTGCTTACTTTTAGCGACATTACCACACATTACCGCCTTCAGCGGCTAGAACTACCGCCCCCTCACACGTCTCTTCCTTCACCCTTGGACAGATTATGGCGACAGTTAGAGACCCATTCCCTCCCTACCAGACACGTCCTCCACCACATATATCGCACATTATATCCCCACCCAAACTGCCCGGCATGTGGCGCTCGAGATACCACGCCACACGCCATTTGGGAATGCCCCTCTTTACCCACGCTCCGTTTACAACCCTCCCACTACCTGGCTGGAGGTAACCGGGACCTCCTCACCCGAGCTACAGCTCCTGACCGCCACTAGGGCTCAGGATTACCTGGCGCGCCTCTCTCCCTTACCTGGGGGACACTCGTTAGGACTAGCACACTAAACGGCAGGCGCTTTCGCCGCCCGTGCTGACTTCACTTCTTTCAGTCTCAGTCAGCGCGGCCGCCCTTTCCGCCCCAGCGGAAAGGGCGGAAAGGGCGGCCAGTGTGGTCAGTTGTCTCTCCCCTCCAGCAAAGCTGTAAGCGCATGTTTTCTCTTTTTACTCGGTTTGTAAGAGTGTGCATGTTACGTGGCACTGTCTGTATTAGTGTGTCCCCATTTGGGCGTTGATGACTGCACGTAATGTATCTTGTCCTAATTTGTTTTGTTATTGTTTAGAACACTAGTTTAATTGCACAGGGTGAGGAAGTGTTCCGCTTAGTATTATGAGCGTTGTACCGCGTGATGTAGCATGAACCTATTTTGTTTGCTTAGTTTCTGGGTTCGGTGCGGTTCGTGTGTTAGCCTCGTTGAAGGCGTTGAGGTTGTTTTCTTTTTTATGTGTGTGTGTTGTCGGTGCACGATGTAGTGTTTTCTTTTTCCAGTGCTTTGACGTTATTTATTTGTTACAGGAACCCCTTGGTCTGCGCATGCGGGACGAAGTGCTTTGTACGTTTCTTTTCTTTTTTTGCCCCTTTTAGCAGTGAGCAGGGCTAGTTTTCTTCTCTTCTGTTTTTTTACTCAGGCGCAGTCTTGACGAAAGAGCCAATGCCGAAAAGCGGCGGCTGGGTCGGTCGCGGGAGTGCCCTTCGAGGACTGTCTTTGGCTTTCGCGCGCAGCCAGGGTAGAGAGTTATGGGCTTGTTTTTGAAAGTGTCCGATTTCGGCCGTCCGCGGCCCCGGTGTCCGGGGCGAGCAGCGCGTACTGGAGGCCGTTGCGTGAACTGTGTGCAGTTGGGAGAGCAGGCCAGACTTTGGGGGACCATATACTCAATGCCAACGGGAGGCCCGTGTTTTCCTGGAAAACGCGGGCCGGACATACGGTACGAGTGGGGCGCACCGCGTGGTGGCGAGGGAACTTGGCCCCGGTGGCACGAACACTGTGACACGCATGTTGTGCGGGTATTCGTGAGTGCGTGTGGTGTGTGCCTCTGCCGGCTTCAGCGAACCCTACGGTGCATTCCGCGAGTGGCTTCGGCTTCGTCCGGTGCGGGCCGCCGTCACGTGGTGCCTCGTCGGTGTGGTGGAGGGTCCGCAGGTGCCCGTTTCTGGAACTTGACCGAGCCCGGAACAGTTACGCTGACTATGGGGGTTCAACGGCATGTAAGGCTGGCGAATGCAGCCGGGCTGCCCGGCACCGACGAGAGCGGGACTGGCGGCCGGTTGCGAGCTGCGGAAGAGGTGCCCTCTCCAGATGTGGACAATGTGGTGCCATATCGGAACCGCACCATGCGTCATCGGCACCACGGCTGTCGTCCGGCAGCTGCCTCGCTCGCGCTGGGCGGCAGCCACCACCAGCGACGGGTCATCGCTCTTTGGCGGGGCACCCATCGGGTGCCACGCGAGGTCTACACCTGAGCGGCGCCATCGCGGTCATCATACCTGCCGGCTGGCTGCTCAAGCCGCATTTCCTCCTGGCTGGTACCCCCCCCCCCCCTTCCTCCATCGTGGTAGGCCGTCGGAGCAGCCACCTAACATTGGTGAGGACTGTCCATCACAACAGCCGCCGAACATTGCGCAAAGCCCGCGAGACTGCGCCTCCCGCATTTTTGTAGATACCATTATTTCGTAGTAGCTTAGCGTATTTTGTAGCCTGCCGGTGTCTTCTGACTTGCCGTAATTCATTTCTAGTGGTAGCGCGTGTTTTTTTTTATGTAATCATATCTAGCTAGTGTGGTCCCGCATGCATATATTATTATTATTATTATTATTATTATTATTATTATTATTATTATTATAGTGTCGCATTCATTGTAATCCTTGTATATTTTATTAGCTTTATTTTTCTGTGTGCATGCCTGGCCGATTACTGTGTCATGTATATTTCAGTGTCGGTTTCATCGTACATTGTTTTTATTTTTTTTTGTTTCTGCATGTTTTACGAGCCATTATGTAATCGATATTTTCAGTGTGGCGCATAGTTTTTTTGTATTTATCATTCGTGCTGGAGGGGAATAGTTTAGTTAGTGTAGTCTGTAGAGTCTTTGATGGGCTGGGGGGCTGAGACTGCTCTGGGCATGCATGTATTTCTACTGTGCCGTCTTTTGCATGCCTGGGCGATGGCCGGTCAACTCTTCTCAGACCGGCGAGGGCATTTAAGGAGAGGGGAGTGTGGGGATCCTGACGCCCAGGCCATTGCGCGATCACTGGGTTTGTGCCATCACGCGGCGCTTTTCCCCTCTCTCCTCCGAAATTCCGGCTCGTCTTGGCGCCTCTGTGTAGAGCCGAGCCGTCTCTCAAACTCTTGCGTGAGCTGAAGCCTGCAGAGACCGTTGCGGCGATAAAACACTGTCACGCAGCGGGCGCTCCGCCCTGGTAGCGGAGCTAACCTCACCTCATTGGTCCGTTTGAACGAGGCCCGAACCCGACTCTCGCCGAGACGCGAACGCGCGCCCTGCGCGGGGGTCCGTTCGGAGAGACGCTTCCAGGACGCCGAAGGCGTTGGCCGAAGGTATGTGACGCTTTCTTTACCAGCCGGCTGCCACTCTGTGGCGCCGGCGAAAGCCCACCAGCCCTTCCGGCTGCGGCCCGTGCCTAAGGCTGCTCCTGTTGTCCCTACGCTTGCATATAGTAAGGCCGTACCTACCACTCGACGAACACGCCGTGCGGTACGCGCCTGTGAGCGAATGGGCCCCGTCTCCCTCGCTGCTGCGAGCCGATCCGGCCAGCACGGCGATGCGCGCGCGCACAACGTGCGAGCACCCCGGAATTTGCCCTGACAGAAGAGCCCACTGGCTCTGCGCCGACGAAACGTGCGCACTTGCGCGTGGCGCCCCATCGCCCCTTTCACCTAACGGGAAGTACGTACCTGTACTGTAAATTGTGTAATTGGGACTGTAAAATATGTGACTAGAATGTTAGTATAAAATAAACGTCTTCCCTCCGTACCCTGGGCATATTCCTTTGTCGCCCCCTTCTCCACCTGCCCAACAGAGGCGGTGTTAAGTTGGCGCGACGGCGTTTCAGTATCGTGAGCGTGCTCAACTAGCTCGAACCCGCGGTGGTTCCTCGCGGTGTGCATGAGTGCTTGCCTTGTTCAATGCTGGGGTTATGCATATTGCGAGGCAGAGAGACCACAACCGCTACCGATGAAATGCCGGTTGGGGTGGGAGATTTAAGTGTCGAAATTACATGGCTCAAAGCGGTTAGTCGGCTGTCCTCCTCAATCGAGTCGTTCGGGTGTGGGGTGATGTGTAAGATGCATACGAGGGGGAACGAAAGCGGTCAGGCACATGTTTGTACGAGAGAATAGAGCTCAACTGCTTCCAGGTTTTAAATCGTTATGGGGCGGATGCATGCCGTTCGTTCCGATGAAGAGCAAGATTTGAAGCGTTGGCCCGAACACAAGCGCGAATGGGTGCAGAAACAACGCAAAGCTGCTTGCACAGCCATTAGCGCCTCAAGTTCAGCTCGTCCAGTAGCGGCGAATCCCTCCCGGATGAACAACAAATTGCCCGCTTGGAGCGCCAGCGTGAGCCCATATCATTTCTTCAGAGGGCTTTCAAAGGATATTTTCGAGGGCGTCTCTGTCACTTCTAAGGACCCTCACATGATCGGTTGCCGGTTTATGCGGGTGAAGGTTTGTAGTGGATAATAGTGGGAGGGAGAAGGAAAGGCGCGAATGCGCAGCTATAGGTGTCATACCCGTAGTGATGGATGGCATGCCAGTTGTGGTGGTGCGAGGTTTAAAAGCGGACGTTAAACGGCCCAATGGGACCTGTCCGTAGTCTTTGGTGGTAGAGCTGATTGAGTTTGTGTGTTAGGCTATGTTCAGACGTTCAGATTACCCACGCAAAACCCGTATCGTGATCTATGGACGTAAAAAAATGCCATGTCATGCAGTTCGGTTGGCTGAGACGTGAAATGACCACATTCTTTAAAGTTATTACGACAGTTGCGGCAACAGCCTGAACCCGGCCTTACACAAACAGTAAGATGCTTACAACGCCGGAGTTTCGCAGGCAGTTCCATGTTTATCTGGAACAACAAAGCTTGTATCCGTGAGAGGTTCAATCAGCTAATTGGCTAGGAAATGTGCTCCATCGTAAATTACGATAAACGTGTTTTGTTTCATGCACTCTCTGGACTGCGTCCAGCTTTGCAGGTTATCCTTCTTCACAGAGTGGAAGGGCACTAATTTTTTGCTTTTCGCCTCCACCAGAAAAGCGGCCACCGCTGCGGGAATCGAACCAGCATCCTCGTTCTCAGGAGCACAACGTCTTAGCCACTGAGGCACCGTGGCGGGCGTTCTCGCAATGAGGCGTTACGTCCGCAGGTTGTTTGCAGTGCTTCGTTGTTTACTTTCACTGTTGCACTAACGCGTGTGCAGGTTGTATTATTCCGAGCCTTCGCATATAAATACAGTGAACTCCCGTTAAGACGAACTCGAAGGGACCGCGATAATGTGCTCGCCTTATCCGAGGTTCGTCCTATCAGAAGCCTTACAAAAAAAAAAAAAAAGAAGCGGTCACATTCCCAGCTGGATGCAAATATCCTAATTGCTTCAAGACGGTGAATGAAGTAGATTTACACACAGAAAAAAACAAAGAAACCACTTATCTGCGGGCGCAACTTGATAGAAGACTGTCTTCAATTGTTCTTGCCTAGTTTTATCCAGTCCAAGCGGCGACGGAGAGTGTACACCCGCTACCTCAAGTGACAACGCAGAAGAGACAGTGAAGGAACTCCTCGCTTTCGTGGCGGTGACGCGGTGGGCCTCATGACTTGAACCAACGCAAACTCGCATGGTCCCACTGAGAAACGGGATTAGTCAGCTGAGCTGATACGTTCCCGAATAGGAAGTCTCCGTGGTCGCTTTCTTTTTCTTTTTTTATCCTCCTAGTTTTGGCCTCTCTCGTCCAGAGCAGAGTGGCCACACAAATCCCACTCGGTGTTTTTTTTTCTTTGCTTTTCCTGTTGCTCCGCGGGTTTAAGGGTGGGAGAAGTGGCAGCTTTTTCCGCGTATCTTTTTTCTCACTCCCTCCCCTCCACCGTGGCGCGAATTCGCTTCGCGCTGTATTTTTTTACTTTACTTTCCCTCTGGTCGCGTGAATGCCCCGCCGCACCCTTCCGAGACGGCCGTGTTCGCCACCCAGAATCGCCAGCAGTGGTGTTCACCCGGAAACTTGTTCGTCTTAACCGAAGAGTACGTGCAAGACTGTTCGTCTTAAGCGATTTTTTTCGCATTCGTTCTATGGACAACCAAGCACACGTTTCCACGTCATTCAGCATAAGCGAGAATTCGTCTTAAAGGAGTACTGACACGAAATTTCAAAGCTGAGATAACTATGTAAAACGCTTCCTTTTTATCAGGAGATATCTCCCAGCAAGTTTCAACAGCAACCGCTCAGCGAAACATATTTAAAAACCATTTTAATCTTCGCCCGCACGAGAAAGCCCAGAGCGGGCCGACGTGACATCATCTGCTACGTGCCCCAAACTGCCGACGTCGGGGCTCCCGTGACGAAGCCGACGCGCTGGCTGTGGTTGGCGCGCGCTGCTCGGGCGTGTGTACACGTCATGGTTTTGGGACTGACGTCATGCTGCCCGGGCCTGTGGGGACGGCGAAGACCTCGGCCGGTCTGGGCGCGCGCGTGCGCTCGCTCGCGCGCGCTTCCAGAGAGGCAGCGATACGGCAAGAATGGTGACGCCATGTCATACATGCTGTCATGGCGGCCGCTCGGCGTTTTTTTGTCGGAACCGAAACTGGCACGAATAAACGACGCCGTAAATGAATGTTTACGCTGCGCTCGACCGTCTAATCTGTCATTCTATGATTAGTGGACTGGTAGGCCCGCATAGCAGCGAAAAAAACGGAACACAAAAATTTCGTGTCAGTACTCCTTTAAGCTAGTTCGCCTCAAGGCCCGCATACATGGAGCGAATATGAGACGAAAAGTCGACGAACAACGCCCGGCGGCGTTCGCCCGACGCGCGGCGGCGGAAAAAACGTCGTCTGCCACTGTTCTGCCGAGGACATCTATAAGTTCGCCCGGCGTCGACGACACCGGAAGCGGCAAACAAACAGCGTACCAAAACTAGCCAATCAGGAGGTCTCGCCGCTCTCCCCCATTTCCGCCTGCTCCGCTTGTCTGCGTCGTCTGCTCGGCATGATGTTCACCGTTCACGCCGGTGCACAGACTCGACATGCCCACAATGAAGTGACGGCGACCTGTGCAGGTTGGAATAAGCGACTGTACATAAGCCGCTTTCGGCTACTTCACGGCCACCCGAACAACCACCGCCCGGATGCCTACCTAATGACCGTAACCATTCAGCGGAGGTAGTGACAAAAGCTACCCGCGAAGCTAAAGCAAACAATGAAGTGCAGACAATTTTTGCCCAGTGTAGCCAGACGACATTCAGATCGCCGCTTTCTTTCAACTGCTTCGTCACATGCATATCGGCAGCACAACAACAAGATTAGAAACTATTTTTAAACATTCATTTTACGCTTTTTTGGAGTGTTCCATAACTTTACAAAACGTTGCAGTGGTATCGAGAGCTTTTTGCTTGTGATGCACTCCATTTTGCTGCATTTGCCTCATCTAACCACACTGACAGCGACCCAGCGGTGAGAGAGCGGCGGACGCCGTGTCTCCGCCCCGTGTAGCGCAGCCCGACGAACACTCGGCGCTGCGCCCCGGCGGATTTTCCGCCGGGCGAACTTTGTCGTGAAAGTTCGCTCCATGTATTCAGGCCTTTAACGTGAGTTCACTGTAGTGTGTAGTCAGCGTCGTGATTAAATTATAGTGATAAACAGTAAAAATTCAAAGTTTGTGGATTAAACCAACGCGCTCAAGCTACATCTGGGCTGGCTTGAAGCACATTTCCAACACAATGCCGGGAACTTAGCACCAGCTTCAAAGAATGCTTTACTTATAAGTCAGCCATTGGGAGTGCCTGTGCCCCCGCATATCTTGTTGATTTCATTGTAGTTTTACATAACCAGCAAACCCACGAAAGAGTCCCCCTACGCCGCTGAAAATGCCGAGTGCCATATTTGAAAATTACTTACTACTGCAACAAAAACGCGTCTCACTATCCTGCTTGAATGCAAGACGGGTGATTCATTTCCCATTCACCTGTTTAACCCCCGCTGCCATGTTGAAAAAAGGATGCTGCAATGTTCAAAAAAGGGTGATGACGAACGTCAGCTGAGTATTCGGATTCAGCATTAGATTTTCATCACTGAAGTGTGTTTTCCTTACCAGTCATCACTTGCATATGGCTGGGTGACGTAGCGATGCTTGCCAGAATGCACTGCAGGAAAGCCACATTAATGCAATGGGTTTCCACAAAGGCACATCAAGCCTGGGACGTGATTCCAAAAAAACCAAGCGCCACAAGAAAAAAACGCTTTCGGAGTCGGAATCGATCCTGTATCCATCGCGTTATTATACCGGCGTCTATCCGACTACGCTATTATCGCTTTTCTTTATTTGTTGCACTGCCCTATCATCGCATTCGGGGCGCTCATCATTTGCTTTGAGTTGGTAGCGTGGGCGTTGGCTTTGGTCTATGGCTGACTTGAATTGTGCTTTATCTTTGGACTTTGGCCGTTAGAACTGTGGACTTTCGGAGCGTGGATTTCGGAGTTTGATTTGGCTCTGTTTGGATGGAGAAACCTTCGCGTTTTGAGCATCTTCCTCTTAAGGTAGGGGCTTTGTTTTGGTTTGGTTGTTTCACTCGTCAGACGCGGGAATGAGCGAATGGTTTGTTTCCCCGTTACAAGGCCTGCTTTCTGGTTGCAGAAAACAATGTAAGCCGCGTATCTAACAGCAGTCCGTAGTGTATGCCTTGAAAATAGTTTCCGCGATCTAGTTCAAAATTCAGCTCTGGCTCCATGCGTCGTTTCCTTTCACTGCTCCATATTTCGGCCGTGTAGTCGTGTACATCAGCAGCCTTCGTTGCCTAGCAGCGGCTTGAAGCTGCTTGGTCGTCACCGCGTTTACCCGACGAATCTTTGTGTTGCTATACCATGCGTGCAAGAGCGGGCGCTTCGATTTTATTACGTGGATATAAATTCGCCTACGGAAATTCGCAGGTTCACCCCTTTAGAACCTGTTTTGCTCACAAAAATGGATAAAGTTTAATAGGCGCACTCCGAGTTTTTCTGTATATGGTTAGATGGCCGCATGAAAGGCTTTTGAACTGCACCAAGTGTACCAGAAGAAGGTCCTGCCATAGGTGACCACCGCTTTTGTAGCGGTATACGCCAGGCGTCTGTCGACGCTGTGTTATCATGAATGCATGGTCACGCGCCGCGTGACAGGCCGAACATGTTGGCTGCGCTACTTCGAGTGTCCAAGGCATAGTCCTACGTATTTGGGCAATTATTCTGAACTGCATAAGCGACGTAAAGTGATGGCCGTAGCTATGCAACCGAGTAACATTCCTATGAAGATAACAAAACGACAGCATCATTTAGTTTACTAATTTCACTGTCAATGTAGCTCTGATTATTTCTAAAAAGTCATCTCCTCCAAACTTTCGAAACATTAAGCTCTGACGGAGTTCTATGCATTCATAGTATTGCCTAGCGTTGGGCCGTATCTATGACCGAACAATGCCTATAATTGACTCATCTAGCAAGATACGAATCATATCACCTTCCCTTCAGTTCTTGTTATTGTTTTTACTACTTTGCTGAACATAAATGAAATGCAGGATGTCCCTGTGTCCCCCCCCCCCCACCCCCCTCAGAGTTACAGACATAACGTCACGACAGCAAGCGCAGCCAGCTTAAGGGGCCATTCCAGAGTTCGCGAACACAGGCCGTGTACCCACAACGCGCACCGCCACAACACGCAAACGCGGGCTCACCGCGTTTATTTTTAATAACATTGCGGGGTGTCCCAGTTATCCTATACCAAGATTTTAAAAATAATCAATGGAGTTACTACAAGAAAACCTAGTGCGTAACGTTTCTAAGGCATTGGAGTAGCGGCCAGTAATTGTTTCGTTAATTCGATTTTTTAATTAATCGCAATTAACTATGTAACTCGATAAGTACTGTCCTAGTCATTAAAGTGTCAATGAGGCATTTGTAGGTACCCGCGAGAGAATCTGTGTTTTCAGCGACGAACTAATTGCGTACTCATTTATTCTGACTGATAAAGAAAACCCGCGAAATATGAAAAATACCACGTGGCGGCGTTCCCGCCCGCATAATAAACCAGTGCCCTCGAACGGGCTGCCTCTCAGTTAGCCAGAACGAAATAAAGGAAAGAAACAAAGAAGATAGCGGGACCGCGTTTGTGCCTTACCTGCTACACGCGGCTCGCGAAACTTGTTGCTGCTGCTTCCGTGCATGCCATTATCAAGCCGATGGGCTGTCTCCTCGGACGTGTGACAGGTAAAGGCATTGCTTTCAATCCGCTTATTTTAGGGTGCTGGTTTACGAAGCGTGTGGTAGCACCGTGACACGGTATTTATCGCAGGGTTTTGTTATCAGTCCAAATAAATGAGTACGCAATTAGTTCGTCATCCCAAATACCGCAGTTAGATGCCTCTCGTGGGTGCCTGTAGAGGTGTGCACTGGCTCGGGCTTACCCGAAAGCCCGGGCCCGGCCCGGCCCGCATGGCTGCGCTCGGGCCCCCCGACTTACTTTTCACCCGGGCCTGGGCCGCACAGGCCGAAATGTAAATACTTCGGACGGGCCGGGCCGTCCTGACGGCCCGAGCTGGCCCTGCACAGTGAAGTAATACTAAGGTTTTCAATGATATCACAGAAACTACATGTTGCTGACACGGTAAAAGCACGGATCAGGACTTGTTATGTTTAATTGCGGTTGTTTTGCCCGTTTAATGTTGGTTTTGCCTGTTATCGTTTCCATTACGATGCATTTTACCGCCTTGAGGTAGTTTTCGCTTCCAAACGTGCCCCAATCAGGCGCGGGCCCCTAAGGTATTTGGGATGGAAACACGCAGCCGGGCAAGGCCGGGCCGGGCCCGGGCCATAAGGTTAAGGTCTCGGGCCGGCCCGGGCCGGCCCGTCGGCCTTCTTCGTCGGGTCGGGCCGGGCCTACTGCGATAAGCCCCGGGCGCGGGCTGGGCTCGGGGCCAAATTTTTGGCCCGTGTACAGCTCTAGTGCCTAGTGTCTCATTGGCACTTTAACGATTAGGGCAGCACTTCTCGAGTTATCTAATTAATACAAATAATTATTTATGTAGTGTACAATTTTTTAACGAAAAATTACTGGCCGCTACCCCACTGCATTGGAAACATTATGGACTGGGTTTTCTTCTAGTAACTCCATTGCTCTTTCTTAAAATCTTGATAGATGATAACTGGGACACCCTGCAATGTTATTAAAAACAAACGTAGTGAGCCCAAGGTTCCGGGTTTTCTAATGGAGGCGAGAAGCGAAACCGGCCGTGTGTTGAAGATTTTTGCGCACGTTAAAGATACGCAGGTGGTATGAATTAACCCGGAGCCCTCCTCTACGACGCGCCTCATCGCATGTGTAACGTCGTCGCGTTAAACCCCCTAATCAATCAATCAATCAATCAATCAATCAATCAATCAATCAATCAATCAATCAATCAATCAATCAATCAATCAATCAATCAATCAACCAATCAATCAATCAATCAATCAATCAATCAATCAATCAATCAATCAATCAAACGCGTTGAAAAAAGGTGTTTTACCACGAAATACAAATAACGCCGCCACCCGTACCTCGCACTCCTGGTTCGAGCGCTAAGCAGAAACAGTTCGAACAGAGGACGAATCAGTGCGGACGCGTTAAAAGTGAACTGCGCAAACCTCCAACGGGTGGTCCGAGACCGGAGGGGAACAGCGTGAGAGGTGGGCGGATGAGACACGAAGAGCCAGTTACGCGGCAGGAGCGGCAAAAGACTATCGTCTTTCGACGACATTTGCAGCGACGCGAGCATATGCGCGGCCAATTTTTTTGTGTGTGAACGTGCCTTACTGGTGCGTTGAATCAAAAATGGATAATGTGGGGCTAAATAAAAGCTGCGGTGCGCGTTGGGGGTACACGGCCTGTGTTCGCGACGCTCGCAGTGCCCCTTTAGCTGGATGCGCTTGCTGTCGTGACGTTGTGTCTGTAACTCTGAGGGGGAGGGGACGCACTGAGCCATCCTGCATTTCATTGAGGTTCAGCAAAGCAGTAAAAAACAATAACAATAACTGAAGGGAAGGTTATATGAGTCGCATCTTGCTAGATGAGTCAATTCTAGGCATTGTTCGGTGATAGATACGGCCAAACGCTAGGCAATACTATGAATGCATAGAACTCCATCATAGCTTAATGTTTCGAAAATTTGGAGGAGATGACTTTTTAGAAAAAAAGATGTAAGACGCGATAGCATTAATTCGACTGCCGGGAGCGTTTTCGTACTCATTTGCTGTATTTACGACGTTTGCTTCACGAGCACTGAAGGTAAGCGAATAGAGATAGACTATCAGGGAGCGTTTTTAAGTGCCGTGGCCCAGGAGAGACAAAGTCCCTCTGCGTTTCTGTGGCTTAAGATGTAAGCCTCAAAGACTGCGGCAACGCATTGATTGTTGGTCAGTTTGGGCGAGAAGGTGTCAGTGTTTCAAAGGGTTTATTCTCGAGGTAATGAGCTGGTCAAAGCTGCCTCCCATGTCTTGATAGAAGTGGAATACAAAATGTTCGAGTTGTTCTCCGCTGATCATACCCTTGGACACAGCTAGGTTGCTTGGAAGAGGATAGTCGTTTCTTAGATTTTAGTAGAGGAAAGTTGTTGTGTGATGTTCCCAGCAAACATCTTCACCCCCATTGATTTGTAGATACTTGTGTTGGTTTATCCTCCACAGAGTTTGCGACTCTTTGGGATTGGGACCACCTTGTAGCGAGGGAAAAAATTGTGTTCCTAGGCGTAGGATGAGGACACAATCTTGACGTTTCTCTTGGAAGGGAGTGCGGTAGTAGTGGTTGCAAGGAGCACGGTATGTGAGTTGCACTGCCTTTTGGTGGGTGCCTCGTTCTGTTCGAGACCCTTGTGTCTGGGCATCCAGGAGACGTTATTAATTTTATGAATTCTGGGAAGTAGTATCCTAAATAATTAAGCGTTTAGGTTTTCTGCCTTCATAAAAGAGTCGAATGGCCATTCAGAGCTTGTAATAATGTTTACGCTTCTATTCCATACTTCCCCTAGTCGGATTGCCAAAAGGATGTCTACAATTTCTGTTTCTTTGTTTCTGTGCGTAGAATGCCTTGCAATCACAAAGATTGCCTAAGTATCCAACTACGACAACTGCTGCCTCGTATTTTCGTACTCGCCGGAGGCGGTGTATACTGTGGTCTCATGAGTTTGAAGCTTTCCCCAAATGAACTTAATCCTGCCATATGGCAGTTCTTGTGTAGGTTTGGATCCACGTTTTTGGTAGAGAGAGTTTTTATACGGAGTCGCTGAATCGGTGACCTGTCTATCAAGGCGCGCAGTCAGTTCTTTTCAGAGGGGTAACCGGTGTTCCATACGATGTCCCGCACAGATTTTGTTTTCCCAGTTGCTAGGGTGCTAAGAATGTTGTTTCTCCAATTTCTTCAGAAGAATTATGAAGACACAATTTTATGGCCTATTCATCGTCATCGTCATCAACATCCTATTTAGGTCAACTGCACGACGAAGGCATGTCCCATTGACGTTCACCGCTCTTGTCCTGAGCTGCCCGAGTCCATTCTTTGCCTCCGAATGTTGCTATTTCTTCCCTCCATCGAGTAATGGCCTTCCCCTTCTTCTAGGCCCATATCTGTGTGTCCATTATGTTACACTTGTGGACCACGGGTAGTCAGTTCGTCTCATGGTCAAAATTCCGAGGTTGAGGGCTGCCCTGTATGTTGTCGTGAAGATGATTTTGTTTTTTTTCTTGACCGCTTCCGCTCTTGCTCTTTTCCCTTTAGGATAAATAAACGTTTCACTCTCTCTCTGTCTCTCTCTCTCTCGGTGCGGGAAAATTTGTGGTAGGGTAAGCTTTTCAATATCCAGCCTTCCCTTCGTTAGGTGTTTTATAATGTCTGTAATTGGTTATAGATTTCCCCTTTTTTGGCGATTGTGAGTTGAGCTCGGCCCCTTTACTGTAGAGCCACGCCGAGCACCCTTAGGTGACTGTTCTCTAGGAGGACATCCGTACCTATTTTAGGGTGATCTTTAACTTGGCCGCGTAGCGCCCTCCGTCATTTTCCAAACGCAGCATGCAGTGGAGACAGAAGCACGGGTTGTTGTAACGTAGTTTGGAAATTCATGTGATTGGACGCTTGGTTTTATTTTAGGTCGTTTGTACTCATAATCAATGCCTTCCGTGAGTTCTGAGAGACTGACGTGAAATCATATGCCACCTGTTTTATTTAGGGGACGCAATGCTGGTGCCGGCATCAGTCACGGTGAAAGCACGCGGGGGTGGCTCAGTGGGTGAAGCGTCGCGCTGCTGAGTCCAAGGATGTGAGTGCGAATCCCGGCCCCGGCGGCCGCTTTTCTGATGGAGGCGAAAAGCAAAAACTCCCGTGTGTACGATATTTCGGCGCACGTTAAAGATCGCCAGGTGGTCGAAATTATTCCCGAAGCCATCGCTACGGCGTGCCTGCCTCGTAGCCCAGGTGTAGCTTCGGCTAATGAATTACCTGAATTTTATTTTTATCTTCCACTGTAAAGACGCTTAGATGTTGTGGCGTCAGTTACGGGCATGGCTGGTGACCATGTCTGTCGAGTACGCCATCACCGACTCGGAGTTGAACAAACTTCACTGCGCAGGCGCGGCACCTGCTGAAAATGCGTGTTCTTTCTTTCGTCTCCGCCGCGTTATCATTGCCCTCCTTTCCACACTTCAGTTGCCCCGATTCCGGCCAGCTCTCGAATCTTGCTGCTTCAATCGTAGCTTCCGGCTGGCAGCGACGACGTATTTCAGTGGACACTTGATGAGCACAGCTGTTAGCGGACGGCTAGCAGCCACGAGGAAATCGAAAAATGAGCCTAATAACGCTATCGCGTTAAAATGCGTCTGATTTGGAACCCGGGCTGATACAATGGCCAGGAAAGGGCCTACCTCTTGAACATGTGGCCAGTCCCGGGGACAACAGGAGCTTTCCCGCAATGCTTGAAGCTTCTCCGAAATACTCAAACTTTAAACCTCCTAGGAATCTAGGGGAATCAATAAATGTAACCCATATTTTACATACCCTGCCAAAAAGTTGTTCCTTCTCGGTGATCCTTCTCGGTACTAGGTACTCGGAGCTCTATGTTCTCTATGGAAGGGGACATATGGCATCCCTTGTGCTACTTGCCACGGCATGCAACCCAGCGTTAAACAGCGAAAACAACTCTTGTGCGATTGCCCCGAGAGATCTTTTTAGAACTAAATCACTTTCTTGGACCGTGGCAGAATCACACTGAGTGATGAAGTCTTTAACAGAGCTGGTGCGGCTTTTCAGCAGAAATATCTCGGTACAAAGACGGATGGCTTTCTATGAAGCTGGCAAGCATAATACTCGGTCGCCACCGTAACTCATCTTTACCGGTATCCCTCAAGCATTTTTGCAACTCTGCGATATTTCTGATTGGTACCGAGCAGCATTCTGCAATTATGTTCAACCAAGCTTGTAAGTGGGCTAGTAGTTGGGTGTCAAGCCTCTTTAGGTTTAGAAGAGCGCTAAGTTACCCAAAGACGTGCTGTAAAAAACGATGACGACTGGCGAGGTAAAGTGGATGCAAACAACGGTTTATTATGATGAGCTATTAATTATTTGGGATAATTGTTGCCGCTCTATGAACGATTTTGAATCTTCAAGCCTTCGAAAGCAGAGCTCCACATTTTTATTTGAGCCATCTTGATGCAGTTTGCTCGCGGGCATGGGTAGCTAGGTCACGTAAGGAACTGCTCGAGAACGAATGCCTGTAATATGTAGACCTGTACCACAGCTAACTCGCGGAAAATCCTGGTGCGCCAAATATTCAATGAATGTTGAAAAGACCTCAATATGAAAATATAAATTTTTATAAGCACGAGGAGCTGGGAGTGATTCAAAATTTCATTTAAATGGTTTGCTTCCGCAACGTTCTCATCCAACGTGCATCTGCATTCAGTGCTTCAGAAGCCAAGTGCAGATGCTTTTGTAGCCCCTCTAGTCTCATACAAACCGCATACCCCAATGCGTCTCATTGAGTAAATCGGCGCTCTGTATAATACCTGCTTACCTCTAGATCAGGCTTACTACAAAGACGTTAAAAAATTGCCAATCCAACATTTTGAAACCTAAAAGAAAAACCGCGCCAGGTCGACACTCTTCGCATGGTCGCCCGCTTTGGAAGATCATATTTCAATCAGTTTAGTACCGATATTCGAAAAAAACGCATTGCTAGACACATCAAACAACGGCGAGTAGTTCGCTAAGTGTCTTGACCGGATGCTCTGAGTACTGGTCAAAGCACGTGCGAACAGACGGTCGCCATGGCCTAAACGTCACCCCCAGCATCGAATGCCCGCACACCCCGTCGTCCCTCGCTCCACGCTCGCCGCTGATGCTTTGGATCCGAAGCCTGCGTCAACATTGGTACCCACTAGTGTGTGTACCGGCTTGGCAGCGCTTCAAGCTGCAATGATCGCGAATAAAGCCGCTGCCCTATACGGGGTTCTTATCGGAATGAAATACGACACCAACCACGGCCGTACTATCCCACCGCTATACGTCCGTGGCAGAGAATCGAGCCGCCGCAGAACCCAGAAGACATAACCGACTTCCCTATCTCAACCCGTAGCCCCCATTCTGCGTCAATGCACGCCGAAGCTTCCAAAAACAGCCCAAAACATCCGAGAAGGATTTCCAAATTGTCTACCGCCCACGCACAGGAATGAAGCTTTTAAGCACACCCTGAACATGCAAGCAGGCAGTGATGCCCAACCGCAAAGTTTCATTAGTACGTTATAATTCAGGCAAAGGTGCGTTGCTGTTATCAGCGCAAGTAGTGTCCAGTCCGCTCCGCAGCAGGTCAAAACCGCCGCGAGAGCCCGCACTCCAACCTCTGTACTCCTGTAACCCAGTCTATACAATGAACACCGCTCTGAGCCTTACCGATGGTGGCTTGGCAGTGCCGGGTAAGGTAAAAAAAAAATATGCGCCGCAGTAAAAGGTTGGGGAATGTATGAAAACAATCGCTCGTGGCCAAGTAGGGTATGGACGATGAAATATAGATCCGGTTTCTAAGGCCTTAATACAGAAATGTTACGAGCGCATTTGTTCCTCATTTACGCCAGGCACTTCTGATCTGCGATTATTCGTACCTCTCCCACCCCCTAATTCTTATCCTTGGGTTATTTATGTATTTATGTTGGGTATTTTGCGTGTAATATACAAAAATACTTGGATATAAATGCGGTAGTGCTCTAAGCGACTAAGACTTACCCAAATTCCCAACTCCGGGTGTCTAAAAAAACCTGATCCCCAACCCCTGTTATAGATGCCTGGTATAGTGAAGTGGCTGTGCATAACTGCATTTCGTCGCTTAAGGCTCGTGTCACGTTCCTTCTGTGCTAATAATAAATCTGGCGGGAGAACATGCCATAAGAGTTTCGTTGAGACTGATTAGGAGGTGCTATGCTATTTCTGCGCAACGCATACCCGGTGCATTTAGTCGAACATGGCGTGCTTTTAACTGGCACGGTAGTATTTACGACACTGAATGAAAATTTCCGCAGCCGCCTCGAGGCTGTGGCCCGCAAATGCGGGTGATTGCGCGCTCTCAAGCGCTCAGCATAGCGGCGAAAATGGGGCACAGTGACACGCACTCTCTCCGTCGACGCCAACTTTGAGCCAGGAAGGGTGGCAAGGACGGGTAATAAAATTTGTGGGGGTTATTGCCCTCGCGAGGCAGAGTGCTGTTAATGGAAACTAAAGTAGCGCTCTTGAAGCCTCATTTCCACTTTCGGTGGCACGAGTCTCGTGAAGTGTTCCAGCCGTTCACAGCTCGGAAAGTTTTAATGGAAAATATAATTCCACTAAATTACATACTCGGTTCAAGGGACGGGCTTAACTTGTCCATATCTTTGATGTAGAAAATTATGCTTATTTACGGCGCTGCGCCCCGACGTGCAAAGGTTTTAAGGCAGACAAGAACCGGCTTTTGCACCTTGCTCCACTTTAGAAGCAAAGCCCCTTCCGGGCTGGGGCTGTTGGCGTCTGCTGTCGTGGTCGTCATCGTCGCAATCGTCGTATGTCACGGTACTAAAACACCGGGAAACTAGTTCACGCCTCGCGCTAGAACGTAACGCAAACTAGATAAACACCGGGACACTCGTTTACGCCTCGCGCTGGTGTGCTTCGTTTCGCGTACTAAAAAAAAAATCCCGGGACACTCGTTTACGACTCGGGCTAGAGAGCTTCGTGCTTTAAAGACAAGAGACTTACAGAAAAGCTGTATACCCCTACCCCAAACGCTTTCATCTCCGTTGTCAAAAAAGCCAAGGCGCCAAGAATACACTTCTACACTGCATGCTTCGCCCCTCCCCAGGTTTTGCGTTAGTGGAGATGGCCCGGGATTTTTTACACGCTTGGGCACGTTCACTGCGTCGTCGTCGCCGCCGTCATGCATGCTTTGCCCGTGTGCGCGCGCCACCTTGACGGAAATAAAAGAAATTCTGAGAGACCTAAGCCCTTCTGTCGATGTAGTGTATGCGAAAGCATTAGTGTGGAATTGTGGGACAGATATGTCGCTGCTGAGTGCGCTGTCATGTTTCCCAACTGCTAGTGATGCAGACGGCAACGAGTCCAGCGCCGCATACTCCTCAGCGATAAAATTGCTGGAACGTGTCGATTGATTGATTGATTGATTGATTGATTGATTGATTGATTGATTGATTGATTGATTGATTGATTGATTGATTGATTGATTGATTGATTGATTGATTGATTGATTGATTGTAGGGTTTTACGGGCCGACGGAACGCAGGCGATGAGGCGCGCCGTAGGCTTCGGATTAATTTTGACCACCTGGGGATCTTTGGCGTGCGCCGAAATCTGGTACACACGGGCGTTTTTGCTTTTAGCCTGCATCAGAAAACGGCCGCCGCGGCCGGGAACTGAACCCGCATCCTCGTAATCGGCAGCGCAACGCCTTAGCCAGGCAGAATTCTACCTGATTAAGGCGTCGCCTTCCAGGAAACCCGCTGCCTTCCACGGGACACGTTAACGTGTCCCGTGGAAGGCAGCGCGTTCATTTTATCCCTGGTAAGGACGTGGTGCCAACAGCGTAATGACCTTCGCCACTCACCTAATTGCCACTTGCGGAATTAGCAGGCTAACATTGCCCGTAGAGTTGTGGGCCCATGTCTCTAAATGTCCTAACACAACCTTTTTGTTAGGTTCCCCTTTATAGTTAGCTATAATCACCGTCCGTGGGTTCCGCGCTGGTCTCGCATCCCTGAAGTCCCTGGTTCGAATTCCACCGAAGCCAACATTTTCGCGGCTTCTTTTCAAACGAACAAGTTTACAGGAGCCGCGCTGAGAAAAGTGCCGTCAATCCGGGCGTTCAATGACCTGTTTTTATTCTTTGTGCCCTCAGTTATTTCATCTGACGCGCATCGGCCATTTTGTGGAGCATGGACGCTGGATTTGCGACCAACATTGTTCACTTGAGCTTTCAGATTAAAAGATTGACGCCTTGTAACCTGAAGTAAGGACTTGAGTCGAGAGGGCATCATCAATTTAAATACTCGCATTGTCGCGAGACAACAGAATTTTTGAGGCAATT
The DNA here is from genome assembly GCF_048455015.1 of Haemaphysalis longicornis. Lineage (NCBI taxonomy): Eukaryota > Metazoa > Arthropoda > Arachnida > Ixodida > Ixodidae > Haemaphysalis > Haemaphysalis longicornis. The sequence continues at coordinate 237,837,892 of NW_027526203.1, read as the reverse complement.
AGGCCTTCTGGGCTGATAATTAAGTTGCAATAATCATGCGGCGATAATTCTCACGCAGGGAAAATACTGAACCGCCTCTGCACACGCAGTCTTAAGCGCGGAAAAGAATGCCAGGTAATCTGCTATTTCAAAAGCCCTCCCCAAGAGCCCTCAGCATTGCTCTGTGTTGGTACTTTTCTGAGCGGGAAAATTTTCGTAAATATCCTAGGATTGTAATGACATGAAGCAACCAGACAGCACAGTACTTTCCCCCTCGTAGTTAAAAAAACAAGTCAGTGTCGCATCTTTGCGAAGCTCCCAGTCTTGCCACAAAGCGGGGCAAGTTTTACTGGTGAAACCTCAGCACTTCGTAAAAACGCTTTCGGTCCATCCCACGTCTTCCCCTATTCCCTGCGAAAATGCCGGGGGGAATAAGGTGGTGGTAGTTTACGACAAGACACACGTGACTGCATCTGCAGTCAGCTTTGAACCTTTTACGGCCCCGCAAGCCCTGCAAGGTTTTTCATTCCCCATACGGCTTCCCAAATAAATGCGTTGGGCCATCTTTCTACGACCTTTTTCCTGAAAGCCTAATTTCATTCCGTTCTTTAGACAATAGATAGTTGTTTGGTCGACGAAAGGTTTTTGACTTATTGCTTCGTTAAACGGCTGATACTGGGCCTCACGTTAAAGAACATTTGCTTGTGGACCTATATTGCACATAAATTCCCTCTCACCATCTCTCCTTCGCCAATTTGCTCACTCACTGTGTAGATCATAAACGTTGGCGCCCGCTAATTGAAGTGGTTATAGACGAAAAAATACCTTAATAATAAAAGTGATGGGCCTCAGCGCTTAAAAAGCCACCCCACCCCCCTTTCTCTTTTTCCCGGCTCGCTGAGATTCATATTCGCCCATCAGCGGTAAATTTTTTTTTCTTTTCGGTGTTTGAAGGATAGGGATCGGGATTTTATGGCTGGGGCTGCAAGAACACGAGCCAGCCAAGTTGTGCCTTAGGCTGCGATAGGCAGCTAAGCTGTAGCCGTGAAAAGTACACGACGCCTTTTCTTTCGTAGAAAAGTGCACAAGAAAGGAGTGACAGCAAAAAAATAAATAAATTACAGTAAGTTTTACACATAGCACAAATGCTAGCAGTTGAGGCGGCTAGAACACCTACAACACACTGGCCAACCAAACATTTCCAGAGATGACATATGTATTGTTCCGGACAGTGCGAGAAAAGCCAACCCGACACTTCAAACTTTGGCAGTGGTGGAAAAATTGGAATAGTGCTCACCGCGTGACACGTGGACGTGACAAGACGGGACAAGAACACCCTGCCCCGCATGACACTGATTCTGAGAAGCTGTGGCGTGTGCTACTAGTCTCTAGAAAAAAAGCCTGTTTAAGTAATTTGTGCGAAAAGGCGAACAAACCAAAGCGAATAAAGCGAAGAAAGCGAGGTAAAAAGTGCATCAGTATAGAAATATTTCGTATGTGTCACCAGGATTTCGCCTTCGGAGCACGTGAGCAGGCTTTAGTCTTCCTAGAGTTTTCTTTCACGGAGGCCGCCTCGGCTTTTTGAACTCAGTCTTGCGATAAACACCATTTTACAGCGATGCTGTTTAAGCTGGTAGTTGGGCCGGCGAAGGTCTGAGGAAAACCTTGCCGATCGATGACGTCATCGCGCTCGCCGGCACCGCCGTAGCTTTGCGGCTTTGCCTCGCCGAGCTCGCACAGTATTGGTGCCGCCACCTGTTGGAGGCGAGATGCAACTGGTAAAAGCACGGCTTTGGAAACCCGTCGCGGGGTGGCTCGCTCTGCCGCTTGCTGCGGCGAGTGGCGCAGTTTTGACAGGGCAAAGAGAAAAATTAATTCCAAAATAAAAGAAGCCAAGAGGCCGAGAAGCGATAACGTTAATCAACTTCTTAATTAGCGTCCCACTTGCCCGACCACACAAGCCGAACGGTGGTGACCGAGCGAGTTCGAAAATTTTGAGCAAACACTCGTCCCGCTGCGCCCTTCGGTACGCTTGGAGCTTCACCGCAAAGCCGGTGGGTACGCGTACATTGTACATACTTTAATTACCGACTGTTCATTGCTCTTTTGGGGGCTATCGATGACACCACGCAGAAAAATTGGCTGAGTCTCCAAACATAAGCTAGGTTGGTCCGCCAGCTTCGCTGTTTTCAAAATCTTCGCGCCACTACTGCGGAGCTGCCCCATTTTTTTAATTTTTAACAGCTCTTTATCCAATTCTACCATTCTACATAATGCGATCATTAGGGTTATTTGTTTGTTAGGGAGGAGAAATTTTACCCTCTGCGTGGCTGTCCAAATGCACTTGCAAGTGCCTTCACACGTGGGATGCAATCGCAATGTTAGAGAAGAGCAATCGTACCCTCGGCGTGACACTCAAAATTTCCTTGCAAGCGTCGTCACGCATGATACAGTCGACAGTGTGAATAGTATAATCGGAAGGAACTCATTTACTCCATCTTGAAGAAACAGCGAAACTGTTGTGATTGTAATGTAAAGGAAGAGGCGAAGCGCTTGGTGGCGCTTATGTAAATAAGCACATCTTGTGATCAGTGTTATTTACATTTTTTTCGTGTGTTGTGCTCAGTGTTGTTTACATTTTTTTCGTGTGTTGTGCTTCTTTGCTTTTCAGTAAAATTGTGACGAGTGGGAATATTCCAGCTTTTTTAGTTTCTTATCGTAATTCTTTTTAGCGCATGCTTGGTCTCGATGGAATGGGGGGGGGGGGGGGGGAGGGGTTATTCTTGTAAAAATGAACTCGCTATACTTTATTGTATTGTTTTTTTTCTGATGTGGCAAACCAACGTATTGTGCATTGTGCATCGTCCCAACTACTATTCGGACCCCCTGGTGGGGCCAAGCTGTGTCTATCAGCTTTTACGTCACAACGGCCTTCAGCATTGAATGCTATTTGCCAAATAAAATCGACTTCAACTTTGATTAGCCTTGGCAGACGAGTCATCCATACTGGAAAAAGGACTTAGTCGCATTGAGCCTCGCGTTCTTATCCACTCCAGATAGTTTTTGCTTTGTTTTGTCTTAGTGTCATGCTTTGTCTAATCCTGACAAGACCGGAAGACCAGTGAGCGAAGCCCCTTCTTTTTGCTAACGGAGGGTGCTGAACCCCCCCCCCCCCCCTTCAACTTCTGGAACCCTGTGTGCAGGGGCGAACTTCCAGGATGCCACTCATTAACATAGTCAGTATCGAATATATAGGTGGATAGGCTAGCACATTAAAAGAGAGGCACATTATATAGTACGCAAATTTTCGTGAATACACGAAATGAAAATCACAAATACCTTCTACGTGAGGCAGGATATGAAAAAAAACTTGGCTATGGGGCAACCGTATCGACAAAGAATGATGTAAACTTTATCCTACGTAAAAACGTTCAGACGGCGGGGCATATTGCAGCAGACAAACAGACTCAGCTCATAAGAGCGCCTCACTAGAGCCGATGCAACGACCATTTTCCCCGTTTGTTCTGTAGACGGCGACACAGTGAGTCTCAATTACTGCCAGCGCGCGGGCGGCTAACGCGTAGTGTAGTCGGTAGCCGACGCGTCCACAGCTGCCTGACAGAATCTCTGCTCATTGTCGCCAGGCGTGACTGGCTGGAATTTTAGTTTCCTTTTAGGGGCGAAGCTCCTCTTGCTCGGGGGCCCTGTCCCATCCCTCGTTGCTGCTGTATACGGTACGGCACATTAACGATGATTGTGGCAGGATCCCCCTAGGGATTGGCCAACCAAAGATTGGCCGAAGAGGTCAAAACGTTCAACGCGTTCGTTGCTACCCAACAAGGAGAAGAGGAAGAAGGAGAGGTTGTCGTTCGTCGCCTGCGAGCTGAAGACAGGTACCGGGGGTACACGACACAAGACGCTCTGCAGAAGGCGACGGCCAAGGTGGCTAAAATGTCACACACCGAATTCGCCAACTTACCCATGGAGATTCTCATCGTCCCAAACAACCCCCACATATATCCACCTCAAACATCGACGTCGTCGACGGGCTTGGCAACGGAGCGGTGGAAAGCTTGACGTGTCCAGTCTTTATATGATGTGCGGGCGAATGTTTCACGGTTTTACCGATAACCATTTTTGCTTCGCGCCTCTCATCATCATTCACTTCGTGGAGATGGCGGAATTTTTTTTTTCCACAAATTGTTGAAAGCATGCTTTCGGTTGAACGCCGATGCATGTATCCTCTATGCATTTCCTACGAGCCAGACCTTTACTCGCGGACTTCCGCCTTCACCACTAGAAGACCGGCATGCACGTGTGTTTACCAGTAAAATATAGTGTGACTAACCCTGCTGTAAATCCCTCGAAAACCAGGTCTATCAAAAATTGCGAATGAACATTGAAAGACACACACTGGCCTCGCGCTTAGCAAAGTAAAGCCGAGTATCTCGCCCCCTTCCTAGCAAGCTTGAGACTCGGCCCGGCGCTACAAGTTCGCTACACGGCGTTTCTCACACTCCTTATACGCACAGTGCGAACTGTGCTTTGAGTTCTAACCGTCTCAGTGGTCACGGTTACTCGCTTTAGCAGCGGCAGTGGCTGCCTGTCGCTTCTTTCGTAAACCACCAGTATCGGAATTTTGTCGCAATCATTCTCATTCGTTCCTGTTCTGCGAACCTGCAATGGCTGTACAAACAGTGACAGTGGTCAAGGGGCGCGTTGAATCGGCGGGCAAAAGTCACTTCGGCAGAGGCAGGTGGCGAGCCGCACTTTGACTTGACGTCTGTCTAGCATTGTTGGTAGCGCCACCGCAGCAAGTTCTCTGTCGTTTTCTGTTCCTCTATTATTCGCCGTCCGCGGATCGACGCCGAGATTTGTTGCGGGCGTACACCACCTACTTTCACTGCCACACACACAAAAAAAAGTATTCCTCGCAATCTCAAGCGAACAGTCTAAGTCATATTACGTCCTTTCAGTGCACTCTTTTCCCAACTTTGTCTGCATCGCTGTTTGAGTTCATGAATGGAGGACGTTTTGCCCAACTGCTCGCTTTGGTAGTGTACAGTCTTTGTCAAAATTTTCTAGGCCACGCCGAAAGAGTATAGGCAGCAAAAAATTCAAAGTACAAGCTAACCTCTCGAACAAGGCTGAACCGTTTTATACCAGAAAACCGAAGAAAACACCTTCTTACGGCCATAAAATATTTTGGTCACAAGCAAACGGTAAGCTTATGCTTTGAATTTTTGTGGCCCAAAAACTTTTGGCATGGCCTAGAAAGTTTTGACGAAGACGTTACCTAATTCGCCTGCCCTTCGCTTGTGCACGTTGAAAAACATCTATTTGTCCTCCTTTCGGTTCCTTTCCAGGGCTCTCCAGGCTTTGCTTTGCTCTTTCCGCACCGTTAGGCCCTTCTCGTTCCACAAAGCCCACGGTCTCTTTCTGTCTGTGTCAAAGGATTCGAAAATGAGTAATGTGAGGGGCGGAAATTTTATTGATGCTTTGGAAAATATTCTTGTTTTCTGAAATTGCACGACAGTTGGGACAATTTAATTAATTATTTTCAATCCGTGCCTAATGACATATTTTTTCTTCGCTAGAACCGTGGATTTCCTCATTCCACTCAGGTGAGACTAATGCCAGGTTGATAACATGGTACCTGTTGCATGTTGTGCCGCAGAACAGTGCGTGTCTTTTTGTTAAATAAGCAGACACCTAATGAAATCAAAAATGTTTTAACAGGAGTCCCCGGGTGTCGGCATCCCTCGACCTCCAGACCTGACAACGATGCTTGAAATCCGGTCCTTATTAAGGAATGCGGGGTAAATTGAATTAGCTTTCAAATTGTGTTGCCAACAAACGGTAAGCATTTGCGACTATAAGTGTCGAAGTGTAGTCAGCCCAAACAAAACAATTGCTCTCTTCGTAACAGCATACAAGATTGTTGAGCAGATTAATTTGACGACATGTAATCGATATGAGGATAACTATAGGCCTGAAATTCAAAAGAACAAGTGCAGCCACCTTTGTTCGTTTTGAACCACATATTGTTCAAGAATCTTTTCTGAACAGCGGAGCTGCTAGACGAGCCGCAAGTTCGGTGTTACAGGAAAAAAATACCAAGGGAAAGTGAACGGTCGCGAGCGCGTGCCCCGCGGCGACCGCCGAGCGACCCCGGCACACGCAGTGGCTTTAGCAAAAAAAAACTGTCAAAAACCCAAGGAGCGAAAAAATGTCCAGCGCTCGTGTGAGCGCGTGCTTCGCAGCTACCGCCGAGTCCCTGGCTTACGCAGTGGCTCTAGCAAATAATAATAATAAAAAAAAGCTGCAGCGCTAATTCTAAACATGAAAAGACACCTTGCTTGGGAGAGGTCCCCGCGGTCGCCGCGTTCTTTAGAAGCCATTATGGATATTTGGAAGACGTGGCTACGAGTGTGCCAATCCTTACCCAGACGGTTTGCAGATCCCGCTACCCCTCTTAGAGTCGATGACGAAGAGCTGGTGGAAGTCTACAATGCTGAGGATCACTCTGCATCCACCACTCGCCGCGAGGAAGACGAAGACCTCTTCCATGCATATGACGGCAATTACTAGCACCGCAATTATGTAAATAAACAATGATGCTGAAACTTAACTATGTGTCCGGCAATGCTCACGAACAACATCTTCGCCATTCAAGTCTGGCGCGTGAATGCAAGCTTCTCAGAATTTTTTTTAAAGGCGAAGCACGGCTATCCGGACACGTCGGGCTTCCTTTGCGTAAATGTTCTGGCGCCGCTTGTTGGTGTCGCTTCTATAGCGCCGCTTTCTTGGCATTGTTTGCTTGAAGGCGTTTTTGGCTCTTGGGGGACCGAATATAGTTGCAAAAGCATTTATTTAATCGCAAAGGCGAGCACTAAGGGTAGGAAGAAGAAGCACACATGGGGAATATCTTTCCAAACAACACGAACTGGTGACACGTCTCATAGATCTGAACATTATTTAGCGCAAATCAAACCTTTGGCATCTTTGAGGCAACACCTAAGCATATATCTGAGAAAAATAAGCGTTCTGGCAACTCAAAATACTCCTTGGAGCAGCCTCAAGGAAAACAACTGTAGAAAAAAACAAGTTAAAACAGTGCAGAAAAGAGGCGAAATAAAGCACTACCAAAAAATGAAAAAAATGATGCTCTGTCGCGCTCGAGTGGTGCCAATAATTGCGTTCGAGCGGTTTAAACCGCACAGATACGGTCAACTTCGCCCGGTCACGTTTACCTGCGCAAAAAAGAGAGGAAAATATAAACGTTCGTACTCTGCTGCTGTCCGCATGAACAGCGCCTCAGATGCGGCCCAAGGCTCTGAGCTGCTAGTGAATGCGGCACATCGTGAGGTAGTTTCGGTAGCTATGGTCGTTCCTCTCTTTGAGTGCATCGTGTGCTTGGCCATACGTGCTCATTCGCTTGCTCCAAGGACACCTCGACGTAACAAGAAAATTGTGAAAACAAACTCATTCTAGCCATCGCAATACTGACGATCTCTGATTGATTGTGTGGTTTAACGCGCCGAAGCTACACCTGGGCTACGAGGCGCGCCGTAGTGGAGGGCTCCGCATTGATTTTGACCGCCTGGGGACCCTTAACGTACGCAGAAATCCCGACACACGGCGTTTTTGCTTTTCGCCTCCATCAGCAAAGCAGGGATCGAACGCGCGACCGTGGGCGCAGCAGCACAACGTCATAGCCACTAAGCCGCCGCGGTGTGTTACTGACGATTTTTGATATGCTTTGCGTCTCCTAAGGAGCCCTTGCAGATGTCCTTCTATATTTATTTATCTATTTATTTATTTTGCCCTCAAGGCCCAGCGAATTTCAGAGGGAAGTTGGGACATGTGTACGGGGAGCAATACAACAAGAAAAAAGGAAAGTACAGCAGCAGCAACAATGCACAGGTTCATATAACGCCTTGTATCACATTGTCAATGATGCAGTGCGGAAGCGTTCGCTATCTTGGAGGCCAGTAATTGGTCCGGGATGGTGGTTACCTTCATTCGATGTGCGAGGAATGAATGACTGGAAGCAAGTGTTCCTTAAGCAAGTCATGATGCCCACTTTGTGGGTGTGATCTGTGCGGGACGAAACGTACTAAGGTTGGGAAATGAGGGCTGTGCGCAAAAAGGAATTGTGGTAATAAATTTTATGAAACAAGCGCAGCCGTTTTTATCTGCACCGAGTAACAGGATGAGGTAACTGCAAGGAATTTTCCATGGCTGGTACACTGCCCGTTCTGCTGTAGTTGTGAAGAACGAAGCGAGCGGCATTGTTGCGGACTACTTCTAGCGCTTCATTGAGAATTTCAGAGCTTGAGTCCCGAACAGATGCTACGTACTGGAGTTGGAGCGCACTAAATTTTTGTATGAAAGTGTTTTCCATGAAAGCGCAACGGAATATAAATTACGACATGCGTAGCCCAGCATGCGATTAGCGCTGTTAATTTGTCAACATGCATGGACTAGGTTAGCGTATCAGAGGTATAAGCACCCAAGTAACCATAAGACGTAACAGTCTCGAGTAGAGTGTTATTGAGATAGTTAGCACGGTGAGAATACGCCGACCGTGAAACATTCAAAGATTTACATTTAGTAGTTTTATGTTCCATTTTCCGATTCATGCACCAATCTGGATAAAACATCGATATCATTTTTCAATCTGTTAGTATCCTGAACATCTTTCTTCCGCAAAAAACCGCAATCATCAACAAACAAATAGATGTTAGATGAAACACGGTGTGGCAAATCATTAATTTACCCGAAGAAAAACAACGACCGAAAAGGGAACCTTGAGGTTCCCTTCTGGACTAAATGAAGATTACGGTCATTTCACGTTACAAACTGCGAACGGTTAAGAACGAACTGCTCCAACCATGCGAAAAGATTTCGATCAATGTTTAGTTTATTGAGCTAGACAGGAAGTATCTTATGGCGCACCTTGTCGAAGGCTTTTGCGAAGTCAAGGCGAATATAATCGGCACGTGAGCGACGGTCCAACATGATGCGAAATCGGTGGGTAAAAGATAACTGTGTCTCACACGAAAACATTTTCCGAAAACGGTGTTGTACGCGAGAAAAGAAATGAGTTACAAGATGAGAAAACAAAACATCCACTGGAATTTTACACGGAGTGCGCATGTCGATGAAAAAACGCAAAAAGTGGAAAGTGAATCTTTACTTCCAGATTTATCAAGAGCGATCACCTCCCGACCTTCCAGTCAGCGGGCACTTCGTGAGTCTCCAGCGACTGCTATTAAAGTTTGGAAAAAAAGATCCCGGGCCAGCTCCACTAATGTTAAATCTGACGAGGAGCGAAAAATGCAGTGTGTATTCTTGGCGCCCTGGCGTTTTTTCCAACGGAGATGAAACCGTTGGGGGTAGAAATATACAGCTTTGCTGTAAAAGTCTCTTTTCGTTGGAGCACGAAGCTCTCTAGCACGAGGGGTAAACGAGTGTCGCGGTGCATTTTGATAAGCGTTACGAAGCGCTCCAGCACGAGACGTAAACGAGTGTCTCAGTGTTTTTTACTGCGAAGCAGTGTATGTCTAACCCCCCAGTTTTCATTTCGGTGAGGCCGATTTACTTGGCGCCGCTCCGAGGCTCCTCCTCGGCACCGCCAACCGTTATATCACAACTACTATTCCCCTCTCGCTACCAGCGATGCCTCTTTCAGAAGTTGCACTATCGGCTGGCAACGGCGGCAGCGCCGTTATGAGATGATTGCGGAGAACACACAGAAGCGCGAATGGGCGTAAAAATGACCGAAAGCCGCCGCCGCCGCCGCCGTGGCCACCTCAAATTCCACCTCGCCGAGTAGGTGTGTATTGAAGAGCCATGGAACTCTGGCTGGTTTCATAGCTCATCATACATGGAACCCTTCCCTTATAATTATGCTTCGCTTGAAAATAGTGGATTAGCAGGAATAGTGGCGGGCCGCCGCTAGCCGGGAATGCTTTTAGCTTCCACGCTGTAGAATTCCCGTGCGGGGTTGAGTCACAATTTGTGAAAATTTATCCGGAACACGGTAAGCACACTCCTACCACAGAAACGCATTGTTGTGAAGCGAACGCAACCACACCGCACACCGCTTTGGTCCGTCCTGCAAAGGGGTTCCGGCTATGCCACCATATATGTCACGTCCGTATGCAAGCCATGCCACGCGACGTTTTTAAGATAGGAACAAAAAACATAAAATACAAATTGCTGTGCACAGAAGAGCAGAAGCTTAGTGGGACAGATTGCTGCTTGCCGCTATGGTATTCAGGAAGCAGAAAGGTATGCAAGCACTCAAGCGTAGGCATGCTACTTTTCTTAAATAAGCGTGCGCAGGTTCCACGCTCGCTATGTGCTACATCAGTGTTGCGTACTGGGAATGCTAAGTGCAAGAGGCTGATACGAATAGCGTACACTATCTCGTTACAGTGTAACTTGCTTCTAAGCGGGTAGGCATTCTTTCGGAAAGCCCCACACCCGTCTTTTTTCTACACCACGTCCCGGGGGACCCTACGTGGTTAAGATCACGCTGCATCGAGCATGATCGTTGCAATGTAATTATCCCCCTTGAGGGTTGGCGAGTAAGGAGGAGATAGAGGAGAAAACTTTATTTGCAAGTGAGACTGCGCTGGTAAGTGGGTGGGGTCCTCAGCCCAGGACTCCGTTGGTGCGGCCTGCCATCTTCGCCCTTTCAGCGAGCCAAAGCTGGTTACTTAGGTCCGAGCTGGCAAGTTCACTCTCCCAGTGCTCGATATGTAGGATTGGGAATTGGTGCAAGGTCTGGGTTTGAAGGGCATGCGCAAACCATATGAAAGAGCGTTGCTGGGCTGCAGCAGTGCCTGCGCATGGGGTGGTATAATGTGTGTTGAATGGCGTGTAGCCGTGTGGGATGTGGAAATTTCTTTGTTTGAAGTTGTCGGACGGTGACTTGTTCTTTTGTTAATTTTCCTGCCGGTGGCGGAACTTGCGGCGTTAGTGTTGGGTGATGTTGTTGTATATAAGTGAGTGTCTGGTCCTCTCGCCGTCCTCTTGCGGTTCCCGGCGAGCAAGATCTCGGACGTGAGCGTGAGCCGCTGCATTGCCGCGAAGGGATGAGTGGGCAGGTGTCCAAATTATTGTGATTGTTCTTTCAGGAGGTTTGTGGCTGCGATGCGTAGTGCTTTCGTGGAAATTCTTGCGGCTGTGTACTTTCGACACGCCGCTTGGGAGTCTGTCGACGTAGGCCGCCCGCTGGTCTTCCTTGTGCGCCTCCGCCAGGGCTCTCGCCCTCGCGAGTCTTCTCTCTTCGTTTCGTTCCGGATGCACGTTCCGCGGGAGCGGCGGCACCCTCAGTGATCTTGCTAGCTCTGCGGGCAGGTCCTCGCGATCTTCCCCGGTCGTCGTTGGACTGCGGTAAGCCGGGACGCTACGCACTCGTGGGGGTCAGGGCGTCCGACGGGGAGATGGTGGCAGCCGGCAGCGTCCGGGCGGCCACGAGCGAACAGGCAGAAGAGGCAGCCATAGCGCTGGCGCTAAGAAACTGCCCAGAGATGACTACAATACTCAGCGACTCCCGAGCCGCCGTGGCAGGCTACAGCCGCGGTCGCGTCGGAAGACCGGCTGCGAGAATCCTCCCGAGAGGAAAGGAGACCGTAACAACGCTGAGGTGGCTCCCGGCCCACGTCGGAGCCCTCCCCGGCGGTACGCCCAACCGCAACGAGGGCGCGGACGCCGTCGCGCGAGAAATCGTGCACCGCGCGACGCCCCCCCGTGCCCAAGCCCTGCGGACGGAAGACAACATGGAGCCCCTAGCCGGCTACAGTGAGATACTGGCGTGGTACAAGGAGGGACACCGCGAGCTTCCCGGCCCTCATCGGGGGCTGGGGAGGCACGAGGGCGTGCTCTTCAGACAGCTACAAGTCGGGACAGTGTTGACGCCGGCACTGGCCCGGCACATGTGCTCGGACATTACCGGCGACGGTGTGTGCTGTGTGTGCGGGGTGGAACTGTCCACCCTGGCCCACATACTTTGGAACTGGGACGAACCTGTGCGGGGTGTGCGGGGCCCCGGCCCGCTACCACCGGACATCGAGAAGTGCATCCGCTCGACGGATGAGGGCGACCAATTATACGCGATCCAGCGGCTCGAGGAAGCCCTGGGCCGGCAGAAGCGAACGGGAGACCCTCCTGCTGGGGGAGCGCTCCCTAGTAGCCGAAGCCAAGGCCTGGGTACCCCTTGAGGCCCAGGGTAGGCGGGGGCGGTGAAGCCCTGCGTGGTGAATCTCGCCCCCCTCGCAGGATTTATTAATAAAGGTCATTTTCTCTCTCTCTTGGGAGTCTGTGATAATGATCTTGGCTTGGGTCTCATCTATGGCTAATGCGAGCGCCGCTTCTTCCGCCTCGAGGATGGTAGCCTGGCGAAGGGCGATACTAGTAATAAGACCAGTGGGGTGGCGGCCATTTGCCCGTGCGTAATCCGCTGCGTCTGTGAATACCGTTGTTTTTGAGTGACAGTACAGCCTTTCAAGGGTTTGTGCCCTGGCTGTTCTTCTGCCTTCATGGTGCTTGAGGGGTCATATTTCTTGGCAGTGGGGTAAAGATCTCTGATTAATTGTGGGGTTTAAGGCGCCGACGCAACGCAGGCGATGAGGCGCACCGTAGTGGAGGGCTCCGGATAAATTTTGAGCACCCGGAGATCTTTGACGTGCGCCGGAATCTCGTACCTATGGGCGTTTTTTGTTTTTCGCCTCCATCAGAAAATCGGCCGCGGTGGTGGAGTAAAGATCTCTGATTTTGGAAATCATGGTGGTGCAGCAGTAGCACCTTAGTCAGCCACACGCCGCCGCATGTGCCTTTCCGGGCTTCACGGGTGGCGCAAAGCCTGTTGGCCGATCCCTGGCATGAAGGACTTTTAAGTTGATGTTAACCGCTCGCGCATAGCACTACACGCCAGTGACAATCGCGAAAAACTACGTGTTTTCATTGCAGTTCCGCATCCAAATCCAAAATAGTGCGAACGTTTCCGTTGAATTTCGTTTTCTACGTCATTTTTTTATTCGACGGGTTCCTGTTACGCCGGTAATCGAAAGTTATAAAAGACGGACTTATAGTTTCGGCAGATTCTCTTGCTCCTCAGGAAGCGACCGCGTAAAAGAGAACATCTTGCACCATGACCTCGTCTCAGTGTGCATGCCGGCGCGAGGGGCGGCTGACGAAGCAACGGGTTCTAAACTGAGGTAGCGACAACTGCTCGTGAGCGCCAGACTAATAGACGATGCCATGCGGCAAACGCCGCGCTCAGCGCCTGCACATACCGGTGAATCAATTATTACTACGAAGCAGTATATGTATAACCCCCCACCCCAGTTTGCATTGCGGTAACGCCGCTTTACTCGGCGCCGCTCCGGGGATCCCCCTGGCAACCGTCGAGCTCTCTTTGACAACTGTTATGCCGCTCGCCACTGCCGAAGCCTCTTTCACAAGTTCCACTAATGGCTGACAATGGCGGTAGCGCCGTTATCAGATGATTGCGGAGAACATACAGAAACGGATTGCGCGTAAAAATGAGCGAAAGCCGCCGCCTCTGTGGCCACCTCAAATTCATGTCTCCGAGTAGGTGGGAAAAGAGAATTTTATTATAACCCACATATCAGGCCGCAGCGACTAGTGGTAACAGCGCTGCCCTGCAAACAGAATTATCCAATGCAACATGGTCATACTACACACTGCACAACGATTGCATGGGATGGGAAACAGGCTACTAGTAAGTCAGTTCACCGAGAGTTCACTAGCTTAACAGAAAGAGTTCATAAACTATGCTGACCTCAATACGGCACAAGAGAAACGCTCCTGAGGTTGCTCCTGACCCCAATAAAAAGCGTAGACCAGTGCAAAAGGAAAGATTCCTCCACTAGAGGTGCCAACTCGTGCTCCAAGTGACTCATGAGAATCGACCAGACACGCCACAGCAGTGGCAACATTGCCCGTTGCGCCCTGTCTCGAAGACATGCAGCACCACGATTTCTCCACAAAACAAAACCACCAGCACAGATCAAAAAATTCACCAACACATAATTTGAACGAGTGTTCATTCGAAGTGTGAGTCTGAACATCCTGCTTAATACAGCCCAAAACATTGCCGCTACACGACGATGAAACAAGCCATGTTCTAATGTTACAGTGTGGCCGCAGTGCGGACAGCGGGCGGAACGCACAACGCCGAATCTCGCCAGACGGTCACACGTCGGGAGAACGTCCCAGCCACGTAACCATCCAAAATCCCGAACATCAGCCGCAAGTGCCGCCGAAGTCAGCTGATGCCAACAAACACCGCGTGATCTTCCTCTGTTGTTGTCTAATTGAGTTATTGGCAATTTTTCGCAGACTTCGCTTGCCGTACTTTCACTGAAATTAGGCTTGGCAAGGAAGACTGGAGATTTCGTAATTTTTTATAACATTTGCATAACATGGCGGCGGCTGCTCAGCAGAAGGACCGACGATGTGTATGTCATAAAATAATGAGCGGAAATTTCCCAGAAAGAACTGTAGCAGCTCCTTCCCTGAGTACTCGTTCAAGTCTACGAGGTCAATCACTGCACGTACCGCCAACACGCTACACATGGTTTGCAAACAAGGCAGACTAAAACCACCCATTGACTTAGGCAGCCTCAGCAGCGCTCGCGACACTGTCTCTGTCTTGCCCGCCCAAAAGAGCGATCCAAACTTCGTAGCGAGCTGTTGGGTGAAATGGCACGGGGGTTTTGCTACTCGTGCTACATAAAAAAGCGCCGCCGAAACGGATGACTTAATTATGTAGCTTCGCTCTGCGAGGGAAAGCCTGAACTTTGCTGAAACTGCAAGACGCTGCTCCGCAGTCTCGAGGAGGCGCTTCCACGTACTACGCGCCACTTCACCTGAGGAATGGAAAACCCCACCAAGTACTCGACCACCCGTCACCCATTCTAAGTCGCCCGCCAAGCCAGACGCAAATGTGCCGAAACGCACCGCCATACTTTTTCCCCTGTTCAGTCGAGCTCCAGACAGCTCACCGTACTCATGAAATGGCCGCATAAACGCTTGGTAGCTGTCCTCGTCCCGAATGAACAGGCACACGTCGTCCGCATACGCACACGCTTTAATTTGGCCTATGCCTGGCAACGGAACGCCGCGGATGGCAGAGCTTGCATCAATACGGCGGAGTGGCGGGTCGAGACAAATGACAAAAAGCAAAGGCGACAAGGGGAAGCCCTGCCTTATCCCACGGGTGATAGAGAACGGACTGCTTAAAACCCCGTTGACAAGGATTCGAATGCTCACGTTCGCTTGATCGAGAGAGATGAAGCACCCAGAAGCACTACTTTTGTCGCGTAGCTGAACAAATAGCGCGTCAATGTCAGGGACGAGAAAATTGTGCGACCTGGCACGCTGCACGTTTACGCTTGGCTTGTAATATCGGGCAAAACGGTACTGGTGCGTCTGGCCAAAATGGATGCTACAACCTTGTAGTCAGTGTTCAGTAGTGTAATCGGTCGATACGTCTGGGGCTGCGTAGGATCCCCGCCTGGTTTTGCGATCAAGATGACACGGCCTTCAAGGAAAGAGTCAGGTCGCACTACGCGCTGCAGAAAGCCGTTCACCATGTCGAGGAGTGCACCCCGAATGGCCGGAAAAAACTTGTTGTAAAATCCAGCAGGGATACCGTCAGGCCCAGGCGCCGACGCACCGTTCAATTTTTTAACACACTCACTCAGCTCGTCAGCATCCACAGGGGCACACAGCAACTCAAAAAGCTGATCTGGCACACATCGAAGCACCCCACAAAATGCTCTAAGCTTGTCCTCGAATTCCTCTGCATCCAAGACACGCTCTCTGTCGAGAAAAGGGTGGCGAAATGTCCCAGGAATACCTCGGCTACATCTTTAGCCCTCGTGCTAACCGACCCATCAGCGAGTGTAACTTATGGAACAGTGGCGAACCCAAACTCGTCAAGCGAGCCAGCTCTAATATGCCGGAGTACGGAGGGGTCCAAGTCATGCCTGCGCAAAGTCTGCGCACGGCTCGCCGCTTGTAATGACTGCTGCAAGAGGGACTCATAGCGTATTTTCAGCAGGTTGACATAGTCCCGCATCGCGAAGGTTAAGGTGCCCCTTCTCTGTACGATGCGAAGTCTCCTCAATGTGTCGTTAACCGCGGCCGTGATGCGCACCTTGCGCGCACGACCTTCCTTAACTAAAAGCACGCGCCTGGGGTCCTTCAACTCATCCCAAGGGAGAGAAATGAACTCGCACAGGGCAGTCAACGAAGCAGTAAGTGCTGCCGAACTGTCCCTGTCAGCAGACACTCGTCCATCCGCCACGTCTGGTGGCAGGACGTACAGTTGCCAAGGTTAAGCGTTGCTAACAAAGGCCGTTGATCGGACACGCGACGGACCAGCCGCGAAGGAGATGACTTCACAGCATTCCACGTAGCAGCTGAGTTTGGGTGGAAAATAAAACTTATCTAGCCGCCTGCCAGACTGTCCTCTTTCCTAAGTAGCAAAAAACTTGTCGCCATGGAGCTGCACCCACGCATCAGAAAGATAGAACTGACCGATCAGGTCCTTCAACGCCCGTGAACCGCTGTAAGATCAACCTTGCCCACGTCCCCGCACCTCTCGCTGACGGCCACTTGCGCGGTTGCAACGCCAGCGTGAGCTCGTAACTCTTCTTCAACTTGAAAGGCTTCCCGAGCGACATTTTCGCCGGTGTATTTCACGCCTAAGTATGCGCCCATCACCGGTTGCTAGTTTTGCGTGCACAGGTTGCGAGGTTGCGTGAGTAAAGTGAGTCATGCATGCACGAGGAAGTGAGTCATGCACGCACAGCTAGGCTCCATGCCGCTACCGATAATGCCCGTTGTGCTGTTGAGATATTCACACGGGTAAATCCCATGGCTTATGCGTCCTGTCAGCTACCCTCCGTAAGCAAGTGGTTTCCGCAGGCGTGCCCGCAACTTACGGCGCCACAAAAGCGCCTTTCCGACGACCTAAACTGATGCCGGCGCCAACATTCCGTTACCTAGCTTAAACTGCTTTCAAAAGATGAACACCAGGCTCGCGAAAATCAAGTATAGTCCACCTTGTAACCAGAACCGAACTAAAATGTGCCCCAATAAGGAACAAAACCGCGTATGTGGCGTCTAATTACACGAAACTTAAAATAACTAAAAAAGAGCGGTCGGGTCAGCGTCGCAAGCTCTGTTCGGCAAACGATGAATGGCGCTACGCGGCAAATTAAACAAAAGCCCTAACAATCGACCAGCATGTGATCGCCGAAAAAGAGTCACGTAAAAATCCTCTCCTTGGCCCTACAGAGAAGCGGCAGAGCCTATCTCACAATAGCCAAAGTACACGAAATGTTTGACAATTTACGAAACATTCTAAAACGCGTGTGCGGGGAGAAGTGGAAGAATGACAGAAAAAATGATAACGCTTAAGCAGGCACTCATCATGAGCCGGATATCGTACAGACTGCAGTACCAGACACTACTTACCCTTACTGAACAAGGCCAAATTAACACCATCATCAGGGCATCATAGAGAACAGCCCTTAACCTCCGGATTTTAACAATCAACGAAAAGGCCATTAAATTGTGCCTTACAATACCTTTAAAGAGGCCACTCCCGGAGAACAAAAGGAGGGTCCGGGGAAAACAGTATGGGGACCGGACATTTTATAAAATGTAGTCACAGCTACCGACAAAAAATAAGGTTGGACGACATGATGGATACGTCACCGATGCAGCGACTTCCCATAAAACCCTCCCCTACTGAAAAACAGATCAAAAACTACGCGAGGACAGGCGACAAGCCAGGATAGAATTCTTGTGAGGGAAGCTCCAAAACCATGAAGAAAACCGTATACGCCGACGCAGGGACGTTCGAAATTACGCAGGCAACAATTGTCGTAAAGGAGTATACCGTAGCAATCGCTGTAAATCTATTAGCCTCCTACACACGGAAATTGAATCCTCTTTGCAATTCCCCCCCCCCCCCCCCCCCAGTGGAACTAGCGAATAGACGCAATACATAACTATACACGCTCAATCGGCCATTTGTCTCTTGGCTACAGTCAAGGTACCTGAACGCTTGAGAAACATTCTCCAATCCACAGTGATGAAAGTTCACATCCCAGTAATACACGGGCATGAATGTGGAAGGGACGGACGCAGCCGATCAAGGTCCACTCCAACTCGGATACCGTGCTCCCTTTTTACCACGACTACCACACTCCCAAAGTATGATTACCGCACTGGAGCTGCAGAGCAGAATCGTGGGCCTGAAATTTATATGCACAAAACTAAAGTAATGCTGAATAGCCTCGGGAGAGCAAAGCGATTTGAGATATGTGGCGAGGCAGGGGGAGTGGTAAGCGAATATATCTACTTAGGCCAAGTAGTGACCCCTCATCCCAACCATGAGGCAGAGATAATTAGAAGGATCAGAATGGGGTGGGGTGCATATGGCAGGCATTCTCAGATAATGTATGGCAGCCTACCATTGTCCCTGAAGAAGAAAGTGTATGACAGCTGCATCTTACCGGTACTCACCTACGGGGCAGAAACCTGGAGGCTCACTAAGAGGGTTCAACTTAAATTGAGAATGACTCAGCGTGCAATGGAGCGGAAAATGATAGGTGTAACATTAAGGGACAAGAAGAGAGCGGAGTGGGTCAGGGAACAAACCCGTGTTAAGGACATAGCAGTAGAAATCGAGAAGAAGAAATGGCCGTGGGCAGGGCGTGTAATGCGAAGGCAAAATAACCGTTGCTCATTAATGCTAACAGAGTGGATCCCTAGAGAAGGCAAGCGTTGCAGGGGGCGGCATAAAGTTAGATGGGCAGATGAGGTGAAGAAGTTTGCTGGGTTCAATTGGTCGCAGTTAGCACAGGACCGGGAAAATTGGAGATCTATGGGAGAGGCCTTTGCCCTGCAGTGGACGTAGACAGGCTGATGATGATGATGACCACACTCCCTTCCCCCAAAAATATGGAAAACGTTTCCTCCTCCTACGCCTTGGAACGCCATCCTTTCCCGTGCCACACGCGTTTCTTATTACTTAAGAATCGCCAAATCGGCTCAAAATGCAAACCAACAAATATATCCACAAATCTAGGTTGGCGAACATGTTTGGAAGAAAATGTCTGACATTGCCTTAAATACAGCTAAACACCCACTTTCTTCAGCGAAGCATGGTCGTATCCAAGGATGCGCCAAAGGGAAGTGACGTAAATCCAGGAAAATTACAAGGGGGACACAAATCTTGAATAGCCGGCCACCTTGTTTTATAAATATAGGTTTTAAGAAAGATTCCGCGCAATGGAAGGCTAGGGCCCTCCTGACCCCCCACCCTCTATGATTTACGCTACTGCTCAGGGGTGAACATCACGAACATCACATACCCAACTTATATCGACACATAGGCTGCTCAGACCAGCTTGTCACCTGAAAATCAGCCTGATCTGATTCTGGGGCGCTGGAAATCCGCTTCACCTTCCAGGGTCTATTGAATGAATGAATTAATTTATTGTCAAGAAAATTCCCCGCATTTCCCCGAGGGGAAGAATGTGAAAGTGCGAATGCACGAGTTGAATTTGCGCGGTTCGGTAATGTTCGCGAAAGAGAGATCACACACACACACACACAACTACAAAGAAAGAAATATGCATTTATTCACAGACACCTATTTGTGTTGTCGTTGTACTTGATTGCTAGAGCGGGTCTCAGCTTTGAAATTTCGTGTCAGGACTCCTTTAAGCAGGTGCATTAGCCCTTCTCACGCCCGATTCTTGGCCAATCCCCCATGTGGGTATGTGCCATGTCAGCGGCCGGGCAGCGCGCGCCCATCTCCCCCCGTTGCCAAGGAAGACGAGGAGATTCCTGGCCAATCCCCCACGTGGGTATGTGCCATGTCAGCGGCCAGGCTGCGCGCGCCCATCTCCACGTGCGCGGACATCGCCGGTGGACGCAGGTTCAGGGTCGCTTAAGAAGTGCATTGCACTTAAAAAAGGAAAGGAAAGACCACCAGCAGGCGTAAATTGTCACACCTAGGGGTGGACACCGGAACGCCTGCTGGTGTGGGAGTTGGGGCAGAGGGTGACAGATTCATAGAGGAGAGACAGATGATAGAGATGACATATTTACAGAACACAGGGGTGAGAGGGGCATATTTACAAGTTAACACACACTCACCCACCCACACAAAGTCTGGTCCAGCAGAAAAAAAAAGAAAAAAAAAAAAGAACCTGTAAAAGTTCACACAGTCACTGGGCCAGGGAGTCAAGTGCCAGGCGGAGCCCTGAGGCGTCCAGGTAGCCGCCGAGCGCCTCGTGGACGCTGTCCCTCTCCCTGGTGTTGCCCGGCGGCCATAGTAGCTCGTCTAGCGGCCGAGCCCTTCCCCCCAGGGCGGCCAGCAGTTCCGGCCTCCCTGCCGCATACTCGGGGCACTCGAAGAGCAGGTGCGGCAGGGACTGGACAAGTGCGCGGCAGTGCCCGCAGGCAGGGCTGTCGGCCAGCCCCAGGCGGTGCTTTCGTTCCGCCGTCCACACAGCCCCCACGCGGAGGCGCAGGATTGCCAAACGCTGCTGTCGGGGCAGCCGTGCGGCCCGCACAGGTGGTGGGGTCTCTCCAGCAGCCAGCCGTGGGTCCGGGTGCTGTGCCCGCACGTGCCGCTGTATAAGCAGGCGGGAGTCGTCTGCCGCTGCCTGGGCATCCGTGGCCGAGGGCATCAGCTCGTGGGCCTCGGCGGCCAGCTCGTCCGCCCGCTCGTTGCCCTCGAGCCCGATGTGGCCGGGCACCCACTGCAGCCGCAGCCGGGCACCCTGTCTGCCAGCCGCTCCGCCTTCTCGCGCACGCCCCGAACCAGAGGGGAGTGCGGGTCGCCCTCCCGGATGCGCAGCAGAGCCACCCGGGAGTCGCACAGCAGGGCGCAGCGCTCGGGTGCGGGCTCCAGCTCCAGCAGCAGGTCCAAGCCCAGCTGAACCCCCACAAGCTCTGCCGTGGCCGAGGATGCGGCGTAGTGCAGCCGGGCCTGCCGGGTGGCCTCCCCCAGCACGGCGGCCGCTGTAGCCGAGCCCTGCCGCTGCCGCACAGAGCCATCCGAGCAGGCCAGGGTGTGGCCCTCCACGTCTTTCCAGACGACGGCCCGGGCCAGCTGCAGCAACCCGCAGTGGGGCGTTCGCCGCTTGCTGCGCAGGCCCGGAATCTCCAGGTACAGCTCGGCCGCCAGGTCCGGAGGGTGGCTGGAGGGCCCCAAGTCTGTGGTGCCCACCACCTGCTCGTACCGGGCCAGCATGCGCCCCATGCGCGAGTGCCGGTGGGTGCGCAGCCGCTGCAGCAGGGGGCCGCCCCCCTCGGCTCGGCGCAGCCGGTCAATGTGGCCCAGGGCCCTCTGCTCGGCCGTCATCTCCAGCGTCCACATCCCTGCCTGAGCCAGCGTCCTGTCGCACTGCGAGTTTCGGGGCAGGCCCGGGCAGGCGCGGAAGCCCTTTCGATGGTCGCCCTCCAGCTGCCGCCAGTTGGGTCTCCGCAGGGTGACCAGCGGCAGCGCGTACATCAGTAGCCCCACGGCCGAGGCGCTGTACAGCCGCAGGGCTGTCTGCTGGGAGCAGCCTTTGTCTCGGGCGACCATCTTCCGCACAGCCGAGGTGGCCAGCTGTGCCCTGGCACGTAGCTCCTTGGCAGCCTGGCGGAAGTCCACCCTGTGGTCCAGAGTGAGCCCCAGGTGGCGCACCCTGGTCTTCCACTCGAGCTCCTCGTCGTCTATGTGGAGTTTCCTCGTCCGTCCGCGGGCGGCTGCGCTCGGGTGCACAAGCATGGCCTCTGTCTTTGCAGCCGACAGCTGCAGGCCGACACCTTCGAGCTTGTACCGCACCGCATCCATGGCTGCCTGCAGCTGCTGCACGACCGCCCTGCCGTCGCCTTTCGGTCCCAGCACCCACAGGGCAATGTCGTCAGCGTACACCGACATGTGTACCCTGTGACCCCCCCCCCCCCTCTGGGCAGGCAGCCTGGCAGGGCTGCCATCACCAGGTTGAAGAGGAAGGGGCTGATGACGGAGCCGTGTGGGGTGCCGACAAGACGTTCCCTACCTGCACCTGCGCCCTTCGGCCCGTCAGGAACGCCTCGACGAAGCCCCGCAGCTTCCCCGCAATGCCGGCTTCCTCCATGGCAAAGGAGATGGCGGGGCGCTGCAGGTTGTCGAAAGCGCCCTTCACATCGAGCAGCACCAGGGCAGCCACCTTCCTGGTGGCACGGGCGTGTTCCAGGGCCGCCACCACGTCAGTGATGGAGTCGGTCGCCGCTCGGTGCTTCCGAAACCCCGTGAGTATGAGTACGAAACCCCGTGAGTATATTAGTATGAAACTCTATGGTTAAAACCATTGCGGCTAGCCTAGCTCTCGTCACTGAACGAACTTCAGTACTTGGAAAGCATAATAGATAAATGCAGGAACTCGCGCGCGGTTACAAAACGATCCCTTCATGCCGCAGTGATGCTGCTAACGTATCATACATCTCAAGAGCTAAACGCAGATGTCATCTGCAATTTTTTGCTTCACATCGTTTGGTTCTTCTTTCTGGTTAATTATTGAGAGGCATAGTCAGTCGCCCTAGTTGGCCGTATGTGAACCCTATTAATGTAAACGTGCTTCTTTAGTTGTGCAATTAGCATCCACAGATTATTCCTGAAGGCCTCAGCAAATGTATCTAACATATGTTTTTAAATAGAATGCCACAACGCGTTAACTAGGTCCACCTTTTCTCAGCTGCGGCGAAGGATCAGATGTTGTGCACAGGAAATTAAATCCTTGTAGAGTTTAACAACACATATTTACAACTATGTACGCATGCAGATAACATGACTACAACATGAAGAATAAAGCTTAACATAATGAGCAATCATGTATCGTATTTGGTTTAAAATGGCGGCGACATTGAACAACTAGTAGGCAGCGGTTACCAGTCAGGGCTTGAATCATTTTGGTCGTACACATCTTTAAGATTAATGATCGTTTGGCCAAAGTATGACCTTGAATAAACCACAAGTTCAGCGTGTCTATCCAGCATTCGCGTTTTCATTAAATATATGCAAAGCTGTTAAGATAAAAATCATATGTAACATATTTTAAATATTGTTTCCCACATGGACTTGCAGTGCAATAAATACCACGTGGGAAAAAATCAGCACTTGTGACCAGTATGCGTGGCAGATTCACATTCCAGAATCGTCGAGTTCGAATCAAGGAACCCCAAACATTCTTTTCATTTCATTCTACTTGCCCTTTAGGCCATACCTTGGACCATGTTTTGGTAGCACCTACGCCGGACGCCGGTGTTTCGCGTAATGAACCACTTTAGGTTTTCGTCATAAAGCAACACTCAAATGATTCGTAAATATTGTGAGATTACTTGTCCGTATTAAAGCCTGAAGTATTTAGACCATGTTTCGACCGATCTGGGATCGCTTACGTGAATTTACATAGTAGCAAAAATGAATTCAAAAGTGTTGTTCTTTTTTCTGCATCGTCCTTCCCGGTGTCCTATTAGTCGCACCCTTTCGGAATGGCTCCAGAGCGCCGACTGCCGGCTCGCCGACATGCCGACCGAAGCCCCGACAAAATCAGTCGGCCGGCCGGCTGCGGGTTGTCGCCATTCTATTGAGCAGTGAAAACTGAGCCCCGGTAAGATTTGTGCCATGAGGATGTGGCTTTATTTTGTTAGTTTGTAGACTTCATTAGGCTTAGTAAATTCTATAAAGTCAAAATACTACCGCATACGCAATACATATATTGGTTTACGAGGCTTCGCTGATTTCGCTTCAGTGGAGTTGTAATTTCCATATGCCTGTGCAACTGGTACGCTTGTAGGAAATCCACGGTGAATGGAAGGCACGAGAAGCGTCAAAGAAGCTATGCTAGGTAATAAGGAATAAAAATAACCCGAAGCTTTTATCATTAATCGCAAAACCAAGGTACAAGGAAAACTTTTTCGCAGGGTCAACTAGCAGAGTGATCTGCACCACCACCAGGAATTTGCGATCGCGTTTCCTTCCGTAAAGAACGGAGTCGCTGGTGATCATACGATTGTTTCACAAGCATTTTTCAAGAAATGCTCAGCTTACCAGATCGGAGTGCCGCAATTCAACGAGTTAACAGCAATGTTCATGTCGGTGCAGGCCTCCGCGAGCTACACCAGTTATTTGTGATTTGTCTTGTGAGTTCCCGTGGCTCAGTGGTGTGGAGCACTACGGTAGTGGTATCTCACTGTGTGGGTTTGAATATGTGTGCGTGTGTGTGTGCGTGTGTGTGTATGCGACAACAAAATATGCGCCCTATGAGGCCCGCTGTAATAGCAGTCAACGATTGTACCTATTCTTTACGGTGTTCTTTAATACAGAATTTCCCCCGCATGGACATTTTTTATTTTCCTTTCTTCAGAACAGACCTGGACTGACCAGCATCAATAACGTGGGACAAACCCAAAATAAAAGAAGAAATCTGGTTAGCGGGATTTTTTTCCGTACAACGAAAATGTCTGTGAATGTGCTTTCTATATTGTACACCGCAATTTTGCTGCCCGCGGACAATTAATTATATAGCAATGACATGCTATGCCGAACCGCAGCGGCCTACAATTTTATGCCGCCCTTTACAGCGCGCAACAAGGCACGTTTCCGGGCGCGCGCAGCTTCGTCCAGCTCATGAGCAGCGGATGCGGTCGCCGCTGATGCCTGCGAGCGGCAATGCCAACAGCGCCCCTCTATAGCCCCACGCTGCCTTTAGAAAACCGTCGCGCGTAGCATGACACGCCAGCGTAGCGGCGATTAAACATATCAGATAGGGCGGCGGGGCCAGTGCGAACACACTCTTTGACCGGCGCTCCATGGTTCCCGTCGGCGCCCATACGCGGCGCAGCGATGCAGTTCGGCCACCGCTCCCGTGCTCCGTTTACTTCTGCGCGGACCTGTACATTAGCGGCCAATCTGACCTTTTCTTCAAATAACGGGATGACTATAAAAAGGGAACGTTCTCGGGTGTGGTGAACCACACTTTAGGTAGATATTAGAACGGGACTACGGTGCGCACCCTTTTCAGGTCCTGATCACTGTCGGTTTTGTTTAAACAAAACAAGCAAATATAAATAGCTCGGGATTCTTAAAGATTGCGTCAGCGGCGATTGATCCCCGTACGCGCAATAAGGTCTGTAAAGCTTGCGCCTGCTGTTAGAGGCAGCCCATCGGTATGGTTAGAACACATGATAAAAGCACCGTTCGTGCTGTTGTGCATGCAAAAATTTTCCTGAATGCAGTGGGTGTAGTTCCCATAATGGGGAAGTTTTCTTTGTTCTTCTTCTGCAGGCGCACTGAAAAATGGCTCATTTAGATGAGAAGAAGGCGAAGCTGCGTAAGCTTGGTGCATCGCTTCCGACCGAAAAAAAGATTATCGGTAATCGTTATTTGATGATGGGCAGGCTGGATGTCTCCGTCCATTCCTCTCCCCGCCCTCCAAACACCTGAAAAGCTCGCAAGGGGAGGGCAAGGACCTCACCTGCCATACATAGGCCAAGGTATAGAAGTACTTCACTTTTTTCCCCTTATTTTTCTTTCATATTCTCATGCACTGCTTCATATTTCTTATTTCTTATCGGGGTCACCGTTCCCGTTAGTTTATTCTGGCCCTTAAAACATCGGACATCCTTAGGAAAGCAAGCACCACCATTTTTTGAATATTTTATTTATGGCTGCTGAGACACAATCCTTGAGCACCAAATGTTTCTATTTTTACAAAACGTATGCGGCATGGTCCGATAGAATTTCTTTGTTGAACAGCCGAAACACAATGCCATCTGCACGTAGCAGTCAAAGAATGCGTTCCTGAAACACTTTTGTGGCTACGCGCCAAAATGAGTTCTAACGCCAAAATGAGTTCTAAAATGTGCCCACCACTTGAGGCATGAAAACAGCGGTCTCAAGCGACCATCTTGTAACACTGTGCTTATTCATCGAAAATGCGATACGGCTCCAACAGCCGTTGTGAATAAGCAGTTGTGCGCCGTAGCTAACCCACACTCGAAAAATGAGGCTGGATATCAACTTCCCAATTTTAGGTGCTTTACGCACCGAAGCTACCTCTTGGATATGAGGCGCCCCGTAGTCAATAAATAGGGATTAATACAGACCAGATGAGGATACTTGCATGCGCCCAAATCACCTAATACGCGTGTTTTCTCTTTATGCCTCCATCAAAAAAATGACCGCCGATAACCAGATCGAACCAGCATCCCTAGGCTCAACAGCATGACACCTGAGCGACTGAGACACCGCGGGGGATTTGCTAGGTAGCCCCAGGCAATGCCACATGGAACGTGGTCTAGGACGAACTGAGAAAGAGGCTGTAAAAATTCATCTGGAACGAAAAGGAGACAATTCAGTTGCGGCTCGGCGCCACCGGCAGCACCACCACCACTTCTCTGCCCATCGATTTCAATATCATGTGCATGTGGTTCAATAGATCCAGCTGTGAAACATAGTGGTTTGAATTTTGCTACGTAGAGTTTTGAACAAATGAAATTCGAACACGAAAATATGAACAGGAACACGCAAAATTAAAAAAACAGTGTTCGTGGAGGCCTAACAATGGCGCGCTATTGGTATATTTCGAAAGCCACCTTTCGCAACTTCGGTTTTGTAACTAATTTTGACTTTCATGGAAAGAAATCGCTGAATTTGTGTGTTCTGGTTCATATTTTCGTGTTCTCGTTTCATTTGTCCATGCCTGCATGTTAAACCCATTCAAATATTTTTTTTTTCATATCTTATTTTCTCTTTATGTCATGGCATTCTCAGCAGAATATCTAATATGCTCAAGGAAATAACAACAACGACTTCAAACCCAATACATTTCGGCTCCACTGGTCTTAAACTTATTCGCCCACCTTTGTTCACTCGTGCGTGGGAATCGTCGAGGTTGCCGCGCATTCATTCGCTTCCCACCGAGGCTGTTATAATATGCAGGGGTCGAAGAACCGCGAGGCTATTTCACCTCAAACCACGCACACACAAAAGAAATGCTTTGAGGCTGTCGCTTACCAATGAAAGGAAAGAAACATTGCCAGGAGCTATTCAAATGAATTCTCAGACCTGTTACGGAAAAAGACGCCGCTATACAGTCAGAAGCTGACTGCAAACACTCCACGAGAAAAAAAAGGAAAGCAGGTGAAACGCTAAATAGAATTCGGCCTTCCTCTTGGCAGCTACCGGTTGACAGATGAGGGCAGCCAGGAATGGCGGCTTTCCCCTTCTCGTGAGATGCTTTAGTGGCGCATCAATAGACGTTTTTTCTGATTCCGTTCCGCTTCACGAAGTTGTCGTCATGACAGCCGAGCCCGCCCTTAACGTAAGCTGAACGTGAAAGGATGAACGTAACCGCATATATCTTTACACAAGTTTAAAATGCTTTTTGAATGTGAACAAACACCAGGAAAGTAACGATGCTTGAAAATGCAAGTGGTGTCTTTTTTATGTATGCTGGCGCACATATACAGCATATTCGGACAAGAAAGAGATAATTGCTCGCATGTTTCTTTTAAATGGTTTGCTTTAAACGAGAACTCTAACTGGCTCTGGGTTGCTTAACCCGACCACTGGTAGACTGCGAGCACGTGTAGAGGGAGAGTCGGAATTTTTGTAAAGGATTCATGGCGAAGCGGGCATACACATGCCTTGAAGAAACGTGTGCTGAGAATTGAGAAATCATTAGCATAATTGGCAATCTAATGAGGGGATGTGTGTTGCGGGTTAAGCAAAGGTTTTTTTTTTTTCGTTAATACACGCACTAGTGAAGTCGCACAGGGGAGAACTGTAAAAACATCTCAGAGGTCTTGTTGACAACGGTGGTTCCGGCTAAGCTAGTACATACTGGTTTTCTTTGGCCGCCAATATCTTCATAATATCATGAAAAAAGTAAAATTTCTGGAATTTGACGAACGAATTGAAAAATCTTGAAATAATGGTCTAGTGTTTTGAAGTCGCCTATGCGCTAGGAGTATTTTATGCAACGTGGTGAACCTTAGCGGTCCTCAAAATGTCGTCTGTACTGGGATTAACCGACCAGATTTAGGGGAAATCCCCAAGGTGGAGTAAGTTTCTTCGAAGGAAAGTTTGACATCCACCTGAATGCAGCCATACGGCAACAAAGGAAAGCTATACAGCTTCCTCAGAAACATCGCAGTTGAAGAAAACTCCATCCTTCTTTCCTTTGTAGCCGTATGGCTGCATTCAGGTGGACGTCAAACTTTTCTTCGCTGTACTGGGATTGTTGTGTTTCGCAACCTTTAGGTGGAAAGCCGCGATGCGGGGAATCAAGCACGCGACTTTGTTCATGGTCGCGCACCACCATTGCCAATGATCTACAGCGGTTAAACATTTTGTGAGCATTTTAACTCGGGTACATTTTGCCGTAAGAGATTCAGGCCTCCTCTACACAACCCATTGGTTGTTTGATTTCTGCAAAGCAACCTCTTGGATAAGTTGCGCCGTCATATTGCGTCTGCAGAGCTTTTACGAACTGTTCGCTCCATGCTACACAAGAAACCCTTAACTGCAGGAATTCTAATTGCTATTCTGAATTCAATCTGGCACACCTAAGACAGCTGCTTACATAATATGCTGCGTTTTCACATGCACTTTATGAATTCACAAATAAACATCCCCAGCCTCATAGCTTGCTTCGATGCCGAAACCAAGAAGAGACAAAAAATTCCTTACTTCCCTTACATACGCAGTAAATCCGTACATTCAGAATTGTCTGCAGGCTCGCAAGTTTACATTTTTTACGAAACTTTGGCGTGTCTCTTCAGGAATACCTTCCGGCAACTATGCACCTGTCGTCTGAATACGTTAGGTGCCCTGACCATTCGTCGCGCATATGGTAGCCGGCCGTCCTGCCCGACGGGGCTTTATCGAAAACTCTGAGGTCGCTCACAGCAGAGTTTTGAGGGAATTTTGAACTTGTCGACTGTTGTGGCGGCGTTTTCACTGATTTAACCAAGCACCCAGTGTATCCGGCCCCTGGTGTGAACCCTTACGGTTGGCACGGTGACTAGAAGTTGTATGCTGAAGACAAAGTTGCCCTTTTTAAACAGGCACGACAGGCGCATCACCAGTCTGAACCGGTGGCTAGAGCAAAACACGCAAAAAAACCCCACCTCGTCGGGATCAGACGCACTTACACGGAGAGCCTGTACTTCGCCCCACACACAAAGGTTTGGAAATGCACCTTTGACACGCTTAGGAACACAGCGGCAGCAATTACACCTTTGCTCAGAGCAGAATACCGAACAAGCAAACGGACAATGCAACAATTCAGTGTTTCCAACACACAGCAAGTAGGAGTTCCACAGAAAAATTGCCGAATGTAGAGTTTTCCTATGCACCATAATAACATTCAGGCGGGTAACAGATGCTTGCTTTGTTGTGTCTGCTGCGATAAGATTTTTTAGTACCGCAATCCCTGTCGCGGTCCCTATCCCTTTCGAATGCTATCCCGCACTGCGGACGGATTGACGATAAAGTATAGATATGGGTCCATAAAACGGACGATGAAGCGGTTGATGAAAGAATTCTTTTCGCTTTCCCTTTCGCGGATTCCAAGACCTAGTTAGCAAGGATTAGGCGTCGAAGGCCTAAGCAGGCACTAAGAAGTATCCATTGGCTGAAATAAAAAGAAACCCACAGACACATGACATTTTAAAATGTTCCCTTCATACTTGATCAGTCCTTAATTCCTTTAGGAGTATTATCGTACGCCTTCTTGGACATTTTAAACAAGTATGATATATCTTGTCTGCAATTTTGTGACATCGTGCTTTTTGTGTGCGACGTTTTCGGGCTTGATGCCGGCATAAAATGTACCTGGTACCATTGAAGAAATGGCTGACCAAAAGTTCGCATCAGCTGTGTAATGACACTCAAGTGCGGTTACAAATTAAGTGGCGTAATTATTACACCCAAACATGATATATGACTTTCTAAAACATACTAAAGGTAGTTAAACATAACTTTTAAATGTAGTTTCTTACAAGCGCAAAGAAAGGATGGCGTCAAGGAAATATATCCAGCACAGAGCTTCAGAAGAAGAAGAGGCTAAAAATAAATTCAAAACGCCTTGAACAACAACGTATTACGTACCTTATGTTCTGCTTTACTGACACCTCATAAGAAAACCACGTTGCTAGTGGAATTAATGGTATGCCTACTCTACTAGTAAGTATTCGGATTGCATTTTATTGTGTTTCCAGTTAAAGTGGTAAAAGGCCCCTGACCTTGGGGCGGTCCTTGATAAATATAAGGTATCTGATATGCAAAATATTTTTACAAAACTTATTTGACGCAGCGTTGCATAGAGACCTTACGCAATACTGTACGCCTCATAAAGCTTTTAGACTCTGAATATGTTCGCCTGGAACTATTTATTTAAGGTATACATTTCTTACCATAAAAAGTATAGCATAAGATTTTTCTATATGCCCTCTTTACAGGGTAGACGTGCTGTATACATTGCGCAGTTGTTGTCACCCTCTTGTTCAACAACTGCAACCAGGTTATTGCGTTATTTTACCTTGAAGGAGGTGGAATTTTTACTCGATTAGTGATGGAATGCAGTAGAGATTTCCTTGGTAGGATAATTAATACTGAAAACCCTCTTTGTCGTGCCCAGACAACCCATATAACACGCTAAAACCTCGCTCTGCCCTAAAGCCACCCATCTCCACCCCTGCCCTTTTCTCGCTGCCTCCTCGAGCCCATCCCCCTTTCTAGATGCCCTGGGCCACTCAGTCTCGAGACGTCCTAGACAAACTCAAACCCCTCATAAAGGTATCTATAAAAAGCAGTAAGTGCGCGACCGACCGACCGACCGACTGACTGAATCATCATAGCCTAGCCAAAACGTCTTGACCTAGTCATTCAAATTTCGGGTGTAGCTTTGTATCATGCTCACTAAGGCTCACTAAGGCCTAATTTTAAGTGCAATGCACTTCTTACGCGACCCTGAACCTGCGTCCACCGGCGATGTCCGCATCACATACCCACGTGGGGGATTGGCCAGGAATCTCCTCGTCTTCCTTGGCAACGGGGGGAGATGGGCATGCGCTGCCTGGCCGCTGACATGGCACATACCCACGTGGGGGATTGGCCAGGAATCGGGCGTGAGAAGGGCTAATGCACCCGCTTAAAGGAGTACTGATACGAAATTTCAAAGCTGAGATCCGCTCTAGCAATCAAGTACAACGACAACACAAATAGGTGTCTGTGAATAAATGCATCTTTCTTTCTTTGTAGTTGTGTGTGTGTGTGTGATCTCTCTTTCGCGAACATTACCGAATCGCGCAAATTCAACTCGTGCATTCGCACTTTCACATTCTTCCCCTCGGGGAAATGCGGGGAATTTTTTTTAGAAATGACTTGAGCAAAATGTGGGAAATCGTGATTCAGCAAATTCGTAATTATCTCGCTCGCCTGTTCATATATCGAACTGATTTCGGCAAATTAATGCAACCCGTACTAGTCTCCTAAAATCCGTCTTCCGGTTGTGCCGTATCCAACCAAAACGGGGAGAATCTCAATTTTGGAGTAAATTGGAGTGTTAATGGACTCATTATCGGTTATGCCCTTCGATTTAACCTATTTCTTCTTGCTGACGAATGCTAACCATGCAAATCAGCAAAAACAATATTAACTATTTTGCCACACGACACTACTAAATTTACGCCAGAGGGGTTTTGTGAAATTGCGAACCTGAGTGAAAAGTCCCCACAGGCGATATCAACGCCCAGCCGAACTGCTATCATCCCAGAGGCTTGAATTTTTTGGATTTCATTACTGTCATGCTGTATAGGACCTGAACATGGCTGAGCAGTGTTTTTTAAAATTGCACCCCTGAGTGAGCAAAAAGTTCGAAAACACTCTGTAGTAAATTTTTTGTTCAGAAATTTCTCATTATATCGGAGGCCCGTACATAGGTATATCAAAGCTTTTTTTTTGCTGACATAGGTAACCCTACAAATGTCGAAAAGCTGTTTTACCGGGTTTTCCCCTAACTTGTAAGGGCGAATTAGGATTGAAAATGATATAGGTGGGATATCGACGCCCATCCCGAATTTATATACCTAAAGACTAGAAATTTCGGGAGTACAATTGTATTACAGGGTGGGTGCTGATTTAAGGTCCATTTATAGTACAACTATGAGGGAGTAAAAAAATCCCGCGTGTATCTCTGCTTGCTGAGGGCAAATGTCGTCGAAAGACGACACATTTCAGCCGCCCCCGCCACGTAACCAGCAGTCGACTCTCCCCCTCTACACCTCACGCTTTTCTCGTCCCCTCTCACAACTCACATGATGGCTACAATAAAGGTTTCGTCAATTCAATTCAATTTACCCAAGGTCGCAGAACTCTCGCGCAATCGCCTGAGACACCATGCAGGGGCTCTTTTTTTAATTGTAATGGTCAATCCAACGTCAACTGCCTTAATATTTTGGAAGAAGTGGAGTGGAGTGGAAAACGTTTTTTGTTATTATAGCATTGAGTGCTACCGTAGGCGGTGGGTGGACATCCTAGTCCCGTAGTCCACGCTGTGCTGCGGCGGCCCGGGCGCGCTGCACAAGAACCTCCTGATCCGTGAGCTGCCATGGCCACTGCGAGCACGCTCTCCCACTGCTCAAGGGTGTTTGGTTGTGGGGGGGGGGGGGGGGGGGGTGTCGGAGAGCACATCCAAACCAAATGAGTTGTATTTGGACTGCCGGAGCAGTATAAGCAAATGGCGGGGGGGGGGGGGTTATGCGGTTAGGGAAATCCAATGGAGGAAGGTGCGGTTGTGGTAAGTCTCGGTCTGGAGTCGCCGCCAAATGTGCGCGTCGGCCACACCTAGAGATAGATGTGGGGGGGGGGGGGTAGAGCCCTACCGGAAGCTCTTTAGTGATTTAGAATGTCGGAGTAGTAGTGGGGGCAGGACCGGAGGGCCGCTAAGTGGTTCGTCTTCTTCCCCTTCTGGGAATGCCAGGTGGGTGAGGTCGCGGGCAGTGACATGCGCCGACTCATTCCCAGTTAGGGACGTATGCGCTGGAATCCATACAATGCGGGTCTCTGGCAGTTCTCGTCGTTGTTGGAGGATGGCAGCTGCAAGGCAGGTGACGGTCCCCATTGCAAACCGTCGGCAGGCTGTTTGTGAGTCGGTGAGCAGGGCAATGTTGGACGTCGGGGAATGCACCACCGCTAATGCGATGGCCGCTTCTTCAGCTGTACTTGTAGAGCTGGTATGAATGTTGCTGTTTCCAGTGTGCTACCATCCGCCCTGACTACCGCAGCCGCATGTGCATGTCGGAAGCGGTAGCTCGCGGCGTCCGTGTAGCATGCTTCGGGGTCTGCGGCACATCGCGCTGTAAAAAGCCGTGCGCGGTGTCGCCTGCAACCAGCATTGTAAGTCGGGTGCATGTGCTTTGGAACTGGAAGCACCCATATGGCAGCTCGATCGCTGTCATGCGCTGCAGGGTGTCGATTGTTGGTGGAAGGAAGTAGCCCAAAGTGCTTAGCCCATACGTATCGCCCTGTAGCAGTTAGTCGAAGCCGTTGATGCTGACGGTTGGTGTGGGCTTCAATTAGTGTAGCCAGGGTGTTATGCAAGCCTAGCTGGAGGAGGCGGTAAGTTGATGTGAAGAGACGTAGGCCAAGAGCTATTGTGTCTTTGCGAATCATATTGATTTCGTTGATCTCTCTGGTCTTGAGAGCCACGTAGGGTGTCCCATAAGTGATTGTGCTGATCAGCATGGCCTGAAGAATTCTGCATGTCTCTGCTTCTTTGAGTCCATGACGGCGGGAGCACGCACGTCGAATAAGATGAGTCAGCTGGGCCACAGTCTGTTGAAGCCTAGGAAGCATTGCTGCTCCACT
Source organism: Haemaphysalis longicornis (assembly GCF_048455015.1). Lineage (NCBI taxonomy): Eukaryota > Metazoa > Arthropoda > Arachnida > Ixodida > Ixodidae > Haemaphysalis > Haemaphysalis longicornis. The sequence goes on along the minus strand of NW_027526203.1, from coordinate 237,803,937 downwards.
TCCATCATGGTGGTACGGAATTCCCAGGATTCGGAGCGCTTGCATTGTGGGAATGACAGTGCCCTTTATGGTCACAATCGGATCTGGAGTTGGGGGAACCGGTCGCCCTCGTGCCCGCGAGCGCATGATGAGTAGGGAAGAATTTGAAGGTGCGCACTTCAGGCCGCACGTTTGCAGGTATGCCAATGTGGTGTCGACAGCTCGCTGTAGCTGATCTTGCTGGTGGCCTGATGACATTTTGGTCATCCACAGTGTTACGTCGACTGCGTACAGCGCGTGGAAAACATCCTCTATGGAATTGAGCTGGGCTTGTAACCCCGATAGAGCGATGTTAAAAAGCATAGGTGAAATCACCGAGCCTTGGGGGGTACCTTTGGCTGGTGTGTGGAACTTGCCAGAGACATGGGCTCCCAAGTGAAGGGTGGCGGTGCGATCTGTTAGAAAGGCACGCACATAGTTGTATGCTGCGGCTCCAAAATTGAGGGTTTGCAACCGGTTGAGAATTACTGCATGGGTGACATTTTCAAACGCACCCTGTACATCCAGTGCTAAGATGGAGCTGGGTTGAGTCTTACACAGGTTGTTGATAATGAGCTCATTTAGTTGTAAATGGACATCTTGAGTGGACAAATGGGGTCTAAAATTAAACATTGTATGTGGGAGCTCTAAGTAGTCGTTGAGCTGTCGTGTAACGAGGTGCTCGAACTACTTCCTGACGCACAATGTTAGAGAGATAGCTTGTTAGACTTGGATAAAAGCGTTATTTCGGCATGTCACCAGTGCGCCGTTACCGTTCCCTGAGCCCAGTTATGATTGTAGCATTCTAGTAGCGACTCCTGGTGTTCTTCGTTCAGGTTGCGTAGGAGGCCATAGGTTATGTGGTCGTGGCGTGGTGCAGTGTTGCGGGCTAACTTGTCTAAGGCTTCATCCAGTTCGGTCTTAGTGAACGGGGCGTCGATAGTGGGGTTGGGTGCTCCCGTGTAAATCTGGGTGGGTGATTACTGTCGTATCATCCCCAAAGATCTTGGTGCGCACTTGGTCCAACAGTTGGTCAGGCGTGGACGGATGGTTGTGCAGGAGGCGGGTGAGATGTTGGGCCGTAGATATCTTCGATGGTGACGGGCCCATAAGGTGCCTCAGTATGCACCAAGTCCGCTTGGTCGTGAGAGTGCCCTCTAATTGATCGCAAAACCTCCGCCAATTTTGGGAGTATAACAGTATTATCCTAGCAGACAAACATCCGTCTGTCTGTTACATGGTCGATTAACGTTGGCATTCTGCCACGGCTGGAATGGTTTAGCAGCGGCCGCTTCAGGCTTTGGATATAATTTTGTGGGAGATAGTTTTACTTAACACCTGCTCAGGTAAAACTTCCCATGGTATGTAGTCGTTTGAGCAGACCAATGTCGTGCCATTTATTTCAGTATAGGTCCAACAAAACACACGTTCCCAGCGATTTCTGCAACAGTACGCCTTCTGTAGGAGCAAATGTATTCATCCATCATGTCCTTGGTAGAGTTGTCAGGCGCTGCTGCGTAGGCGAAAATGACATGCTCTTTGCAGTGACCTTGTCATGTGCGATTTTTCGAAGCAGATTGGCCGGCTCAGAGAACGGTGTGCTGATGTCCCCTACATTCTGGGTGAAGTTAGTGTGTACGAGGACAGAATTATCGGTGCAGGTCGGATGGTTGTTGAAGGCCACTACAATCCCACGGGCTACTTGATATCGTCCTGCTGGCCGAGGTTCAGTCTACTGCGTGGTCGTAAGGCCACTTTGAACTTCTGCCGCGAAAGCAGGGGTAGACTGCTTCGTTTAAATGTAGTTTAGTGTGGAGGAAAGTTGTGCTGACAACTTTCCCGTACCACTACACGCTCCATGTTCCGATAATGGACAGTAACCGAGCCGCCGCCGTGCTGTGGAGCGTCTTGCGTGTTGTCAGTATCTTCAACTCCATCATGGCGGTGAAAACTGCTTGGTATCAGAGCCGGTATGGAGTTGAGAACCACGCCCACGGCTTTCCACAACACCCACACCCCCCACCCCGTACCCTTCGGAGCATGCGTTAAGTGCCTGCTATGTCCACTCACAACTTTTTGCGTGAAGACGTCTGCTCAAAATTTCACTGCGTCAGAAAATTTCTAGAGGTGCTCACACCAAACAAAGTTTCGGCTTTTTACATGCCATTCTTAGTGAGGGATTGGCCGCTATAAGGTATCTATCAGATGGCATGTTTGTTGAAAAACCAGAGAGATGAAAATTGGAGCCAATGTACCGTGTTGGGCTCATGAGCGATTTTCCCTGGGCACTAGGCTTCTGCTGCTAGGGTGTCCCTCAGCTGTGCTTACCAGCTGTGCTTATGAATCGTCCGAGGAAACCATATCCTCCCCACCACCCGGAAACGACAATGGCGGAAGTGACAAGTTAGGGGGTCCGTACGTGACTGGAGTCAGGATGGGAAGAGGCATGATGGTAGGTTAAAGGGCCGTAAATAGGTCTCGATTTCAAGAGCGCTTTCGTTAGATAAGCGGGCTTTGCTTTCCGTTTTACATTTAAAGTCTTGACACCATTCAACGGAGATTTGACGTAGTTTTCTTGCCTCTGACGTAGCCTTTATGACGCCGCTGCTGAGCACGAGGTGGCGGGTTCGATTCAAGGCCGCGTGGCAGCTTTTCTGATGGAGGCCAAAAGCAAAAAAAAAAAAAATCGCGCCAATTCACCCTGTGAATGTGGTTGGAAAGCACAGCTGCAAACGGCCCCACAACAATTACCCATGCGACGTCCCTTAAATTCAGCCACGCCGCTCTACAAGGCCGAGATGGTGGAGGACGACGAGAAGGAGAAGAAGTAGGAGGACAACGCGGAGGAGATGGAGGAGGATTAAGCACTTCTATTCAGACTTCTGAACGGCCCACAGTGCGGCCCAGGGGAGTTGTTCTTTCTATGCAGTCCACGCCGCCTGTGCTCTGTCCACCAACTGAAGCTGGGTTGGCAGACAGGGGCTGGACAGCAGCATCTTCCATTTCTCTTGTTGGGTAGTTGACGGAAAGAGAGGAGGGTGCTCAGGGATAAATTCGCACACCCCAATTATGTGGCAGAGTGTTCCTGCTTCTGAGTAAAATTTACATTCAGCGTTGTAGCGATTCGGGTGCATTAAGTGCAGAGGCGTCGCGTGTGGGAAGGAGCCCGATTGTATGTGCCGTAGGGTAGTGTGTTTTTCTCTGGAAAGGTCAGGGTAACGCCAAGGTAGGGTCTGTCTCTGAAGGCGATAATTCTGGGTTATGCCCGTGAACGAGACAAGCGGGTGACTGTCCCCGTGCAGCTTCATAGTACGTGGGTCAAAGCGTAGACTTCTTGGTGGGCGTATTCCTTGCCATCCATGAAAGCGTGGGTGGGTGTCCAGATGAGCTGAATGGAACTGCTAGGGGAGTGGATTTTTAACAGGCGCAGTGCACGTCGGTACACCCAACCCTACTGGTAATTCCGGTAGGCTTGTTGGGAATCGGTTACTACCTTCGAGCCCTGGTTGAGTGAGAGCCAGGGCGATGGCTGCCTCTCCTGCTGCGATCATTTCTTGGGTCTTGTGTGAGGCACACGCAAGAATTAAGGTTGGTTCAGGAGGTAGCCACCATGATGGCGTACTACTGCCCTCGATGTTGGGGGGCGCCGGTGTAGATAACTGCACGATCGCCACAGAGGGTGGTGTTGAGCGCTTGAGCCCATGCTTGTAGGCGACCCTCGTCGTGTGAGGGGTTCATATTTCTAAGCAAAGGGAGCATCTTTAGTTCTTGTCCCCAAGAGTGCGGAAGTACATCAAGCGGAGTGACATTCTGTGCGGCCCAGCCAATCTGGTGAAGGATGCGGCGACCCGCCGCGGTTCTGCTCACTCGGAGCTTCTGATTAGAAAAATGGCCCCTTATAAAAATTTTTACGTCCAGTCAAAAGACAGTCTATTTCCCGGAGGCAATAGACCATGTATGTCCTCTGTGTGTCCCCTGTATTGGAATTTGGCCACTTACTTTTTGTGTCCTCCAAGTGTCCTTTGTGTTTCCGTCCTCCATGTGTACAGTATATTTCCCAAAGGCAATAGACAGCATGCGCCCTCCATTTGTCCAGTATGTTTCCAGAAGGCAATAGACTGTGTGCGTCCTTTGAGTGCCCTAAAATTGGCCACAGACTTTGTGTCCTCTATGCGTCCTTTGCATTTCACGTTTCCTCTGTGCGGCCTGGAAGTATCCGTCCACCTTTCTCCTTTCAGTTTTCCTGCGGTTGATGAATGGCTGCAAATAATCAAGTTCTCTATTCCTCATGCACTGAACATCCTTCGAATGGCAAGCGTGTTTATATAATACTTTGTGGCGCTTAGAATTGCTGCCAACCACGCAGTAAAACAGCGACGCATTTTTCTGCCTTTACAATGTTTATTTGAGTAACATTGTGAATAATTAAATGCAGTGTACTGAAAATTATGGCCATCATTATTTGGCCACCTGGCCGCGAGAAAGCATTGAAGAAAGCGATCCGGCAATTTCTTTCTCGCTGACACCAAACTCCGAGCACGTAACAGCTGCAAAAAAATGAAAAGCAAGAACACAGCAGAATTATTATTTGCAGGCAATCTTAAGAAAACGGTCAAAAGAAACGAACAAGTAACCTACATGACAAACATGCCGCTACATATCATTTAAGAGGCATTCACAGTTGTAGTTCGCCTATGTGTCACAGGGGTGATGATACAGGGGCAGATTATTTAAAGAGCTTCTCCTAAAAAAGCTGCCTCCTAAAAAAAAATCGGGGAGTGCGCGTTTTGTTTTACAACCATTAACGCAGTTTTCTTTTTCTTTTTTTTCATGCAACAAGCTTTAGCGGTCGAATCCACCAAAGCCAAGCGGCGGCCGCTGGCCCGTCAGCATGATAACACTTTCGTTGCCGGCAATGGCAAGGATCACTCACACAGCATACTGGCCGCCGCTCCTGGAAGCCCATTCATGTGACCGCGCCGACGCAGCCGGTAATTTACAATAAAAGAAGCGCGGGGTGCCGAACACCAAGGAAAATTCTCAACACGTTTAACGAAACGGCGCTGCGGCAACGCGTAAGAAAATTTTAACATGCACCACGATAAACAATCACTTACGGCAGAACACGCAGCATTTTTCACACGTCGCGTCGACAGACTGGAACTTGCAGTAGAGACTCTTGATTCACGTAGGCACGCACAACTTGTCAGGTGTTTTGTCAAATGGCGACCTCGATGTGCGTTTGCCACAGCAGCGCAGTACAGCGACGACACAGGCGCTTTGCCAGCACTCACGATGTTTCAGGTGGCACAAGAGCACTAACACGTAATATTACGGCAGGAGGAGCACGTAGTAATTCACGTAACAGCAGCAAATCGAAAACAAACCACCAAAACCTTGCACAACGAACCATACACGTCTTTTCTTGCCCACCTATAACAATGACTGCATATATGCTAGCCTAGACTAGACTTATTACTACAGTTGGCTATCTAGCAGTCATAGAGTTTTAGCAGGTACTTGGTTACTTCATGATTACCCCTGAAGCAAACTAGGCAGACGCCATTATAGTATTTTGTTAAAGTTGATAATAGCAAACATATGTATAATGGCAGTATATTTTCTTGATGCGAGCAACGTCTTTTGTTGTCGTAAGTTGTTCCAACTCAAAAGCAAATAAAAATGGATTAACAAACGAAGGTATTATCATCGTCATCTACATCTAGATTGACTGTTTTGTGTTTTGTTCAGCGTCCAAGCATTCACTGTTTGTGGGCTTTTCACAAACAGAACGGCCGGATAAAAAATTATTCTCGCAGACATACGCAAACACACGCGCATACACACACACACACACACACACACACACACACACACACACACACACACACACACACACACACACACACACACACACACACACACACACACACACACACGCACACGCACACGCACACGCACACGCACACGCACGCACACACACACACACACACACACACACACACACACACACACACACACACACACACACACACACACACACACACACACACACACACACACACAGGCACACACACACGTGCGCGCGCGCACACGCACGCACGCACACGCACGCACGCTCACAAAAGCACCGTGCGTCAAATCCACGTAGGCAAACAATTCACTCAAATAAAGGCTTAGCAAGACTATGTATGCTCAAATATTTAGACCTACGTTTAACAACCCACCGCATTCTGTTTCGGTGGCTTGGAGGTTAAGTACTCGCCAATTGACCCAAAACGTCGGTGGTTCGAAACCAGCAAAGTAATCTTCTTTTTTTACCGTGTTTTAATTGAAGTTTTTCTGCCTTAGGTTATATTTTGACATTGTTGTTGCTCTTGTTGCTCTCCTCTGGCGGTGTCCCCCTTTTTTTCTGTCGCAATATATTTCTACCGCAAGCTCTACCCCAATAAACAGTATACCGCTTCAGCATTTAGTTGCAAGGATAAGCCATTTTACAACGACCCTGAAGGAAAACACAGACTAGGACAATCAGAAGCCACTTTTTAGGTTGTTTTTGTTTTCATTGCTTTGTTTTCTATTCGGCCTTTTGTTTTCTTTTTACTTTTTCTCGTCTGTATATTCTTCTCCCTCCCACTTTTTTTTCGTAAGCAGAGGGACGAGGCACTTCGAACAGCCTCGTTCAATATGTATCCTTCTTACGCCACTGTTTCATACAAACGTACCAGTTCGTAATATTAATTCTGCGAATTATTCATACATCACTAGCACGAAATAACGTATACAGTGCTGCAGAATTTTAAACCATCGGCGTTGTTTCTTACCATCTCTAGCCAAGCCAAAAAACTTAACCTTTCGAGTTTAATTAAGGCTTACATGCTCGACTTTATGTTTACTTGAGGAAGCACAGCACGATTGTTTAGTTTGCGGCTCTTCAAAAAAAGAATGTAAGGCAACAAATAGTTATACTTCTACCCAATGTCCTAGAGGCAACACAAAAGACATAAGTCAGTCTTTTGACTTCATTTTGCCTTCAGTACATACATAAGCAACAGCATTACGGCACACAGAAAAAGAATTAAGACAGCAAATTCAAGTTATATCTTCCACCCTTTGTCCTAGAGGCAACACAAGGGAAACAGGCCAAAGTCTTTTGACTTCATTTTGCCTTGAGTACACACATGGGCAATAGCATTGCGGAACTCAGAAAGAGAAGAAAGCAAGTCAGTTTTAAAGTTTTATACTTCTCATCCGAAATAAAATCTCGTATACAAATTTAAACTTTGTCTTTACCATAGTACATATAAAGGTAAAACATCATGGCTGTTTATCCGGCAGTCTATAAAAAGTACACAGCCTGCTTATGTCCTAAAGGTAACACAAAGGAAAAGTCAAAAGAAAGGCCACACAGTCAACATGCAGGAGACACAAAGTAAACAGAAAGGAAAAGTTCATTTTCATAAGGACCGGCTCTCTATCAGCTCTACCACCGTATTGTGGAGCCCCATGCTAAGGAGCCTCTCTGTGGACTCACTCAGGGGAAGACGAATGGCCTGCTGAACCGCCTTTTTAATTATTATAAAGCATCTTTATGGCCTCCTTGCCGAGAAGAAGACTCGAGGTTGACGTAAGGGAATCTCGAGAGGTCAAAAGCTTCAATTAATCGAAAGGTATGGGATTCCTTGAGGCCTCGCTTCTTGGTGGCCACTCCCCAGATCATGTGTATGATTTGATTGATGCTGTGTTTGAGGCACTGCACATATATACGTCACACTTCGTGTTGGCCTAGAGATGTAGGCCCAGGATCTTGATGCTGGGGCTTGGAGTGATGGCCTGGCCATCAAGGAGTATTTGAATGTGTTCCTTGATCTGTCGCTAGGCGTGAGGGTGGAGAGACAAGGAGCTGTGATTTTTTACGTGAACACTAGACGCAACACGCTTTAGCACATTGGCGTACTAGAAGTGAGATGCCATGCGTTGGTGTGAGCTTCCTTTTATTTTTGTAACTCCTAACACACGCGCTAGGTGCGCACAGGGCAGCTAGACGTGCCGTGGACGGACAGCACAGCAGCGCTGAGGTCGCGTGACGCAATCACGTGGCATTCAGCGAGAATGCAGGGGGCAATCCCATAGATGTGCTTGGTGAGTCCACCACCTGTCGTCCCCGCCTCCGCGTGGGCTCGTCGCTGAATCGGTAACACAGCGGGCTCTTGCTTTGTGACGCTATTAGTTCCAGGTTCGATTCCTGGCCGTGCCAGTAAATTCTTTTATTTATTCGCGGGAGTTTTCTGTTGACACCAACGGTCGCGAAAGAACCCTTGGGGGGTAGAGGTATAAAGCTTTGCTTTAAAAGCTTGATTTATTTGAAAGTTATCGGGTTCTTTGAGGCCTCGCTTCTTGGTGGCAACTCGCCTGATCATGTGTATGATTTTATTGATGCTGTGTTTGAGGCGCTGCAAGGATACGTCACTTTTGGTGTTGGCCCGAAAATGTAGGTCCAGCATCTTGATGCTGGGGCTTCGATAGATGGCCTGGCCATCAAGGAGTATTGAATGTATTCCTTGAGGTGTCGTTTGGTGTGAGGGCGGACGACAAGGAGCTAATATTTTTTACGTGAACACTGGAAGCCCCAGGCTCTAGCACATTGGCGTACTAGAATTGAGATGCCATGGGTTGGTGTGAGCTTCCTTTAATCGCTATCACGTGGCATTCAGCGAGAATGCAGGGGTTAAACCCGTAGATGGGCTTGGTGAGTGAACCACATGTCTTCACCCTCTACGCGTGGGCTCGTAGCTAAATCGGTAAGACAACGGGCTCTGGGTTTGTTACTGTATCAGTTCCGGGTTCGATTCCTAGTGGTGCCAGTAAATTCTTTTATTTGTTCGCGGGAGTTTTCTGTTGACACCAACGGTCGCGAAAGAACCCTTGAGGGGTAGAGGTAAAAAGCTTTGCTTTAAAACGGCCCTGTGTACGAGATTTCGGCGCACGTTAAAGATGCCCAGGTGGTCAAAATTAATCCGGAGCCCTCCACTGCGGCGCGCCTCATTGCCTGCGTTGCGTCGGCGCGTTAAAACCCTACAATCAATCAATCACAGCCTTTATGACGCCGCTGGCGCTAAAGACTAGGGCGCCGCTATTGGCAGGTTCCATCCAAGACTGCAGCCAATCAGCCTTTCCGCCTCTGGGGGAAGCCACAGGTGGTTTCGGTGGCTCGGGCGGCGTGTATACGAGAGCGACACTCCGGCGCGGCGTACCTGTATAGGGACGATTGTCGATCGTCGCCATCGGTCACATGAGCTCAGCTGAGTTTTTTATATAGCGCGTCGTTTACAAGATATGACAACAACGCTGACAAGATCGGAGCATCGCCTGCAGGCGGAAACGCTACGCAGGCGACCGCGGCAACCTTGTGCCTTCGCGGTGGACACGGACCACGCACGAATTCGCACACACCGCAGTAGCTAAAACTCGTTGCCACCTGCCAGATCCGGAGTATTGCTGAAAATAAGTTTACAAATGCCGGATAGGGGGTGGTAGTGCGTTGAAAGATTGTGCTGGGAATCGTCATCGGCGTGGCTTCATAAAGCGGTGACCGAATAACTGCGGCGATGCTAAGTCTTTTTTGCGCGATCCGGCCTGGGAGAGGCCTGTTCGCGGCGACAGCGCCGCATGAAAGGAATGCAAACGGGACCGTAGTCGTAGGTGGAAATCTTTAATTATTGTCGTGAGCGAGCACGTTGTTTTTGGAGCCCTCCTATCTGGCATTACGTCGCCAGCGCAGCGGACCTAAAAAGCAGTGCTACGCAGCCAGGACCAGAAGGAGCATGCGCGTTGACTGCTAAAAAGAAAAGGCCAGACGGACTGCGGAGCGGAGTCAATGCCTGCGCGCACCTCGGAGTGCCAGCGCCCTGACAAGTGTCTCTGGGTTGTTTTGCTCGAGCTTATCAGCTCGTAGCATCCACGCAGGTTTGAGGAGCGAGAAAAGGGTGAAAGCGCCAGGCCTTAACGGGACCCTGCAACACTTTCGATAAACGCTTTCGGTCTCTCCTTCGCGTCTGGAAGCACTGCGAAAGCTACAGTTATCGCCAGCACGGAACCGCACTGCGTGATTTGCTCGTCGCACCAGATACGCCTTCCGTCTCTGCTTTGCTTTAGTGGTTTTATATTTAAAGTTGCGATCGAAAAGCGTTCATTTGTGAAACTGAAGCAAAAACGGGCCAACAGCCGCTACATGGCCTCAATTACGTACTATTTCGAGCGGTCGAAGAACGTCAAGACCGGGAAAGAGTGAAAAATCTTTTGAGCGAGTTTTCAAGATATCTGATGGTCATAGAGCTGTAATTTTTGGCTGAGGTACTTTGCGGCCCCCTAATTTAAGTACTGGGTGGGTTGGGTAAATACGTTCTGCAAGCATTTAAGACTTCAAAGAAAGTCGAAAAAAGTATTGCAGGGTCGCTTTAAAACTTTCGCCACCCTATATAGGGCCCCTTTAACCTACAAACATAATGCGGCGCAGAAGAGAGGATACCGTCAGTTCAGCAATCGGCACATGTAGGCAGCGGTGTTCGCTCTCGACTGGTAAGAGAGAGAGAGAGAGAGACTTTATTCTACAAGGCAGTTAAGAGGGCGGTGTGGCCGGTGGCATGAGCCTGACGGCGGCAGCGGTGGCTCGGTTTACCAGGGAGATTTGGATCCCCGGATTCGAGCTACCCAGCGCCCCCTCCCACGGCTCGTCACACGATATGTAGGGGAAGGTATCATTAGGACATGCCCACATGGAGTGCGACACGGTGGCTAGAGCACCGCACGAAGGGCAGTTGAGGGAGGGAAATAGTGTGGGGTGAATATGGTGCAGCACTGCACGACATGGAAGAGTGTCGGTCTGCAAGGGCCGCCACGTGCGTTCCTGGGAGTAATTAAGGCTGACATGAGCTGGGGGAAATGCGCGGCAGGAGATACGGTAGCGTAGGACCAAGTCGTGATAGCTGAGGAGGCTATCTCCAGCCGATCTGGCACCGTGTGAGGGGACAAACTGGGGCCCGCTCGGATAGGGAGTTCTCGAGCAGTAGTGTGGGCTGCCTCGTTACCCCCACACCGGTGTGGGCTGGGGTCCAGATCAGTTCTATCGGGGTTGTGGGTGGATTTTTGGAGAGAATTTGGAGGGCCTGCGAGGTTATTAGACCCCGGGCGAAATTTTCAACGGCTGTCTTCGAATCAGAGATTACGATTGCGGGGGCTGGCCGTTGAGTTAAGGCTAGTGCAATAGCCGTCTCTTCCGCCATCATGGGACAGGTGGTACGGACGGAGAGGGAGGCAATAGGGGGGGCATTTGGTCGGTCGACTACTGCCACTGCGTACGCAGCGTGGTGTCGATAGTCCGCCCCGTCGACATAAAGTATGCCTGGATTTATTGGAAAGCGCCGGCACAGCTCTCGTGCTCTATGCTCCCTGCGACCCTTGTGATGAATGGGGTGCATATTGCGCGGTATGGGGCGGACTATGAGACACGCATGCGTATTGGGGGGAATGGGCAGTCTCTTATCAGTAATTAAAGGGGCGCGTAGCTTCAGACGATCCAGTATGTGCCTTCCGGTGGAGGTGGCCGAAAGCCTCCACAGTTGATTAATATGATGGGCTTCCACGAGTTCATCCGTGGTATTATAGACCCCCAGACGCTCGAGTCGAGCAGTGGATGCGTGCATGGGCACTTGTAACGCGGCCTTATAAGCTTTTCTAATGAGGCAATCAATTTTATGGAGTTCGGTTTTTGTTACATGAAGATAAGGGAGGGAGTAGGTGATGCGGCTTATCACGAAAGCTTGTACCAGCTGGAGTCTTCCTTTCTCCTTGAGTCCTTTGTGACGGGTGGTTATTCGTCGAATTAGGCCGATAGTTTGGTTTACATGCGATGTGATTTGCGATATAAATTGAGTGTTTGATATGTTACGCTGTATGAAAACACCACGAATTTTGATACTTCCTACTGTTGGGACGGTGTTGTTCCCAATCTGAATTTTTATGCCCGGTGGGGCTTTCGATCTACTCTTCGCAGGTAGAAGAAGGAGCTCAGATTTCTCAGGTGAACAGTTGAGTCCTGCCGCACCCGCCTCCTCGACAACCACCTGTGCACTAGCTTGTAGGGCTTCTTCTATGAGGGCATCGCTACCACTCGGTACCCAGAGTGTAATGACACCCGCGTAGAGGCTGAAGTGAAGGTGAGGGATTCTTTCCAGCCTCTTGTGGATGTTGAGAAGGGCGAGATTAAACAACAGCAGAGACAGTACGGCGCCGTGCGGAGTGCCAACTGAGGGGAGTTCAACAACGTCTGATGTGACGTCTCCGCCCTGAATAATTGCAGTGCGAGACGTGAGGAAGTCCCTGACGTAGTTGTAAGCACGTTAACCAGGGGAGGCTGTTGCCAGCCCTTACAAGATTGCCTTGTGTGATACCCGGTCAAATGGCTTCGTTTCGTGAGGTGTAGGGCAAGTACAGCGGCCGTGTCCATTTTTGTCGGAGGGGTAATTATTTCCCGGGATAGTTGAAGAAGAATATCCTGAGTGGACAATCCTGATCTAAAGCCAATCATGGTGTGCGGAAGTGGGGAAGAGCTCGTGCAGATGAGTTATGGTTTTCGTGTGGTGCGGAGTAAAAAAACTGTGGCTAATTCTCGTGCTCCCTCAGCGGACCATCAGCGTTTGAATTTCATGGCTGGTGAATGGCGCAGCTCCTTTCGAAAACATTGTTTTGCCGATAAAATCATACCATTTCGTTTCACATTAAGTAGAGATGCCCTCTGCAACTTCCTGCTCATGAAATATCGCAGTCCTGTAAACGCAAATGTCAAGTGCGTGTTTATAGCAATAAAAAGAAACGGTTATGCACGTGGTTTCAAACTATTCTACGTAAAGGTTGAGCACAAAATAAATTTCACCATCTTCCCCTGGGGGAACCCTGAGTAGTATGCGAAACAGCCATGGGGACGACTGAAGTTCCAATTAGTTTTCAGTTCGATCGCGGCGTTGCGGGAGGAGAATGAGGGGAGCGTAGCGCGCGCGCGTCATTTATACCGCGGAGCTACAGTGGCGCCCCCAGCGGAGTATGCAGCGGCTACCTTCGCGTCTCTAACCCAAAGCTGCTTCGCATTATCGCGCGCGGAGCCGCACGTGTCGCCATTCTTGGCGTAATCCCGCAGAGGAGAGGAGCTTCGGAGAGGAGAGGAGGAATGCCGGAGAGAAGAGGAGCGTCAGAGAGGAGAGGAGGAATGCCTCGCATACTACTCAGGGTTCCCCTACGGGAAGATGACGACGGTGGTTGAACGCGAAGCTATCTCGTGATGGATTCTTTGGTTGGCCAATCCCTAGGGGCATCCTGCCACAATCATCATCAGCGGCGCCTGGCCAGGCATGCGCAGTCGGTGTGCGGACGGCGGACGACAACGACAAGGGAGGGAGGGACACAGCCCCGAGCATGAGAAGCTTCGCATCTAATCCAATCCCTAGGGGCATCCTGCCACAATCATCATCAGCGCTGCCTGGCCAGGCATGCGCAGTGGGGATACAAAAATGCCTTATGGGCGTCTATAGAAAAATGTATGGTGAGCTATGGCCGCCTATGGGTCCCTATGGTCACCCATAAAAGTGCATAAATTAGGCTATAGCCAGCTATTGAAGTTTTCATGCAACCTGCACTAAATAATGTAAACCATACAATTCTCTTTAGACGACTATAGAACATCCTAGTGTGTTTAGTCTATGGAGTCACAGCTATTCAGGCTACTGTAGCCAGCTAAAGAAAAATCTATGGCTTTAGTTCTATAAGCCAGCCGCGACAAAGCTCTTTTGGCTGGCTATAGACCATTGTTTAGATTTAAGTCTACAGACTTGAAACCATTCAGCTGTCTTTTACCAGCTATTGAAAAGAGTTCGTGCTAAAGCTAAAGAGAGAAAGCCATAAAAGCTTATTTGGCTGGCTATAGGCCATTGTTTAGCTCTAACTCTACAGACTCAAAACCATTGAGCTGTCTTTTGCCAGCTATTGAAAAGAATTCGTCCTAAAGCTAAAGAGAGAAAGCCATAAAAGCTCATTTGGCTGGATATAAGTCGTTGTCTAGCTCTAAGTCTACATAATCGGAACCATTCAGCTGTCTTCTGCCAGCTATATCTGCCCTAAAGCTAAAGAGAGGCACCCATAAAAGTTTCTGCGGCTGGCTACAGCGCAATATATAACTGTAAACCTTTAGACGTGTGACAATTAAGCAACATTTAGCCGGAATTAGGAAAGCGTTTGGCGTAGAATTTAGAGGCTTGCATCCATAAAAGCTTCCTTAGCTAACTACATAGTGACATAAGCCTCTAAGTCTCCAGCCGCTAATAAAAAAGTGTTAGCCTATAAAGGTATAATTGGAGCGCACCATTAAATTCTATTCCGCTGATTCCAATATGACTTATGACGCGTAATTTATACACTCATGATTTACCTAGCTACATCTACAACACAGACTGAATAACGATGGTGAGGTTCATCGGCCAGTTATATGAACGTTTTTGAATAACGTTAGGTACCTAATATACCAACGATACGGGAAAATTACGATTAAAGGCAGCTACAGACAGATTAACGCTCAAATTCAGGTTGCAAGTTTGGATACTGTGCGTCGGCAAAGCTTGCGAATGAACCTCGACCGAAAGACGTATAAGTTCGGAGAGTTCTTCCTCTGCGGCGCTTGGCTGCCGCGGTCAAGTGAAAAAGCGGGCTTCTCTGAAAACGGCCTTCTCAGCGTCGAAGCAAATTGGAAAGAACTTTCGCGGCCCCCGTTCCTGCGGGCGCAGTCAGAATTATGGTGGCATCTGCGAACAACCGCATTCCTTTTCTCGCGGAGCTCACTTTGAAATTAGTCATTGAGAAAGGGGGAGAGCGACCCAAGCTGGACAGAAGGAGGCAGGGAAAGGAAGTTCTGGGAAGCGTTGAAAAGGTAGAGGGGACCACGTACGACCGGCCGGAGAGATGCGGCGTGAGTGCCGCGCACGTCGACGCTGTAGCCCGGTCGTGGGAAGGGAAGTTTTCGTGGAAAAGAGGGTCAGGCGTTCCGTGCTGTGTTAGTATTCATGCGCGCAGCAATAATAGTGGCAGAAAATTTTCCCTGAGTACTGATAACAGATATAGTTTTTTCGGATGAAGAAAACAAAACGTTAAGCGATGTTGTATTTGTCAAATAAAATCATTACCAGAAAACAAGATAGAAAAAGGTCGAAAGATGAGCACGTATCTCCGCACTATTTGCTAGCGCGATGGACGTGCTTATACCAGGATGTACTCAGTCAGCCACATCTCGTCTCCTGCGTGGTCAGCCACATCTCGGTATGCGTGGTCTGCGGAAAAGAAACAGAAACTATGCGGCACATCGTGCTAGAATGTGAGGGTATCCATCCAAATCTACATGAAGGGAATATTGGGCTGTCAGAAGCCCTAGGATTTAAAGGTATCACAGAGGAAGGTAACTTCAAGGCTGTCGAGGGGACGAAAAGAAGATTAGAATGCTGGTGGACGAAAAGCAGAGAGGGGAATATTGCCTAGGACAGTTACCACTTGTAACAGGAAAAAAAAAAGTATTTTGTGCCTAATAAGCTTTTTGTGCCTGCCCTAAGCAGCGCTAGTATTGAACCAAAAGTGTAAAACATAGGTATATTAGTCTTTTTTGGTAAGATGACATGTCATCACCCCGATACAAAGGGGAAACCAATAGAAATAATAATAATCATCATCATCATCAATCATCATCATCATCATCATCCTTGCTCATGTGCGCGGGCATGACACGTGTTGCCTAATGTTGGAAATTTACGACTCGACTGCAATGTGTTCGTGTTGATGGTGTGACGCCAAGCAAATGTACCGCTTTTCGCTGTCGGAAATTTCGGTGTTTACGGTGACAGTGTTACGATTAATTCAACATCAACTCGAAGTCATGCGAAAATGGATACCTGCGATACCGCGACAGGAATTTCATCGTACGCAAAACACCAGGGTGAGTGATCTTACGAACTGAAGAGGCTGTATTGTGCGAGAAATGCAGGACTTTTTTTGGTGTTCAAGAATACGTTTCCAAGCTACCCTGCACCACATGGGCATTGCAATGTACACAGAAGTGAAGATTTCGCCGCGGTGATGAGACAAATATAATTATTTTTTCGCGAACTGAGAAAACGTACAAGGAACTAATTGAACGGACTTGGAAAACGTTTTTTATTATTGTATTATGTGCGACCGTCTTCATTGTTTAATTAAGAGTGCATTTCCATTTTAGCCAATATACTTGCAACATTGTGCATTGAGTACTGAGTGAAATGAACGACTTCTGAGTGTTCTATTTTCTGTGGACTACCCAGCACCTGTAGGTATATGTGTCTCGGTGGGCGTTCGTGGAAAATGTGCCGCGTAGTGTGGCTGTCGAGCGAATGACGTAAGCGTGAGCCAGAGTGTTGGAATGCGTGTGCTGTGTGTTTCGATCGGCGTATGTGAACAACAGTTTACTGGCGGCGAAGTAGCGTAGATAGTAGCCCTTTATGTAATGAATGGGATGAATAAACCCCTTGGTTTTGCTTTTCTTGTTTGCCTTCGTTTAAGCCTTTTGTGAATGAAAACTGGCGACGTGTTTTCAGTCGCAACCTTGCACTCCCCCTATATCGCTGAAGTGTTCATGGAGCATATATTACAGAATGCAGATAGCCACACAACCTAAGTGCCACAGGAGAAGTTCTAGAGATCCGCAAGGCTATATGCCGGCATGGCAGCGTGTTAGTAATTTCCCAGAGGCTGCTGCTGTCGCTGTGTTTCAAGTAGTGGCGATTCTCTTCTGGCTGCAGCCCATGCAAAAATATCGTATGGTCGGCTATTGAAAATCGTTCTTATGGTTGTCTTTAGCTATTTGGCCCAATTATCTTTAGACATTTCTATGGCTGTCTTTAGCCATTTCTATGGCTATTCCTATGGGTGTCTTTAGCTTCTTCTATAGCCATAGCGATATCTAAAGAAGACCTAAAGAAAGCCATAGAACCGGCTATAGTAGAAGCTAAAGACACCCATAGAAATGTCGATATGAATATCTAAAGACAACCACAGAACCGGCTATAGAAGAACCTAAAGACACCCATAGGAATGGCGATACGAATCGCTAAAGACAACCATAGAACCGGCTATAGAAGAACCTAAAGACACCCATAGGAATGTCGATACGAATATCTAAAGACAACCACAGAACTGGCTATAGAAGAAGCTAAAGACACCCATAGGAATGGCGATAAGATTCGCTAAAGACACCCATAGAGACGTCTAAAGAATATTGGGCCAAATAGCTAAAGCCGACCATAAAAAGGATTTTCTATAGCCGACCATACAATATTTTTGTATGGGATGTGGTACTCAGGGTTCCCCTACGGGAAGATGACGACGGTGGTTGAACGCGAAGCTATCTCGTGATGGTTTCTTTGGTTGGCCAATTCCTAGGGGCATCCTGCCACAATTATCATCAGCGGTGCCTGGCCAGGCATGCGCAGTGGGTGTGCGGACGGCGGACAACACCGACTAGGGAGGGAGGGACACAGCCCCGAACATGAGATGCTTCGCATCTAAAATCGGTTTTGGCTGCCTTCAGCTCTCAAATAAACAAAAACTCTCAACGGAATTGAGCCTAAAATTTCTTGATGTGTCTCACCTTTCATGTAAAAAACCTTGTCATCATCATTGGGAGAGCATGCGACCCAAGGGGAGGCTCTTATCGTCATCAGTTTTCAGAAGGCGTAACTTGGACACGTTCTCGTTTCTAACGGAGAGAAACAAATATAACAGACACAGCACACAAATATTCAACCCACGCTGCGCACTGTTCTCCTTCGGCAAGGCTTTGCTGGCACTCCGTGTTTTGCATTTCAAGAAATTGAGGGGGGGTTTCCACACAACGGTGACAGTCGACGTAAGGCGACGCTTTGCACTTGTTCTGTTACACTGACATCCTCAACTGCCTGCTTTTACTCGATTTTCTAGATTTCCTCGTCGTCGGAAACGTCGCGCGGGAAGGTCGTAGCCATGTGGTCCACCTGGACCGTCACGTTTACGGTCATGGTTTGCAAAGCAAAGACGCTTCTGCTGCTCAGCACGCTGTTTGGACGCCGCCAGCCACCGCAGGCTTGATAAGTGGAGGCCAGCATTGTCTAATGTAATTTCCCGAGGCTCCCCCTCGCCCAGTGGCTCCCCGGCCGGACCGTGAGCGCAGTGCGGATACCAGCGCTATGTGGTGTCAGATGAAACACATCGGCGCGCCCTCCCCGAACCCAACAGAAGCCGCAGCCTCTCGAAAATCAGCAGAGCCAAAAGAAACCTCGCTTTAAAACATGGCTGAATATATAAAAAGTGGAGAAAGGTTGAGTGAACCACAGACTGGACGACTGCTGTCCTGTTGGTGCTGCACTCATCTGTCCGGCTTTTTCGCCGTTTTCTTACGATTTAATTTCCGGAGATGCAAAATTGCCAACTGGCCCAACACCAATTCTGCTACCCCACTGGATCTGCTACCCGGAAATAGGTTCACCGGAAAAGCTACCCTTCACAGGCCCACCTAACCCCTTGTTGCGTGTGCACGTTTTTGGGTGTGTGCGTCGGTTTGCGTGCGTGCTAACGTAGAATGTTGGTTTTTATATGTTGTCGTTATTTTAATTCCCGTGGTACTCTCAAGAAGTTGTGGAGAGCGGCAGAGTAAACAAGGCTCCAAAGTTTGTGGCTGGCGCTATGCCTCTGCTACGGTTTCATACGCGCTCGACTTTGGAGACGGTAAAGGCCGAACTTCTATTTCCAGTGCGGAAGCAGTAGGTTACTCGACAAAAAGAAATCTGTGCGCTTACTCTGAACTCTGAAATCTGTGCGTGATTCTGAGGCCTCCGGAAGAGCGGACAAACCAAAGTACCAAGGAAAAGTAAAAAGACGCGTAATGTCAGCTAGCACCGTGCCTCCGCAGTGGCGGGGGGAGCTCGCGGATGTTTTCTGCTTTACTCAGCCTGTGGGTGTTTTTATGTACGTGTACGGCTTCCGCGATGAGCGATGGAGCGAGACACGAACGAGGCTCCACACAGAAATGAAAAAAAAGGGGCAACAGGTGCAGTAAAAGTCTGATGCGTGCACTTTAGTATAGAGAAACAAGATCCACTTGGGCCCGGTTGTGGGAAAAATATGGAGAAAATATTCATGCCGGCTGGGATCTCAACTGCGAACTTTCGGATGATCCGACGCATGCTCTTAACGACTCAGCTCCAGAGACGGCTGTATTTTTGCTCATTTACGTGTTTACGAGAACTGAAAAAAAAGCGTGTTTTCTCCTTTTAAACGTTGCAGCATTCAAAAATTCTTCAACTCAATATAGTCTTAATAAACTTCGCTACGAATTAGTCGTGTTATGGAGCCGACGTCAGTCTGGTTGCGCCATTCCGACACGGTCTAAGCAGTTTGGATTTTGGACTCCCTTTCACTGAGGTTGCATGGAAGAAAGCTGCGCGTTTTAATCGTCTTTCTTTTAAGAAAGGGGTTTTGCTTTTTAGCAAGTTTTCTTGAACCCCTGAGTATTTCGTACGCCCATAAAGATACAGAATCGGTGCTTCTGTCTAAACGCTACTTTTCCCCTCACCGATATATGTTAAGAATTAAATTCAAGATTTCTTAAATTGTTACTGCTCACAAGGCTAAAATATTTAGGTGTTTTATCAATATGTCCCGAATGGCAAATACATCCATATGGATTTTTTTATTCTAATAGCAGTCACAAAAAATTAAACGCAGTTTCACAAACTGTTCAGTGTGCTGAAACAGCGTAACCGTGGTTCTCTTGTTTTTCAGCTCGAACGTCACTGGGCGCTCCCTCTGGAACGGGAGCGCCGTCACCACGCAAAGGAATCGGCAGCTGAACGTCAGCGGTGAGAGTCTTTCTCCCCTCGCCCACCCTCCCGGGAAGGGAGAGGAACCCGTCCCTGTGAGACCGCTGCCCCGTCTATCGGTGGGTCTGAGGACCGGTTTCTGCGATGCCGCCAGCGAGTCTGGGAACCTGCTCTTTCCGCTTGGTGACGCACGACCTTCAGCAGACTTACGAAGAAGGTTGGCCTACAATAGCTCCACTTGAGATGGCGCAGAACGCACTTCAGATCAAACCTCTTTTCGTAATATCCTTGCCTTACCCTCTCAGCTCGGATTAGAAACTTAATATATGAAGCGTTTATTGCACTCATATAGGAGGGCCCTAGTGCGAGTGTATTTTTTTAAATTCTATTGCTCACCATCACCATCAGCATCATAAGCACCACCACCCCCAGCAGCAGCAGCATCAGCAGCAGCCGCAGCAGCCTGGTTGTGTCGACTGCAGGACGAAGGCCTCTCCCAAAGATGTCCAGATACGTCTGTCGAGTGCTAGCTGAGTCCACCCATTCCCCGCAAATTTCGCAGCTCATCGCTCCATCGAGTCTTTGGCCGACCCGTATTGCGTTTGCGGTCTATTAGCAGCCACTCCGTTCAACGGATGGTCTATCGCTAAGAGCAGTACGACAAGTTATAGAACGAATCATTTCATATCTATTATATAGAAAAGAATGAACACTGTTTCAATGCTTTCGGTACCTATATAGGTACAAATGTAAAAAAAAAACGGCTTCAGAAAGTTCCCAAAATTTGAATTCACACATTCCCCATACTTGGACCACGGGTCCTCCTGTTTTATATTAAGGGTGCTACTGCCACTAAATTCGCAATATTTTAAGGCTAAAACTGATTTTACAATTTTGAGACTATCTATACAGCCTGTAAGCGTGCCGCAGAGGTTTCTAACAAAAAAGCTGTTTAAAGCTTGAGTTCCATTCGTACCTGAAGTCGCTGACAATTCGGCGCCGCAAAGTGGAGAGGAGGAAAATGCTAGCCCAAGAAGCGTGAGGAAAAGTGGCGAGGAGGGAAAGAGCCGTTGAGCAGGCGTGGAAAGTGCGAACCTTCAGAAATAAAAAACGCTTCCAGTGGTCGGAATCGAACCGGGCCCCCTTGCATTACGACACAGGCGACGATCCCGATTGGGCTATCAGTGCAGTCGGGGCGCTCAGAATTTCCTTGGGTTCGTAGGGCGGAAGGATGGAGAGGCGTGGGTGGGGGATTGGCTGCGTTTTGTGATGACGTAAGCTCTGACGTTCAGGTGTTCTCCTAGTTGAGAGAGACGGCGTGCACTCGCGGAAACAGTGCCTGATCTACCGATAAGGGGGGCAGGCTTAAGAGAAGCCAAGTTAAAACTAGTAAAGACCACCAGCTCCGCAGTTTCTTCGGCCTTCGCATGTGAATTGCGATGGCCGGTGTCTGCATTTTTTAAAATTTTACATAATGCGAAAATAAAAGGCTCAAAACTAATTTTATGCTTTTGATTTATTATGAGGTTTAACGCGCCGACGCTACACAGGCGATGAGGCGCGCCGTAGTGGAGGTCTCCGGATTAATTTTGGCCCCCTGGCGATCTTTAACGTGCGCCGAACTCTCGAACAAACGGGCGTTTTCGCTTTTCGCCTCCATCAGAAAAGCGGCCGCTGCGGCCGGGAATCGAACCCGCGTCCCTGGGCTCAGCAGTACAAGCCCTTGGCCACTGAGCCACCGCGGCGTATATTTCATGGCTTTGTTGAATTTCTAATTCTAAAAGGTTAAATGAATAGGATATGGTTTTGCGGAGCCGCCAGCCAGCTTAACCGTAGCAGGGTGGCGAGTTGGGCGAGTTGGTGTACTTGCATCTTGGGGAACAGCGCGAACTAACAGGGACACAAAAAGAAAGAAGTGGACAGGACTAGCGTCAGCGAGTTGAAAGTCAGCGCTAGTCCTGTCCACTTCTTTCTTTTTGTGTCCCTGTTAGTTCGCGCTGTTCCCCAAGATGCAGCTTAACCGGTTGGCCGAAAGATTTAGAATTTGCATAATGCGTTTCTACCGTTAGAGAGGGGCGACCAAAAAGGGATAGGTAACAGCCGGAAACGCTTGAGCGTGAAATCGGAAGAAAAGTTTGGTACGCGTATTTTGATTTTTTTTTGTTTTTTTTGTTTGTTTTTTTTCGAAAAGGTAAACACGCCAGCCTAGTGGCCTTCACCCCACATCGATAAAGGAAATCACAGTTGTCGAAGTCGTTGTGCCTTCCGCATACACAGAAATATAACTCGTCAAAACTACGCGGGTAAGCACGCCAAACGCCACCTGGAATTCTGAAGCTTTCCAAATAAATCAATGGAGAATTGTGACAAATTTCTTTTTTCTGGAAAAAAAAACATGCTCTCCAAAAAAGCGCTGCATTGCAAAAACCAACGATGGTGGTGGTGGTAAAAACATCGTTACGATCGCTGTTTTTTTTTCTTTAAATGTTTCAAATGATTGGGTTACCAGCTGTGGCAGCAGCACCACGGCAACAAAATAGCGTAACGCACGAAGGAAACTGTGGCCTTTCTAAACACGCCACAGTCATCGAGGGCGAAAGAAACAAGCACGAGTGTAGGTTGCGTCCACGCGCCCAGCGCAAATAACAGAAATTGGAAGGGTACACATCCCTCCGGCCTGCCTCCCAAAGCTATAGTGGGTGCCATACAGCTGGAACATGCGTCGCAATGTTTTGGCGAGTAGGGTGCCCGGCCCTGCGGCGGAAGTCACGATGCAAAAGTAGCTGGCCGAGGGGGCTGTGTCAGTAAAAGTTACAATTTGCGACAAACTTAAAGGTACCCATCAGGGTAGAAATAAGTTGACCTCTATCTGTAGGTAATAGGGGTGCGCGTACAAATATACCACTCATAGCATCAGCAGTTGCTTATGAGCGCTAAAATTACTAAAATCGTGAGAACAGGTACCGTCGCGGCATAAATTTTCCCGCGGTACACTTTGTGACATAACTAAGAGTAAACATTGAAACGAGATGGGCGCAGACTGTCAAAGAGTTCACTCTGAAAAATATTAATGCACGGGTATTTATTTAAAAATAATGTGCGTGTGAAAGTTTACTGCTACTATAGTAAACATTTATTGCTGGCCGGAAGAGACCGACCGCAGGATATGGACAGAATTTGTGAGTGGTGTGATGTAGTGACAGTAAATAGAATATTCCCGGCCGCGGCGGCCCTTTTTCTGATGGAGGCGAAAAGCGAGAACACCCGTGTGCACGAGATTTCGGCGCAGGTTAAAGATTCCCAGGTGGTCAAGATTAATCCGGAGACCTCCACTATAGCGAGCCTCATCGCCTGCGTTGCGTCAGCGCGTTAGACCCTACAATCAATCAATCAATCAATCAATCAATCAATCAATCAATCAATCAATCAATCAATCAATCAATCAATCAATCAATCAATCAATCAATCAATCAATCAATCAATCAAATAGAATTTTATATCAAATAAATGCATCAAAACAATAAACCTCCTTTATGTCCTGTCCCAACGCTTGTTTTGTACCGATAAGACATGCATTTACTCTATCTTGAATTACTTGTGAGCTCACGCATCTACTCCGGGAGTACCATATACAGATCAGCATCAAACACTGCGTTGAAAATTCTGGGCCCAGTGCTCAACCTAGGGCTCCGGATTTCCGGATTAGGCCTGCTGGGTTCAGAAACACACTCATTCAAAGCTTTTATGTCGAGCGTGACCAGTGGTATTCAGAACGACAGCGCATTATACGACACTGATTAAATCTGTGAAGGTCACAGCAATGCCACAACATCCATGGAATGATATTGTTACGTGGTGGCAGAAGTGATGAGACGAGCCATGGTTAAAGGAGCCATGAAGACAAAATACAAGTTGGGTTTATTAGAAAGAATGCCTAGTCCCGATAAGAATGATACCAATATCATTGCAATCGTCGAACAAATAACGGAGATATTAGGGAAAACGTGTGAAGCAGTCGCGACCCCCTAGCCAATTTCCCGCAACTTTTCTCTGACGTCACGGAACGTTGTTTGTGCGATTGGCGGCCGCCTAACTGACCTGTCGCGACGACACATGACTGGACGTCTGTAATGGGGCCTCTAGTTCCATTTGACCGCATCACTTGAATGCTAACGGGCAGTTAACGCACTGAAAATTATGTTTTATTGTTGGCCCGTATGACGTCATTCTTGCTCATAATACGTCACTGTGGCGCAAAATTTGAAAGTTTTTAAATACTTCTTGCTTTTTTTTTCGTTAAAAAACATCTTTTGCGGCTCTAATTGAGCTGAGTGAGATACTGAATCCTAGTTCTTTCAAATTACACGAAGTTGTATTTTCTCTTCATGGCTCCTTTAAGGATGATGAACGGTCTATTTACACACGATCTATGTACAAGGTAGCCATGGGTGAGTTTCAGCCAGGCAACGTGTCCCACCCAGCTTCGTCGTCGTTGCAGATGCTGGTGCGCGCCGCTACGCGCCAGTGTCATCTTTCTCATCTTTGATGCGTAACAATATATTACGAAAGGTTCCTGGGGCATTATGTTTCGTTTTATGTCGCCTATCAATTTTAACGCCTTACTCTCTACGAATAAACGCGCAGGGACACTAACCCGGGGACTCCTTCAACGACACCTTCAAAACGGCTATAACCAACCCCATATGGATCTATCGCCAAGATTTGAGTCATGTTCTCCAGGGAGGTCGACGAAAATGTTGTCACAGAAATTATTTTACGGTATTCATTACACTTACAAGACAATGACGCTGGTCTCGCATTTCACACTGAAGCATCGAAGTATGCTTTTTTATCATAGGCTGCGCATGACCCGAACTTCCCCGCTGCCAAAACGAACTTAAATACCAACATTTTGGCAGCCGAAGCATACGAAATTTTTACCTTACAGCATGCTACACAAAGAAAAACACAAGAATTCATTCTCCGTTCTTTTCACATACTCTTTAGGCGTTGCCTTAGCTCACCACTCACGTGATACAAAACTTCATCCGAACCATAGAAAAGCGGCAATGTATGCTCACGCTTTAAACTATAGGGAAGCATGCATGTGTACGATTTTTAAATAAAGCGGTCTTAAACCGGCAATTACGTGAAACTAGAAGTTCGGGGCATAAAAAATACTGATTTGTACCAAAGACAATGGTGCAAATTTTACAGCGAACTTTTTATCACCAAGCTTAAAGAAATAATGCAGATAATAGGAAAACAAACGAAGCAGTGGCGACTCCGAGCCCCTTTCGGCAACGTGTCTATGACGTGAAAGAATCTTATGTGCGGGATGGGCAGCCACCGACCAAAGCCACCACCATGAAATGAGACTGGGTGATTGTAGAGGCGCCTCTACTTCCTTTGATAGTACCACTGTAATGCTAACATGCAGTTAACACACTCATAATTACTTTACGGTTTTATTTATTGCGTCGCTCCTGCCCATACCACGTCCCAGGAGCGCGAAATTTGAGTTCAAATGTTTATCGCGTTTGTTACGCCTACAACACGTCTTTCGTGGCTGGCATGGAGTTGAGTGGGCTACCAAAAGCTAGTGCTTCAAATGGAACAAAGTTGTATTATGTCTTTATGGCCCTTTTTTTGGCCGCACTGCGCAGTGGCACACATGTACTGCTGGCCTTTAGGTCTCACGTGAAACCGCTGAACATAGTTGACTCGGTTGTTCAAACAGCAGCAGTTTATAGAATCAACAAACACACAACAAGGTGCACGTAGTCAAACTCAGAATAGCTTTATACTGCACTGACGAACAACACAGACCCCACTAAATAAATTGTGCAGGCTTAGAATAGGCCTCACGAGACACATACAAGCTTTCTAAACGGGAAGCAACCGCTAATATTTGACAATAGCGGTGTGCGGACTTGAGTGTTGAACATTTCGGTTTTATCACAAACTATGCCCGCTACTCAACTCCACGAAGCGTTCCCCTGTTCTCCTAACCTCACTTAGCCCTAAGATACCCCACTTAACGTCCGACAGCTCTTTTAATACTACAGCTAAGCTACCCTCGCCAGGCAGAGTTCGGGCGTTGAACGTGGCCAAGTTCAATTTCCATGCTATCGAGGACCCCAAGAAAAGAAGCACGGGGGGGATCATTAATCCACAAACAAATAGCCGGTGAACGTGAAGGAATTATTCAGCATTAACTAAAGCTAAACAAGAGACACAGGTTAAAAATAGCACACGTTTATGCACCAACAGCCAGCTACGATTATTAACACACGATGACATCGATTCGGCAATTAAGGGACCGACACAGTTCACGATTGTGATGGGAGATTTTAACGCAAAAGTGCGTGAGAAGCAAGTAGGAGAAAGGTCAGTGGGGAACTCTTGAATATGCAGGTGCAACAGTCGAGGAGATACAGTGGTTGGGTTTGCCGATATTTCTAGACTGAGGCTAACGTACAAATTATTTTGCAAAGGAAAGAATAGGAAATGGACATGGAAACGGCCCGACGGTGTAGGAAAGAACGAATTACCTTCATTCTAAGTGACAACCAAGGTATTGTACAGGATGGGGAGGTGCTAGGCAAGATTCGAAGCAGCGATCAAGGGATGGTTAGGGGCCAAATAAAGCTGGATCTCAAACGAAAAAGCTATAACTAGCGAAAAATAGAAAACCTAACATGGAGTCACAGAAAGAACGCGGGAGTTTAAAATAACCCTTCAGAACAAATTAACGCTTCTAAACGTGGAGAACGAAGGGAGTGCGTACATGCTAAAGTATAACCTAAAAACGACGATCACAGAATCAGCAGCAGCTCTGTAGAAGCAGCATGTAAGGAACAAACTAGACAACTAATTAAGAAAACGACGGAACTAATTGCGAAACGTAGAAACATGAAAGTTTCGAGTATCGTTGGTTGTAATTAAATCAGCAGAGCTGTCGAAATTGATTAACAGAAGTAAAACAAATGGAATTCATGTGTACAGCATGACAATGATGGAGGAAACGCTGGAAATAGGAGGTAACTTAAAAGCAACTAAAAGGAAGCTAGCTATCGGCAAAGACAGAATATATGCACTCAGAGGTGAGCAAGGCGTGCAAGAGGCACCCACAGCATGGATAAGGTCATAACTGTGACAGAGTGATTCTACACCAGGCTATGCAACAGCGACGTTAGACCAGGGGAAACTACTGAACGTGCACGCTTTGCTTGCGATGTCCCACTACAAACTCAAGAGGAATTAGAAGAGGCTGTCAAGGGCATGAAAACGGGGGAAACTGCTGGTGAAGTCGACATAAACGTGGATCTTTTAAAGAAGAAAATATATTGTACTGTAAAGGCTTACTTCACTCTTTTCAGAATGCTTAACGACTTGAAAAGTGCCCATAGCCTGTAAAGCCGCCAACATAACTCTGATTTCCAAGAAGGGAAATACCAAATACCTTAAAGGGGCCATGCAGGCATAACACAAATCTGGTTCATTCGAAAGATTGCCTCGTTAGAATCATACTGACCCCACTGCTAACGTAAACTTCGCTGCTATAATCTGCATAATTAGAAAATAAGTGAATGGCCATGTGACCCACTAACTGATTTCCCGCCACAGAGCCTATGATGTCATATGTGACAGCTCTGCGATTGGCCGAGGCCGGCAAAAGCAAACGCAAATTAGCAAGGCTTATAACCTTGCTCAACGAACGATTTCCGCTTACATTTAGGGCACATTCTTTTTATAGCAGTAAGAATGGTGGCGTAAACAGTGGAAGTTACGAAAGTACACGCAAACATAAAATTACCGATGCGTACGGCTGTTGATAGTGCGCGCACTATGCTGTTTTTGCTGCAAAGCACTGCGGCGCTTTGGGGTTGTCTCAGACGACACTGGCCGATTGGCGTAAGCGACGGTGTCTTACGTGACCATATCTGTCGAGTGAACACCAAGTATCCGGAAACGATTATTTTTTACCTTAACAAAAACAAGCCGGGTACAAATACGTTCAAAAACGAAGGCAAGAACGGCCCGCCACGGAATGGTGGTGCCATCTAGACTGACTAACGGTAAACAAGGTTAAAACCAGAAGCACATATGACAGAATTGCAGACGTCACGAAAACACACGATTTGGAGGGAGAATAAAAATTTTAACTTAAATTGATTAATTTGTCAGTGAATAAAGCATCGTTTGCTTCCGGACAAGAGTCTGGGGCACACAAAACACGAAATCTTTCGAATAAACAAACTTGTATTTTGTCTGCATGGCCCCTTGAAGAATTACACGCTGATCAGCCTACTCTCAGCTGCATGCCAGCTGTTTACAAAAGTAATAGTTAATGGTTAAGCGACAGCCTAGATTTCCAACAACCCCGTAAACAGGCTGGGTTTAGAAAAGGATACTCTACAATGGATCACATCCATGTCATCAACCAAGTAATAGAAAAATGCGCCTTGTATAATAATCCCCTTTACATGGAATGTATAGACTATGAAAAAGCGTTTATTCAGTAACGACCGCAGCAGTGCTGGAAGCATTGCAAGACCAGGGAATGGAGGAAACCTACACAAAAGTCTTAGACGACATTTATGAGGGATGTACGGATAGGAGAATTCTTCACAAGAAAAGGGAAAAGTTCCCCATCAGAAAGGGAGTACAACAGGGAGATAACATCTCGCAAGAATTATTCACAGCAGGGCTAGAGGAGATATTTAGGAAGCTTCACCGGGAAACCGGAGGGTTACACATAAATGGGGAATACTTGAGTCATTTCAGGTTTTCGGACGAGAGTGTCTTGCTCAGTGACTTTCCAGACCACCTGCAAAGATGCTCGAGGAACTGAAGTCAGAAAGCTTGGCCGTGGGACTGTAAATACATATAAATAAGCATGCTGAAATCACCCTCTTCAGGCCAGGTAAATTAGCGCTAGAACAAGTAGTGGCGTGTAACTGCCTTGGACAGGTTGTTAGTGCTTTTCTCAACCACGAGAAAGAAATCAGGCGCAGAATAGGTATGGGTTGGGGTACACTCGACAAGCACTACCAAATAATGAAAAGTAAGCTACCTCTGTCAATATAAAGAATAGTGTACAAACAATTCGTGCTGCCGGTGATGACGTATGGAGGGGAAATTTGGCGCCTTACTAAACGGGAAAGAAAACTTAGGTCGGCTCAACGGCCCACGGAACGCAGGATGATAGGAGTAATGGTCAGAGACAGGGAACGAGCTTCTTGGATGAGGAAACAAAGTAGAGTAGAAGATATAATAGTCCACATTACCAAAAGAAATGGACTTTGGCGGGGCATGTAGTGAGACGAAATGATAGCTGGAACCAGTGTAACAGAGTGGATACCGAGAGACGGGCATAGAAAAAGGAGAAGGCCATTAAAGGCCATTAAGTCGATGGAGGGACGAAATATGAAAATTCGGAGGCAACGATTAGACACAGTCCGCCCAGGAGAAGAGCTGTTGGGGGTCAATGGGCGAGGCCTTTGATCGCAAGTGAACCTAGTGACTTCCTCGAACTTCACACCCAGATAATTCTATTGCAGCCTCCATTATTTTTAGCAGACGAACTCGCCTCAACCAAACGTCCTTTATCGAACACCACCGACACTGCATCTTCAACCCTCAGCACATAGCTTGTGTTCCCCGCACGGGGCACCTTGAGCAATCTTGGTGACAGTACTGGCGATACCGCGGACCCCGAACCCCCAAACACAAGCTGCATCCAACCGTGGCAATGTGTTTATAGGTGGAGGGTTAGAAACCACGAACGGTGGCCGTCGGAGCCCAGGTCAAGCTCCGGCGGATGGTCTTCCTGTCTGTTTACCAGGCAGGCAGCTCCGGGACCTCTTCAGCTATCAGGGTAAGGCTGATGAAGAAAGTACCCCCGTCCCCTGCTTTTTCCTATGCCGCATGGATAAATCAAAACCTGCCTCAAAACGTGATCGGTCCCTGAAAAGGGGCCGCACCGAAGTTTCTTTTCCATCCCTACCAACCATCAACATTCCGAAACCTAACAACTATCCTCGTTTTTTGGTCCTTGAATCAATAGATAAGTCCAGACCCCTCTCCTCGCAGTCTGTATTCCTCGTCTCAAAGTTTCTTGAAGGAATAATTTCCAAATCTTTCGAGGCAAAAAAACTACGAACAGGCGAAGTGTTGGTTGAGTCAAGACGCAGCAGCAAGCCACAAATCTCCTGACCCAAACCCGCATGGCAGATCTGGACATCACTGTCACCCCCCCCCCTGCAGCCTCAACAGCTCGCAGGGTGTGACATCTGAGCCAGACCTGCTAAGTGAAACAGAGGCCGACTTTCTGGAAGGCCTGAAGGATCAGGGCGTTACCGCTGTCAGGAGAATCACCATCCGTCGTGACAATGTAGAAATACCAACAAAGCACATAATCTTGACATTCAACAAATCAAAATTCCTGATCACATCAATGATGGCTTCATTAGGTGTGGTGTACGTCCGTACATACCTAACCCGCGCCGCTGCTAAAAGTGCCAGCGATTCGGGCACGCTACAACTTGTCGCGGCAAAACGACCTGCGCGAAATGCGCCGCACCAGACCACCCTACTGAAAACTGACTCTACTACCTTAACCTGTGCAAACTGTCAGGGGCGCACGCAGCATGGTCCCGCAGCTGTGACAAGTTTCAACAGGAAAAGAAGATTATCAACGTGAAAGCCACCGAGACCATCTTCCCAGAGGCGCGAAAGAGGTTCGCCTCTTTCCCCCTGGGGAGGTACGCCGACGCAGCTCGCGGGAGGCGGAGCGGCGTCTGGTCTCGGCGGGGACCCAGTACCGCGAGTCGAACTTGGTCCCGCCCCCGGCCCCCCTCGGGTCGCCTCCGGCGGCCCAACCCGCCTCCGCACCGCTGGCTGAGCCAGCAGCGGTTGTGCTGGCATCCACGTCCGGTGGGAGTGATGCTGCATCCTCCACTTCCGCTCCACCGTCCCAAACCACATGCGAGAGCACAGAGATGGAAATGGGGGAGCCAGCGGCAGCTCCCACCCCCACCGCACCGCCTGCGCCATCAGAGGCGTTTTTGAAACCCTCGTCAGTTGCGGGCAAAGAAAAGCGCGCCCGAAAGGGTCCGCGGTCCAAGGAGCCTCATCCCTCAGGTGCTCCGAGGACATCCGAGGATGAAATGGACGTCGAACCATTCTTGTCTGCGGTGCACCGCAAGGAACGCGTCCCGACGCCAAAGCCTCCCGACAAGCCAAAAAAGGCGAGAGTCACAGCCCCGAAAGACGACACATAAACAAACATACACACTCCAGTAGCACTGACACTAAATAATGGGAAGAGAAAACATAATTCAATGGAACTGTAGAGGCCTTCTTAAAAGTCTTGACGATGTATACGACATACTGCATGCTAATCAGCCAAGTGTAATGCGTGTTCAGGAAACACATTTGAATTCCAAGGACACAAATTTCTTGAATAGTTACATGGTCTCCAGAAAGGACAGGGATGGCTGCACACACTCTTCTGGCGGTGTGGCCATAATTGCCCGGAAATCCTTAGCCTGCCACCCTGTCACTCTGAACACTGTCCTTGAGGCTGTAGCAATTCGAACAATATTATTTAATAGGTTGATAACGGTATGCTCCATATATATTCCTCCTCATCTTGCACTTTCGAGCTCTGACTTCGAGGCGTTGGTTGACCAGCTGCCCGAACCATACATCTTAACAGGCGACCTAAATGCTCACAATTCTCTATGGGGCTCTTCTCGTACGGATGAACGGGGTCGCCTGATAGAGAGGTTTCTTACATCCCCTGGAGCACGCCTTTTCAACAATAAACAGCCTACATACCATAACATAGGACACAACACATACTCATATCTTGACTTGGCTATTGGCTCTGCAGTTCTCTTTCCTCTTCTCGAGTGGGGTGTGGGCACTGACCCATTAGCCAGTGACCACTTCCCCGCCTCACTAACATACATAGGTAAAGGCCCATCCAGTCCATCTTCCCATAATAGGTTCAATGAAGCACGAGCTAACTGGAATACATTTACAGAGACATCCAAACTACACCGCACATCCATAGGACACCTACACGTTGAAGAAGCTACCCAACTCCTCACGGCGCACATCCTCGACGCCGCCGAAAAGTCCATTCCCCACGCCTCTGGTGCCCCGCGCAACCAGAGGAGGCCGTGGTGAAATGAGGACTGTAGGCGGGCGCGAGAGGCCCAGAACAAGGCGTGGGGTATCCTTCGTCTGTTCCCCACGTCGGGTAACTCCTTTTGTTGAAACGGGCCAAGGCGTTTGGAAAACGTGTGCGCCGTGGGGCAAAACGAGAGAGTTGGCACTCCTTCTTGACATCCATAAACTCGTACACAGGCACACACAAAGTCTGGACACACATACGTAAGCTCAAAGGACAACAGACACACAGCCTGCCCCTGTTTAGTACAACAGGGGACACACTGGAAGACCATGCTAACACACTTGCACAACACTTCGAACACGTGTCCAGTTCAGCACACTACACAAACACTTTCATGTAACACAAAACATCTGCGGAGAAGAAGTCACTGCGTGATAGCAACAAGTCGCACACTTCTTACAATTCTCCTTTTTCAATTCATGAGCCGAAGGCAGCCCTGACAACATGTAAGCGTTCAGCTCCAGGTGCAGACAAAATCACATACACCATGATACAACACCTACACTCAGACACCCTTGAAACACTTCTACATCTATACAATAACATATGGCTTTCGGGGCACATTCCTCGCTCTTGGAGGGAGGCCATAGTAGTGGCTTTCCTGAAGGAACGGAAGGACCCTTCCTCTCCCGCTAGCTATCGGCCCATCGCCCTTACAAGCTGCCTGTGCAAGCTCTTCGAGAAGATGATAAACAGGAGACTTGTGTACTTTCTTGAGTACAACGGTCTTCTCGAGGGCTGCCAGGCAGGCTTCAGGGCGGGGCGATCTACAAATGACGAACTTGTCGCCCTTGAATCATACATAAAGGACGCTTTCATTCACCAACGGTTTTGCACAACGGTGTTTTTTGACCTTGAGAAGGCCTATGACACCGCCTGGCGCTACGGGATCCTCAGTGACCTGAAGTCTTTCGGTGTTTCGGGCTAGTTATTTGTCCGAAAGAACGTTTCGCGTGAGAGTAGGTAACGCACTGTCAAGGATTCATGTGCAAGAAAACGGCGTGCCGCAAGGTGGAGTTCTAAGCTGTACTCTTTTTATAATTAAAATAAACTCTCTTGGTAAGGCATTGCCACCTACCATTTCTTACTCTATGTATGTAGACGACGTACAGATATCTTTTAAATCTTGTAATATGTCAATCTGTGAACGTCAGGTCCAGCTTGGTGTTAAAAAACTTGCCAGCTGGGCAGACAAGTCTGGTTTTAAACTCAATCCAGAAAAAAGTTCTTGTGTTGTGTTCTCCAGAAAGCGCGGGATCCATCCGGACCCAGATATTACTCTGAATGGCGTTTCAATTCCAGAACGGTCATGGCCATAACCAAAACGCTGTTCTGCCTTCTACAGGTCCTGAACGGGTTCGCCGAATTACCAACGAGTGGGCACGTGTGCGACAGCGAGCACCCATTCGGCGGCCATGCATGTTCGCCAATCTACAGGATTAGATATGTCCCCCTCACGGAGCCACCATCCCCTGGTGGTGCTACAAGTTCAACAGCGTCACCGTTTGAGCGGAGGAGCGTGACGTCATCGGAGCCGACCAGTATAAAAGAAGCGACGCACCAGTTCTGCTTCTGTGGGCCCGGCGAATCCAGAACGGTCATGGCCATAACCAAAACGCTGTTCTGCCTTCTACAGGTTGGTCCTTACACAAGCTCATTTCGCAGTGACTGTCGTGGTATTGTTGTTCTGCCGTGCCCCAGAAAATTGCTTGAGTTGTCCTATGACTGTTTTATTGCCTGTGAACTGCTTGTTTGCGGAGACATTGAAGTCAACCCAGGTCCAACACAGACTGCACTGCTTCAAGAAATATTGGCAGGTCAAGCTTCCCTTCGGAACGAATTGCTCGATATAAAAAATCACCTTTTAGAAATGAGCAAACTAGTCGACGTCCTGCACCGCATTGTCACTGAAATCGAGGGAAAGATTACTGAGCCGTCAGCCATTGCAGAGACTCTGAGCAAATTCATTCTACATTGCAATCTATCGAAAATGTGATGACTTTTCAAACTCGAAAAATTGCTGATCTTGAGGACCGAAGCCGCAGCTCTAACCTCATCATTCACGGAATTCCAGAGGGCGAAAACGAAACAGAAGCCGATTTAATGGGAAAAATAGTCGATGATTTATTTCAGACCAAACTTGATGTGAAATGTCAGTCCATTGGACGCATTCATAGAATTGGCAAGCAACCCGGTGACCGTCCCGTAATCATATATCTTCAAGACTTTAACGAAAAGAAGGCCATACAAGATAATGCCAAAAAACTAAAAGGATCCAAGGTTTTCATCCACAACGACTACTCCCAGTCTACCCTAAAGAAACGTAAAAATCTTTGGGAAAGCGCGAAAGACGAAAAGGATCAGGGCAAGAAGGTGTACTTGGTTCACGACAAACTCATGATTGATAAGGAATTATTTGTGTGGAATGAAGCCAAAAGCAAGCGCGTGAAAGTGTCAGATCACACCCCTCAGAAAACGCAGAAATGACGTCACCGCCAGTTTCCAAATAAAGAACTAAGGTTAGTTAATGTTAACTCTCGCAGCGTAGTAAATAAAACTGACAAGGTCGAAATAATGCTACTGCAGGAAGATCCCCACATTGCAATATTCACGGAAACTTGGCTTCGTAGTGAAATAAAGGATGGGGATGTTTTCCCCCCCAATACACCGTGTTCCGAAAGGACAGGTCATCTAGAGGAGGGGTGGCAGTCTTAATCAAAGACAGAATTGAGGCCGTTCTATTAGAAGAGGTACCCGAAATAGAGTGCTTATGCATAAAAATTAACTGCTGGGGTGACATATTTGTTTTATATGCTCTTTATCGACCCCCGGATGCCACACTTAATTACCTACAAAATTTACAACTGCACATGGAAAAACATGTGAACAGCAAAATCATACTTGCAGGCGACTTTAATTTGCCAGACGTCGATTGGGAGTACCTCAGGGCGGGTGCACATAACAGCCAGCATGTAAACGTGATTTTTGATGTCATGCTCGAGCAGCTCGTTCATGAGCCAACTCGTGTGCAAGGCGATTCCCGTTCTGTTTTAGATCTAGTGTTTTTTCCTCGCGCTTTTGTTGAACACGCCGTATCAGTTGAGCAAGGCCTTTCTGACCATTGGCTTGTGAGCATTAGCACACCCTTTGTACCTTCACAGATAAATAAAAAATCAGAAATACGTACCTTCAAAGACTACTCACGGGCTAATGACGCGTGTATAATGGATTATCTGGAAACCTGTCTCCAGAAATTCAGTGACAGTGACAGTGACGTTTGCTCCCTTTGGAACCGCTTCAAGACAATTTGTCATTACTGCATAGCTAAATTTATTCCCGAGAAACGCAAAAAGGTTTGGAAACACACGCCTTGGATGACGCGTGACATAATTCACTTGAAGCGTAAAGTCAAAAGACTAAAAAAGAAGCGGTCTTCTACAGGACTGATTAGAAACCTACAGAACAACCTTCAAAACGCGATAGAAAGAGCCAGAAATTACTACTTTAATACTTCACTGCCAAGCTTTATCAAGAGCGATCCTAGCAAGTTTTGGAACTATATTACCGAGAAAAAAAGACCTGTGTCTCAAATAATCACCGATGGTACAACCGTTACTGATCAGAGTGGCATTGCTCAGCACTTCAACAAACACTTCCACGCGGTTTTTTCTTCTGCCGCTACATGTGTGACTAACGATGCAATATCCAATTCATACAATGTAGATTTTATTTCCTACACTGGTGTTTTTTCTTTGCTGCTCAATTTGAAAACCAAAGCTTCCCGTGGTCCAGATAATATCCCAACTGTGTTCCTTCGTCGTTATGCTGAAATTCTCGCGAAATTTTAGTTGCTGTTTTTTGTGCTTCCTTGCGATCAGTCCAATTACCGGAAGACTGGAGGATGGCCCGCGTGGTGCCTATATTTAAAAAGGGAGACCGTCTATCGATAGAAAATTACTGCCCAATTTCCTTAACTTCGTCGCGCTGTAAAGTGATAGAACATATCATATGCCACTGCATAAATGAATATTTAGAAGAACACTCAATCTTAACAAAATTTTAGCACGGGTTCAGAAAGGGCTACTCTACCGTTACGCAACTAATTACGATTATCCACTCGCTTGCTTCCGCTGTAGATAAAAAAGGCCAAGTTGATGTCATTTTTTTAGATTTTTGCAAAGCCTTTGACAAGGTACCTCACAATAAACTAATTTTAAAACTCAGGAAAACTGGTGTTCCCGAAATTTTTGTCTCCTGGATTTCAGCTTACTTGACCAATCACAAACAAGTTGTCGATGTGGGCGGGCAGCACTAGGGCTGTCTTCCAGCCACTTCTGGAGTACCACAGGGAAGTGTATTAGGTCCCATGCTTTTTCTATTGTATATCAATGACATTGTAGATGTAGTTAACCCTGGTGTTCAGATTTGACTCTTCGCGGATGATTGTATCCTATATAAAAATGTTAATTCGGCAAATGATCAAGACGACCTGAACAATAGCCTAGGAAACATTCTGAAATGGTGTGATGAATGGGGCATGATTCTTATTGCTAACAAGTGTGTGTATCTTCCTGTCACTCGTAAAAAAACAACACTCAAGGATGTGTACAAACTAGGTTCATTGCAGCTGGAAGAGGTGAATAACTATAAGTATTTAGGCGTGACACTAACAAATAACTTGTCCTGGAACCTTCACATCAACAACGTTTGCTCTTCTGCCTTCCGAAAGCTTTGTTATCTAAAACACAAACTTAAAAGTGCCCCGCCTAGCGTTAAACTTTTAGCTTACGTAGCATTAATAAGACCCAAGTTCGAATACGCATGCACCGTTTGGGATCCGTATACAGAAGTTAACATTTATAACCTTGAACGAATTCAAAAAAAAAAGCTGTGCGGTTTATACATAACAAAGTTTCCCGAACTGATTCACCCTCCGAACTATAGAAAATTAACGACCTACATTTACTCAAAATTCGAAGACAGCAATTCAGACTTGACTTTCTTTCCCTACTCGTAGGTAACAAAGTAGCACTCGACCCTTCACTGTTTGTATCGCCCTTAACAACAAGAGTTACCCGGCACCGCCAACCCCACGCGCTTACTCCTTACTTTGCACGAACTAATCTTTTCAAGTTTTCTGTTTTTCCACGCACTATCAGTGAGTGGAATGACCTAGCCACCACAAATGTGCTGTCATAAAGTGGTGTATTGCTGTTGAACTGTGCTCACTTGTATCGCCCACCCTGCTCGGACCTAGTGTCCGCAGTATGTTATAAATAAATAAATAAATAAAAAAGAGCACAAGTTTTTAGGCATAATATTCGATAACAAGCTAACATTCGTTCCCCACTTGAAACATCTTAAGCAAAAATGCCTAAAAACTATGAATATTCTTAGCGTTCTCTCCCACCAGACGTATGGTGCAGACAGGCAACTCCTTCTGCGGGTTTATAGCGCCCTAGTGGGATGGGTGCGCAACAAAAACGGCACTAAATATGCTGGACCCGGTGCTGCATTTAGGGCTACGCCTCGCATGTGGTGCTTTTCGCACTAGCCCTGTCCAGAGTCTGTTTGTAGAATGCAATAAATGGTCCCTAGATCACCAGAGGGTGTACATGGACGTTTTATATGCCTCAAAAATCATGTCTATGCCAAATCATCCTTTTACTCCGACCATTAATGATCCATCCTCACAGCAACTCTTTTTAAATCGTCCATCAATCTCCATGCCGTTTCCTCTAAGAGTGCGAGAAGAAGCTTCTGAGTTAGAAGTCTCGTTTTCAGGCATTCACAAGACGCCCATCATTGATTCAATTCCACCATGGCATCTCCGCCCTGTGTCACGTGACCTGTCTTTTATGCAATTTAACAAGAACAGGTCATCAAGGATTGCGATTCTGCAGCATTTCTTGTTTGTGCAGGATAAGTACCGCTGTGAAGAGTTTTGCAGTGATGCGTCCAAGACTGCAGCTGCTGTGGCTTGTGCTGCGCATGGGCCAAACTTTCACGTCAGTAAAACAATGAACCTTTGTAGCAGTATAGTATTCACAGCGGATGCATACGGTATTTTAATGGTAATAAATCAGATACTCCAACATCAAATCTTAAAATCCATCGTGTACACGGACTCTCTTAGCGTTGTACACGCACTTGCATCAGGAAAGCATTCTAAAAACTTTGTCATCAATCATGTTTTTAAGGCTATCATGTCTGCATATGCATTAAACCTTCAAATAACTTTCTGTTGGGTTCCAGGGCACTCTGGAATTGCCGGGAACGAAACCGCAGATCGAATGGCCACTGCAGCTACACTCTT
The DNA here is from genome assembly GCF_048455015.1 of Haemaphysalis longicornis. Classification (NCBI taxonomy): domain Eukaryota; kingdom Metazoa; phylum Arthropoda; class Arachnida; order Ixodida; family Ixodidae; genus Haemaphysalis; species Haemaphysalis longicornis. The sequence continues at coordinate 237,765,479 of NW_027526203.1, read as the reverse complement.
GAATACAATGGACATAGCAACAGTGCCATACACAGACATGAAGCCACACACCAACTTCGCAACAGATGGCAAACACACTGGAGTGAACAAACAGATAACAAGCTACACCTTATAAAACCACGCTTGGGACCATACACCACTGACACATGCAACAGAAACACAGAAGTTGCCCTTGCTAGGTTACGGATAGGGCACACACATGTCACACACTCGTATCTCTTCACGGGGTCTTCAAGACCCCAGTGTGGCAGGTGTGGAGAGGCCCTATCCGTAGTTCACATACTCATCCAATGCAAAGCACTTCACTCAACACGACGCAAACACTTCCCACAGCTATACAGACTACACGTCCCACTACACCCAGCGTTTTTCCTGTCTGACGATCCCATGTTTTCTATCAAGTGCGTTTTTAAATATTTAGAAGAAGTTCCATTTTTAGACCTCATTTCATACCACGCGTGATCACTCCCTGTCCCTATACACCAGCCATGCTCATTGTCGTTTTGTGATTTTACTTTTGTTTTTGCTGACTTTTCTTAGTGTTATGGTTTCACCCCTCATATATGACTATTGTTTTGGCGCTCTTTGCCCCAGTTGGCCTTGCGCCATAAACATCCAACCATCATCATCACATAGCTTGTGTTATTTTAGATCCCCTCAGAATGGTGGGCGGAAACAACGGTTTGTTCATATGCGCTGGGACTTAATGCCCTCGCCTGAGCAAGGGTACGTATTTCAGTTTCCAGGCGCCATTCACGCTGTGCCATCTTCATTATGATATATTATCAAGGCCATTTTCAGCCTTTCCATCACAGCCCTTATGGACCCATATACTAGCACCTGACAGTACTTTCACATCACACCCATGTTTCTGCTATGGAGCCTGAAATTAGAACGTTCATAGCAACAGTTTCTGGGCGCTCTTGACATTTCCTGCCATTGAGCCACTAAAATACATATACCACCCTACAAAAACTACACGACCATTGGACTTAAAAATGCCCTTTTTTTACATTTCGAAGTTCAGATTCGCTTTTATAATCGTTTCTTGCATGGTTATTGTCTAAGCAACGCACGTTTTCAGCACCCTTTGGCCACTCGTCAAGTTGAATAGTTATGTTTGGGTGCTAGTGCTTCTGCTGGTGGCTGTGGCTGGTGGTTTCATTTCATTTTTCATTTCATTTTTTTTTTCATTTTTGTGCAAGGTATCTTTGGTTCCTTACCAACGGCTCTGAAACAATGTTTGGCTGGTTAAGACTGTTAACGGTTTAACATTTGTGTAAGATTTATTCAGAATACTCAAACTGGGATTTAATGTGTGACTACTTTGATAGGCACTCCAGTAAATATAAAATTGCAGCACCCATTTTGTTATGACATCAGCAAAAGGTGAATCATTCCAAACATAAAATAAACAAGAAAGCGCGTGCCTGTACCACGAAAATGCAACGTGTTATTCACCTATGGAGTACCTCAGCAGGACCTTTCCGTGCTGCGTTAATTCCTTTCAAACGTTGTCCTTTGATCTCTACTTCCGGCGTAGTGGTTTCAATGCTACCAACCATGAATGTGCTTGTGCTCACGTACCCTGTTACTAAAGCGAAGACATTAAATTCGTTCTTATGCTCTTGCTTCTCCGGAGCATGCTCAGTAGCAGACAAGTGTAGCCGATGGATACTCATTAGCTCCCGTTAGTGTACTCTCAAGCAATCCTGTGGTTCAGCTTCACCCCACTCCACTAGATTTACCAATTCTTGTAGCCAACAAAGCAAATGCAGCGAATGTAACCAACGCGGATATCAGTTGATTAAAAAATGTCACCTGCACAGTGGCACGGCGCAATGCCAAGTCATGCTTGGTGTCGTGATTCCACCCCGCAGACCCAACTGTCATACCACGGCAAAATTGGACCGGGTCACTGAAACTCACTCACAAACTCGTTTTTGGAAGCACCTCTCACTCAAACTCGCACTCCTTGCTCAGCAACTTATTTATGTTCCCTTATACTCAAACTCACGGCGAGCGCAAAATTCAGAACTTACTGGGCCTCAGAAATGGAATGAACTCAGAACTCACGTGAATGCAGAACTCAAAATAGACTCAGAACTCACTCAGGCTCAGAACTCAAAATGGACTCAGAACTGGGCTCAGAACTCAAAGTGGACTCACTCGGGCTCAGGCGTACTCAAACTCAGTCGGGCTCAAACTCATTCGGGATCACTTGGGCTCAAACTCACTCGGGCTCAAACTCACGATGCCACACTAGCAACATGCTCACTCAAACTGAAACTCACGCGTGAGTTTGAGCCCAAATTAGCCTAAGTGAGTGGACTCATGAGAGAGTCCGCTGACTTCTGCCAACTGTTGAGCCATATCATATGCTCGACATCGTCCTTTGCCGAATATTTATTTTTGGCTGCATGAACTGGTGAATGAAGTGCTTTGTCGTGAAGATAAGTTATACGAGTGCCTTAGAGTGTGGTAGTTGCTGTGTTTCTATGCACGTCATAAGAATGCTCCCGGCCCATACCCCTTTCCCCGCGGATGTATTCTGAGAATTTCCGCATTAACACCTGGTTGCATTGGGATAATTGGTTATATATCTTCTGAGTACCACATGCATTCACGTTAGCGCACGCGCCCCCTCTAATGCGTGTGTTGGGAACGAGAGCACGTACATGGTGGTACAGGTACATTTTTGCCATACACCTAATTTCCGTGAGCTCCCACAGCACCAACCTAGGAGCCGATGCGTCGCGCTCGGCCATGTCACACGCCCGAGTGGTGATCAGTGCAAGCCAGTGCTGTCGTGGGTGTGTTTAGGACAGTTTGTTTGAGGCAGATTGGCAAGCCGCCGGGGATAGATGGACGAGGACGAGTGGGCCAGGCTGTTGTACAATTTAGCAATTGTTTATGATAGAGCGAACGGAGCGAGGAAATCCATGCACCCGATGAAGTACGCGGGACCAGCATCGACTATCAATTGAAGGTTTATTCTAGATAAGAATGATATGAGGGCGCCACTGCCGCTCCGCGCCCGGCGAGAGAGAGCGAATAACTTTATTAACAGGAGAGGCCCATAGTCCGGGGATCCGGGTATGTAGTTGAGGGTCAGCTCTGCCCGTTCAGTCAGCTGTCGCTGGCCTTGAGCGCTTGAGTCGGCCAGCTTTGTGAAGGAGTGCTTGTGGTATGGGCGAAGAGCCTCTGGACCCCCTGGTCCGGATCGCTAACCACTGCCCCCCCCCCCTTCCCCACATTTGGAGAGGGTATGGATGGGAGGAAAGGGGCCTGCCCGGCACTCACCCATTTGGTGGTGGAAGGCTGCCTTGAGGCCTAAGAAGGGGCAATTGGTGGGGGGAAACGAGGGGTGGATGTAGCGGTGAAGGAAGGGGGTGGAGAGGGATTAATTTTGCACTAGGCGGAGGAATCGTAAACTTGGACGGGCACATATGAAATGGGCTGTATCGGCATCGAAGCTGTATCGACCAATGGACCACGAAAAGGCGCCGTGGTAGTCCGATCCCCTAGAGGAAGCGCGGATAGTTAGGCCTCGCGTTACCACGTGGGCGGTTTCAGTAGGACTCCTGTGTGCGCAGGGACCCACAGGAGGGCAGTGAGGTGTGGGGACGCAAAATTTTGAGGGAGGATTTTGCTTGCCCGTGAAGAAATAGTACCATGTGCGAAATTTAGAATGGCCGTTTTAGAATCAGAAATGATGAATTCTGTGGTTGGACGTAGGGTCAGGGCAACGGGGATTCCGAAGCGTCGTGTGGGGTTGTGGTGCGTAACGATATGGAAAGGTAGTGTCTGTTGACTGCAAGAGCGAACGCAGGCAAGTGCCGATAAGCGGCAGCGTCCACATAGACCTTGAGTCGCTGTTGAGACGACCCACGGTCTATGTGGACGCTGCCGCGACAAGGTCCAAGCGACAAATGCAGTTATAACGCCAAACCAATGGAACAGACACAATCGCATTCTTCTGTGCTGTTTTGGCAATGACGCCGCATCATTGCGCAGCTCTGTACGAAGGAATAGCGTGTTTCGGGGGCCTCTACAGCACGGCGCTTCCGGGTTACTTCGGCGTGGCGGTGTCTTGTATTTTCTAACGTGGCGGCAGCTGCTAAGAGCGGATCTCTCAGGGGTTAGGCGCATACTGTTTCATATTAATATATATACTAGAGGAAAATGTGGCGCTGCAACCGCGGGCCGCCATGGGCGGCACCATTGCAGCTAGCGATGTTCCTTGCCTACTTTGCTTAGCTAGCCATATGGCTTCTTTTTTTGTCTCGAAGTCAAAATCAACGAAAAAAAGGGTAACAGTTTTTTCTTGTTCATCGTGCACGAAGCTTCTGAATAATCAGTGACAAATAAATCTTTTTTAACTTCAATTTTATAATAACAAAACAAATTTGAATAATCTTTTACAGTATTATGGTTGATTTTTTGAAGCCGGAGACAACTTTTCAGCCTGCCCTCGAACCATGCCAAGGACAACGGGAACGTGCTTGCTCGGTACATGACGGAACGCTCGCTGAAGCGCGGCTCCCCGAGACAGTGGGGCCAGATTTCCCTCTAGCATATATTAGTATGAAACTCTATGGTTAGGCGTGCTGTACCAGGTTCTGGTGTCTGTCGTCCGGCGCAGCCAAACACGCGTGGCTGCTGTGCCGACGCCGCATGTGGGTTTCAACATTCTAGGCCCCCTGGGCGTGCTGTTATCTAAAAGACTTTAATGCAAAATACGCACGCCGAAAAATTTTCTTTCCGGAAAATTGTCTATAATGCATGTAATCTGTACCAAGGTGTGTGTGTGTGTGTAGCAGGAGGGTGGGGGGAGGTCATATTACCGATATAAGAATGTACCGTATTTACTCCATTATAACCACCTGATTTGTTTCCACGATCGCGATGACCAGATGAGAAACACGCACACTGCCACTTTTTTTCGCTGCCGTATCTCGACAAGACGGGTGAAAGGAACAATGTTTTATTTAGCAAGCATTGAAAAGAAAAATAGGTACAGACCGTACAGAACCCATCACTTACGTCTGACATTCAGTCTCTCTCACCATCCGAGTCTGTTGCGCCGCTTGGGCCACCGCTCTCAGTACCCCACAGCTGGTCGTCTTCTGTTGCGTTGGAGTGGTTTGTAATTGAAAACTTGATAAATAACTCAACCACAACGTCAATTTGGCCCCGTTTCCACACGTCTGAACTCCACCTTCCGCTGTTGCTTAGAAGAGCAAGTGCTTAGATACGCATGCGATCTTTTTTTTCCAATTCTTTTCCGAAAGTAGGGGAGGGTTCTCAGAATCGGGGGTGCGTGGAATCCCAAAAATACGGTATGTTAGCTCTATAACCTATGTCTATCCATAAGATGTCGTAATTACGAAGTTGTATTCGCAAAGACACGTTGCAGGAACAAGGTGGTCAAACAGGCCATGACGATTACCTATGCTTCCCAGATTGTTCATTGTGTTTTCAGATAGCGAAATATAGACGTCGTGTTTAAGGCAGATATTTAAGAAGTATCCCGTTTTCAAAAAAAAAGCATCTTTCCTTTTTTTCTCCCTACAATAGTTACAACTGTAACATGGTCGTCATTCAGCGTTATGCAGGGGCCATTCGGTTTACCAAAATGGTCGGGCTGCAAAGTTTTCGAAGTTCTCTTGAAAATGTACAACGCATGAAAAATGTGCAACTAAGCTCACAGACTAGATGGAGGCGGAAATTTTTAACTTTACGTACTTTCCTTTGATTTAATACTAGCTCTTCAGCTCGTCCGTTGCGTCGTTCCATGCCTGTGGGATGGTCTATGCCAGCTTTTTTTTTTGTTTTGTTTTCTGTTAGTTGCCATTGACATACGCACAGGGGTCCATCGACAACCATCTCGCCAGGAGAATCAGCCCTGTCTATTCGAGTGGCTGTGCCATTTTCAGACAGCAGGAAGCTGTTCTCGGGCATATATATTTCTCGGCATCAGAATTGAAGCATCTGCGGCTGTGCTGTCGAGCGGAAAGCGGCCGCAGAATACTGGATGGCGTCCCATTCACCACGCAAGACGAGCTGGTGCCACTTTTTTTTTTGAGCTGTGGGCGAGCTTCTCGTGCTCTAGGTTGAACCGCTGCTCCTGCGGTGCATTCAGTTAGAACCAGAAATGAGGCAAGGAAATGCTGCTTGCGACAGTTCACTGGAGCGGAGGGATCTGCCGCTTTTACTTGAACCACTGGAAGGCGTGGGCTGCCAGCCATCTAATATCATGAAGGCGGAAGCGCACCCGCTTTTTCAACTTCAGCAGTTTCACAAGCTTCAGGTTGCCGATTTCCGGCTTTATTATGCTGGATTCTATATTGGGCCGTGCGGGCACCTTGCCTCCTACCATTCAATTTTGCTGTACGAAAAAGAAACGCGCGAGCGGGTCCATTATCTACACAGTAAATAGTGTGCCAAGATTGTAAACGAAGCATTTCTGAAGAGACATTACCAGTGCACTATAAGGCCAGCGAGACACTATATGCGGTATTCATGCAAATATTAGGTAAATAATGAAGAAAGAAACGCAAACTTTGTACTCGGTGGACTGCTATGACAATGACGGACAGCCCAAATTCCCCCATATTTGTCCCATTTGACATTTTAAGGATAGAAATAATATTTCTTTTAATTCATAAGCAATGGGCAATTCCAATCCCGGAAGGTGGATAGTTAGCAAACTGTAAAAAAGGGCACATAAAGGTCACACGCACATATACATGGGGGATACAACCCTTAAAGTGGGAACGAGCCCACTCGTCACCGGAAAACTCGTCATAGGCCAACTTGTCACACCGGCCTTTTGGTACAGTGCCCTCTCGTGCAAGGCGCCTTTTCGTCGCATGTACTTCGTTGCACCGCGGCCGTGTGAACAAAAGCCCAGAAGCCCTCACCGGAAATTGGCGTTGAAAGCCGGTCTGAGGCTGGTTTCTACAATGGTAAATTCGTTACGGCTGTTTAGGAGGGCGTGTGGAGGTCTGTGTGACCAGCAGGTGAGCATAAAGAGCCGTTTTTTTTCCTTTGGGGGAAGCAGCGTGACCTGTACTTCTTCAAGTGCTGATCATCAAGGGTGTTGGGTGGTGTACGTCCGAATTTTCGCGACTATAACCTGCCCTTGCATACAACCCGCACCCCCACTTTCAGCCTGCGAAAAAAAAAATGGCGAAGCGTGCACTAACTCGCACAAGGCTTGAACCATAGCTAAGCTGGAGTATTTCTTTATATGTGTAAACACTGAAGGACACACCACCAGGCATTGCATTAGGTTTGAAATTGTTTATTTCTTGATTTGATTGATTGTGTGATGATGAGGCGCGCCGTATAGTGGAAGGCTCCGAAATTATTTTGACCACCTGGGGATGTTTAATGTGCGTGCGCCGAAATCTCGAACACACGGTAGTTTTCGCTTTTCGCCTCCATCAGAAAACAGCCACCGCGGCCGGGAATCGAATCCGCTTCACTGGGCTCAACAGCACAACGTCATATCCACTGCGCCACCGTTGCGGCTAATTGTTTGTTAACATGTTCCGTTATCGCTTTTCACTGTGGTAGTAGTAGTCATCGTCGGACAGCACCCCCCACGGCTCTTACGCAAATACCAAGATGTCAATGATCCCATCGCAGGAATCCTGGCTGATCACGGCAGCGGAGCCCCAGTTAACACGTTTCGGAATATTGCCCGCCACATCCGCTTCTGAACTGATGCAGCGAACAACGCCGGAACCCAGCGTTGAAGACGCCTACACAAAAAAACAGCGAGACAACAGTGCAATAGTACACATAGTACAACAGTACAAAGCGAGTGCAATAAGCATTGTTTTATTTTATGCACAACCTGTTCACTGCGTCATTCATAACAATTTGTTCGCTTTTTCTGCGTACCATTTAATGCAAATTAGCATGCACTTATCACTTTATTATAATTAACTCGGTATTACGGCACATTCACCTAACTTCCTACGTCAAAAACTTTGAAAGAACACTCGCTTCCCTACATCATTTTTAAATGGGCGACGTATAGCAGGCGGAAACATCGCTTTAACGTTGCAAAACAAGCTCGTAATGCGAGTTTTCCGTGTAACGAATACTCCGGTGATACGAGCATTCCTCGTACGAAATGCCCTTTGACGAGTTGGCATTCCTGACCAGTTTACCTGTGACGAGTTGGCCTATGACGAGTGGTCTTGTGACGAGTGGGCCTAGACACTCTAGATCAGCACGCACAACTTTGGGAAAGACGACGGAGCAATTTGGCCTATTCATCCTCTATCACTGTCAGCGGTATGTGCTCTAATTATCAACGCAGTATTTTCTGTGTTCCATAAATTGGCTTCAAACATGGTATAATTTGCGAATCGTGCCTCAGTTTTTTCTTCGTCTGTAAACAGTTCTGTGAAATAATCCCAACAACTTAGGTCATTGGCCGTGAGTTCATGACAATCATCTTACACGGGCGGTGCGATATCAGCGGTTCTGGTTCTTTCATCCCCCGCGCAGCACAGCCACCTTGATCATAATTTTTCGCTCTGATTTCACACTCAATCCAAGCTTTGGACGTTCGCGATGATTCTGAATCCGTTTCATCATTTGTGTCTGCGAACCTTCTTTGCTGCTCTACGGAAACAGTGTCAGGACGGCCACGCTTCTTCCCTACATTATTTCGGACGCCGATGGCGGGACCTTGGACGTTCGTTTTTTTCATTAATTCTGTATCTTTCAAGGTCTGAGTAGCTTCTTGTTCCGCCTGCCTCAGTTACTGCAGTCTTTAGTGCTGGAGTGTTGGTGGAGAACATGTAGGGTGCGTTTCTTCGCTAAAGGTGATTCCAAGGTCCATCCCAGGACACTTTCAAAGGCTGTTGGTCCATGATGTGTCTTCCTCCCGTTTCCAGTAACAAAAGATCAGTGAAGGTCACTACCTGTGAGCATATACATTGATTCCGATGCGTGGTACCCCTATACGTCGGTGAAGTGAAGGCGTTGAAGTTGTCGCTCAAGCGGGCCAAGAACCTATGGTTCCGTAATAACACTAAAAGGCGGGCTAGTTGGTGACAACTCATAGCTGTAACTTTTGCGCACAAAAAAGACTGCGCTGGTCTTCGTGTCTCCGTTGAGTCCTCGTTTTTTGTGCGCAAAAGTTACAGCTATGGTTACGGTCTGGAGAGTAACATAATAACAAACGCTTCGAATGGGAACCAGCTGGGCCTGTGGAGAGCGTTCATTGTCACAAGCACACGTCCAAACGTCCTTTTCTCATTGTGTCCTCCCAAAAACCCGCAAGTAAGACCTTCATAGCCTCGTGACTACAGTCGAGTCTCTGAGCCGGTTTTTTGTGTACAAAACTGGGTCGACGTCCACCGTGACTGTCATGAACTGACGGCCAATAACCTATGTCGTAAAGACTGTTTCACAGAACTGTTTCAACTGTCTCGAGGATCATAACCTGATTAATTGTAAACCAGTTCTTCCGATAGCACGTAAAATTTGGTCTTCATTACAAAAAGCAAGGCAAAGGTTTTTGGGAACATTGTCTCAGAATGACTTGAACTTGTTCGTTCAACTTAGTGACGGGAATTCTCTCGCAGAACCCGCCGCGGTGGCTCAGTGGCTAAGGCGTTTCGCTGCTGAGCACGAGGACGCGGTTTCGATTCCAGGACGCGGCGGCCGCTTTCCTGAAGTAGGCGGAAAGGAAAAACACCCGTGTGTAGGAGATTTCAGTGCCCATTAAAGATCCCCAGGTGGTCAAAACTAATCCGGAGCCCTCCACTACGGCACGCCTCATCGCCTGTGTTGCGTCTGCGCGTTAAACCCTGCAATCAATCAAATCAATCAAATCTTTCGCAGAATCAGGGCTAACGATACCGTGCTTCCAATCAATACTGCAACTCAATGTAACATCGAACGGTGAGCGGGAATACGCAAGTTAATCTTGCAGGCCATCAAAAAGCGTAACTGGACTAAGAGATGGTATTCGGGAAGAACTCTGCAACGAGCAAGGAGGATTGCAGCGATCTCTGGAATGCTCATTTGTGTTAAAGGGGTCGACGGAACTGAAGTGAGAGACACTATTGCGCTGGAAGAGCATGTTCGAAAAGCCGATGAAGCCATGCGGCCTCTTCACCATCTATTATCAATGTCAGCCTAGTGCTCTAATTATAATCGCCACGTTTAGTGTGTTCTATAAAATGGCGGCACACACGGTATGATTTGCGGATCTGCCTTAGTTATTTTCTCACGCACCACCTCCACGGCGCCGGAGAGGGTCTAAATATGAATCGATGTAATGGAATCCGCTACCGCTTCTCTAAGAAACGTCTTGCAGGGAGGAAATGAGCGTGTTAAGCGCGGGGTATTTTAGGCGCCCGGCTTGTCGTCGTAGCTCTTTCGGAGTCACGGTATCTAGCCACCGCAGTCACGCGGCGCCACGCACCAAACACAGGCTTCGAAAAGATCACCGCTGCCCCTGGTCGGCATCGAACCTGGTCCCTCGCGCTACGAAGCCGATATCCCGTTGCCACAGAAAGGCACATGTTATTCATAGGCACAGTGTTGAGGGTGATCTTTGCGCTGCGCCGTTGCCACGGAGGCTGTCATTGCTAGGCTGCGAATTACTACACAATAATATAAACTTAGAACGATCAATAATTGACGCATTAATTAGTCCAAATAAATGAAGTCTCAATCCCTCGTCTCTTTATAGGCTTTTCAGGAGCTGCGGCGCCCTATCTCGGCTACTTTCGGTATCAACGCCATGCTGATACTGATACTAGTCAAGGTAGAGCTCCACAGCCCCTCTGGCGAATCCCTGCTCTGCACTTGACAGCTTTTCCGTTGGGGGAAACTACGTTATTTTTTTTTTTTGCCGGCGTAAACCTGGTGAAATTATTACCAGTGGTTCGTGTCGGCCACGCAATCTCGTGAAACTTTGCGCCCCACTCTTTGTATTGCTCCGAATTAGCGGTTAGCATCGTTTTGAGGCTGCGGTTCACATGCTCAGTTATGTTTGCCTGAGGGTGGTGACAGATACTACTACCGTTATGCTTCATTCCTTCAGAAGGACAGTTGTTTTGGAACAATTGCTCGTGAAACAAGCACCTTGCTCAATGCGAGCTCTGCGGCGAAACCAAAAGTACATAGCAGGAACAACTCAACCCACTCCGGGAAGTTTATAAGTCACTGCAAACAACCAACAGTTACCACGCGCTCTTGAAAAAGAACCCACAATACCTCCAGGCGTAATTTGTCAGGGATATCCAGGTGAACTTTTCTGCCTTCCTTCTACCCCCTTCCTTCATTGTCAGGTATTTCCCTCTCTACCAAGTGCATCGCCATCAGCGGAAAACCAACCCATGGTTTCTCCTTCTGGCAATCGTGACAGCTCCTGACTTACCTAAGGACGTCCTGTCTCATTCTTGGCCAATAACAGCCGACATACATTGCCTTAAATGAACCCTTCTACACTTTTGGCAACTTTTTCTAAAAATCTTAAAGGCTTTGAGACGCTAGTTAACCACCCCATACAGTATTAAGAATAGGGCGGCAAGAGGTACCTCAGCCAAAAATTACTGCTCTAGGCCCATCAGGTAACTTACAAAATTTCTCGAAATATCTTTAACAGTGTTATTTTGCGTGTACGCAGTTAAAAGCACCACGAACATGCCGAGTGCACTCGAGCGCGCGTGCTTCGCGGTGATCGCCCGGCAGTTTAAAAAAAACATGAAAAGGTCGATTGCATGTGTGTGCGTGCCTCGCGGCGACTACCCAACGTCCCCGCAGCACGTTCGTAATGCCAAGCATACCCACTTAGTGAGACTGGTCAAGATTGGCCAGAAAACAAAAAGCTTTATTGGTCGCCGTAGTCGCGGAAACACTTGCTCGGAACGAGAAAGACTCCAACGTTCGCCATAATCGGGGCAACACTTGCATAGAACGAGAAAGACACGTCATATCCTACGCCCATCCAAGGTTATGTCCAATGATTATCACTTCCAAAAAATGAAGGGAGCTCACACTTACAGCAACAATGATGGAGTAATGGTTGTTGCGGCAGGGAAGAAACAAATCGGCTGCAATCATGAACTTAAACCGTCTTGATGGTCGTGAAGGTTCCTTACAGCTTCGCTAAATTAAACTCTCACGCGTTAGTGTGAGCTGCTTACATTATTTCTCTCTTTCCTGGTATTGGCGGTCTTCGAGCGCTTGAATTACGTCATTAGAGCGATGTAGCCGCTATTGGCCCGCTGCCTCTCAGTTGAAGCAATAAACGCATTCGGTAGCCGCTTTGAAAATTCGACACAAAAGCATAGCAGAAACGGAAGGCGTATCTGATGCGACGATCACACTACGCAGTGCCGCTTTGTGCTGGTGATAACTAAAGCTTTCAGTGTTTTCAGAACCGAAACAACACAGTGAAAGGGCTTATCTTAAGTGTTGTAGAGTCCCTTTCAATCTTGCTACCAGAGCTGTGTACAGGCAAGGCGTAGTCATGAAAGGGGCCTTTCAAAGCTTCCATGGTATTAACAGGTGGAATTAGAGAACCAACGTAATCATCTAACCTTGAGATATACTACAGCAAGAGATCAACCCCTTCCAGCATGCACCAGTCAAGCTCCCTGCTGCTTCTTGTGTTAGCAGCGCCTCATGCTCGGAGGTACTCTTAGCGACAAAGTCATTGGTATCCTCATTAGCCTTGGAAAGGTCCTTCCTACTGACCAGCGTTACCCAGCGTGCACTAGCATCCACTGCAGTCACCAATGCTCGCGCTTCCGCCTCCGAAGATGACGGACAGGGCCTGCAGGAGTGCATATCGCCAATTTGGTTCTTGGTTCTTGGTTCTTTGCAACGTGGGTCATGGTAAGGCTGCGTGAAGACTTAAACGTGATAAAATGGCTGCTCCGCCAAGCGCTGATATCAGGAATCCACGGCAAACAAAAGGGTACTCATCAATCAGGGAACCTTGGTTGAGGCGGTGAAGGAAATGCTGCTGTCTTTCTTGGCGACAGCACGATTAGTGACGGGTGAGTACTCTCTGATGGGCACACAACATCTGTACCCAGCATGTCCTGGCAAACGGGGTGCAGCTTTGCTCCTGGATGGACCCTGAGCGGGCGCGGGCTGTAAGGCTGAGGATGCGAGTCCCCGATGTCGATGCTATATTTATGGATGATCAGCCATCCAACGGCCTGTGGGGACATGAGAGCGAAAGAATCCAAAGCGTTTGCAAGCTGATGCTCTTCAGATTCATTCCAAGCGCACTTCTGCGATAATTACGGGATTAGCTTTGCAGCTACGTTTGTGTTGCGACTCTAAATGCCTTTGGCATAGGGTATGCACGACTCAACACTACAAACGGTATAAAATAAACTCTGCGTTATCTTTTATCATCCGTCCAGGTCAACAAGTTACGGGTCCCTAGCGAACAATGACGTCTGTGCCTGAAAGTGAACACTGCCAAGTTAGGGAAGCCCGTCAAACGCTTTCGAGATTTTTCTTGATAGACACACGCAAGCGCACAGCACCAGGGTCGTTAAAAACAGTACTATCCGAAACTTGCAAGCGAGTACCGCACTTGAGCAACTTGTCGCAATTCTTCCCGTAGTTCAACAACTTCAAAGCTAATCTGCGGCCAACCTAATCGGTTTCATTTAAATCAAAGAATAGACCTCGACACGTCAGCACATGCATATGCTATGGAATCTGCAAGCGCCTCAACACGGCAAACCGAAGGTAGGAAACTGCCCGCCGCGGTGGCTCAGTGGCTAAGGCGTTGTGCTGCTGAGCACGAGGACGCGGGTTCGATTTCCGGCGGCGGCGGCCGCTTTTCTGATAGATGGATAAGCAAAAACGGCCGTGTGTACGAGATTTTGGCGCACGCCAAATATCCCCAGGTGGTGAAAAGTAGCCGGAGCCCTCCACTATGGCGCGCCTCATTGCCTGCGTTGCGTCGGCGCGTTAAACCTTACAATCAATCATCAAGGTAGGAGACACAATTTATTCCCACCAGTCGTGTCATTTGCTTTTGCTAGGCATAAGTGGCCTTCAGAACCATGGGCCGTAATTGTTGGTCTGGCGACCACAAGTATTTGAGCGACTATGCGCCATTATGCAGACATATTCACAGCTAATGCCTCCGAGCTTTACCCATTTATAGCAGTTGTTAGCTCGTTGCTCATTGGCCATTGGCAATGGTCTCTGGAGTTCAGAGGTTTGCTTTTTCGACCCTGAAGGCAGAGACTAGGATCGTGAGCGGGGCGCGCCAGCAAGGAGGGCCTCTGTTACCAATGCAGAAAGTCGCCGTAACCGCTGAGGTATGATCGCGTCATGGGCTGAACCATCAATTTCCCGGTCACGCTGCAACTTCCTTACCCCAACACCTGTAGGATGTGGTGTGCTACTGGAATCGAAGCCCCGCTTATATGTACTGCCGTACACTCTGCTGAAGCTAAGTCCCCGAAGTGTCTCTCCGCATATTGCCACATTCTAAGTTGATTGGCGGCACGTACGGACCCAGGCATTGTTCGCGTCCTGTCTATGTATCGCTGGTGAGGTGTTTCCCAGCTGCACGTCCGCGGTCTGTATCGTCTGGTCATACGGCTACTCCAAAGTGTCCAGGCCTTGTACTGGTTAGGGATGGCTCACTGTGCAGTATTTATAGTGTAGTTCCATCTGCCAGGTTGAACACAGTTTGTATTCGGGGTGAAATATTTTCAACCGGACCAGGCAACATTGCAAGTATAGGAATGTCTCATGGACCCTTAATACTCTCTTAGAATTTCGCTATAAATTACTCAACGGTACAAGTACTGGCTGGCCATGATGGTCGGACGAACACAAATGCATAGGTCAAGCGAACGTTCAGGCAGGCATCTTTGCACCCGTTGGCAGGACAAAAAACTCCAACGTGGGTGTAGCAAAACAGATGGCAATTCCACGTCTTTTTCTCGCATTACGTTTTTTACTCTTTATTTTATTATTAAAAATTCATATACCGCCCTGTTGACAACAATATTTAGCCAAACTTCATAGGTTCCATTAAGAATTCTCTATTCTTTTCCTTCGACCATAGCCTGCAGCATAAAACTATCTTCAATACTTTGACTGGTCGCTACAAATCTGAAGTTATCTCTATTTTTATACTTTGGCAGGCACGGAGTGATAGCACTTGAATTTATCAGGGTGTCGAACCGGAATAAAACCGAATCAAAAACCGCAACCTAACCGGTATTTTTGCCAGAACTGTACCCAAACGCGAAACGTTATTTTTGTAGGTCGTTAAACCCGAACCGGAGCTGAACCGAAAAAGAAATGACGGTTACCTATTCATGAAGAAGTGGTTCGACCATCCGATGTTGATAATTCCTAGTCAATACCGTTAGGGTTTTTTTCTTTCAGGCACAATTAACCACGTATCCTCTCACACATTCTCTTATACCTTGAGAACTCTCTTCGTGGTGGCAACGTCAGGTGCAATTGTAAGTGGCTGCTGGTAGTGCAAGCAAAGTGTAAGGCCGAGAAAAGGAAATTTCACACTCTCCGCATCCTGCAGGTGCAGAGACATCGGCATTGCCCTTCCCTGACTGTGTACCTTGAAGGGAAAATGAGTCCACAAAATTGCTGCACTCCTTAATGGCGGAGGCCCACCCAACATGTGCGTACTTGTTGCGTTTATTGATTTGATTTATAAGGTCACACACTTAGAAGTACTAAATAATTGACAAGGGTGACTTGCAGGAATTGCTCAGTGGTTAAGCCGTTGGTTGCTAACCACAAGGATGCAGGTTCGACCATCGCTCCCGGTGGCCGTTTTTTTCACGTAGACAAAGCACAAAAACGTCCATGTGCGGAGACTTCGACGCACGTTAAAGATGCTCAGGTGGTCCAAATTACTCTTCCGCACTGTAATATGCGGTGCGCATTATAGCACATCAGTAGTTTGGGAAATCAAACGCGCCAATGTTTTGAAGTGTGTTCCCTCCGGCAAACAAAAAGAAGCAGATCACGTGGTTTTAAGTTACTCCGCGCAGAGGTGATGCACGAAAAATTTCGGCTCTTTTTTTCTGCCTTCAGCCACACAATGTGGAAAACACTGAAAGGTAGATTTTGCTCGGGACCTTTCCCAACCAAACATACCAGCACTTCAAAGGCAGCGAGCGCCGTGGGGTCACGTATTATCGTGAACTCTTTAGGACCTTTTTTAGCGAATCGAAATTACGATAATAGATACAGAACAGAAAGCAGTCACGCGCTTAAACCTTTTGTAAGGAACTATCCCCCAACCTAGCAGGCACCACTTACTTTTTCTTGGGAGAAAAAAGAGCCCCAATCTATGACACGTGCAGAAAAGCAGGTCCGCCCCTCACCGTGCCCTATTTGCGCAGCGCTCATCCTTTCTGCTTGTTCCGCTCATTTGTCTCTTTCAGAGCTGCTTTTTTTTTTCAGAGATGCGCTGGCAGTGACCAGTCTACCTCGCTACTCTGATGCTCATTCCGGAGAGGGGGTACTACCGTCAACAAATTAAAAAGCGTATCTCCACAAGAGTTCCATTTCGTGTTACACGCGTGCAGTTAAAAGCATGCAGTTACCCATTTAGTTTGTAATAGCACAATCTGTAATGCGGTTCCGCAATGCAGCTGAAGGAACGATGGCGGGGGTCAGGCGGAGCAGAGATCTATTCCTGGTGACCCGCACTTCCCTGATAGCCATCTCAAATTTCATTTCAGTGATCAGGACAATAATGCAGTAACTGGGTGTTGCCTAAATAACTGGGTGCTAGCTAAAGTTTATATTTAGCAAAATTTTGGCCTAAACTCCCCGGAAAGTGGCTGCTAACAACCTTTCCTAGGTGACCAACAACCGAATACATAGGCAGTGCTCACATGGCTTCGGTAGGATTTTTTTTCTCATGCTACAACTGATGAAAAATGAAAGTACACCGCTGCTGTTTAAACATGTCCCCTGCTGTCGAGCGGAGGGGACGCGCTGGTGCGCATGCCTAACTCCAGGGGCTTAACTTCCAGCTTGATGGGAGATTCCATACAGGTGATTGCGATTTCAACAAAAAAGGGAATGGGGGAAAATACGTCCCACAGTAGTCTCTTGGCGGTGGCTTTATGTAGTTTCCTAGGACAACATGAGAGTGGAGCGGTGAAGTAGCTAGTAAATCATCACTACCTGTTTTCCTAAATATCTGGCCTGGCTTCTTACACTTCTATTTAACATGACGCAACTTTATTGGTAAAAAAGCAGCAATTTGAATAAACCAGAATTGTATTTTCTTTTTATGGTCGCTTTAAACTGCAACCATTTTGTCGCACTTATCTAATAATTTAACTCATCGAACGGGATCGCGAACCCGTTAGGTACGTGTTTTAGTCGAGCCAAACTGAATCGGAATTACATTAGTTCACCCTAACCCGAACTGTAGCCAAACCGGAATTTTTTTCAGTTCGGC
The DNA here is from genome assembly GCF_048455015.1 of Haemaphysalis longicornis. NCBI lineage: Eukaryota > Metazoa > Arthropoda > Arachnida > Ixodida > Ixodidae > Haemaphysalis > Haemaphysalis longicornis. The sequence goes on along the minus strand of NW_027526203.1, from coordinate 237,748,000 downwards.
ACACTAATAGTTATGCTAATTGAAATTTCCCAGGGCACCTTCAAAATGCCGCTTTATTACGAAAATTGTGAACGCATTAAGCAGGAGTGAATTTCTCGCTTTTCACGCACTGTAGCTACGCGTATCCTTTGATACCCAGCGGATATTGACGGCTACCAAATATTTAGGGACGTGGTTAGGGACTACAGACCTCAAATGGAGGTCTGTGGTCCCCAAGGGGTCCGTAAGGGCACTTAGGAGGGACCACGGAACGCAATTCTGTACAAAATGAGCGCGCTAAATATTGACCCCACACTGCTTAATTGGGTACGCCACTTTCTCACATCACGCGTCCAATTCGTTACTGCAAATGACAATGACTCACCTCTGATTCCAGTTGATTTTGGCGTTCCCCAAGGATCTGTCTTGGACCCTTATTGTTTTTAATTTACGTGAATGACCTGCCTCACAACATATCCTCTCAGATATGCCTCTTTGCTGACGACTGCGTGATATACCGTAAAGTTTCAAATGATACCGACACCTTATCCATCCAAGCAGACCTCAACAACATTTCCCAGTGGTGTCGCATATGGAAAATGGACCTCAATACTAACAAGTGTAAATCCATGCGTGTTTCCCGTACTAACTTAGAGTGCGCAAGGTATTACCTCAACAACAATTGCCTAGAATCAGTCGATTCTTACCGTTACCTGGGCGTCCGCATTACTAACACCCTTTCATGGAAACCACATGTAGAATACATAACGGCCAAGGCTAATCGCACTTTAGGTTACCTCAAAAGAAATTTTTACTTAGCTCCGTTATCATTAAAATTACTGCTGTACACCATGTACAGGTTCCGTCAAAAGTAATTGGAGCACGGGAGCTGCGACCGAACCGCATAAGAGTGCCGTGCAGCTGCGCCGGCGGTAAACTAAAGGAGCAGAACACGCATGCGCGCCTGCCGACATCGACAGCCCATCAGTGAAGATTCGTTCCCCCGAAGTCCGGTGTCGATCAGGAACCCAATCGCCCGGGCTCCGGTTGATTTGGCAGGAGGCTGGCTGGGTGATGGTGTTGAAGTTCTTGGAGATGGCGGTCGAATTGACGAACTCGAGGCGTTGAAGTTGATTAAGTGAAACGGAAGTTTATGTACAGCTATTTACAGTATGAAAACTGGGTACATGAGAAATAAAAAGAAAAACTTCAAACTTCAGCTAGACGCTAGCTCCGAGTGCGCACAAATCACTCGAGCTCCTCAACTTCGTCTAACTCTCCTACTCTCGGAGCGTACACAAACCGCTCGAGAAACAACGGCCGAGACCCTGTCCCGCCGCAAGATCCGTCCAGTTGCCCGGTGCGGCGCTGCACCCTAAACCTCCGACGCGATCTTAACCTCGACTAGAGGGCTCACAAATCCCAACCCAGCGTTAACGGTCGAGACTCCTTGTCTCGCCGGGAACTGCCAGCTCAGCGCTCAGACAAGAACCATTTCCAACGGCCAAGTTCGGTCTTTTAAAACCTCGAGATCACCCTCTCTCGGGAACGCCCCTGTAGCGTTCGTACACGCGTATGGGAGTGCCCGAATTCACGTAGACAGCTGTCACTCAGCACGTCACGGAATATTCAATGAGGCGCCGCTATCTCAGGTCAACGGACCGCCCGCGGGCCAGAAAACGCGTACGACCCCGAGGGATGAGCGCGAAAGACGCGACTGTGCGTCATGCCGACCGGGACGTGTTAACAATGGAGACTCGTGCGGCGCTTGTCCGGACGCATGTAATCCCACCACCTCGGCGCGTCAAGTAGACATTCCTAGAATCCGGCGCCGCAGTTTGCCTTCTCAATGGGGGATTATCCTTGAGGAATGCGGTGGGCCAGACAATCCGTCTCCCGTGCGCGCCGCGACGAATTAGCGTCGACTGCAGCGCAGTGTCGGCAGTGCTACGTCGCTAGGCAAAGCGGCGGGTTCTCGCGCGCAGCCCGGGCGCCCGGCCGCTAACCTCATAAGTGGACCTTACAACTCCCCCCTTTAAGAGGGTTACTGGACCTCTTGGTTCAGTCAATCCGAAAAGAATTTAAAAGAGCCACTCGTTTCATCTCTCCTTCCGCAATAACAGCGGCACAAACAAAGAACAAAAAAAGAAAAAGCCGCCCGCATCTTCCCACGGGGGGAACTCGAGTAAATGCGTCGCATCTACTCGAGTCAAGCAAAGCGTCACGTCAAGCGAAAGCCAAGCAAAGACGCCCTTGACTGAATTCCGAACGCGCGCTCCGCCGCTTATATACGTTGAGGGGACTGCGTAAGCCGGTCCCAGTCGACGACGTTGGCGTACTTGTAAAGCGGCGTGGACTCTAGGTGTTTGAGCCAACCGCGGATGTTGCTTGGTCGCAGAACGGCACACCGGTTATATGCGCAGCGTGCCCGAAGGAGAGGAAACCGCGGAAGAGAGAGTACTGCACATGCGCCGGCCCAAGCGCGTCTGCCGCGGCTATGACGCAACGTGCCGCGGCTATGACGCAACATAATCCAACACAATCCACTTTAATCCAATCCAATCCAATCCGAATCCAATCCAATCCAATGCAATCCAAGCCAAGCCAAGACAATCCAATCCAAGCCAATCCAATCGAATCCAATCCAATGCCCCTCGCGAGAGAGTGTTCGAATCCAATCCAATGCCCCTCGCGAGAGAGTGTTCGCTTTCGCCTCGACTCGACGCGCATGCGCAGTGAGCGTGCGGACTACGGACGCCAACGCGGGTGACATCGTGAGTTACTGAAATGCTCTGCATTTAAAACACGTGGCAGGAGCTAGGTATAACCACAAATGAGCACCCTCCCATTTCTGCCGCTGAACCGAACTCTCTCTCGCCTAAACTTACAAACACAACCTATTCCCTAACCGTTCAACAGGGGCGGAATACTCTAGCAAACCGGAAACACACCACAAATGCTAAAAACACTAAGTGCGGGTAAAAGAAATTGGGTAGTGTCTCCGGGGCGCGTAAACGCCACGAACAACGAGACAGCTCAACCTATAACACTGATGCGCGCTATAACTGCAAACACGCACACACATTCCGGCACTCGACAACAAGAACAACAGGAATAAGGACTGGCAAAGAACACGGGCAATTTTGCAGTCAACGAAAATAAAACGTTAAGACAGTTTGCATTGCCACTATGCGCACGCGCGCAAATGTCCTCCTTGACGGCGTAGCCTGATAACGTTCCTTCAAGAATGTTCGGCTGTGCTTTCGCTCACTTGCGGTGCACAGAAAGTTCAGTTCGGTGCGCGGATCGATCAATTCGGTGCACGGATCGAGCACTCAAGGCCTCTCATCGCGCACAACCGCGGCACACACACCCACACACACCACCAACGAAAAAGGACGGGTGAACGGGAACGTTCACGTCCGTCGTGGCGGTGTTAAGGCTGGGAGGCAATTCAACACTAACCTCCCCAAGCAACAATCTGAAAGCAGGGGAGTGCATCCGCGTACTTACAGCCCCCTCTGCAGATGATCCAGACCACGTAGCGTTGCAATGTCAATGCAAGTTTTGACAATTTAGCCCCATGAGGCGAACACAACTTCGGGGAAGACGGAGTGGTATCGCAAAATGCGACTTCGCTTCCTGTCCCATAGGCCAAGTGGCCATGCCTCTCCAATGCCCCAACGTAAGGCAATGCTGCGCGCTGGCCGCGTGAGCGCGGGGTTGATGCTGGAGCGTAATGGCGGCCCGCGAACGCGACGACCTTCTCAGGATCATTCTTTCCCTTACGCACAGACTGCCCCACAACAAAAACCTCACCAGCACCTGTCGCTACTAAAAACCGCTCGTGCACGCTGGGTGCATTCTGTGCAGCGGCCTGACCGAAACAGTTTTTCAGCCGTCCCAGCACGCACTCATCCTGGCACAACTCAGAACTAGGGCCTGTGACACACTGCCAGGTCGCAGAACTTAGTGCGTCAACCCATCCAGCGCGGCTCCCGACTAAATCTCGGTAATGGCCGCAACCAACACTAAAGCTACGAAACTCTATCTCAGACACCGGTTTCACGGGATCGCCGATTGCGTCTCGTTCCTCGCTTTCAACTGTAGCTGCCTCCTCACACGGTTTTTCCCTCTCCTTCACAACCTCTTCGGGAGATCTCATTCTTGGTTTCGCAGTCTCCACGCCTGCGTTTTCGTGTTCTCCATCGGCCTCCTCGGTTACACTCTCACCATCAAGACTACCAAACCCACGCGACGTCTCTGTATCGTTCCTACCCTCTTCAATCGTTCTGAGCTCCCCATCATCCGTCCCTTCGCGTTCCCTCTCGCTTCCTCTTCCATTTTCTACATGCTCAACCCAGTCTACCTTCTCAGCTCCCTTATCCGCCTTTAACTCCTGCTTTTCCTCAGCCTGATCATCAACTCCGTCTCGTTTCCGCTCCGTCTCGTCACATGCTTTCTCGTCTTCTATCTCCTTTCTCTTCTGGGCGAGCTTCTGAACGCCCGACATGGAGTTCGCTTTCTCGTGCAACTTTCGAGCGTAATTGGGAGCGCGGCGGGCCCCAAGACTCTCCTGAGCGACGCCTGTCTCCTCCGGTCCACCAATTAGAATTTGGGTACTGCCCGTGCCAGCAAGTTCAGCATGCATTAACGCAGTGTCCGATGCAAAAGCAGCTGGCGGCTCTAAGCCCGCAACAACGGGGCTACCCTTTGACTCCGCACTCGCTGGAACACTTTTCACGCTCGCTTCCCTTTCCATGCAGCTGTTCCCGGCTGAGCTGCTCGCCAGCCGTGCGCAGCCACGGCCGCTTATCTCGTTCTCGCGCGGCTTCAAGCTGAAAAACGAGCTGGCTTCATTCAACTCTGCTGCCATTGCATAACTGGGCCCGCTCGACGGGTTCTGCGGCTTCTGCCCTATGCGCTGCAGCTCCATCCCCAAACTTTGCCTGCGAGGCTGCTCGTCATGTTCGAGCATCACTTCATTACACCGGTCTACGGTATCCCCGGACGCGCTTACTTCGTCGCTCCTCATCCCAATGTCCGTCTACACGCGTTCGACATCGGCGGAAATGCTAGCTTCGTGTATGGAGTCACGGCTGCTTGCTTTGTCATCGCAATGTAGAACCTCCAAACACTGGCCGGAACCATTCAACTTCGCTGTTGCTATACAACTAGCTGGGTCTGTGCCCCGTTGTTTCTGCTCGCGGGAGTCCGAGCGCAAGGGCGTCTGCCTTCTCAGCTCCAGCTCCAACTCATACCTTCGCAACCGCTCTTCAGATTCGAGCTTCAGCTTTTGCATGCGCTCTCTAAATTCTTGCGCTGCTTTTCTCTCTCGCTCCTCCGCTTCGCGCGCCCTTTCCTCCGCTTCGCGCGCTGCTTTTCTCTTTCGCTCTTCGAATTCGCGCGCTGCTTTTCTCTCCCGCTCCTGAAACTCCCATTCACACAGAACACAAATAAGCCGGAATGGGAGTAAATGGCTTGTGTCATAACTCAGTACCAATTCGGAGTTTTCAAAACTCCTTCCAATGGGAGTTTCGCCTTACTCCCATTATTTCGGTAGTTTTTTCAGTAGCATATGGGAGTTTCATTTTACTGCCACTACAATGGGAGTTTCCAGGGGTACCATTGGGAGTGTATTGTTTCCTCCAACTGGGAGTTTTCAGGGGGCGCATTGGGAGCTGTGTTGACCTGCATTCGAGGTTTTTGTGTGTGTGTGTTTTTGTGCGCTTCATATTATGCGCTGCAGTGGAATTTATTACTGCATTTGGGAGTTCTTAATAAGGGCACAGGCCGCATTTTTATTTTTAGTTGGGGATAACGTAATTTCTAGTCTTTTTCCGCTTCAAACGTTGAATGGCGAAACGTGAAAAGTTTGTTTTCTGCACAGTAAATTTATTGCATAAAATTACATGAATACGATATACGTGTGAACACGTTAATAAGACAATAAAAACACTGAATAAACAAAACACCTACGTCGAGAACACAAGGTATCTTGGTAAGAACTTTATCTACTACAACACTCCTCAACGAAAAAAATTTAAGCTATTTGAAAACAATGAGGTCAGCATGTCGTCGGTGCGCTGTTTGCTTGCACCTGCCTCCCAAACGCCGACGTTGCCGCACACCCTGGCACGTTCTTCTGGAAGCCACAGGAGCACATTCATTAGAGGGATAGCAAAACGCTTTAAATCTGCGGTAACAAATACATAAGCATATTGGGCATCTGACCTGAAAAAAAAAAGAAACGGCACTGTAAGGACGCTGAACTTGTCACTCTTGTGTCCAACTTTCCGTAATGTCTGAATGTTTGTTTAAAGCTACGCAAAATTGCACTTCTGTCCGAGACACCTCCGCTCCCTAGTTCGTCAAAACGAAGTGTTCTGTTGTTCAAAAAGGTGCGCGACCCTTGTGGTGACCAAATTCTCAAAATGCTTCCTTTCCCCCTTTTCCTTGCGTGTAGTGTTCTGGGAACGAGCTTCAGGTTTTACCCCCCGCGCTGCCCCTCTCTCCCCTCACCGAAAGTTAAGGAAAAATTTCGGTCGGTGTGACGCCTGCGCGTACCCCCCTTCAAAAAAAAAATAAATAAAATAAGCAGTCGTCTGTCGACTCTACAGAATGCTCCCTCGAATGGCGTTTGCTGGTTATAGTTACACGCGCCTAGCGTACGGAGAGCTCCCACGGGGCCCCGACCTTCTCCCTTTCCAGTGAAAGCAATTAATCGCCGGCGGCACGCGGCAGTCCCCCTCCTCGTAGCAGGCGTGGCTGGCACCACACCTACTTCTCAAGAAAAGCGGCCGCCCTGCGACGTTTGACCGACCAACTTCACCCTCGCTTGCCAGTAAGCCACAGACACAGCCGAACAAAAACACCTAACAGCCGACCAGAGTTCGGGCAGTTTTTATTCTGCTTGCGAGTGTGAACCAGTGAGTGTTCTGCTCGAGACCCGCGCAAATACGCATTGCTTTCACACCGTTCGGCCTCCCCAATGACGTTCCGGGCATGGTGCCGTCTTTCACGCACAACGCTCACCTCCAGTGGCGGAGAATCGCCCGGCCAGTGGCGCGGGAAACACGTTGAGATTATTTGACGCTAGAAGGGGCACAAGTCTCCCAAAATCTTGCGTACAATAAAAAACGTGAAAATCTTACCTTCAGCCACCTCGCAGAGGCACAACCGCGTTGTTTTTAACGAGCCACTCTCAGCGATCACTGCATTTAGGCCTCGCGTCGGCTCGCTGGCGTATTCCGTCGGCTCGAAGGTCGGTGACACGGAGGCGACGTTGCAGTCCGTCGCACGTCAGTCCAGGCTCGTTCCACAATGTTCGCAACGAGCTTCGGTTGTTGGGAAGCACTTCGCATCCGTTCGTCCGGCCGGAAGTTCACACTGGCAATAAATTTTCGGGGACGCTGGAGCTTACACGACACACGACAGCAACTGGCAGCCATTTTGTAAGGACGGGTAGAGGAGGAAGGGGTGAAGGAGGAGGAGAAGGAAATGGAGGTGGCGTGGGAGAGTTTTAATACTCCCATTAGGACAAACGCAGTAATCACAGCCAGATACTGCGTTTTGTGAAGAGGTACAACCGTGGTAAATGCGCTTATTTACGACGGCTTGTGGCCCCCGGTGTAAACTGGCAGTTTTTCCACCATCATACTACCACACGTGGGAGCAGGCCGCTTGTCGTGAGGAGTTTAAAAGACGTATTCCAGCCAAGAAACTCTCATTTCGGCTAACTTGTGTTTTGTGTGTTCCATCCGTCTAATAATTATTGTTTCAGACTCCACATGGGGAGATCCTCCTGCTGCCGAGCCTCCTTGAGGTGGCACCTCGTCTGTCTGACCATTTCCGTCTCCTTCCGCCATGTTCGTCCGCATGCTACGAGTGACTACCATGCAACCCCAGACTCAGCCTACACCGCCACAACGTAGCGCAAGAAATCCCACTCACCCGCACATTCGGTGGTCGGCTGCCGCGTCGCTGGCTCCGTGCGCTGGCTTGGCTCTGCCGCTCCATTCCGCGCGGAGCTCGGCTGCTGCCGATGAAGGCGGGCTTGCGTCCGCTTGCTGCCCCTGGTTGTGGCCTGGTGATTTCTTCTGCCAAATCCTGTCGGCTGCGCCAGTGAAGATTCGTTCCCCCGAAGTCCGGTGTCGATCAGGAACCCAATCGCCCCGGCTCCGGTTGATTTGGCAGGAGGCTGGCTGGGTGATGGTGTTGAAGTTCTTGGAGATGGCGGTCGAATTGACGAACTCGAGGCGTTGAAGTTGATTAAGTGAAACTGAAGTTTATGTGCAGCTATTTACAGTATGAAAACTGGGTACATGAGAAATAAAAAGAAAAACTTCAAACTTCAGCTATACGCTAGCTCCGAGTGCGCACAAATCACTCGAGCTCCTCAACTTCGTCTAACTCTCCTACTCTCGGAGCGTACACAAACCGCTCGAGAAACAACGGCCGAGACCCTGTCTCGCCGTAAGATCCGTCTAGTTGCCCGGTGCGGCGCTGCACCCTTAACCTCCGACGCGATCTTAACCTCGACTAGGGGGCTCACAAATCCCAACCCAGCGTTAACGGTCGAGACTCCTTGTCTCGCCGGGAACTGCCAGCTCAGCGCTCAGGCAAGAACCATTTCCAACGGCCAAGTTCGGTCTTTTAAAACCTCGAGATCACCCTCTGTCGGGAACGCCCCTGTAGCGTTCGTACACGCGTATGGGAGTGCCCGAATTCACGTAGACAGCTGTCACTCAGCACGTCACGGAATATTCAATGAGGCGCCGCTATCTCAGGTCAACGGACCGCCCGCGGGCCAGAAAACGCGTACGACCCCGAGGGATGAGCGCGAAAGACGCGACTGTGCGTCATGCTGACCGGGACGTGTTAACAATAGAGACTCGTGCGGCGCTTGTCCGGACGCCGGTAATCCCACCACCTCGGCGCGTCAAGTAGACATTCCTAGAATCCGGCGCCGCAGTTTGCCTTCTCAATGGGGGATTATCCTTGAGGAATGCGGTGGGCCAGACAATCCGTCTCCCGTGCGCGCCGCGACGAATTAGCGTCGACTGCAGCGCAGTGTCGGCAGTGCTACGTCGCTAGACAAAGCGGCGGGTTCTCGCGCGCAGCCCGGGCGCCCGGCCGCTAACCTCATAAGTGGACCTTAAGCCCGTTCTACATGGAGCGAATTTCGCCTGCGAATCCGCTGGAACGAACATTCGCACTTGCGAAGTTCGCAATGCCTGGAATTGTCGTCTACATGGGGCCTGCGAACGCCGCGATTTTCGCATTTCAGATGCGCCTTGTTTGCAGACTGAATTAAGTTTGCCACCAGCAAAGGTTGTGATTTTAACAAAGGTGGTTTTATTTTACTTCCTTGGCAAGTTGTTTCTGCTTGGTTTGCGGTAAATATAAGTTTATTTGCGGTTTTATATAAGAATCGCCAATTCTTTATCAATATACGTACACACAGCAGAAAAGACAAACGTTTTGGTGTGCCCGCGCTTTTGTCGCGCTCATACAAGCAACGCCATCTGGTTTCCAAGCGTGCAAGTGGTGCCGAGCTGTGCTCCTATTGGCCGCAGGTCCGGCCCCTCTACGCCGCACACGCCGCACGAGCGGCGTTTGCTCTACCGCTTCAAATGTTTGGCACTTTGCCGCAGCAACGAAAAAAGGTGGTTTTGCCGCACGAGCGGCGCCGCATCAGCGAATTCGCAGGCGAAATCGCTCCATGTAGTACGGGCTTTACACCATCTATACTTCTGAACCCACGACTTCGTTTAACTCGGTTTTGAGTGTTGTTCTAGCATACTGGTCTCGACGATGGCGCTGATAGCAGACCCACCTAAAAATATTAGAAAACAAAAATTCTCACTTCAGATTCCTGCGACTGCGACGCTTCTCCAGCAGCTCGCGTGCGCTGAAAGCGTGTGAGCGCGCTGACAGATACCGCCTGTGCTATCAGCGCCATCGCTGAGACCAGTATGCTGAGAATAATACTCGAAGCCGCGTAAAGAGTGGGTGGAGAAGTATAGATGGGCTATCACCGTCGGCAGGCGCGCATGCGTGTTCTGCTCCTTTCGTTTACCGGTGTTGTAGCTACACGGCGCTCCTATGTGGTTCGGCCACAGCTCCTGTGCTCCAATTACTTCTCACGGCACCTGTGCGTTCGCCCGCAGTTAGAATACGCATCCGCAATATGGGATCCAGGCCATGCTACACTAACACACGCAGTCGAAGCCATAAAAAACCATTCGGCTCGTTTCATCTTGGCTAACTATCATAGTACAGTAGCGTAACTGTCATGAAGGCGACTTTACATCTTCCATTGCTTGCTACCCGCCGGAAGCAGTCTCGAATTCTCCTCTTCCACAAAATATTCTTTCACAATCCTTCTTTGCGTTCCCTTCGGATTGAACCTGCGTGACTCATATCATCTCGACGCGATCATTCACAAAAGGTCCACGTGCCTTGCTGTAACACATCAGCGTATCAACAGTCCTTTTTTCCAGAACCAGCAATGAGTGTAATTGTCTACCAGCCGCCCTAACAAGCATAACCGACCCCATACTATTCAAAAATGCATTGTCAAACCTGGTTTAGTTGTTTCATGTATCATGCACTTCTCTATTTCTTATTTATTTTCTCTCTTGCTGTCGATTTTTTAATGTTGCATCTGCTTCCTAGTATTTCTTTGTATATATTTATCGTATCTTGCCCCTCCCCTCTGCAATGTACTTCAATGTACCCTGAGGGTATTATCAATAAATAAATAACTAAATTAAGTCCCTCTGAGAGACTGCACCTGTTCTCCTTTTTTTTCCAAACCTTGCCTCAAACGCTAAAAGGGTGGCTCGGCTGAAAGACACGTGGTTGTACTTCTCAGCG